>NC_064307.1:66134788-67334788 GCF_023373825.1 Bactrocera dorsalis | reverse complement strand
CTTTCAAAAAGCACATTTGGCCCAAGTTTGGTATGGTATCCTTAGTTCTAGGACTTATTACGTAGGTTCAGGAATAGTGTTCACAGACTTACAGCTACTATAACGTATACTAGTATTTTAAAGAACATGCTCTAAAAATATCTTTACTCTGACTGTTTGTTCCAACTGAAAGGGTATAAGGAAACCATTTCCCACTATCGCTTTGGATTTCTAGCTCTAACACAAACCAGACATTGAATACAAAACAAACTGAGAATGTTCAGAACCCAAATCAATACATAAAGACGAAACGAGATAGCAAAATTATACTAGAGGTCCTGGGATAGTGCAACAAATGACGGGCGCTAACTGAGCCCAAAATAGCAGCAGACCTACCAACCCACCTAGCAACAGTCGAACCTTGGATTTAATTATTGGATGCTAACCAACCAGGCTGTAGTAGGATGCAAGATCGCGTTAGCTAAGTCTTCTTTGCTTAGGTGATTTCTAGTCAAAACGCGACTCACTCGACTACGTTATGCCAGTCTCATTTTTATTGCCCGAAAAAGACCCTACGGCAGTGAAAACGTTAAGATATTGACAATTTGTTTTCACAGCGAAGTTGTTATTGCTTCGGCTAAAGTTTTTGATCACTTCATTTGATTGAAGAGTGATTTGTTGCCGAAAACTAGGCAAACAAACGGTTGCATGCAACGCAGACTCAACTCATTTATCTTGCGGCAGAAGGGGCGCGCTGGGAGCTGTACATTACTGAGGCGCACAAAAATTTATGGGCACGTAAAAAAACAAAAGTTAGCAAAGTGAGGTTAGGTAAAACAAATGGAAATAACGAAGCTACACGGAGGCAGAATGGACATTTAGATTTGGCAAATTTTATAGCTGATGAAAATGAAAATCGAAACAAAAGAAGAGGTGGTGGGGATGTAGGAAACAAACAAATAAAAAAAAACGAAGAAAAAAAGAGAAGAAAAAAGACAAAAAAAAAACAAAAAAAGGAGAAGAAAAAAAGTGAAGGAAAAAACTGAAATAAATGCGCAGCAGATATTTACGAGTACAAAATGTATTGTAATAAATGGAAATGGCAATGCCTGCCATGTCTTTTTACAGATTCGCCATTAAAGATTTATGGCATTGGGAATTTTGTAGTGGCAACAATAAAAACAACAACAGCGGCAATAACAAATGCAATGCATAGCAATTGTAATGGTATTACAAAATATCAATGACCGTTATTGTATGCAACGACATGCGTGTGTGTTCGTTGCAAGCTCAATTGGCAACAGCAATACGGCAACAAATCAACAAAACAAAGGCAACATTTTACTACTAATAAATCGTTTATGTGCGACTTTATATCAAATACATACAAATGGCTGCTGTCAAAAGCAAAAAAGTCGCTAAAAAAAAGTAGATAGTGATAATAAAGGCCTGGCAGGAGATAGCTAGGCAATATACCTACCATATAAGGGATAAGTCTATATAAATACCTACAAGGGATCAGGGCATAAGGCAGTGGTAGTAAAAAGACACAAAAAAGTGTATGGCAGGCTGATTGTGGCATTCATAAACTACAACTACACATAACTGCAGTTTAGGGATTGCCAGCGGTGCCCAAACGCAGCGCCGAGATTTTGAGATTTTGTGCGCCACTAACTACCATACGCTGGAATATGGATAAAATAGTAAAAAAGCTGTAAAAACTGCAGTTATAACAATGATAAGAAACCAAAGCAACAACAATAACAGCAAACATATACGGTGAAGTGCCTAGCATGCCACAGCAGGAGCAGCCATATTGTAAGCGGCAATAAAAGTAGCTGCGCACTAAATATTTTCACACAAATAATGAAAACAACAAAGCAAGCAAGGCAATCAAAAGCAATCAATGTGCGCCATGTCGATAATTTAATGCAATAAAAGAAGTTTTTTTTTTCATTTTTATATTGTATTTTTTATTATATTTTTATTTGTATTTTATTTGCCGCTATCTAAGCCAAAAACCCGAAAAAGGTAATGGCAACCATCAAATAATAAGCACAGATGCGCAGCGCAACTAGCAACACAGCATTTGGTATGACGTGCCACATATGTATGTACATATGTATGTATAATAGTTGCCTGCCGCCGCGCACATACGGCTGCAACGAATGTGGCTTGGCTTGAAGTCGTAAAAGTTACTTAGAAAATGCTTAAAATTGTAAATTTTATTACACATTTTTATAGTTTTCTTTTTGTTGTGCAACAGTATTGTATGTTATATGCCACTTGCCACATCTTGTGCTGCTTGCAACTCAGAAACTCAGCAGCAAAAAAAGCATACACTTAACTGCTATGCGCTGAGGCAGTCATTGAGGCACACTGCGAGTCGCTCGCTGCGAGTTTTCCGTCAGCAAAAGGAGTACATAAATTATACAGCGCACCAAAAATTGACAGCTGTCAGTTGAGCGCATAGACTTAATGTGTCACACATGTGTCAAAAAGGCAGTAAAAACGCAACAGCTCAGCAGAACATCACAAATGAAAAGCAAGCATTAAAAAATGTTAACTTCGACTGCAACCGAAGGGTATTATACCCGTCACAAGTACAAAAGATTGCTTACAAGAACTTGATTTGCTTACGAAAACTAGATTTTGGTGGGTGAGTTTGTATGGCAGCTGTATGCAATAGTGATCGGATCCAAAAAATTCCTTCAGATATGATAGCGCTTTTTTTTGGCAATAATCCATGCCGAATTTCGTGCAGATATCTTGCCAAATAAAAAAGTTTTCCTTATAAGGACTTGAGTTCTATCGTTCAGTTTGTATGGCAGCTATACGCAATCGTGTTCCGATCTAGAAAATTTCTTGAGATATGAGAGCACTTTCTTTGAAAATAATACGTGCCAAATCTCGTGCATTTATCTCGTCAAATAAAAAAGTTTTCCTTATAAGGACTTCAGTTCGATCCGTCAGTTCGTATGACAGCTATATGATATAGTGATCGGATCTAAAAAAGTTCTTCAAATATGATAACTTTTCTTATTCAAATAATCTCTGCCGAATTTCGTGTAGATATCTCATTAAATAAAAAAGTTTTCCATATAAGGACTTGAGTTTAGTCGATCAGTTTGTATGACAGCTGTTTGGAATAGTGATCGGAACTCGAAAATTTCTTTAGATATGATAGCATTTCTTATGACAACAACTCGTGTAAAATTTCGTGTAGATATCTCGTCAAATAAAAAAGTTTTCCATATAAGGACTTGAGTTTAGTCGATCAGTTTGTATGACAGCTGTAGGCAATAGTGATCGGAGCTAAAAAATTTCTTCAGATATGATAGCATTTCTTACAAAAATAACCCATATCAAATTTCGTGCATATATCTCGTCAAGTAAAAAAGTTTTCAATAGAAGGACTTGAGTTCGATACGTCAGTTTGTATGACAGCTATATGCTAAAGTAATCCGTTATCGGTGGGTCCGACAAAAAAGCAGCTACTTGGTGAGAAAAGAACGTATGCAAGATTTCAGTTGAATATCTCAAAAACTATGATACTAAAGCGCATTTATAAAGGCAGAAATATGGACATGTCTAAGTCGAGCCAGCTAGTCACGCTGATCACTTATATACACATATTATAAGGTCTCCAACGTTTACTTGTAGTTATTAGAAACATCCTGTCAAACCAACAGTACCCTGTTTAGGGTATAACAAGCACTAAAAAATGTTTCTACCTTACAATGAAATGGTTGGGAAAATTCCAAATTCGGTTGTCATACTTTTCGGCTTGGCGCTGACAGTTACTTATTAATGATTAATATTGTATTTGAATGGGAGCTACAGATCAACTCAGCACCAATTCCGCACCAACTCAACTGCAGCTATCAGCCGTCCGACAAACACAGTTATTTGAAAAAAAAACTACAAACGCAAAGATTTTATGTTTTAATCAGATTCCTATACACTTTTTATGGCTCAAGCGGTGTGAAGCGGGGCTTAACCGCTCAAATTACGCGTACGTGGGAAATGCTCAAATCTATTGAGCGTTACACAAACACACACACACATACACACTTGCAAAAAGCAAATAAATTAAGCTTTTGTTGATTGAAATGTCAAATTCAATATCCGGACAACTCATGCGCAGGCATTATAACTACTTACGCCGCAGAACCGAAGAAAATCGCTTACCAGCTTTATAACCCAATAAAACGCTCATCTAATATGAAAAGAAAATAGTTTTCACTGCTGGCTAGTTTCAGGTAAATCTGCGCTAAGTGCACCGTAAACAAAAATCTCCGTTGATGAATGGTTTTCCACGCAGTTGACAATGCCTCGTAAATGCCTGCGTATGAATACGGAAATCATGCGGACATTTTAATGGCTTGTAAATCATTAGCGTGTAATAGACATATCGGCTATGTACAATTCTCTGCCGGAAATAAATCTTTTATAGATTTTTACTTCTTTTCAAGCTGATTCTTTTTAGCTGCCTGCAAAGCAATGTTGCACATAACGCAGATTACTTTACGATTTCACACCGTAAACCGACGCCAATATGTCTGGGACGTGTGAAAATTACAGGCCATAGGTTCGTAGTTTTATTTAATTGTAATCCAACAACAATTAGAGAGCATGTATGAGTTTGGGTGTTACTGAAATATATGAAGTTTGGGTGTCAAAAATGTTAGCCGGAGAGATTAAACTAGAGTTCTTAGTAAGATCTGACAAAGAATAACCCAAAATTTCAGAACTCCGTGATTGTTATTAGACTTAGGATAGCTGGATATATGAGGAGCTCCGGGCAAGAACATAGTGAAAATCTAAACTACTTCGCTTGCATTCCTCACAATCAACGTCACTGCAACGCGAGAACCTTTCCTGGCGGTTTCTTCTCTGTCCACTTACATGTGAGGCATGTTTGGGCTGGGCGTAACCGTAGGAGAAGAGGTACAGTGAGATGAAACCAAGCTAAGAGTGAGTATAAGAAGTGAAGTTTTCTGTCAGGAGCTCTCCATTAATTCAAGGTTTCAGGCTAAAAGATCGGTGTAGCGTCTTTCGAGCGGAATCCCACGTTCAAAACCATACTCATACGCTTCGCTTTCTTACCCAGTTTGAGGAAAGCAGAACTATCGGTGCGGATTGATTGGAATTGTAGATTCCAAGTGTGGCCAAGTCCTTCTTCATCTAGTCTTTCCGACGGAGTGGAGTCTTCCCTCTCTTCTGCTTCTCCCGGCGGGTTCTACGTCGAGTACTATCAAATCTGGTGTCTCTTTATCCTTTCGGACGATATCCTCAAATGTTACTGTTTGTATTATAAATAGCAGGAGGAAATCATTGTTGTATTTTTCTTTGAGGATATCTGATCCTGACGATCAATGATAATGCGGTTCCAGGTCACATCAGCAAATGATTTTGCGGGCGTCACGCCCTTTGTCTTGGGTATTTTGGTGACGGCTTAACCTCTTCAGCTGACCTCTGTCGCTTGGCTGCCACCGCTGCCAGTTCAAGCTTGAAATTAGACTAGACTGCGTTTACGCAATCAATGGATTCTTGGAGCTGCTTAGAGCCCTTCTTAGCAGGTAGACAGCAAGTCACGTCTCTGTATACCTTGCTTCAACTGGATCTTCGATCTTAAAACTAGTTCCTTCTCTGGTAGACGCACTGCTAAACAACAACACTTTTGGCTGATTCTTAGCACGGCTCGCATGACACCTTGATACAGCCTTTTTGTAAACATTTGTACCCGCAACCTGGGTAAGATTCCCTATCTGGATGCTCTGCAGTGCGGAGCAACGAACACTCAGATGAGAAGTCTGACCTGATAGTAACTAGAACAGGGGGAACTGTTAAAAGCCCGTCCCTGACTAAGCCGTAATGCTATGCTGTATCTGTTACCAAGTAGACACCCTCGTATAAGGTACAGCGGGGATTTTTGCCAATCCTGGTGAGAAGTCTGACCGGATAGTAACTACAAAAGAGGCGAACTGTTACCAGCGCGTCCTTGCCTACATCATGATTCTGTGATAACAGATACACCAGTCAGCACAATCGTGGAGAATACAGCAGGGGAGTTTTGTCAATCCGATAACCGATGTCTATCTCAATCTCTTCTGCTGGTGCCTATGCATGTTCTGTTCCGTTTAGAACCCAAGAGTCTTATTTGTAAGCATATAAATGAGAGACAACAATAAATATAGACACCAAAATATTTTCGGAAATTTCTAAGAAATAAAATACTTCATTCATAAGCGCACCACAGGGAATCAGGCAAATCGAAATATTTCAGTTATTTTCCTTTCCGGTAAATTGATGAGTTCATCAAATATTGATAGGCCGTTAGCTTTGCTGCCGTTGACGTTGCCTATTTTATTTATTGCGGTGGTCGGTATTTTAAATTTTTCATTTCTCAAGTAGAGTAAAGCTAATTGAGCTCAAAGGGACTGCGCTGCATCTCCTACCCAAAATAAGGCGTCTGGCAGAGAATGGTGGCAAGGCAGCGCTTAAGTAATCGAACCTTTTTGTTTGTGAGTAGAACTGCTGTGTGCTACCGCATTTTAAATATGTTTCTAAATTTAAAACAAACAGGTCTTTGTCAATTTTTCAACGGTTCAACGGTACACCAACACCGGAAAGTTACCCCCGCCAGCTGCCTTTAAATAAATCAACAGCTGAAATGGCTGCCTCAAACTTGCAAACGGCAGAGATAACATGGCAAATCATGACGCCACTGTTGCCAATCATGCCATCAACATCCCTCAACTATAACGGTGCTTGCGCGCTAGTACTTGCTGCTGACTATGATATACCACTATCATGAGACGCCCGAGCTTGGCTCATATGCCAGTCGCCGCAAATCGACAATGACATTTGACATATTCGACGCTGTTGAGGGCGTGCAGTCACACCCAGCCGAGCTGCTGGCGTATATTTGTTTGTGAATGACATGAAACATACATACTGTCGCGTATAACTGTCAAGCCGCGCGACCCGCATACCGTGAGCGCAGTTTTCTCTACACATCAACGCTGCCGCCGAAAATTGCTGCGCTGGCAAGTCTTCGCTGTGGCAACTTCAATTCGCGTACTTCAGCGCTGAGTGTCACCACTCGAGTCCTGTACTGGTGTGTGTGCGTTGGAACGGAAATTGATGTACTTTTTCAATTTTCGCGCACGGAAATGTAATACGCAAAATGATTTAAAAGTATTTCCCTACCCTCACCCACCCAACTGCATCTGTGCCTTGCTGGGTCACAAATAAACACACGCTAGTGAGCCACGCTTGCCTTTGGGAGCTTTAAACCTCACGCTCTCTTCTGTTTTTCGGCAAATATTTTTATTGATTGCCACTTTAATATACCGTAATTTGACTCCATATATTACCAATAATAATATTTGTGTCCTCCACCCACAACTCACATATCCTTTTACTTTAGCGCCTCACAACCCTTCATGCTTCAGCTAATATGATATGTCTACTTCCATTATTTTGTCTATCGAATTTTTCTTTTCTCCGTCTCGCTTCTTTTACTTTACGCTTCATTTCGTTTGTTGATCGATTGACGGATTGACGTATGTCTGTCAGGTTTAGGTTTTCTGGAAACTTCTTTTAATTCCACCCCAATTTCTCGTTTTTTTTTGGGAATCACGTTATTTAGTGTCGAAATGCCAGATTTAAAATCGAAACCTTCGTCGAAAATAATTCGATATGTATTGAAAATTGTACGCTACTTTGACAGTTCCCGATTTACCCCAGCTATGATGACAAATAAGAAGAAGATCAGCAACGGAATCGAGTCTACATGCTGTCAGAATAATATTCGCATCAACAGATGCTACCTAATCTACCTATGTAGGATTTAGATACCTAATAATACAGATTTTCTAAATATTACTATAATTGGGCTTGCTAACGAGCGAGGAAAATTTCCTTTAGCGGGGTCAATGAACTTTAGCGAAGTTAACAACCTTAAGCGAGGTCAATAATCTTCAAAGCAGTCAATAACCTTTAGTGATGTCAGCAACCCTTCGTCAGCAGCCTTTAGCGCGGCTAATAACTTTTACAGCAAATAGCGATCATTACAAATATTGTTTTGATGTGTTTTATATATTTTTTTCTAAATAATTGATGGTTCCTTCAATAAATTGATGATTTCGTTGGCTGTATAGCATGCTGCGCCGTCTTGTTGAAAGTAGAAAGTCATCCGAAACGACATCCCCTACTTTAGGGGATGAAAAGTTATTAATCATGACTCTATAGAGTTCTTCATTGATTTGAAGATTATGGCCGGTTTGACTCTTGAAAAAAAAATGTGAACCAATGATCACTCTGCCCATAAAGCATACCAAGCATTAACTTATTGATGATATAACAGCATTTCAACAATGCTTCATCGCAGAACAAAAAATTTCGTAAATAAATCGAAATCGTTACTCATTTCTTTTATTCTGAGCTAATATCTTTGCGGCCATGAAAGCCACTGACATAGAAACGGCATAAGGAACATTACCATTTTACAGGTCAATTGAAAAGTCCTCAGTCTGACACATAAACTGCGATACTATAGGTACTTTGCTGGCCGAGGGTTCCAACAAGAGAGAGCCTGGACGAAGTCAAGCAAGGAAGGGTTGAGGGCAAAAGCGAGATACAAGGCGGCGACGGCTGAAGAAGAGGTGAAACAGCTGGCTAGAGAGGAGGTGAAGAACGGCCGGGCACACTTCGCTACTCGTGATTGGTATAATGAATCGATGCCAGCGTATACTAATCTCATTGAGGAGAACATATTTGGAATTAAGCTAGCTTTACTAATGTGTTATTAGTAGTGCCGATGCCGCGTCTGAGGATTACGAGAGTATTTTACCGATCGCTGGAAAGAGGCAGCGCTCAATGGAGGGCGAACCTTAGGAAGTCCAAAAACGTTGCCGGGAAGCTAGACGTCAAGCACGCGGTCGACAAACCGACGAGCAGTCAGAATGCTTTCAAACCTGTGGGACGGAGCGAAGCTGGAGGTCGCGGCAGTATGCCATCGTTGCCTAAAACCATACCTCGCGTGGTGGACTCAAGATATGCTCTGTTGCTGCTACAAATGCAGAATCTAGACGTGTCAACTAGCGACTGGAGGACGTGAGCGAAATCCATCAACGAAAATGGAGGCCCGTGCTACATCCTTCAGATCAATAAGGCGGCCGAGGATCTTCTATACGCGAGGTTCGGGTAGATGACGTGGTGGGTAGGAAGCGTGTTTCTTGGCCTCAAGAAGTGTCACCCCGTGGACGGCAACAAAAACACGCTGAAGTAGAAAAGGATCTCGGAATAGAAGAGATCATGGCTACTTAACTTGTCCTACAGTAGGTGGAGTTGGAGGAAAAGCCCAGACAATAGCCGGATGGTCAAAACAAAACCAAAAACAAGCGCTGAGGGTACCCCAAGTGAACCTCCTCAAGAGTAAGTTTGTCTCGGCCGAGCTTCTTCTCGATCTAGAGAAAGGCGGCTACGATGTGGTTTAGTCCAGATACCGGGAAAGGTAAGATCAGCGATGCGGGTGAAGAAAAATCTACTTTCCTATATTAATTTGATAATGAACTTTCATCTGTAAACTTTCTTTTGTTTGCCAAAGCAATATTTTCATTGTCGCAATAAATCCAAAGAGATGAACTCAGGCCAAATCATACTTCAAGGCAAACTCTGCTTCACGGCTGCTTCAGCTTGTCATCGACAGCTGCTTATTTCTTTTTCTTATTTCGTCTTCTTGACAAGCTTTAATAGCACACTTTTCTTTAAGATACTTCATTATACGTAAATGAAATTGTTACGCTGAGAGCGTTCAAAATTTATTTAACGCAATAAAATTTAACTGCAAAACCAGCAGCTATTACCACAAAGCATATCTTATAGGAATATACAAGGCAAATATAAGAGTGTGGCGCAAAACGCCCGAAAGACGGTATAAAACTAAATTGGCCCAACCGAGAAGATGGGAGATTGCTAGAGAGAAATGCGATTGCCAACGCGTTGCTGGTGGGGCCTAATAGAATTATTAATAGGCGCAGCGCGGGCGGGAGTTGTGGGGTTTCTGACCTCAACTACTTCACCAACAATAAAGAAGCTTATGCATAACTAAGTCGGACTTAACTAACATATGGCAAGTGCGCACATGTGTGTGGTTATGCATTGAATGTTCGGAAATCATATATACATGGGTGTGTGTGTGTTTTTAAATATACGCTTACAAAGTTTGCCTAAGCCGCTGGCGCTTACGTAAGGACATTTGGGTAAAGCGCACAGTTTTCAGTCGCCTTAATAACTCCAAAGAGAATTTATGGTAATCAAAGTTTATAACTATGGCAACCCTCATTTATTAGCAAAGATCACAAAGTGCGGCCAATACACAAAAATAAGTGTCCTTCTCTCTGTGTGAGTGCGTGTGTGTGCCAAATAAGTGAGTGACACAAAAGCACTTAAGTGTAAGTATTGTGTCTTTGTGTTGGCAGGTCCCGAGAACAAATGCATGCGCTTTTCGCTTCAATTAAGTGCGGTCTTTTGTGGGTCCGAATGAAAACCAGTAAAATATTGTCAAACTTTAAATTGTTGCCATGTAAGGAAATTAGTTTAATTTACTAGCATAAAGTCATATACATTACTCAAGTAAGGCACAATGCCAACAACAATGGCAATTAAGGAAAAATCGTTAGCCACACACACATGCACAAAACTATTTATATGTATGTGAGTAAAGAAATCAACAGACCACAACAACTACATACAAAAGTACAACAAAAGTACACAACACATGCACACACACATACATACTCTTACACATACATGCAAAAGTACATACATATTAACTGATTTGCACGACCCACTTAGGGTCTTTGGGCACACTAAATTACACGAGCGCATTTAAATGTGGCACAGCACGTGTTTATATATACATATGTACGTGTGCGTGCAACGAAACGTGTTTATAGTGTAGTCGAGCGGCCTACCACATGAAAATGTGCAGTTTTGCGGTGAGCGCCCGGCGCCCCAAACACTTTCGTTGGCTTCAACTATGTACGAACTTCGAATTTATTACATAACATGTGCATAAATATATCATATATACATACATTTTATATGTGGTAGTGCGACTGTGTATATGGGAACGCAGTTACAGCCACATTGCCTTGCCGCTTTGGTATGTTTACAAGAGCCAAAATTATTGGTGAGAGAGGACATTAATTATTTTTTGAAAGAGTCTAAACAACCTAAACATCAAAGCGGACTTTTTACTACAATGCAAAGCCAGCAGATGTACGAATGTGAAACTTTCTGGCCGATAAAATATGTGGGCCTTAAATGCTGGTGATTTGGATACTCAAAACTACAACGAAAATTAAAGTACATCACCCCTTTATCGGCAAAACCGCATAATTTTGGCTTGAGAGATGCCACAACAGAAAGCAAGTAAACAACATAGGTTGTTTTTGTTGTTGTAAAGTCGGAAAGTAGAGAAAAAGTAATTGAAAAAGCGGTACTAAGATCTAGGAACTTGGTTTTAACACATGATTGCCCTTAAGAAGCTTGAAAAAATTGTCTTCTACTTCTGCAGCATAGTTTTAGGTGCGCAATGTGTAAAACTATAATTTTTGGCTTCGTTGAAAGAAAGAAGCACAGTCTTCCGAGCGAAATATGTAAAAATATAATATCTGGCATCGTGAAAAGAAAGTAGCACAGTTTTAGGAGCGCAATATGGAAAAATATAATTTTTGTCGTCGTTGAAATAAGGTAGCATAGCTTTAGGAGGAGTAAAAAATTGAATTTTGTCTTAATGGAAAGAAACAAGCACAGTTTTATGAGCGTAATACGTAAAAATATAGTTCGTTGATGAAAAAAGTAGCACCGTTTTAGGAGCCCAGCTTTTTTACTAATATACCAAATATATTTCTAGCACCAAAGCTATAATCTTCTTCGGAAATAAAGAAGTTTCCATGTAAATACTTGAATTGAACTGATCGTTCAGTTTTTATGGCAACTATATGATATAGTGATCCGATTTTAACAAATTTAACAAAAATTGTATAGACGCCTATGACAACAAACCTTGCCAAATTTCATGAAGATATTGAAGAGATTGTATGGAAGAATAAGCAGCTTCTTGAAGAAAAAATCACATGTGCAAAATATCATATCCATATCTTATATATATTTCAGATCCTGCCGGAAAGCGTCTGCATATATACTAGGTTCCGTATCAGATAGGAACTCTGGGAAATAAGTAGCTGAAGAGATTGCCAAAAGTGATACAATGTCCTTAGAAGTAGGAAGGTGGTAGATGTCGCGACTGCCAGAAAACGTCTACATATATACTAGGTTCCGTATCAGATAGGAACTCTGGGAAATAAGTAGCTGAAGAGATTGCCAAAAGTGATATATGTATACTTGACTACCGAACCAATTCATGAAATACGAAAGCATCTTAAAACGATATAGAATGAGATTTTCGAAAAGGCCGACAGATGGATGGCCCTTAGTCTCAGTGGTATCATAGTTAGATTCTTAAAGGCCTAGGGACATCGTTAGACAGCCATTTTACCCACCTATTTACCTACCATCTGGCATTACAATGGCTCAGTTGATCTATATACAAGGCGGGACAGAGAGACAGTATAATCTAGCCTAACCTAATAAAGGGTACAAAAAAGGCGATGTGGCAACTCGTATATACTCGTACACTGGAGTTTTTATGACATATAACTGAAATTCGATGCAGTTATTGGAAATATATTGCCGGCCAATATATAATAGAATATTATGCTCTCGCACGCATAACAAAAACACTGTTAAGCCACAATCTATAACAATTTTTAGCGCTTCAAAGTTATTTTACTCTTTTATTCTCCGATGAAAATTAAATTTGCTCGCCTTTAGGGCTTCTGAAAGTTTGACATAGAGTTTGTTAGGAAATTACTAATTAATTGGGTATTATTAAACTATGTTGCGCAATAATAAGCATAATAAATAGGGAAACCATGGAAATTAAATTCACAATTAATTAAAATTATATTACATGCACATGAATTGTCGCGCCTGCCGCAGCTTACAGTATTTGAAAGTTCATGCGCACATATTTATTTATATTTTTAAACTGACATACCCTGGAGGAAATGATGCTGTTTTGACAGAAGTTTAGTTCTGTGAAAATTATGGAGTAGTTGTGGTTAGTTTTTATATGAACTGACTTGAGCGACTTGGAGGATGGATGCTATGTGTAGAAGTTCAGGCATGTGAGGAAAGTTTTTTGATTGTCATTCACTTGGAAGTAGCCAGAAAGATTCTTTTACATATGGCTCAAGCAGCTCACGACTTCCGGTCCTAGACTAAGGAGTATCTTCTGGGTAGACAAAAAACAACCGTTTGAAGGCGAGCTAAAATGAGAAGGCGAACAAACGCTCTCCAGGGTTGTGCGTTGGGGTTGAAACGCGTTACGTAAAAAACGCCCCCAATGAACAAAATAAACAACAACCTCGTAAGAGAGACTCTCCTTTTGATGAAGACCATAACAAACGTAATAAGGACGATGATTTAAGGACAAGCGCCATGGTATGTCGAGTCCCTTAACTGGGCAGGTTTCCAGCAGATTGATGCCCTCCTTATAGTAAGGCTGACATCACCGCAGTTAAAGAATTGCGATGGACCAGACAAGGACTGAGATGAGTTGGTACTTTAGATATTTACTACAGTGACCATATAAAGGAGCGCAAGATCGGTGTGGTATTCGTGGAGAGAGAGGGACTCCGTCGTCGAGTCCTGACATTCACCCGGCGGATAAACATTTCGCCACAATACCAATCAAAGCGAAGTTCTTCAACATATCGGCGATGTGCGCCCACGCCCCGACGGAAGAAAAGGACGATGTGATCAAAGATGCCTTCTATGAGAACGTGGAGGCTTATCGACTTCGCCGGGGCTCGAAATATGGTTATATGTAGCACTAGATTCCAGCATAGGAAAGTTCAACAAGCTACCTGGCTGTCTCCGGTTCAAAAAGCCACAATATAAACTGCCGTTGAGCAATACCAAAAGCTTCGTCAGGAATGGGGGGGGCTTTTCCGAACGGTTCAATACCAAACGAGGGTTAAGACTCAACCAACAAGGCAAACTAGCGGTATTATAAAAATATTCCCGTTATTCGACCAATAATTTCATGTTAAGCCTACTTAAAGTCCATTCACAACTAGTTTGCTGCACGCGCTCACACCTGTTTTTTGAGGTTATGTGCGCTTATGCAATGTGAGGCTTTAAATATGCGCTTTAATTGGCGCACACTAATTAATTTATGATTTGACGAAATTAATTTTGCAATTTGATACGCGGAAAAACGCTATTGTTCGCGAAAATTCTAGTTGAAAGCTGTTAAAATAATTTCTTTGTTAGAAATGACCGGCGCATGTTTTGGTTTTATCAATTTCCGTTGTGCAATTGTGTTGCCTACGCTGGATAATTATTTGAAATTACTCATATAACATTTGTAGGAAATTTTTTTAGGCATTGAATTCCGCTTTAATAATTTTTTTGGTTTTGCGTGGTGCTTTGATAATTTGCGAGTGGTTTAATATATCTGAAAAGGGATGATTTTTGCTATACACATATGTAGATGAGATAGGAAGTTATATGAATTATTGTGTAAATATACATATTTAGTAAAAATATTTTTATACCCAGAGCAGCGTACACTAAGTCTGCCACGATGTTTGCAATATATTTCTCTAAATTTTAGAGATCCTATAATATGTCCTGGCTGTGTATAAGTATGTAAACTAGTCCCTTAGTTTTTGAGATATTGGTCTGAAATTTTGCGAAAGTCATTTTCTCTCTAATAAGCTGCTTATTTGTTAGAAACATCGATATCTGATCACTATATGATATAGCGGCCATACAAACTGAATGATCAAAATCATGTCCTTATATGACAAACTTGTTTATATATCAAGATATCTTTACGAAATTTGGCACGAAATATTTTTTGAGACATTGCTATAATCTGTGAAGAAATTTTTTAGATCCGATCTCTATAGCATATAGCTGTCATACAAACTGACC
This sequence comes from Bactrocera dorsalis, assembly GCF_023373825.1. NCBI lineage: Eukaryota > Metazoa > Arthropoda > Insecta > Diptera > Tephritidae > Bactrocera > Bactrocera dorsalis. The sequence goes on along the minus strand of NC_064307.1, from coordinate 67,319,728 downwards.
GAATAAACTGAAGTTCTTATATGCAAAACTTTTTTATTTGTCGATGGATCATCACGAATTTTTGCGTAACTTATAACCCAAAGATTCGCTATAATCTCCTAAGAAACTGTTCAGATCGGACAACTATAGCTTATAGCCGCCATACAAACTGACCGAAGAAAATCATGTCCTTGTAAGAAAAAAATTTATTCGACAAAGTTATCTTTACGAAATTTGGCGTATATTATTGCCAAAGATAACGGTACAATATCCATAGATTTTATTCAGATCAAACCATTATATCTTACAGCTGCCATACAAACTGAACGATCAAAATCAAGTTCTTGTATGAAATATTTTTTTATTTGTCAAGATATCTTCACGAAAATGAGTACCAGTTACTACCCAAAGAAAAGCTATAACCTCCAAAGAAATTGTTTAGATCGGACCACTATAGCATATAGCTGCCATACAAACTAACCGAACAAAATTATGTCCTTGTAAGGAAATATTTTTTAGTTGACGAGCTATCTTAACGAATTTTTGCATAGATTATTTGCCGAGATAAAGATATGATATCCGCAGAAATCGCTCACTTCGGACCACTATAGCACATATGTAGCTGTCATACAATTTTTTCTTATTAATAATATAATACAGCCGCGCAACTAATGTTCGATTGCGTTCGCCTTGAGCACTCCCTTACTGTTGTAATTTATAATTTTTAATCTAACCCCGAAATATAACGCAAACGCACACTAAGCTACCCCCTCAACACGCGCTTTGACAGCTGTCACTTCATTTTAAAAATTTGCGGTTTGACAAGCGCAGCGCGACGCAACACAGATGTGCACATTTTCCAGCAAATAAATGCGTACAACACTTAAAATAAATTAATATTGAGCAAAAAACCCGCATTGAATTGTTAGGCAATATATTGAAAAATTGTCGAGTTGAAAATATAATAACAATAATAACGCAATTTAATATGTGCGCTGCCACACGCGCACGCATACGTGTGTGTGTGCGTGCATTGGCGCTTCGCGGTTGAATAAACCGCTATTGGAAAATAGATTCAGTGAACTATGGTCATAATGATGCGTAAATATTGACGCATCAATGCACACAAAACACGCATATGTGTGTGAGGCACAGGAATTAACTGAAATTTAAAAAATTTCCCTATGATTTGTATTTATTTATTAGAAAAAGGGACAAACGAAAAGCTATTACAAACGCATATGCGTGGAAGTTCTGGGTTTTCCGTTTGACTTACTGAATTTGCGCGTATCCTTAGCATTTTGTAGATGATATTGTTGTTGTTGTTGCTTTTGACGTTGCTTTTTTGCCGTTTTGTAGTTTTCACTGTGGTTTTATTGTTGTTGTTTTTATTGTTGTTGTTATTTTCATTGTTATTGCTTTTATTGTTGTTGCTTTTATATTTGTTGTTTTATTACTGTTATTTTAGTGTAGGTGTTTTTGTAAGTTTTTTGTTGTTGTTTTAATTTTTGTTGTTACTATTTTTGTTTTATTGTTGTTGTTTTTATTGCTGTTTTTACCTTGTGTTGTTGTCATGTTTATATGTTATAGTTGGTTTGTTAGTGTGTTTTTTATTGTTGTTGCTTGTATTTTTGTTGTTGTCGTTTTTTGTTTTACTATTGTTGTTTTATTGATTTTTTGGTGTTGTTTTTATTTTTGTGGTTTTTGTTTTTGTTTTTGTTGTTATTATTTTTGTTGTTACTATTTTTTATTGTTGCGTTTGTTGCTTTTGTTGTGTTTTTTCGATTGTTGTTGTTGCTTTTATTGTGGTTATTATGTTTTTGTTTTTGCCCTGTGTTGTTGCTATTGAATTTGTTGTATTTGTATCTTTTATTGTTGTTGTTGTTGTTATTGTTGTTGCAAGCGCATGCTTTCATTTCCGTTGATTGTTTATTAAAAATGTAATTCTAACCCAATGACATGTCTCTACGCACAACAAAAACAGTTGAAAACAACAACAACAACACATCAAACAACAACAAATATTTCTAATCACAGTAGTGCCACAGCTTCCCCTTTGGCCTTTCGCCACACGCACAAAGCAGGCGCATCTCCTTTGCTTACCTTGCCGCCAGCGCTTGCCACCTACTCTCCCGCATCCCCCATCCACGCTGTGTAACGCAACTTCCTCTCTGCACATCCTGTGGTATTTTTCAATTTATTCGCTTCCTTTCCTGCATCCGTTTTGCTAGCGTTTATTGTTGTTGTTGTTGTTTGTGTTTTTTGCAATCATATTTAGTGTAGTTAGCTTTATGCCAAATTTTTATTATTCATTATTGATTCAGGCCAAAGTTTTCCCCCTAATTTTTCTACAGCTTCTAATGTTGTTGTTGTTGTTTTCATATTTGCACTTTTCCATTGATTTGCCGTTGCTTGTGTGCACTCGTATTATTGTTAGATGTTTTTTCTGTGCTTTTAGTTGCTGTTGTTGCCTTTGTGTTTTATTTCGCTCGTTTGCCGCTTATTGTTATGTCCACTCTGTTCATATTCGTTTCCTCATTCGTTTCCAGTTCATTGGACATTTTCGCTGTCATTTCATTTCATTTGATTTCATCCAATTTTATTCTTGTTGTTTTTCTAGCACATATTTTTACTTAAGTTTCGCATTTGATTTTCGTAATACTCGTACTTGTTTGTTGTTGTTTTTGTTATTGTTGTCTACATTTTTTCCACGCATTATTTCCGCATGTTTATTGCTTTGCCATTTGTTTTGACATTTTCCACAGTGTGACATATTTTTCTGCGGTTTCGCTGTGTTCCTTCCCCGCCATCATACTATTGCCAGTCAATCTAAGTTAGAGCGCGGCCTAACTCACTGCCAATACAAGGACACACACTAACAACACAAAGACACATACACTTATATATACCCAAACAAATAAATACTTATATACATTCAGTGGCAATCGGAAATTGAAAAAGTCTCAATATTTTGTTTTTGTAGTCCATTGTTTGCCTGTTTGCTTGCTTGTTCAGAGTTCATGTCACCACATTACAATCACATTTGGCCCTTTTAGTTGTTTTTGTATACACTATCCATATCAATTTTCGCTGCTCATATCTCTTTAGCTTGCATCTTCTCGTATTTCCTTGATTTGCTCGTACAGCAGTTGGCTGGTTGGCGTCTAATCAAGCGTAAGACTAGATTTTTTGAAAGATAATAAGGGTTGCCGGGTCGCGGCGGGTCATGCGAAGGTTGAGTTATATAAAAAATAATATTTGTTTATTTGATTTGACAAATATCCAATGACAATGTCTATAAATAATTATTGCGAGGTCCTGAGGAAGCTGGTTTACACTGGCTTTGTTGCCTTCAAAGGCTCCCAACCAGGTGTAATACACTTAGACGATTTTTTCAGTCCTCGAAACACTTTTCATAAGCAATTTTTGGGAAGGCCTTCAGCTCTTTCAGCGAATTTTATTTTATTTCTTTGATTGACTGAAAACAGGTTTCACGGAGCGGCAATTTCAGTTTGGGGAGGAAGAAAAATTCACACGGAGCTAAATCTGGTGAATACGGTGGTTGACCGATGGTGCTGTTCGAGCTTGTAAAGCCGTCTCAATTAAATACAAACAGGTGGCATCGCAAAAGAAACGACAGATTCATCTTTTGTGGGATATTTTTCTTATGCTTACGGCTGGTTTTGTCGAAAACATAAGGTTATTCATGTGAGACTATTTTAGGAAGAATTACGGGAGTGAAATCATACTCAATGTCGTTAAAGAACTCGGGCTAAACTGGCAAAACGACCGAGAAAGGATTTACATCAGGAATTCAACAAAACGTTTTCATTTCTCAATAGAAAATAATGGACCAATGGTTCTGTGAATGGCAGTTCCAAAGGCGATATTTGCATATACACTGATGTCTTAAGGGATGAACAGAAGCAGGCTTCTTCAGTGGTAATCTAAAGGTATCCTCAAACAAAATAATTACAATTCAGTCTTCGGTCTAAAACCCATATTGTAAAAGGAGGAGGAATTCATGAGGCAAGCCCACTGGCTTCTAGGAACAAGAGCGGGATTCTGCTGCAGTAATTCACACACATAAAGTTCCTTCAAACGAATTGACTACAATTCAGGCTTTTAGACTAAAATTGTTGGATAACAGAAGGTGCCTAGTGCACTTCTGCTCTAACCCACAATACCATTAGCCTTTTAGTGACAACCCATCGCCCATTGAGACTATCCGTAGCGCCAATACAAAAGTCTCATTGCGTTAGGTTATCCAAGTACTCAACAACTAGACTCTCAGTACGTAACACGTTTAATATAAGCTGGGTAACCAGTCATATTGGTATAGACGATAACGAAAGGGCAAACGAGTTGCAAGTGGTAATCCACCCACAATTGTGGCAGAAGTATGGATCCTGGAAAGAGTGAAATATCACGCCTTTTTCAAGGGATGGACTGAGCGGAACAGTAATGGACCATCAGTTTCAGGAGGTCATTCGCAGAAGCGACCTGTCCCTTCAACTATGCCATAATGAACTCGAAGCTGTGACAGGGGCACGGATTCCGGAAAGAGTGAAACACACCTTCTTCAAAGGATCGACTGAGTGGGACATTAATGGACCATCAGTTTCAGGAGGCCACCTGTCCCTTCAACTATCACTTAATAGACACTGGCAGACCCGGAGAGAGCATGTCGGCAAAGCAACGGTGTTCAAAACTGACATGGATTGCTTCGAAAGGGGAATCTTTCGGTTCTCGATTAACTCAGTGGAAGTTGTCGCATGGCGGATACTCTACTGGAGTTATGGGATACCTCCAACCCACATATTCTTTGAAGTTGGCGTTGATGATGAACAGGCCAAAAAGCTTCTACTTCTATTAAAACGGAACCCTAAAAATCCCACCTTCAGAAAATCGAGATTCGGCGGCATACAGAGCTTGTGCAGAGGATGACGTGACGCTCTAACTTTGAAGCCAGTTTTCAACCGGACGAGACGGGATTTCTGCTACAGCGCTCATTGCTCCAAATTTTGAGGCGTTAAGGTAAAAAATAGCTATTTTACCAAATCCAATGAGTTGAACTGCTGGATAAGACTTGATTTGGATACCACTCGATAGCAAAATGGACCTAATGGTGGCCTAATTGTGGTCGCCTGTGGTCTGGCGTTGCTGAGTTTCACTTTTGAACCAATTAACTTTCAGGTTTCAGGACGAACTTTCAGCTATCGCAAGACTCTCTAAATTATTAAAATAGAATCATATGTAAGTCGCTCTGATTTTCTAGTAGAAATGAGAGTAGTGGTTAGGGTGTAGAATTACTCTCATATATAACGCCAGTATAGTACTGTTTAATAAGCCGAAGACATTGCTTATAACTTCGAACTTTGAATTTGAAAATACTTCAGTGATTTTTTAGAATCCTTATATTTTCGAGCGTGGAATTCTAAGCGCCAATCAAGGTTTATTTTTAATACATTGGATTCGCTGCATCTACATTTATAATCGCTTAAGCGCTCACTCTCTTGCGCCAGCACTGTCATACTTTGCTTTTCCTGCCGTCAGCGCTCACTTCCTACTTCGTTATTTATATTAATATTCTTCAGCATTTTTTTGGTATATTTTCTGCTGTCATTTCCCAGATTTCCCTACTGTGTCTTCCACTCTCTCCCTCTTCCTCTCTTCGTTGTGCCCTCGACCTCTGTGCATGTCATTACAATGCAAGCGCTGCGAAATTATATGGATATTCGCATTTCACTATAAATTTCATTTACCGCTCCGAAATGTACTTGTGTTCTTCTTGTTATGGCTCTGCTTTGAGTGGAGCAAGCGGCGCTGCCGAGTGGACATCGTGTACATGATACTTTGACATTTAAGTGCTCAAGGGTATTTTAAGATTTACATTTCGCCTTTGTTTCGTAAATTATGCCAAAAATATTCATTTCATGTTATTTGGTTTTTGAGCAACAGCAACAGCAACAACTACAACGACAACAGCAATAATTCCTCAGTACATTAACTGACAGCAATATTAAGTTGCCTTTGCTCTCGTAGTCGCTTTGTGCGCCTTACTCTCGCATTTAATTCAACGAAAATGCAAATATAGGATTTGTTTGTGTGTGTATGTGTATGCGTGAGTGTCCTTTGCAAGTCTTTAATAGTGAGCTTAAATTTATAAAATTTATTATTGCTTTCATGTTAAAGAACCGGCTCTTAAATTGCGCTCTAGGGCTTTCAAGAAAATATTACTAATTTAGAACGCTGCAAGCTGTTGTTGTAATTGAGCTTACACAATTATTTACATAAAACCGAAGGCATGAATTCAAAAGCATATAATTAAGGCACTTACTACTCATTATTTATGTAATAAAATATATGCTTTAGTAGAGGCTTAAATTTGCAAATTTGATATTAAAGCAGAAACGTTACTAAACATTTGTAGAGAGGAAATAAGAATAATTCTTAAACTTAGAAGTATCGATAGAGAGGTCGCAGAACTTATGGAAATTCGCTTTAAGCGCTGGCATTCTGAAGCAAGACTAATGAACTACTTACGTTACGGCACTGCTGCCATCGCTAAGGATTAAACCGGTCTATGCGTGGTTCACGAGACTGCCGAAATATCACTTCCGAACCTAAATTTAGAAGATGCTCTCTAAGGACAGCTTTCAGGACAGTTTAAGTTAAGTTAGATGGCTCATGCCTCAATATGGCATGAAGAATTTCGGTAGTGATGGATGATCCAATTCGAGGTTCCCTACATTTTTTTAAGAAAAAACACAGAAACTTCAAATTTAATAGGGAATGTTTATTACCATTCGAAAGAACCTTTCTTTGGCATTTATTTTTTGAAGATTATCTCTTTCAAATGTTGGCCGCGGCTACGTCTCAGGTGGTCCATCCGTTGAGTCCAATTTTCGATTACTCAGTCGAGGATTTCCACTGGTAACTGGCGAATGACATGCCATTGAACCAGAAACGTGCCTCATCGCTGAACGAAATTTAGCTCGAAAACGTTCGATCTCCTTGGAACTTTTCAAGAACTCTAGAACGAAGCGATGTTGCCTCGGTAGGTCGACCAGCTTTTGTTGCACGAGTTGTGTTTTCTACGCTTTCAATTCAAGATCTTAGATTATTAAGACTGCGAGGATAAGTTTTCACCACTCTCACTTATCAAAAACAATATTATTTTATATCAAGAAATAGTATATTTCTCTCGATGAAAAGATCACGGTTTTATTGCAATCGCATTTTTGCAGCTAATGAAGCCGACGACCGTATATCACCAAAAGAAACATTCGCACTTTAGTGCGTCGTTTGGTTCAAGCGAAATTTGAGAGCCTAAACTTTATACCCTCATTTTACGATTTAAAAGTCTCAGTTCAAGTAATTGCCAGAGCTTTAAGCCCACTTTCGATTATAGGAAGGGATAATAGTCGATGATGGCCTTTCCACCTCAACAAGAACGATAAAACTTGGCAAGGGGTTATTGAACTCGGCTGAATGTAAACATTTTTGCAGACTTGGCAAAATGTGGAAACAGGTTGTTTACTTGGTTAAATGTAAACAAAGGTTGCTGACTTAGCTAAAGGTAAACAAGAAAATCATTGAGCTAAAATGGGTGTTATCTTAGACAAATGTAAATATATGCTTTCGATCTGGCTGGGATGTTATGAAGTATAGTCATGCTTATGACTTAGTAGTTAGAGTCGTAAGACTATAACCTCTTCTTGCGTTCTTGCCACGCACTCTGGAAACGCTAAATTAAGAAGGTACCGAAGCCCAGATGGTTAATGTCTTTGTAAGGACGGAACAAGGACGAAGAGGGGTAGGTCCAGTGCAAAACTTTCCCTGGTAATTTTAATGACAGGGTAGGCAAAGGAGGCATATTTGTTACAACAGACGGAAAATGCAGCGTCCATGGCGAAATCTCTCCAATTTAATTGAGGCTGCGGGGGCTCGAAATCGGGTTGTCTCGTGAGATTAATGACCCTTTTGTTGTCATTTGTTGTAAAGGGCCTAGAAACTTTCAAAAGCTCATCTCTTAAACTAGAGTGAAGGAAAAAGTAAATTATCGCCACTTTCATGCAAATACAATATTATTTCAGAAAAATTGCGTACTTTGCATGCGACACAGCGGCACTTGCCGATGCATCAATTGTAAATTCACTGCATATTCTTTGCATATATTTTGCCAATTGCAGCAACAAAGCACTTAAAGTAATTTAATAATATGGTTTTCGATTTGTTCTACCAGAAAATTGCTTCTGACCGCAGAGCCGACATGGGAAAGCAAGTTTTATTAGTTTGCTAGGACTAGAGATTTCATAGGCACGCACACATACATTGAGATTAAGACCTTTTGTGTGGAAGTATGTGTGGGGACATGTAAGCTATGCGTTTTCTGCAGCATTTATGGCCATAAAGCAGCGCTCTCGCTCACTCAAACACACAATAATGCAGCCAGAAGTTATAATACCCTTCACAATTACATTTTTTATGGCATTCAAGGGTATTAGAAGATCCTTAACTTGATTTGGTTCGGTCAGTTTGTTTGGCAGCTATATGCTATAGTTGTCCGATCTGAACAATTTCTTCGCAGATTGTGTTGTTTCTTTGGATATTAATCTATGCAAAATTTTGTGCAGATAACCTGTCAAATAAAAAAGTTTTCCATACAAGAACTTGAGTTTGTTCGGTCAGTTTGTATGGCAGCTATATGCTATAGTTGTCCGATCTGAACAATTTCTTCGGAGATTGTGTTGTTTCTTTGGATATTAATCTATGCCAAATTTCGTGTAGATAACTTATCAAATAAAAAAGTTTTCCATACAAGGACTTGAGTTTGTTCGGTTGGTTTGTATGGCAGCTATATGCTATAGTTGTTCGATCTGAATAATTTCTTCGGAGATTATAGAGCTATTTTGGGTAAAAAAATTTGTGCAAAATTTCGTGATGATAGCTTGTCAAATTAACACGTTTTCCATACAAGGACTTGAGTTCGATAGGGCAGTTTGTATGGCAGCTATATGCTACAGTTGTTCGATATCGGCGGTTCCAACAAATGAACAGCCGCTTGATGAGAAAAGAACGTATGTGAAATTTTAGGTCGATATTTCAAAAACTGAGGTCTAATTCGCCTATATACAAATGTATAGACATAAGGACATGTCTTAGCCGACTCAGCTCCTTACGCTGATCCTCTACTCTGTTCAGGGTATAATGAGCACTCATAATATGCTAAATTGTAGTTCTGAATGTAATGTGCATAAAAATAAATTACAAATGTACTCAAACGCAAAGAGATGCTTTATCCTACTGGCTTATAAATATATAAATAAAATGACTGGGTTGCATGTGTGTGTGCATGTTGTGTGAGTGTGTTGATAATCAAAGCTGCTGAAATTGTATTGTATGCCAACGCAGCCATTCTCGTTGCACAATACAAAAGCACACATTTCCATTTACGAACACACACATACATACGTAGTTGCACATATGTAAATACATATGCAGTTTTTCATGTCTTCCAGTTGTTTTGTTGTCGACTTTACTTTTTGTGGTTTTTTGCCGTTACATTTGGCTGCATTGTTGCCAATGCATTTTGTAAAGCTTCAACAGCTTCCGTTTGCCAAAGTGTATTTAAATTTGAATAGCCCTGCGGCAGCAGCGCAGGAAAGAAAAAGCACGATGCTTTCAAATTACCTATCCTTCGGCCGCCGTTCAATGCATAACCACCCAATTTAGTCGCATCATTCTTGGCCGCGCCATGCCGCTCGCTCCGCTCTGCGCTTCGACGTTGGTCGCAAAAGCAATCAGCAGTATTCATGTTCAATGTCCATGCAAATTGTTGTTCATGGTTCACAGCGAATGCGAGAGGCCACTTATACAGGCTTTCGACATGCAGGAAATAAGCGCATGTATGCGTGTGCCCTGTAGGAGCGCCGAAGGTAATCTAGAGATACTCCTACCGCTTCAGAAGTTGTAGGAAAATGTAGAGTAGTACAAGCTGGTAACAGAATATGCATTATTCAAGCCTGGCAAGCTTTTTTTTATTTCTGGGAGAACATTATTACTTAGTGCAATAATTTAGGGAGAAGATCGCTCTTAAAAGTCTGATACAGACCCAGTAGATCGATAATTATATACATTTATACCCAGAACAGGTTAATTAGGTTAGGTTAGGTTACTCTGGTTTGGATTCTTTGTGATACCAGATGAAGTTCAGCCACTAAGTCCATGAGAAGTAGTCCCTCTTTCGGCAGCTTGGTTTTGAATCGAATTTAATAAACTCTGTGGCCTCACTATCGATACCTCTTTCAGTGTATCATATCGTGAAGACCCCAGCTGCCCACAGCGTAGTCTTTCCAATGCAAAATCCGAAATGTAGGCAAAATTAAGACAATAGAAACTTAGGAAATAAAAAGTAGGAGTCCTTGATTACTAACTACCTAAACCCAATCAGAATCGGTTCAGGCACACCACACCTTAAATGCAAACAAAAGGGTTATGAGCCTTAAATGGTTGTTGTCTTGGTTAAATGTAAACATATTGTTTGATCTGGCTAAAAGTAAGCAAAAGGGTCATCGACCTAACAAAATTAACAATAAAATTATAAAAAAATTTTGCCGCACATGTAAACAATGTTCATGACTAAATATAAGCAACGGTTTTTGACCTGACTAAATGTAAACTAGAGGACCACCGATCCCATAAAATGTAAAGAAAGGTATCACTAACCCCATTGAGAGTAAAATAAAAAGTTTTTGACCCCGAGTATAAACAAAGGTTTTTGTCATCACTTATTATAAACAAAGGTTTTTGACTTAGCCGAATGTAAAGAAATGTTTTTAACCCGGCCAAATGTGAATAAAAGGGTCACCGACCCCAAAAAACATAAACAAAGGGGTCGCTGACCCAATGAAATACAAAGTAAAGAGTCTTTGCCCCATGTGTAAAGAAAGGTTGTTGTCAAGACTAAATGTGAACAAAGGTTTTTAAATTGGCTAAGTGTAAACGAAAGGATAAGGGTCCTTAATTGCTTACTAACTAATACTTCTTAATTTGCTCAGAATCGATTTAGATTTCGGTATTTTGTGTAGAGGCATTAGAAGCTACTTGATTTATTTAGTATCTGGTAAAATAATCATTTAAAAGAGCTCTAGGAGACTGCTTGGTTTCTATCGCTATCATCTCAAGACCCTAAGTTTCATTTTTGTGGATAGGGACCACATCGCCTCAGTATCGCCCAAAAAGCTACTGGAATTGCTCAGAATGCTGGACATTTGTGACCATATTTAATACAATATATGAGAGGGCAGAATAGACCATAGGTCGCCATGAAAATCTCCAATTTTCTATCTATCTTTCAATAACTTCAAGTGTACTTGGAGTATATATATGATTTGCCACTAGACACTCTTTCAAGTGAGTGAGCCAGATTTCGATGTTCCATGTGCGCTCTTCGACGTGTCGTGGTTTTAACCTAACCGGGCCACTCACATTTGTTGCAAGCTCAATTCTAATGACGATCTATGAGTTTCTAGTGAACCATTTTAGAGAGTTTATTTGTAAGACAAAGCACATATATCTGTCCAAATGAGTTCTATTGATTTTTGATGAACCCTACGACTACACCTAACCTAAAGCTACTAACCTATAACTAACCAAATACTAACCGAAGAAATAACCGAATGTTTTAAGGGAACTAGTAAGTGAGAGCCTATTTGTGCTCTAGCACAATTTGAGAACTGAATGTTATTAAAATAGCCTAGTCTTATCGGATTTGTGTAAGAAATAGATCTTTGGGAAGGTAGCCAAGCCTTACTGGATTTGACTACGAAATCACTCTTTGAAAAGATAGCCAATCCTCATTAGTTTCGAGTAAGAAACCGAACTTTAAAAAGCATGCTTCAACACCGAACTTTTCCTACATTTTTCTAATGGGTCTCCACTCCACACTTAGACGTATTAATTTGCAAAGTAGTGTTGCCATGTATGCGTGCATGTTGCAGTGAATAACTGCATATTTATTTATTACAAGCAAATGTGCATGCGTTGATTTGAAATTTTGCTTTTGATTCGATTTCAGCATAATATCCTGCATTTCCGATGACCAGTAATGCGTTGCAGCAGCAGCAGCATTACCAAGCGACCAAGTACCAACTAGCAATAACCATTACAACTGCCGACTGCGACTGCACACAGACGCGTCGCTACACAATGCGTGCAAATACACGTCATTCAGATCATTCAGTTTGTATTGAATGCATTGAAATCATGAATATAAGCTGCAGCATGACAGCTGAATAACTGGCCAGGCTAGGCCAGGCTGCCAATAGTGGTCAGGCGGGCGGACAAGCGCGCCGTCGGCGGTAGGTTGTTGGACGCATAGACGTGCGCATTGTAGGGCGCTGGTCAGTTACTATAGGTATGTATGTAAGTGTGTGCGTGCTTGTGGAAAGTGCAGAAAATCAGAAATCAAACTCGAAATTACTTCCGTTCATTTAAATTTGAATTCAGCAATTATTTCCGGTCGCATGAATTCGTTATGAATTTTCCAATATATGACTATCAATAAGTAAGCGATAAGTATGTGTGTGTGTGTGTGAATACGTCGGCCATTCAATGCAAGTTTTTATTGAATTTTCAAGCATTGTATTAACTAGCAAATGTATGTGTATGCGTGTGTGTGTGGTGTTACTGCTGTTCGCTTTAAGCTTTTTGCCACACTTCTATTTAATAAATTTTCTCGCTAAAAATTTGCATTTTCCAATGGCAAGCCTTTTGCTAGGCTGCCACTATTTGATTGCACTTGAATTAAATTTCTTTTATTTATTTATTTTTATTGTTAAAACTGATTATTTTTTGTTGCTGGCTACGTAAATTGCTTGCGTTTTTGTATGCAAATAAAATAGTGCGAGTTAAATAAGCGCCAAATTGCGGAAGTGTTGTACAATATATACATACACACACAAAGATATACACAAAAATATACATCAACATACGCACATGTATACTTATACTTTTATATATAATATATATATAGCCTCATATGTATATTTTCCACTTTTAATTCAATTCTCATTGTTACCAAGCCAAATAAAAAGTTAATGAAAGTCATTTCCGCTTGATGGCTGATTTCAATTTGTGCTTCAAAATCAATTAAGCAATTTTTTTTTTCGAAAAAGTTGAATAAAACCAAAAAGCTGTCAAGCAATGTGAAAATTTTTTATTTTAAGTGGACAAGCTTTACTGATTTCAAGTTAAGTGATAAATTTTTCTAAAAGAGACTAAAAACTATATAAAATCGTGTAAACATTTAGATTTAATCGGTTAGTTTTAGGTCAGGTTCAGTCCTGAGCTTAAACCAAAATCCATAGAAATCACTTGAACAGATATCTGTGCTTTGCCTTACCCATAAATTTTCAAAAATGGATCACTATAAACTCTGAAATCGTCGCTAGATTTGAGCTAACGACAAATGTGAGCGACTCGGGTAGGTCAAACGCCGCAGAGCATACATTCAACATCGCAAACTTACCCAAGCGCTTGAAAAAATGTCCAGTGGTAAGTCATATATCAACTCCAAGTACATTTCAAGATAATGATAGTTGGATAGATAAAAAACTAAGGCTTTGCACTGCGAGCTATGGTCTTTTGCGCCCTCTCCTATATCACATATGGTCACAAAGATCCAGCATTCTGAACAATTCTAGAAGCCTGTTTTACTTAGATGGCACCTAGGGCCTTGAGACGATATTGATAGAAACTAAGAAGTTGCTTAAAACACTTTTAAACCGTCACTTTTCTATATACTAAATAAATCAAGTAGCTTTTAAGGCCTCCACAATGAACATCGAAATCTGTTGCAATTACTTTGAAAAGTGTCTAGTGCCAAATCGTAATTTTCTTTAAGATACTTTGAAAAATAACGTTAGCAACCAAGCAGTCGCTCAAAACGCTATTTACCGTTACTTTTTACTAAATATATCAAGCACCTTCTATATATTTGGTCTCTCAAGTCTAATTTCGACATAGAAATCGTGTTAGAAATTACTAATTGAACATTAGCAAAAGAACGTAACTTTTTTTAGGGTTCCGAACTTAGTTACAGTACCCGGAAACTACCCAAAATATACTTAAAGCATACAAAGAAACAAATTATGTGGCAAATTTTCAGCAAAGACAAAAATTTGTGAGGGAAGAAGTGATTTAGTGATCCCCGAGTGCCAATGTCAAGTTCTGAAGTTAGCTACAGTACCCGAAAACTATCAAGCTAACCGAAAAGTGGTAAAAGCATATTTATAAGCAAATTCTGTATCAAATTTTCAGCAAAGACAAAAAAATTCGAGGAAAGCAGTGATATAGTGGTCAAAGAGTATCAATGTCAAGGATGGAGATAAAAAAGTTCTATTACTGGCTCCCAAGTTGAAATTTCCAAACCAAAAACCTACCAGTTTTGATCGTGAAAGCTACAATCCGAAACCCAAACTGCTATATTTTATATTAATAATAACTGTGGTGTACCTGAATCGATTCTGAGGGAATTAGGAGAGAAATTAGGTGGCTAGTAAACAAGAAACCTTTCCCCTTTATTTACATTTAGCCATTTTAACAACCTTTCTTTACATTTAGTCATGACAACAACCTTTGTTTGCATTTGGAGACAAAGACCCTTTACTTTGCATTTCATGGGATCCAGTGACCCTTTTTTTACATTTTATGGGGTCGATGACGCTTTTGTTTACATTTATCTAGATAAAAACATTTTTTTAACTTTAGCCAAGTCAAAAACCTTTGTTTATACTTTGTCACGACACCAACCTTTGTTTACATGTGGAGTCAAAGATTGTTTTTTAAATTTTTTTTTTGTTAATTTTATGAAGTCGATGACGCTTTTGCTTACTTTTAGTCAGATCAAATATATATATTTAAATTTGGTCAAGAAAAAAACCACTTTTAAAATTTGGCGTTAATAACCCTTTTGTTTACATTTCGGATCAATGTAGTTTTTCGGAATCGCCATTTTGTCAAAAATAAAATGTTGACTAGTCGTTCGATCGATGCATTTATCTATAGTAATAATATTTTTTTAGGCGTGTGTATTATTTTTTTACATATAAATAAACATTTTTAAAAACTTGAATTCGAAATTAATTATTAAAATGTTTTTGATTGCATGCCACTTGGTAATTATTTTACGGCAACATAACCTTTATAAATACAAGTACATGTACATTTGTATATGCATGAAAGTACTCTATGTATGTGTGAAAGCAATTAATACACACAGACCATCCTCTCTAGGTGTTAGTTAAACACGTAAGTATATATGTTGCATACATTTCGGCGCGTTTGAAGGACCCTTCAACTTGCTTGCCATTATGACAGCAATGATGAAACAATAATACACATACATATATACGCTGCAGCAATGATACTCGCACACATAATAACGGTATATAATGCATTACATTTGCACTTGAACAAATTTGTTTGCCATGTCGCAACACTTCGCTTAATGAAGCCACACACCCACTAGAGTGCAACCGGCAAGCAACAACCGGCAGTCGGTTGGATGAGTTGGCATGTGTGAGTAAATAAATATTGACAAAGGATGCAGCATGCACACACACACACAAATATTTAAATACATTTGTATGCATTTTTGTACTTCACTGCGCGTTGGTGTCGCCTCCGCTGTCAATATCGTTTGCACTTCGTTGCAACGGACGCTTGTGTTGGTGCAAAGCGTGCAATTTCGGTTTTATTTTAGCCCGAGACCATACTTAGCGGACTTGTGAAGTGTGAAAAAGTTGTTTGATTTCTCGCATAGACGAATGATTTTGAATTGCATGCAGACTTGAATGCGAGCTGTCGCCAGCATTGCAAATGACAAAAACGCCTTTCGGAGGCAATGAGCTTGAAAGCATCGTTTTTGTTTGCTTATTTGCGGAGCAGTGGAAATTAAAAGCTGCAAATATGCAAAATTCTAAGAAGTATGTTGTAAAAAGCAGGGGTCAAATTGGAAATAAAATATTAAAAATGTTTAGAAATTGGAGAAAAGTGGGATTGCAGGACGTCTATGCTTATTTTTAGAGCCAGCTGTACATACGCGAACAAAAAGGATCGAATTCATTGAAGGAATTGAAATGAAATTTTTCACAGTGCATTTTCTTACTAAGGAGCTGTTCATTTTTGGTTATTGTTGATATCGGTTCACTATAGTATAGAACTGTCATACAAACTGAACATTCAAAATCAAGTCTTTGTATGGAAAACTTTTTTATTTGTTCAGCTATCTTTACCAAATTTGGCATGGAACATTTTTTAAAGCAACAGGTTAAGCTTCAAAGATATTATTCATATTGGACCACTGTAGCATATAGCTGCCATACAAACTGAACGTTAAAAATCAAATCCTTGTATGACAAACTTGTTTATTTGTCGAGGTATCTACACGAAATTCAGCAAGGACTATTTTCTAAAGCAAGGCTAAAATACGTGAAGAAATTGTTCAGATCGGACCACTATATTTTATAGCTGTCATACAAACTGAGCGTTCAAACTCAGGACCTTGTATGGAAAACTTTTTGATTTGACGAAATATTTTCCTTAAATTTAGCACAAAATATTATCCCAGACAACTCTACAATATACGTAGAAATTGTTCAGATCGGACCCCTATAGCATATAGCTGTCATACAAACTGAACGTTCAAAATCACATCCTTGTAAGAAAAACTTTTTTATTAACTATTTTCTAAAACAATGCAAATATCTGAAGAAACTGTTCAGATCGGACCACTATATCTTAATAGAAATTGTTCAGATCGGACTACTATAGCATATAGCTGCCATACAAACTGAATTTCAAAATAAAGGTATAAGTGCTGCTTAAAATTATACAGGTATTAACTGCTACTTGATATTTTCAAATAATAACTTGCCAAACACACAAATTTTCACACACACACACGCACGTCTAACATATGTATGTACACACACAAACATATATTATTTAGCACTTGGAAGCAACTCCAACGGTAAACTCTTATTAACATGAATATATGCGTCAGTACAGCCATATATTTATTTTTGCTTCTCTATTTGCTGCCGTGTGGGTGTGTGTGCCAGCTCATGAATATATTTATATTTGCTGACTGTTGCCACAGCTGACAACGCTGACAACCGACAGCCGTTTCAATTGCAACACAGCACAAGTGAAACAGAAATTAAAAAGAAACTCCAAAAAAAACATTGCAAACGTCCAAAGTGTAGGAAAAATTAAAAGAAAGCAAACTCTAAAACATTCCCACTTGATGCATGCAAATCCGCTGCAAACAGCAGCGAAAAAATAATAATATAAAATGAAAAACAACAAAGACAGCAAGTTAAAGCGTTGAAATGCAAACATGAAACACACACACACACAGACATATACAAAATCATAAACAAGTAAAAAAAAATATTTGAAGACCCTGTGTGGGTTAGCTGCGCTGCGCTCCAACTGCGCTTAGCTCTAACGGTGCTGCATGCAAAATTATACACAACACACATGCAAGAAGCTCTAAACACCGTTATTTAGGTAAGTATGCATGGTTGGCGGTACGCAGCACAGCTGCAAAATAAGATACAACGCTAAGCTTGCAACTTTCCTCATATTTATTTTTATTTTTATTGTTTTTTGCTATCAGCATGGCGCTGTTGACTCGGCGTTGTGGGCGAATTTTAATGGCATACAGCAGTATGTACTTAAGTTGTAAGCAACAACGCTGTGTAACATGTGAGTGGCGGCAAGGACATTAATGCGCTGGTATACAAGCAAATGCACGCAGGCAAAATATGAAGTTCCTTCGGAAGAAGGGTGTGTTTGTATGTATGTGTGTAGCTGCTTGCATGCGCAATACTGCAAAGCAAAGCAAAATCGAATGAAGAGCGCACATAATTCCGCTTAAGAAGTTTGTATTTCACTTACTTGCGAGAATTTTTCGTTTGCTATACTTAGAAAGTCAGCAACACAACCGCAGCTGGTACTTGAAGTTAAGCGTTAAGCTATAGAAAAATAAAACTTGCACATTAGATAAGCGGTGGAAGCGGTCAATACTTTTATAATTCAAGCGTAAATTTGCAAAAATTTTGGGGGTAGAAAGTAAGGAGAATGAAATTTCAAAGGGTACACCATGGCGTATGGGTGATGTGGAATGGTAATAGTTGATATAGTCACCTAAAATGCTAAATAATGTATGATTAAAAAATTGAAATGAAGTCTTTTTAATGCTTACGATGCACTACATCGTATTAGATTTCCAGCTTACGTTCTCAAATATAACCAACATATAACTAGTATATAACCACTATATGACCGATATATAACCACTTTTTAACCAATTCTCAAATTGTGTTTCAATAGGAGTAATAAATATATAACCGATATATAACCACTTTAATAACCAAAACTCAAATTATGTTTCAATAGGAGTAATAAATATATAACCAATATATATAACCAATATATAACCGATATATAACCACTCTATAACCAATACTCGAATTTTGTTATATCGTTTCCCCTTCGCCTATAAACTTATGAAAAATGATGCTACGTAATCTTTCATTTTAGATGATGATATGTAGGTCTTATTTGTTGTCAGGAGGGTTGAGATGAAACCCTATTACATATCAAAAGTCGCCTTTATAATGATTAGAGAAAATATATATAGTAATTGGAACAATCCTGCTTAAGTCATTGATAAATAAACCTGTAAAAAACACTGACTTCAAGGACCAATTAAACGGCTTTGACTTATTACTAAACCCAATAGGTTTCAATTTTAAAACAAAAAGCTACTGATTAGAGGTTCAGGTCTCACAAATGAAACAATATGCTGCTTATGTTCTTAGAAAAAAAAATTAAAACAGAAAAAAAAACAAAAAAAAACAAGTAACACAAAAAAATACAG
This sequence comes from Bactrocera dorsalis, assembly GCF_023373825.1. NCBI lineage: Eukaryota > Metazoa > Arthropoda > Insecta > Diptera > Tephritidae > Bactrocera > Bactrocera dorsalis. The sequence continues at coordinate 67,300,794 of NC_064307.1, read as the reverse complement.
GAAGAAAACACAAAAAAAAAGAAAGAAAAACAAAACAAAAAAGAAACACAAAAAACAAAGAAAAACAAAAATTAAACAGAAAAAACTAAAAAAAATTCAGAAAAAACACAAAACAAAGGGAAAAACTTAAAAAAAAAACAGAAAAAAACAAGAAAAAAAACGAAAAACAGAAAACATTTAGCACAACAAATTCAAACCTTGCTCTAAGACATCTAAAATAACTCCTAAATATCCTTCTTGGATAAGATATAGCCTAAGTTTGAACCAAAAAATTTAATCATAACAGCTTGTAGTACTATATTATAAAGATAAGTTATATATACAGGTTGATTAAGAAAATATTAACTTACCTTTTAAATTCATAACCAATAGCTAACCAAAAGTATAACCGCTTCGCATTTTCTGAAATCAAAAAATAACAAAATTATTAAAAAAAAGTGAAATTACTTTAATAAAAAGCATAAATAAATTAGACTCGGCCACAATGGCCCTCACAGATACATTTCTTTTATCATAAAATGGTATAAAAAATCATAAACTTGTGTTTTATTGGTTAGTTTGTATGGCAGCTATATGCTATATTTGACCGATCTGAAAAGTTTCTTCGGAGATTGTAGCGTTGCCTTGTAAAATATTCTGTACTAAATTTCGTGCAGATATCTCTTCAAATAAAAAAGTTTTCCACACAGGGACTGAATTTTCGTCGAACACTTTGTACGACAGCCATATGCTATAGTGATCCGATCACTAAAAATTTTTCACATATTATAACACTGCTTTAGAAAATTGTTTATGCGAAATTTCGTGAATATATCTCTACAATTAAAAGAGTTTTCCATACAAGGACTTGAGTTTGATAAGACAGTTTGTATGGCAGCTATATGTTATATTACTTCGATCAGAATATAATATTCGGAGATTGTGGCTTTACCTTGAAAAATAGTCTGTACCAAATTTCGTACAGACATCTCTTTAAATAAAAAAGTTTTCTATACAATGATTGCATTTTGATCGATCAGTTTGTATGGCAACTATATGCTAAGCAGTACGATCTGATCAATACTAAATGTGCAGAAATTGTATCATAGACTTGTGCAATATTTCGCGAATATATCTTATGTATCTTAAGTTATGCAACACTTTCATTTACCCAAAAAATCACTAACCGAAATCAGACCCAGAAGAAAGACGGAACAGCGCCAGTAACAAACCAATATAACAAATGAACACATACTATGTTCTCCAACACAAAAAAAATAACAAAAAAAAAAAAATGCAGACAACAACAAGCATATTTGAGCACAGCATCTGAACAGAAACAAGGAAATGTTCCCTTCAAACGCGCATCTCCGTTCTATAGACCGCCCTTGCGACCCACACACAGCGCGGCGAAACAGCGGATTCTAAAGGTAACACCGCTTTCCGGATAGACAATAAAAATGAGATATGAATGTGCACAAGCAATGGCATGCAAACAAAAAGCAAAAGCATTATAATGAAGCAAGAAAAAATCAGAAACGCGACTGAAGGCAGCGCAGCTCAGCACAAACGCAGGACGGACCCCATATAGTGTGTGGATTTCTAAATATAGCCGAGCACGGGCAGGTTGAATTTAAATTTTTTTTTTGTGTTTTTGCTTGCTTTATTTTATTTATGCTGTGCCGCTGCTTGCAGAAGTGCTCCCTCAAGTGTAGCCGAGAAAAGAATGCGAGTGATGACATGTTGTTAAGTCTCCAGCGCTGGCTTCAGGATTGCTGTCTTTCAAGTCGCACCCCCACAAGCGCTTATTTACGGCTGCGCTGCCATTTCAAAGCGGGCTTTCCTGCTGCGCGCGGTAATTTCATACATTTTTTAAAACATGGAAATAATTTACAACAACAACAACCATACAAAAAACAACAAAAATACATATGTATTCTCATTTCTAATTTTTTTTGTCGTTTCGTTTGTGTGCCGCTATGTCGCAACATTGCGCAATTCAATGAGAACGCGCTTTTCCGTCCAACAACAACAACAACCCTCCATATTCCGACTGCACGCATTTATATGCCGCAATCATACACTTGGCAGGATATGCGATTGTTTTGTATACGGCATACGGATTTGTTTACGGATTTCTGTTTGCGGCAATTATTTCTGGGAATTTCTCTTGGCGCTGCGCCGTTAAAACACACCGTGATTGCATTGTTGTTTGTGTTGCCGTTATACAATACCACTTTTGCATATTTGCAGATGTGTGTGTGTGTGTGCATGTGCCTTTCCCGTTGATTTGTTTACCTTGCCGTGTGCATAGCATATGCATTTCCCCAAAGATACCGCACACGGGGTCCTCGCGTTGACTTGCCCCATTATGGAACATTAAAATAAATGCGTGTGTTGTGCAAATTTCCATTGTGTACCTTTGTGGCACACAACAATCCACAACATGTTGATGCACAGTTATTATTTTACCTTTTCTGCTATCTAATATTCCCCCATGACGACTATTTGCTTTGTGCGTTGAAATTTTCCATAGAAATGATGCCAAAGAACTCATGATTATTAATATTACAGCTATGTATGTACATATGTGTTGGTGTGGTGCTCGCTTCTGGGAAACAGTTGTGTTGTGGCATCGATTTTTTATGTAAATATCGCTTTGTAATTTTTCAATAATTAATGAGTTTTTCAAATGTACCAACGGCAGAGCTCGTTTGAGGTATTATTTGTAATTGCTGGCGCTGTTATAAGAATCCATAACTTACTGAGGTCTGGTGAACACGATACCACTTGTGTGATGAAAATTTAATCGCTGATACTCGCCAATACTTTTTAGCATTAGATTAATTCAGGCAGGTTCTAAGCCAGCTCTATAGAAATCTAAATAATTGAGACTACCCGGTTGATCTCATTTTCATTGGTGGCGTTTTTTACGTGGCCCTTCCCAAAGCCAGCACATATTCCTGTGGAGAAATGGTTGGCCTTCTCACTTTAGCTCGCCTTCAAACGGATGTTCTTTGGCTACCCAGAGGATACTTAGTCTAAGGCTGCAAGTCGTGATCTGCTTGAGTCATATGTAAAAGAATCGTTTCTGGCCCCTTCCAATTGAATGGGACTAAAAGAACTTTCCTCAGCTGCGTGAACTTATACACATACTCGATACGTCCATCCACCCGCAAAAAAAATCGTTTTTTTCTAATTCAACATAGTTCCCTTCAAAAGTGATTCACTGTTTATAGCGAGCATCCAACTTTTCGATACCATTTTGGCAGTACAATTTGTTTTCAGCGAGTACTTTTTCATTCGACAAAACTTTCTGTCCAGCGAGCATTCTTTTGAGATCTAAGGACAGAAAATTGTAGCTGAAGATCAGATCTGGAGAATAGAGTGGATCCGGAAGCAATTTGAAGACCAACTCATTGATTTTTGTCATAGTTTTCACCCACTTGTGACTCCATGCATTGTCTGAGTGAAAAAAACACTTTCTCTTTCTTCAAATGCTGTTGTTTTTAGCCGATTTCGTCCTTCGTCGTCTTTCAACTCGTCGTTGATGTTTCGGTCAAAAGTGAACTCGCACTGCACCCACTTTGAACTGAGCTTCCTCATATCACAATATTCGTGAACGATATGATGTACACGTTCAGTTGATATCTTCAAGGTGTCTGCTGTCTCGAACAATTTCAATTTCGAATACCTCTCGCTACCTACTTTTTCTTCCTTCCTGGGATTCCTGCACTTATTTCATCTGACGTTTTCGAGCCATCGGTATACCACTTGATTGTACTATCCCTAAGCGATAGCTCTAGAGCGTAATCATGCCATTCAGCCTTACTGCTAAGGGTAACCTTACCTTAAACGTCTTGATGAGGCTTAAGCTTTAAGTATTGCTGTCGCTTGGGAGAAGAGACAATCATATTACACCACTTAAATCCTTCATCCGCTGGGTTTAAATTACCTTACCTCTGCCACATTTGGAGTAGTGTGTATTTGACTACCTGTCCACTACTAGGTGAGGTGGTAGGATCTCCAGCATGGCATCAAGTTCTTTCGTCGGACATGTGCGCATAGCCAGCGACATGGAGATGCATACAAGTCATTGCAGCTTCTACGTTGCGTTTGAGGCCCAAGCTACCGCTCCAGACGTGATTATCGGAGAAGCGTTCAAGGGCTTGCAGCCCCAGGATTTGCCAGCTAATTGATTACAAACCATTAGTGCTTTAGTCGCTTTGACGGCCATGGTCAGATCACCGCACCAAGATATTTGACCTTGTTACACATCTATACCTGGCTGTCTCCAAGGTTTAAGTTCCTGAGGTCAAGCAAGGATCTACGTCTCGTAAACGGAACGATGGTTCTCATCAGCAGCTGTGATGCACATCAACTCAAAACTCGTTAAGGACTACATAACTCCATTTTAAAATAGCTTCAAGTTGCTCGCATGAAAAAATTGTGTGGATGCCTGGTTACAGCGTGAAAAGTGGTGATGACCCGATGAGCTTATTTGACAGACCATCCTTCACCTAACTGCATCCGTGCATTGAAAACTAGTCGGTTTTCCCATGTCCAGCGCTAAACCTTTGTAGCGTCTCTCAAGCCGAGGTGGCTGCCAACAAGACTCCGAGGTGCAACCTCCTTCAAGGAGCTCTATATTCATTTATATTGGCTTTGAGCTCGTTCAATCTCGCCGCAATTGTACGTGTTCTGACTGGACATTGGCCAAAAGTTTGGCACGCGGCATGGCTAAACATTTTTTGGACGCGGCTGAATAGCTTGTTGTGTTTGTGGTAAGCCCAAAAGACTTAAACATTCTATGAAGATGAAGTTTAGAAGAAACACAAACGGCGAATATCTTTCGAAGTGTTATCTATTTGATCAACCCTAGGACCTGATCTAACATAACCTAAACCGGAGACCAAATATAGATTATTTTCCACCCATCATTCAAGCTCTGTCCGAACAGATGACAAAAAATCAGAACGAATTCATGAACAGCTCAGCAACAGTTTCAACTCAGATTTTTTTTTAAATCAGCCTTAATTCCATGAAAATAGACAATGCCTGCGTACGCGAATGCACATTGCCACGGCTGAAAAGTTGAAGGTCGCGCATTATTTAGAACAGCCAGCAGCCAAAGACAGCTCATAAATTCAAAAGCACACACACAGCAACACGTACGCATGTGTGTGCGCAGTGCCACTTAGCAGTCGAAGGTGTCAGAGTACAACTGTTGTTTGCACTCTAAGTGGCTATGCGCCTTGAAGCAGGCAATATCTTTCACTGCTGGCTAATAATTCGCTGTCGCGATGACTCAACGCGCGGTTTGCGTGGCAAAAAACATGCGACGCTACACAAAACAGACATGAAGCTTAGGCAATGATAAAAATTAAAATTACGCCAGCTAATCTCAAACGAAGGCTGAGGAAACTTGAAATTCTGCACGTTACACGGCAAACAAGGAGAAGACTGAATTATTAAATTTTGAGCGAAAGATAAATCAGTATAAAGCGGAGGGAAAAGGCGCAAAGCGTGCGTTGATTGTCGAGCAGACACAAATATTTTTTGGCGCTTTGGCTGCAGTGACATAATTACAATTGTCATTGCTGCGCTGCCGCGGAGTGGAGGGCGCAGCGACGAAGTGGCGACAGCTGTGTACCCGGAAACCTGTGCTGCACGCGGGCGAATGGGCAAATGAGTTAGTGGCTCAGCGCGGCTAACTGCGGCACTTCGCTCTTGTTTTCTTCCTTTCGCTGAGCGTAGAAGACCAAAGTGAATTAGCTGTCGGCAGCTGAGTCGTTTTAACGTCGCGTAACGCTGCTGACACCTGTCTTAATTTCGAAATAACTCAAATAATTCGCAGCGATAGCAACCAAATTATGCTGAAATGGAATTATATGCAATCACATTTATTTGATTAAATTTATCGCGAGAATGGATTAAGTGGAATTGAAATAGCAAAGAGACCAAATAGACGTCTGCTTTCTTACTGGATTTTTTTTTAATGGAAAAGTACAACAAATTAAGAGGAAAATTCATTTACGTAACGAGCTCAAGCCAACTGATGCACAGTTTACCTGTGTAAGTAGCTTGAAATCCTATTTTAACTGGTGCCTTTTGGACGCCTACCAAAATCAGCAATAGTCACGTTTAAGGTTAGAGTTAAGACACAATAAAAGTTTATTTTAAGTATTTAGTGTCGCTGGATTTTAAAGTCTTTCGCGAGCTGGCAGGTCCAAGGAAACCCATAGAAAAGAACAGATACTATTTTGAGTTCTGCACCGCGACCAAAGGTCTATTGTGCCCTCTCCTCTATAACATATATTCACAAAGGTCAACCACTGTAATGAATTTCAGGAACTTGCTGAGCGCAATGGAGCTGATGTCATCTCTGTCCACATAAAAGGAATCAAGAGCCTTGAGCCTGAGTCTACGATCAGGTGCTGAGGAGTTTTCTGTTCTACTTTGCAAAACCGGCAGTTTGTACAAAACATAACCACGTAGAACAGGTGTTTCTCTAGGCTGTACACTGCTCAGTGCAGAGTGCCACCAGTTGACTGAACTTATCTCTGCGAATGCTAACCATGGCTTTAAGCCTTGATACGTTGTAACCTACCAGTAACAACTACAATCATAGCCCGTTCCCACGTCAGTCGGTTCTATGTAACCGGAACGGACCTTAACCGGCTAAGGGCTGTCAATTCGGCAGAATTCTGCCGCTACAACAACAATAACACTACCACGTAGCATACCACTTTCTTGCTGTCAGTAAATATCTCTACCCGCCCTGTCCTCCGTGTGGAGCAGCACCCTAATTTTCATAAGGCTGGGAACGAGCAGGACTTCCACTGCCTCCGCGCATTAGGGCGCTGAATCAAAGGGTTTCGCGCGAGCCCAGCGCGCCTTGATCAGTAACCAACACTTGTGAGGTTGCTAAAGAGCTCTGGCTAACAGTCTGCTAAGTCTTAACGAGGCTCATATCGCCGGAATGATAGATGTCCTGACTGGACACTGTTCCATTGATTATCCGGTGGGGAGACTGAAGATACTAGAGGTCACAGTTGCGATGAGGAAGATGAGGTGAAGACATCTGGAAACTTTGTTCTTCAGTCACCAACTTTAGCGGGTCTAAGGTTATGGCATTTCGGTTACCATACTATTTACGAACCCATCGAATTGCTTGGAATTGATATTAGCGGTCTCAATAAATTAATGACTGGCGAAAGGTGTTTATGCGACGGTCTTGCAGTTGTTGAAGTCGATGACTTTTGGTTCCAATAAACTGGCGGTGCATGCCATGAATCCTACGAAAGGTTGTAGTAAAGGTTTGGTCAGCGCATTATTCGTACCGTGGCCTTCATTGTGCGGTTAAATATCTTTAAAACAATTTTTTGTTGGGTTATGTGAAGTCGGTTGTCTACCCAGATAGCTCCAAGACGATTGAGGTCTTGGAAGTTTGACTTTGGATCTTCTTGCAACTTTTCAAGAGCCCATAGAGCGAAGGATCATAGTTTGGAATATTATCCAATAATGTATACTGGGTCTCAAGATGGGTGACGGTGTGACACACCTCACGCGTGATCTGTCAAAAAAATCTGTTGAAAAATTACCTGTATTTGGAGCCAGAAGTAAGATTGTATACAAAAGGCAACATCTCAATTAAAATATTTTCCAAACTTTCCACTTTCATCCACCATAAAGGCAACAAAACCCAACCGAACAATATCAACAGAGACACTTCCAGGAAATACCGAATGAAATCAAAAAATTTGCATACATATTTATATTTATACCCCAAACTGTAGGAAACCAAAGTTCATCAAACAAACAAAGGTCGACGACCTTCATTGCCGGAAACACGAATGGTATGTCTGAAACAGATTCGTTGCAAAGAACTTCCAGCAACTCATTACCTCATGAAACCGAAATTTTTACACAAATCACTCCCTTACACACACAGACACCACCAACCCTCGCAAACCCCCAAGCACATGAACACAACACGATGCTTAGAAATCGATTTCGGCTAACGGGTTATAGGTGAAACTCATTCATTTGCCAAAGCGAAGTTGAAAATAAAGAGGAATCATTTAGCCGCGCTCAATAAATGTGCAACACATGTGTTTGCCTGTGTGTGTGTGTTTGTGAAAGTAAATGAGCCAAAGGTGAAAAAAGCGGTAAAATGGAGAAAACAAATTGAATTCCGAGTGTCTCAACGTAGAAGACACGCTGCAGTGCAAAACAAAAGTTCAGACGAATGAGCTGATGGAGGTAAAGGTGGTGAAGGAGCTGAAGGAGGTAAAGGAGGCGAAGGAGCTGCAGGAGGCGCACAAAAAGTCCGCCTTTTTTGTACCGTCCGACGCAAGTTGGCGCTGAATTCGAAAATCAACTTCAACATCAACTCAATCGAACTAAATTGCGGTAAAACGTTTCAATGGCACTAAATATACGTGAGTTGAATGGTGCGTCGAGCGCAAGCGGGGCACGTGCAGCGGACGGCGTACAACATTGATTTTTGATTACGTTTGCGGAAAATCGGAAAATGTTAACAAAATTGTTTAGGTGCCCAAATTGAGTGAGCCACATCAAGCAAAGGCATGATGAATGAATGAATGAATGGCTCCAAGAAAAGAAGACGGGAGAGGTAGTTGAAAGGGTAGCTGACTGGCTGGCTGATGGCCCAAATGAATGGTTAAATGACAGAACGACTAAGCGAGCTGCAAGTGATGTGCACGAACACAGGTGAATTGGTAATGAAGTCGCAGTTGATGGCAAAAGGCGCACAAATGGTGGCATAAAGCAGAGAAAGTTGTTGAGGTGGGGAAGAATGCGAAAAAATAACACAAAGTGCTATGAATGAAAGCAAAAAAGTTTTGTAAAAAGATTCACTGAAATAAAGGAGTTTGATCAGTTGAAGTTTGGTAGCTTGATTTGTGGTTTTATGGGCTAAGGGTGTTTGCAATGAATGCCAAGGAATGGAGCTACCACATCACGGTCTTTTACCGAAATTGAACGCCAATCTCTAAACAATATTCAATTTTCTCGGACAACCGAAAACCCGTCAAATAATTAGAGCTAGTTCTGAATAGGACGCTGGACAAACAAGAAATGCACCGCGACCTTAGATCTATTCTGCCCTCGATAGGACGCCAGAAAGGAAGCAGAAAAGGCATTGATTACTCCATTCTGCAGTAGTAGAACCGTTGCTAAAAGTGGGATCTCTTACCAAAAGTTTTACTCTGGCTCTACGACTCCATAATTAAGTTATGTGGTCTTTGGACCCTAGAAAAGAGTTCAAGGATGCTCGAAAGCGCTAAGTTCCATTGAAAACCGTGACACTTTATTCAGTTCTGCAAATAGTGTCCATACATATCATCGGAAAATATATGGTCGCAAGAGTTGCTATCCTCAGAGAAGCTGGATAATCCTCAGAGAAGCTGGGTTCCTAAGTGAACACGTGTCTGGGAATTCGAAAAACCACGTTCGCTTTGACTTTATATCGGATCTATTGGATCATGGAGTCTATAAACCAGATTCTGGCGGCCTTTCATCTGTCCAGATACCTGTTTGTGCATTGTGGGTGGATAGAATCTTTGACTCCGGAGTGGTGCAATGAGTTCTCAACCGAAGATGGCATCACACATCTTCACCCAAGCTTTGTCCCATCCGCAAAAGAGCTCACTGTACCTTACTTACAACGGTTTCTATCTATTTACAATACACAAGGCTCTATCAACTTCCACTTCAGACTTCCTGACAATTACAGTTTTCTCAAGCCGAAATTGCTGCCATCAAGGTATCGGCAGATTTTCTATTTCGCAGTGCAGTTTCTTTAGAGAAGTAGCTATTATTATAATTATGATAGCAGTACGGCGATAGTAGCCTTGACCTCACTAACAGCGCATTCAGGGCTGTTTAAGAAATGCCTAACCTCGTTATCAGTAATATCGAGTCAATCTGCGATAAGATTAGTGTGGGTACCAGGCCACAGCGGAGGCGCAGCTAACTGTAAAGCTGACAAGCTGGAAGCTGAAATGGCACCCTAGCTCCGCAAACGAAACGAGTCGGTACTTCAATCTCCCCTAGTGTTCTACTACTGAATAGCTGGGCTTCGCGGGAGCTTGGCCCGCGCTGTATTAACATCGGTTAAGACGCTGTTGCAAGATCCTCTTGGTCAACGATCGATCGTGGGAGAACAAGTGATATCTTTTCCTTCAGTAAAGATAGCCTCTCCATAGTTGAAGGGGGTTCCAGCGGTTCGTTGTCTTATCGGCGTCCACGTTGTAAGCACCCAGCCGTAGAAGCTGTATGGAAGAAGACCTTCTCTCAACAATTCCTTCTTGATTGTATTGGGTACAAGACGCTTTGCTGGCTTATCAAAAAGTTCAAATACAAGAAATCTATTTTTATGACTTTACAAACAGCCAAATGCGATCTGATCTCAGGATTAGCTTTCTGAAGTGTCGTATGTTTTAATAAAAGTAGAAATATGACTTTTTTTCGAGATAAAGATTCTGCGGAAGCCTTATGGTCCTTTACGCATTGGTCACGGCGAATATCGCCTTCGATGGAACGGTGAGCTGTATGACTGTGGACTTTAAGCCTTCTTTTGACTGTTTGAAAGTGTATAGTATGAGCTCCTATACATATGTTCTCGAAAATAAAGAAGACCTTAAAATCGAAGGAACTTCGCTCAAAATCGCATTTCCTTAATCCAGAGTCAAGACTTCACCTCCCTTAAACTATATGAAGCGGCGTAAATTATCACTAGCGCCAGCTTCCAGGTCAGATGCGCTACTTATTTGAAGTTGAGTGCCGAAATTTCGCCAAATGGTGCTACGTGCGTTATTCAGTGAATCCTATAAACAAAATAGTGCTGGCTTGGCAAATATCGCAAGTGCCGAAAGTAGAATATCGATTTAGTCAGTAGGAGCCCATCAAAAGCATAAGCAAACCTCTTAACTAAGTGATACTCAAACAGCAAGCTCGCATAAAAGGTGCGAAACGCCTACAACTCGAATTGATGATTTACATTCACGTACACACACATGCACACAAACTATGTAATTGTGATTGAAGTGAAGCCGCTACTTAGCTAGGTTGTACGCCTAAAAGCAGGCAACATAATATGTAATATATACGCAGAACAGAAGATGGGAATAAATAAGCGCGCTCACATGTATTTCTGTGTACGTGACTATGTATGTGAGAAGTTTCAAGTATTATCAAGATTGAGGTATAATCGTAAGGTGAGGATTTGCGGAAATGCGCAATTTATAAGACAATGCTTGATGGAGCGCTGTGAGAGTCTTCTTCACTGCGCTTATTATAGCAGACTTCTTGGATTAGTGATTTACCTGACAGCATATACGGAATTGTTTTCATTTCAGCAGCTGCAAATGAACTTTTGATGTATAACGCGAAATCTCTTTTGATGAAGAACAACAAAAATGATGAAAAAGTTCTGTTAGATACAAAATTGCGCTGTGAGAATGAGGGGGCTCAAGACCGCATAAACACGGAATGGACATTGTCGGCAGCTGACAAATTGTCAAAGGCACTCACATTATTAACGCATATCTATAATAGACAGAAACATAGCTCACTATACAAAGCAATTGGTAAGTGTGTGGAGGCAAGTGGCGATAAGTGGAGCCGGTGATAATGCCTGCTGGTATCTGGGCTCTTCAAACTTTGCCCAAAATATATACGAGTACATTGTGCCGATAATGAGGAAGCTGTTTGCTCACACTTAAGAGCCATGATTAAGTAAAACCGTTAAATGTGCCGTTATGTTTACCTGTGCGAAACTGGCATTTAAGGCGGTGAAAGCAAGTGTCGTAGGCGTTGTCGGAAAGCTTTGTTTAAACGCACAAAGTGCCAGTAGCAACTAATAGCAGCTTTTAGTTATGTATGCAAGCTTCGAGCTGAGAGTTTACATAAACATATCTAGTACTTCATGGACAAATAGAGCATGGAGTTGGTAATGACTTTGCAGCTAAGTAAAGGTGGATATTAATGCAAGTTAATAGTATTTTGGCATCGGGTTTTTCACACAATACACTGTGGAAAATAATTATTACGCTAGATGGCGAGACAGCCGAGGTGGCTGTACAGAATGAGAGTCCATAAGGCTTCGTGGTAATGCGTAGATATTATTAAGAGAACACAAAGTTATAAGCCAAATAGCGGGGTTGTCAATTTAGTTGAACAAAAAAGTCTCCCTCCAGCCAATTGGGCTCTGAGCGACTTAGCGATCTAAACGCGGTTAGATCTCCGAAATAACAGCCCTTGACTGGATAAAATCCGGGTTAATTCCGGTGGCATAGAACATCGGCTGTTGTTCCCTAAGCCTACCGTTGGAGTTTTCTGGGTCCACTGTTGGCTGACATCGATGACAACTTATCTAATCCTTATCATCCTAACGAGGATTAGGTACCCCTTACAACAGCAACAACAAGGGATGTGAAAAAACGATACCACGAGAAAAGGAGCGAAGAGAGTCTACAAAATATTAGAGTGAAGCAGAAATATGTGAGTATAAAGAGCTTGAAAAGCTGTCTAGAAGGTTTTCGGCACGAAAATTTTAATAAAAGTCAGAGTACCAAACAAATAGTTTCAAACCCGGAGCCAGGTAACGTAAGACAGAAATGGAACCGTGATAAGAAACATCCAGAGTATACTCAAAACTTAGAGAGAAAACTTTTCTATGCTGCTAAGAGGCGAAAGCAAAGCAGCGACAGATGAAGCAAAACCTGCACCAACACTCTACCTTGCCAATCTGTTCGTACCGTTACTAAACTAAGACGAGGTGAAAACAACCCTAAGGCTGCTTGAGGACAAAGAGAGAACAAAGGCACAGGGACCGATAGATTACCGGCTGAGGTGTTTAAAGGCGGCGGTAAAGAACTGGAAACTTTCAGATGCTAAGCATGACTTGGGCGGATGATTGGAAAATGAGGCCTATCCATAAGAAGGGATATCCCACAGTCTATGCTAACTATCGCGGCTCCGCCTTCTTAATTTTGAAGTTCTTTCGACAGTGCTGCGTAGAGTGCAGTATGGCTTTAGAACTAGCAAATACACTACAGCTCAGACTTTCACGAAACTCAAATCCTAGGGAAAACCTCCGATTATAAGATCGACACGATTTCAAAGCCGCTTTCGAAATGTCTGACGGGAGTAGAGGTCTTCCTCTTCCTCTGCTTCCACCAGCGGGTAGCTGCGTCGAATACTCTTAGAGCTGTTTACATCCTTTCGGACGACATGACTTAATCAGCGCAGTTGCTGTCTCTTGATTCACTGAACTATGTCAATGTGGCCGGATATCATGTACAGCTCATCGTTCCATCGACTGCGGACTTGCCGCTGTCAATGCGCAAAGGACCATAAACCTCCCGCAAAGCCTTTCTCTCGAACACTCCTAAGGACGACGCATCAGATGTCGTCACTGAGCATGCCTCTGTAATAGATAGCAGAACGGGACTGATGACAAGTAACCGGAACGGAAATGGACTGGAACTATCCAGCCAAGGACTGTCAACTCGGCAGCATTCCTCGAAATTACTTCAATGTTGTCTGTCGCTACAGCAAAAGCAACGGAAATGTTGAGGGACTTGAGGAGTTTGGTCTTTGTTCGTCGAGAAGGGACTTTACTACTCAATTGCCTACTCAGTCCAAAATAGCACTGGTTAGCAAAAGTGACTCTACGCGGGATTTCAAGGCTGACATTGCTGTTGGTGTTGCCGCTGGTACCATCTCATTTATTATGCCAACAACATATACTCCTATTTTTAGAAAAAAAAAATCTTTAAAAATAAAATTGTTTCTCGCAGTGTAATATATTTTTCTAAAAGACTTTCCAGCTTCTTGATACAATAAAGTACTTGCAGCTGCGGTGACTTTGGTGGTAAGAAAAATATACTTCCGCATTTACACTCCTCATACACATACAGCCACATATATGCTTTATCAATAAACTTTCAGAAGAAAGTGTGACTATGGATCCCCGCCACCTTCGAATGGCCACTGCTGTGCCAGAAGCTGATTATTATTATTATAATGTGTCAATGACACATTAAAAAGCATAAAATGAATATAAAAGCCAAGGCAAAGTAGCGGCCGCTTAGTGCAAGGATAAAGACACACATAAGGACGTCCGGTTAGCTAGCGGCGAGCATTGGATAAAAGTGTCCGTAACAGAGACAAGCCCAACTCGTGATAAATTGGTATTGCGGTACACGCACAAACACACCTATATATATATATTATAATGGCATATAAGTAACAGTGGCGTCCATGGCAGGGGGGAAGGTGCTACTCACCACTACAATGACACATGTGCCAATGCTGCCGCAGCTATTTAGCATCAAAGCGTTGAGAAAGCGATTTTTATGGGCAGAGATTTTTCAACGACACGTGTACGGCCGAATGCTGAGCGCAGCGAAAAATAGAAATTATAGTTCGAGTCAGAGCCAGCCCAACCGTAGGGGGTGCGCATTAAAAGCACGAGGTCTGAAGGAAGAAAGGAAATCGAGAAAAAGTGGCAATAAACACTTTTCGCAGCGCAAATCTGTGGTGTCAATGCGTTGAATGGAGCAGGACAGGGGTTGGTCGCACTAAAGCACTTTTGGTTAGCTGAAAGTGAAAGCGTTTGTGGGTGGAGAGGAGCGCAGTGACATTAAAGCAACCTTGAATTGTAGGCAATGAAGCGTTGCATTGGTGATTGCTGTGCCTGCAGGCATCCCATGCTTGTATTGGAACTCGATTTTTGTGGGCGCTTATTATTTGCCACATAGTTGTTGTAGTGTGTTTGTTGTATACGCATAAAACCATTAAAACCGCACGAGTCAAGAGTTTATTGCGCGTAAACGTGCAAGTTGCAGGCAACAACGTTCAACACATACATAGTTTTACGTTGTCAGAGGCACTATCGGCGCTTTGAGCTAGCATTGCGGAACATAAAAAGTGAAGTACGAGTGTACGGCCGAAAGGATGTGAACGCATGTCTTAAGTGAGTGAGCGGACAGCGTTACTCGCCAGCATATCGGCCTATCAGCAGCGGCAAGCATTCAGCAGTGAAACATTAAATTTCCCGCACAACAATAAAAACCGGGCGACGGCCAAACTCACAACTTACTTATGGCTGTAGCGCGCTTCAAGGCGCTGTATGTTGGTCAGGCGCTGAGAAAAGTGCGTAGATAAGGTACGATTTAGCAGCCGATGTGTATGTTGGATTGATTAAGCCGCAAGGTCATACATGAGCGTATACGTAACGGGTGAACCAAATGGAGGTACTTTTTTCAATAGCCTTTTTTTGCCAGATCCCGTGTAAGTCGGGTCAAGCTGTCATATAAATTGTGTTCAGTATTGTTTGACACCCTTTAAAAGTTCTTGTGTTTGCATGCGCATCCTACGAAAGTCGAAATTGAATATACGAATTAGTAGGTGTGGCGCCGTTGACCATGATATGTGCTGCTTGGCAGCTTTTTCGACTTGACTTGCGTAATATTAGTACTCCGCTCCAAGTATGTGGACGCACTCAAGATGTAGGCGAAGCGCTAGCACTATCGATGCTTTAGTAGACGTTTTTCTCCACCACTTCATCCACAAACCAGTTCATTCTCACTCTACTTCATTCTCACACCACTTTTATGACCCTGACATGGCTTCACAAGTCAATGGCGCGCGTGTCTTTATTGCTTATCGATAGGCTCGTTATTTGTTTATTTTGTTATTACCGCCTTTGTTATTGTTTTTTGTTGTTGTTTATATTACAATTATGCGCTTGTAAGCTATTAAAATCAATGTGCAATGACTTGTGAACTAATTTATGACATTTCTGCATTTAATTTTCAAAAATCCACTGGAACGTAGTGTGATGGTCATGACAGTTGGTGGGAGAGCCAAGCAGCAATATAAAAATAAATGCTAATAAATATTTATTATGAGAGATATAAGTCCTTCTCATCTATACTTCTACTTTTCTTTGATATTCTATTAGTTTCGAACTATAAAAATCTCCCAAATAAATGATTAATCTGTAAAGTTTGGGCTTTAAGAAATCACGCTTTCAACTCTTAATTGGGATCTCTCTTTTTGCATTGTATGATAATTTACTGTTCTCTGAGAGTGAGCGTGATCTACATACATTTTCAACCCACCCCAACAAGTTTAATACAACGATTTTCCTTTCTCTGAGAGTGAGAGCGGATAAGTTGTAGAATGTCTGGAAATTTTTAGCACCATTTTTAAGCTTCCTGAAGACTGTAGCGTCTTTAAAACGAAAGTGGCTGGCTTAAAGGTAGCAATAGAGCTACTGGTTCGAAGCGCAGCCTTCTTAAGAGTGGTGACTATCCGTTTCGATAGCAGAGCAGCGATATTAGCCTTGAGCTGGCTGACTCCGGGCTTAAGAGGAGTGAAGGGATGTACAGACACCATATCTGTAGTCTCGACTTACTAACGGATTAGACCGGTTCGGATATCTAGCCACAGCGCCGAAACTGTAAGGCTTATGAGCTTGCTAACGAAGCTCTGTTGACTTCTTGTGGTTTATTACTAACGCGTTGAGCCTCAGTCAAGTCCAGCCAGCGTCGATCAACTAACAGCAGCAGCAAGTCTGGTAAACTTTCCGCTCTCAGCAAAGTCCTCCTTTCAATGGCTGTAATAGTTCTAACTGAACACTGTCCGATCGGAATTCATGCGGTAAATTCTAACTTCTTACCGGATGCCAGCTGCATCAGCAGTTTGGAAGTAGATGAGATCTATCTCAAGACAGTCTCCTAATGTCCTGCTTTTGCAATATCAGAGCTCATGGTCTTAGATATCTAGGTGAAATAGCGAATGCAGAAACTAAGCATATTTGTAGAGGGATGAGTGCGTTTTGCCCATAACTGATATCCAACTACAGGAATTTTTCAACTGGCTTCACAAGGACTGTCCAAAACAGTCTAAGTGTGATTCCCGACAATTGCTGAGGGATCAGTCATCTAACCTAACTTTACTTAACCAATTTTAGTCCAGCACAGTCTTCTAGTTTACTATCAAATCAAGAGTTAACTGATTCCACATATATTCATCTAACGGCATATTCATATATGACTAGCACGCCTCTTTTTATCACCTCATCATAAATACAGTTAATAACGCAGCCTTAAAATTTCTTGCCATTTTTTCCAATCATCCACGTGTCAATTGAACTTCCTGTGCTTAATTTCCTTAATATGCCCTTCTAATTTTCTATAAACGAGTATTTCGTTTATTATTTGAGGCTTACATCCGTTTATCACAACTCCCGCTCTCCGCTCTCTCTTTTTGTCACACTCTTTTATTATAACTCAATGCCTCGCACTTTAGGTCGTGTATTTAATTTACTTGATTCAGCTTAGTTCCGTTGACCTTTAGGCGTTTTTTATTTATTTTTTGTTGCTTTTTGCTGTTGTTGCAAAATTGTATTTATTAAATTTTTTGTGCTCGCACATTGTGTCGCTGATTGAACTTCCTGCTACGCTGACCGACGTACGCTTTTGCTACATATATACCGCCATGGGCTCGTATCTCCTCATTTACCACGGCTGTGGGTTTGGTGGAACTTACTTCGTTATTTTTTGTTGTTTTTTTCGCTTTGTGTAGTCCCTTTTGGTGCATTGTCAATTTTTTCGACAACGTTTGCAATTTTCGCCACTTCCTGTGGCAGCCTCATTCGGGGTTTGTTGTCCTGTGTCAGTTCTGTCTCGGCTTCTTTTTAGTTCTTTGCTTTTGTACACGCGCTTGCTTCGATTTTTTGCAGTTGCTGTCCACTATGCCACACCATTTTTATTGTTGTTGTATTTTATATGAATTATATTTATTTCTATGTCATTCTTTGAATTTCCGCCATTCAGTTTGGGTACGCTTTGTATGGACTCTGCTTGGCGCACCAGCCCTTGACGCTTCGTAGCCTAAACTACATTTTCAAGCAGTGCACCCACTCTCGGTTTCTTGCCTTTGTCCATGTCGTCTCTGCCACATTATTCATCTTCCTAGCGCATCTTACTTCAGCGCCAGCCCTTGATTTACTCTCGGCCGGGAGTCCCTTAAGCACGGCAAATATCAGCGGCCACAACGCAAGGAAGCGCGCAGTGGCATGCGGTTGTGTTTTGTGCCCCTGTCACATACCGTTGCAAGCTGTTAATGTGTGCAAAATGCTGACACGTGCACTAACAATATACTACTATTACAAAAACAATGATTTGTGCGAATAACTGTTCTTTTTCTAATAATAGTGTTGTCATTGCAGCGCGTACCAAGTCATAGTTGCTCGCTGCCAGATAGTTTTATGGCAGCTACAAGCCACGTTTGTCACATAAAACAGCCTGGCGGCCCAGGTTGCCACCGCAGCACGCACAAACACAGGCGCGCATACACATACCCACACATTGAAGTATGTATAGGCGGCCGCAGACTAAAGTTTATTAGAAAAATCGCAAACACCTCGGCACCTTGAGTGCCTTCGCTGCCGCATTCGGTCACATCCAATAAACTACAAACCGCATCGCATATTTCTCATAGCCGGCCCTCGCTACTTGCCACATGTTGTTGTCCCCCGTGTGTACTACGGAGTCCCATTCGCCGGAGTTGTATCGCGCGCTACCGTGTTGCTATTGTTTGTGTGTTTGTAGTAATAATATAAGGCCATTTCTCGTTAGATTCCTCTATATATGCACATAATTTATGTGTGACACAAATGTCTCTCAACTATTGGCGCTTTTTCAATATGTGCGTTGGCAATCTTCGCAGTTTATGAGTGCTGCGACTGTGGACACTTTGCTGAAATTGCTGCTACGAGATCTGATTACGTTTGGCTTCTTATTTTTTCGGAAACAGCTTTTAAATACACGGCGAAATTAAGACTAGGATGCTTTTGAGATCACTGAACACATAAAACTGGAAGGTCTTCTTTTTAAACCCCTAGCACAGTCCGCGGAAGGTCTAGGCACAATCTCCACATAGAAGAGAGATGGATCTGTGTGGAATTGCAACCTTCCAACAAAGATCCATGGACGATTTAAGCAAAAACTCCACATAGAGGAGAGGTGGATCTGTGAGGAGTTTTAATATTGCGGCAGCACAAGGATCCATGGACGCTGTATGCACAAGAAGAGAGCTGGATCTGAAGAGACTATATTGAGATCCCTTACACTCACTTGGCACAAATTCTACATCGGAGAGAGTTAGATCTATATGCAGATCTTACATTTCGGCAGGACACGGATGAATTGATGAAGTTAGCACAAACTTCAGGTAGATGAGAAGTGGATAGATCCAACATTTCGACACGACAAAGATCCATGATAGTTTAAGCAAAACCTCCACATAGAAAAAAGATGAATCTATAAGATCATAAATTTTGGCACTACAGTGTTCCAAGGATGGTCTAGATATAAGTTCCACATGGAAGAGAATTAGATACGTATGGAGACCCAACATTTAGGCACTACAAGTACGCATTATCTTGCAAACGTATCAAAAATAAAGCCCCAACCTAAGGCTCACAACAGAAATTTGTATTAAGGACCTCGACTGGGTTCTAGATCAACTTGACATCCTCTTATTACATTGTGCCATACATTTTATAAGAGATTACATTTCGGATTCATCTAGAGTTCGACTGGCCGGTCACAACGGAATTACCGGAAACTGCAGAGCCTAACTGAGGAGCGAGTCGGTTTTCCAATGTCCTCCTACATTTTAACGGTAGAGCTAAGCTCAGCTGGTCAACACGTAAAACTTGTGTGACTACGACATCCTTCTGGCCTAAAGTGTATCGTAGGATGTCCTTCGAACTACTTGCACTAAACAAAGTCCATCTCGCCATAATTGTGGCTGTTCTGACTGGAGACTCTCCAATAGGTACCCACGCTCGTTGCCAAAGTGTGAAGGAAGGCGAAGTGGAATCATCTGGTCGATTTCTGCTCTTTCTGTTTCCGGGCTTTTGCCAGATTGAAATTGATATCGAGGTATTAGTAAACACAGCTTTTCAGAATTGAATGAAGTGGCTGAGATCGCTATTGACCGGCATAATAGATTTATGGTGAACTCAAAATATCGCTCAATGAGACGAGGCATTTGAAGGAGTTTTGGGGAAACCCAACAGAAAAATAGCTATTCAAGTGAGATCCATCGATTTTTGGATCAACCGACATAACTATCCAAATCTAGAGTTCGAATGAGATTAATTTCAAGATTTTTACCTAACCATTGCAGCCGACTTGAACCAAGCTTTGAAAACACAGCAAAAGCGGACAAGAAATCGCAAGGAGCTAAGGTTTTGGAAGGCTACAGCCTTGAAAACAGCGAAAACGGACAAGAATTTATAAGAAGTTTAACTTGAAAATTTAGGCTCAAAAGATTTGGACAAATTCCACTTCATTTAAGAAACTGAACTTCCAAAGTTTATGCCTTTTTTCCTGCTTAAAGCCAAACAATATTTACAACTTCGTTTCTCACAGTGTACTCCCACCAAAATTCTCATATTTGCTGACATGTTTCGTCATTTTTATGCCTAGAGCAGCATATTTTTCGTACGTTATATTAGCGCTAAATGTCTCCATTCACAGTGTGGAGCGCATGTGACCCGATCGATCCGGCAAACAACCGACCAAACAACCAACCAAGCGAGCAGCTGTCAGCCAAATCACCAATGAAATCAACAGCCAAACAAAGTTTGCAATAGAATATGCTTGCCATCGTT
The DNA here is from genome assembly GCF_023373825.1 of Bactrocera dorsalis. Classification (NCBI taxonomy): domain Eukaryota; kingdom Metazoa; phylum Arthropoda; class Insecta; order Diptera; family Tephritidae; genus Bactrocera; species Bactrocera dorsalis. Next base: position 67,280,090 of record NC_064307.1, on the reverse strand, counting down.
CGCTTTCGTTTGCCATTGTAATGCAAAGAGTAGTTACATAAATGATATCAAGCTGCCTGTTAGACGCACACACACCCACATACTCACACAAATATACACTTATGTCATATATATAACATAACATAAAATAACATACACATGTATGTCTGCGTCGTATGAATATGATATGCCGAGAATCGCATAAAATGCATCGAAAATTGTTTTCACACCAACACATTGAAGCGATTGTTGTAGCTTTTCGCGCAATAGACAAGCATTTTTGGCAGCGAAGCCAAAAGCGCGACTGCCAAAGCGACGATGATAAAAATGTTAAAGTTTTCATAGCGCTTCTTGCAGGATATTGTTAAACAAAATATTTTTGGGTTCGGTATCCCGGAATTTTTTTGACTTAAATTTTCGGGATCCCTAAAAAAAGTCAAATTAATTGTCCAACTATTTTAGTTTTTACATCAACGCATTGAATTTTTAATTTGTGATTCCGAAATTTGGTAAACTTAAATTTTCGGGATCCCGAAAATTAAAAAACCGCAGAATTAATTATCCAAACATTTCAGTGTTTTAAGAAAAACATTAAATTTTTAGTTAATAATCTCGAATTTTAAGTCTAAAAAATTTCGGGATCCCGAAAACTAAAAAACCGCCAAATTAATTTCTAAACCCATAAAATTAGCATGAATTTTAATTGTATGAACCTTCGTATCCTTAAATGTTTTTGACACATTTTTCAGCTTTAAATTTACGGGATCCCGAAAACTAAAAAATCGCCTAATTAATTTTCAAACTCATAGCATTACTGTTATATACTATATATGTATAAAGTTTGATTTGGCACTTTATAAATCAATACTTATTCAAATTTCCGAGATCCCGTTGTAGTCTGTCTACAATCCCGAAATTTCAGGATTCGCTGTTTTTTATGAATTTGTTTAGAGCATGTTAAAAATTCTTCAACATACTTATATATTACATATATTTTTTTAAATAAAAAAATCTCCAATCCCGAAATTTCGGGATTCGCAATTTTTTTTTTAATTTTTTGAACAATTTTTAAACATACATACATACTTATATCCTGAATATATTTTTGAAATAAAAAATTCTACAATCCCGAAATTTCGGGATTCGCAATTTTTTTTTGAAATTTTTTAGAAAAATTTGGGGATTTGCAATTTTTTTTTTAAAGTTTTTTAGAGCATGTTAAAAATTTTTCAACATACTTATGTATATCCTGTATATATTTTTTTAATAGAAAAATTTGCTGTATGAATGTGTTGCATGCCACCATATGAAGCTCTCAGCACTACGAGTCGAACCTGCGCCCTTTAATTTACCACATTTTAATACTGTACTGTATAACAATATCTTTTTTATGCATCTATCTACATTATTTATGCGCACAAATATGCTTCGAAAGCCGCACACACATTCAGACAGTTTCCACGAATCTTTCCGTATATGTATGTGTCTGTGTGCGTGCAGCATTTCAGCCATTCGTTTGCTTGTGCATTTTTATTTGATGTCATTTAATTTTGTTCGGCTTCCTTATAATTTTATTCCATACAAACATATTTTATTTGTTCATTTCCGCGCGTTAAATTTCATCTTCGTTGGCTTCGTTTTCATTTTCATTTCCATTTCCATTTGCAGTCACATTTTCCCTTTTTACTTTGATTTGCTCTTTGCTCGATGGCATTTCTCGTTACATTGTTGCTGTTGTCAACGCCAACGCCATGCTGCGTCCGTCGTTGATGCTGCTACTTCTTCCTTTCTTCTGCTTCTTCTTCTTCTTATGCTCGTTAATTTCGACATAACAATATGTTGTCAACGCTGCGTTTTATTTCGTCTCATTGAAATTAAGAAATTCTTGTCGTTTCCGATATGCGCCCCACATTCAACGGTTCCCCCTCCCACCCCTCGTGATGCTCAGCCGAGTGCGCTGTAGTAAGTCGCAAACGCACTTGACAGCATTAAAGGACGTTTTTATCGAAATTCATGGCATAGCATGTCGCTCGGCTTACATATTGAAAAAGAAATATGATAAAAATACGGTATATAATAAAAAAAGAACTTTCTAGTCTATAATAAAACGCTTGAAGTGAATGCTCGTTCTGTGCTTTTGCTTCCTTTCCTCTTAGAAATAATTTGCTTCGAAATTTTTATCTCATCGCATAAGCGAAGTGTGTGAATTTCTTTGCTGATTTCCAGCAACCGCTGCGCAGATTTGAAGCATCCCGGAAAAGTATAATATTGGCCATATTAAAGTCAACAATATTTATTAGTTGCGTAGTTTCATTCAAAAAATGCTTGAAATGTTTCGAAATTGCTTACAGAAACGATATCTTATGCCGACTATTCCATCCCCTAGTATATAGACGGTATTTTTGCAGCCATAATTCGCAATGCATCAGGGCTGGTAACGTCCCTGATCACACAATACGAAGGATGCTTAAGACTTAATCAAGTGCCTGTTATTTAGATAGAAGTGAAGGTCCTATTCTTACCGAAGGTGAACGAAGGAATCCCACGTTATTCTGAAGACAGTCGAAAAATTCTAAATTCCTATATTATAGACAAGATTCTAAGAGCTTAAGACCATATTATATTTGGGTTTAAGTCACACTAAAAGGAGGCGCAGGAGCATGCCACTTGCGAGCGGAACTTACAACGTCACTATTGGAGTGGAAGCCGGAATTTATTGCACGGAGTTGAAACTTAGGCGATCCTTCAACCTTCCGGATTCCGGAATACTGCAGTATCTTCCACGCGGAAGTCTTTGCGGTCGAAAAAACGGCTGAGATAACTAACAACACTAAAAGTGTGGAAGGCGGAATGTTTTGTTGTCAGCTGGATCTCAGGCGATCCTTCAAAGTTCTTGGATACCGCAAGTATCTTCTACGCGGAAGTCTTTGCGGTCGGAAAAGCGGCTGAGATAACTAACAACGCTAAAGGTTTCGGAGCCAAAATCTTTTGCTAGAAGCTGGAACCTTCGAGCTTACGAAATACTGCAGTATCTTTCACGTGGAAGTTAAGAAAGAGGCTGATATAGCTAACAGTGCGCAAAAATGTATAAAAAAGAACAGTGTAGACGTCAATAGACAACGTCCGGTGTGTTTACCCACGACGGATCAAAATGCCAGGTATTTTCAGCACCAATTGGCAATGTGGAAATGCCACAAAAATGAAAAAAACTGACTAGATCGCCGAGATCATATGCAAGGGAGCTACCAGAATAACACCTATGTTTCCGTTCAGCCTTATCTAGAGCTTGTATATCTAGGAATATCGGTGACGTGTTAACGTCTTGTCTGACGAATTGTTCAGCTTAAATTAAAGTGAGCTTCTAACTGGAATTAGTAAGGACAAGTAGGTACATACGTGGCATGGCAGCCGGTCTAACTTAATCTAATCCGGCTATTCATTCAATACAAAATCCTCTCCCTTAAAGCTTCGAAATTATTGATTCCCGGAATTTAACAAAATCAGGTACAGACTGAGGTCGAGTTAGCTTCTTACATTTGTGATCGTATAGATTCTTTTCCGATGATAAAATCTTTCCTAAACTTAAGAGTAATGTTGACAGCCATTCAACAAAAGCATTATCTCCCACATTCTTTAGTCATACAGGAGATACGTCTGTCTTTATCCCTCTCTTCCAGAGAACTGCAGAGGCGTACCAAACCGCTCTTCTCTTTCTATGTTTTCTCACATTTTCTTTATCAGCTCACTCTTGAAGAAAATTATCTCACAATGGTACACCTACTCGAGTCAATAGCTATGTCGACACATATTGTCTAACTCTGCCAAAGATAAGGGCTCTTGGAGCATTTTTTGGGGGTTTTCATAAATGAAATCCTCAACTAATGGTTGACAGAACTCAAACTGTATAAAATTGCAGGAATAATTGCGGTACTTCGGAAAAAACACTGGCAATTTGAGAATATTGCAGCTTCTGCGTGACCTTTTAGAAACTGTGACCCTCCTCAAGACTTTCTCGAAACTTTCGAAATCTGCCTCAGTGCATTCTTCCACCAAATACACCTTTCACACATTAAATTTTCGACAGAATTTTAAATAACTTACATAAAACCCACGAAATGCAGCCGCAAACCACAACAACAAAAACATTAATTTGATGAAATGACAATATTTGTTGCAACAACGGCATTTGCGTGCAACAGCAATCGAAAACGAGTATGGAATTGAAGTTGCTCGAGTGCTATGCATAGCAGATTTGTGTGGATATTATGTGATTGGTGTGCAAATGCAACTGCCACAACAGCTACAGCAACAGCAACAACAACAACCCACTGCAACCCACACAATCAAAGCAAAAAAACAAATTTTGTGCGTTAAGTGTTTGTTGTAGAGCGATAATCGAGTGCTGTGTCAACAAAAACGTCAGCGTCACCGTCACCGCCAGCCACAGCAACAACAACAAGCAGAGCAAGCATGCCCGCGGCAACAGCAAGATCAACAAATCGAATAAAATCGACAGCAGCCGCAGCAATGCATGAGTGCCACAAGAAAACAAAAACAAAAGCAAAAATGCAAATGCAAGGCAAAAAAAAATAAAACGAAATATATATACAAAATGCAAAAAGGTGACAGGCACCCAATGGCAAACTGAGTTGCATGCAAGTTTTTTTTTTTTTGGGCAACATAAAATATAAAAAAGCGCAATAAAAGAAGAAAATCAGCAAAAGTGATTTGCTTATGCAAAATCAAGTGTAACAAGAAAAAATGTTAACTTTGCTTGCAACACAACTATAATACCGCTCACAAATATGAGAGACACTTTGCAATAAGTTCATTTTGATACATCAGTTTGTATGGCAGCTATATGCTATAGTGTTACGATCTTAACAATTTTTTCAGAAATCATAGCTTTGTTTTGGAGAATAACTCACGTCAAATCTTATGAAGATATCTCGCCAAATGAGAAAGTTGTTCATACAAGGACATGCTTTAGAGCGTTCAGATTGTATGGTAGCTATATGCTATAGTGGCCCGATCTGAATAATTTCTTCAGATATTCTATTATCGTCTAAGAGAATAACTCCTGTCAAATCTTGAGAAGATATTTCATCAAATGAGAAAGTTGTTCATACAAGAACTTACCTTTAGGCGTTGAGTTTGTATGGCAGCTATATGCTATAGTGGTCCGATTTAAACAATTTCTCTAAGTATTCTATCACTATCTAAGAAAATAACTCCTGCCAAATCTTGAGAAGATATCTCGTCAAATGAGAAAGTTGTTCATACAAGGACATGCTTTTGAGCGTTCAGTTTGCATGGCAGCTATATGCTATAGTGCTCCGATTTAAATAATTTCTCTAAATATTCTATTATTGTCTAAGAGAATAACTCCTGTCAAATCTTGAGAAGATATTTCATCAAATGAGAAAGTTGTCCATACAAGGAGATACTTTCGAACGTTCAGTTAGTATGGCAGCTATATGCTATAGTGCGCCAATATAGGCGTTTCCGACATATGAGCAGCTATTTTAATAGAAATAAACGTGTGAAGCATTTCAGCCCACCAACTTGCAGGGTATACAAATAAAAATGAGATTCACGGATGCGCTCACAGTTTTGTTTCCCCATTTTTTTCATTAAAAGGGGGACATAATCGCGGATTTTCGCTGCTTACGTACGGTGAGTGGCTAAGTGGCAGGTTGCTGACAGCCCAGGCTCACAATTTTTGCACAAAATCAGAAATATGCCATAATTTCGAAAATGCTGGATCTGTTGGGATTTTCGTTTTTGTCGCAAGTGCTCAGCGACTTAAGCGAGGTCACGCCGTATTAACGCCAGCGCGAAAGCTGCAACGCGGCGTCATGGCAAGGGAGCGAAATTGCAAATGCAAACAATTTTTTTTTCAACTTGTCCATGCAACAAGCCAAAAAACACAGCGCGGCAAGTGCACTCGAAGCAAATTAATGCACCGAAATGCATGAATGAATAAATGACTCAATGAGCAAATGAACGGTTGGTTGAATGAACGAACGAGCGAGCGAGGCGGTGAGTGAGTGAGTGCATGCTTAAGTGACTGCTGCAAAAAATGTATTAAAAAATTAAAAAGCAAAAGCCTAAAGCGAAAGCCGAATTTCGTGCGCGTTGATGCCACTCAGCTGTGCAACAGCCGCGACAGGATATCAAATAAAGCACATACTATACATATGTATGTACTTGAGTGCCAACATACTGTAAGTGCTTACGTATGCATACTCCTAGAAATGTTTATATGCGCTTATGAGTATATGCTTAAGTGAATACTTATGATGTATATTTTCATGTATGTATATATGTATGTACGTATCTTTGGTATATAAAATCCTACTTCGCATTATTAAAAGTTCGGTTTCTATAGTTAAGGTCACCAGGTGACAGAGCAAAGAGAACTAACTCCATTCCTCCGAAAAAACGGTGACCCAAGCACCAGTATTACAGTTTAGTATTTATGGAGTGTTTTTGAGTAGAAACAGCTAATATTAGATAATAACTTTTATATGTCATCTTAGCGATGAAATCAAGCGGATGTGGTCCACAAATGCGCTGAGTTGTAGATTACTACTCCGTTTGTCTAATTTATATCACAAAAAGGAAAAGCAATACAGTCAAAGAGCCAAAAAAAAAAATAAAAAATACAGTTTGTATGGATCTGAGCAGCTCACGAGTTTCGGTCTTAGACCAAGTATCCTCTGGCTAGCCAAAAAACATCCGTTTGAAGGCGAGCTAAAGTGAGCAGATTAACCATCTCTCTCCAGAGTTGTGCGCTGGGTTTGAGACCCGCCACGTAAAAGTTTCGCCAATGAAAAGGATACAACAGCCTCGGATGACAGACCCCCCTTTCGATGGCGACCACTGCAAACGCATTAAGCATTGCGATTTAAGAACATGCACCTGGTTTGTCCGGTCACTTAATTGGAAAGGTGCCACGGCTCAACTGTTTGATGTCCTCGTACAAATAAAGGCTGACATCACCGCCGTACAAGAAGTGCAGTGGACGGGACAAGACCTGAGAAGAGTAGGTCCTTGTGGCATTTACTACAGTGACCATATAGTACAGGCATTCACCTTGGTGAAGGAACGTCTAGCCACAAGGGGAGCAAAGAAGGTATGTTTGGCAGAACGGTCGGTAAATTTAGAATCCATGATGAAGCATCCAGAAATGAATTGAGGCTGATCGACTCCACTGGGGCTCGAAATATGGTTACTTGTAGTGCTAGATTCCAGCATAGGAAAAATCTTCAAGCTACCTGGCTGTCTCCGGATCAAAAAGCCACTATCCAGATCGATCATGTTGTGATAGCCGGAAGAAATAACTCCATTGTTCTAGACGTGCGTACGCTCCGAGGTCCTAACATTTACTCGGACCAGTATCTTGTTGCAGCCAAGATACGCACCCGCCTCTGTGCAGCAAAAAAACGCACGGCAACAAACACAAGGAATGGAACGATGAGCTGTTCGAGATATACGGAGACATTGACATAGTTCAGCGATTCAAGAAACAATAGCTACACTGGCTAAGCCATGTTGTCCGAATCCATATTATAATAAAAATTAATTCGAAAACTGTGATTAAGTGTAAAATCATGCGCATCAAAAATATTTTTATGCATTCCGTGAAAGAAGTTGAGAATCTGATATAAAAGCAAATACAAAAACACGCACTTTCCAGTAAAATAAGTACAATAAATGAAAAATATCCCTCAAGCGTAAGCACAGTTCGTATCATGTATAAATCCTTATGGTCTGCCGGCAGTATTAAGTGCACTTGAAAGTCCACGCAGCCACAGCGTCGCAACGGACCGCAGAACACAGCCGCCGCTCTCACATACATGCCGAAACGGATCTACAGCAGCAACGCCAATCGGACAACAAATGCACTCGAACAGCTGTTTAAAAAAATGTACACAAATGCAAGCAAGGATGTGGCGCGGTGTTGCAAAAGAAGCGCCTCAAACAGGAATTCGTTAAAAAAATAATATAAAAAAATTGGGAAAAAATCGAGGAAATATTTTTGTGGCAAAAACAATGCTGAGTGCATATGAGTAAGGCGCTTATTAGGTTGTTGTCGTAATGCTGTTGTTGTTTATTTTGTGCCGCATGAAAGGTGCTATGTTTGCGCATTGTTTTTTGTTGACGCTGAATTTTTTTTTATAATCACGCAACATGTCGCTGCAGAGTATATTTTTAACGGTATATAGATATAGATATAGATATAGCTATAGATATAGATATAGATATAGATATAGATATAGATATAGATATAGATATAGATATAGATATAGATATAGATATAGATATAGATATAGATATAGATATAGATATAGATATAGATATAGATATAGATATAGATATAGATATAGATATAGATATAGATATAGATATAGATATAGATATAGATATAGATATAGATATAGATATAGATATAGATATAGATATAGATATAGATATAGATATAGATATAGATATAGATATAGATATAGATATAGATATAGATATAGATATAGATATAGACATAGACTGGAAGGGGCTATCAATGAAGCTGGACTCTACCCCGGTCACAGTTTTATACCCAGAAGGTCAACTTCAGGCGCTATCCGAAGCCTCATTAAAAGTGTAGAAGCCGCAAAGCTCCAAATACAAGCGAATATTTCAATTGACAACTCCTTCGAAACACTTTCAACCACTCTAGATGGGCGGACATGGTCGAAGCTTTAGAAAAAAAAAATTTAATCCCCGATTATTTTAATGCTGTGATGCGGAGATATCTTAGTAGGAGAAAACTGTTGGACCAGACTAGATAGGAACATGGACAAATAAAAGTTACATCAGGAGCAGCACAAGAGTCCATTTAAGGCCCGGCAACTATGGAGCATTAAATATGACGGAATACTAAAACTTGCAATGCCAGACGAATTATTTAATCCGCTACGCGGACGACATAACAGCAGTAATCACAGTCCGAGACACAAAAAAAGCCCGAAGAAAGCTGAATCAAGTCATGAATAGGTCTAAGGACACAAAAGTCTGTGAATTAGTAACCGTAAAACTAGACCCCATATTAACATTCTGGGTACAAATCCAGCACGCTGCAGGAAAGGCAGCAAAAAGTACGTAAAGTAAAGTATTGCCCAGAGTGCAGCGCATCGCTAAAGAAAACTGATGAAAAAGAGAAGAAAAAAGAAAAGTTGATCGAATAAAGAAAGACAAGATACTCGCATAGCAACGAAGACGGAACAATGAGAGTCGCAGCAAATGGACGATCAGACTAATAAAAGACTGCAACTTATGGACAAGCCTAAATTCGAAGAAGTCGACTTCTACATAACTCAGCTGTTATCCAGTCACGTATACTTCAAAAAGTAGCTCCACAGAATGAGAAAAGACGAAGAGCCGTCCGGCCTATACAAAGACGTGGCAGAGGATGAGCCTGAACATAAGTTCCTTAAATGTGTGCGATGGCAATGAATTCAGGCTGGAGAGTGAAGCAAACTGGGGGATTATCCAGAAATTGTCGGTAATTTTGCAGCACAAAGCGGGACCTGGACGTCCTGCATGTAAATCTCTCAATGAGAAAAAGGGAACTCCACCCTGAAGGAATCCAAACGGGGTTCCAGTGGGTCGACGGTTCTTTAGAGAAGAAGGTTTGTAGTGACCTGCAAGTGGCATATATCGTGGCTGTGATGCGGATAATATTTTCTACTCCCTAACCCCAGAAAAAAAGCGCTCGAATCACCATAATACACAAACAAACTTTGAGTTAGAGAGACTTCGAGTTATGGAAGAGAATTTGTAAGAAATTTGACTTCTGTCGCAATTTCAAGAGTTAGGGAAGTTCAACTATATACGAGTATATGTCTATATATATAATTGCTTGGAATCTGATGCTCTGTTCGACGTTTTGCTCCTGAAGGTATTGCGGCTTTAATATTGCTGAGTATGAACCGTTCGGTTATACCCGAACTTAGCTCTGCCTTACTTGTTTACTTATACCTTTTATTTTTTTTTATTTTTCTTTTTTTTAGTGTTTGAATTTTGGTGCTTCGGCAGCCACGGTGCACTGTGAATAATTTGCAGCCGTTACCGAAATGGAATGGCATTTTTTCGTGGCAATTTCTCGCCTGTTTTATTACACTATTTTGCTTATCGCGCTGCCTCGCTGCCTGCCACCGCTGCCTGCACAGTTTCAGTTTCGTCCTTTTTCCCACACATTTTTTAGGCATTTTTATAGGTTTGTTTTATTTTAAGCGGTATTTCGTGGTTTTTTTCACTTTTTTTTATCGATGCAGCGCATTCCCGTTGTATGCACATACACAGATACACAAACATGCATATAAACGCTACGTTGCACCAATACAGACGCGGCACTTGACATGTGAGTGGGTACCAGTGGCATATATGACTGCAGGAAATGCATAAACAACAAGGACATGTGCATGTGCCGGCAAGGACACTCACACACACACACGCACACATACTTGCGCTGCTATTTTCGTATGTCTCGTTTGCGTCGCTTCCGTGTAGGCGGTGTTGAAGCGAAAATAACCGCCGAACGCGTCGCTGGCGCAGTCACATTAATACCCAACACACAACAACACATGCGCTGTTGTTGTTGTTGCACTATTCTATGTGTATTTTTGTGTTTTTTTTTTGCACTTTTTGCCGGCGCTGTGCTCGTTCATTTGTGAGGACCCCAAGTTACGCCCGGCATGCATGCATTCATTCAAGCAGCCGCTCTACTTTGCGTTGGTAGTTAGGTGTTGCTCTTGTTATTTTTATTGTTGTTGTTGTGCCTTTAAAAATATGCGCGCATCCTGGCGCACCTTGCTCAACAACAGCAACAAGCGCACAGCAATAGCACGCCGTTCAACAACAATGTTACCGTGCCGCAGCCATAACAACAACAACAACGAACCTGGGAGGCAGTCAGCCGGCTCAGCAGCTCGACAAGCGCTAGTCATTGCTTAATGAAGCCGCATTAGCGGCGACTGCTGTTCACTGAATATCACGAACACACACGCACACACACATACATGCATGCACTGAGCATGTGTGTATTAACAAATGTGCAGCTTCGCATGCATGACAGACCCTAGGCATCTCGGCGTAGCGCTCTATGCACGCCCTGCCCCCCACGAGACGCCGAGTCGCGTTGAGTCGAGTCGATCCTGGCTGGCTGCTGTGCAATTTGTGTTGCCACATTTTTAGCTGGCCTACAATGTTGTCTTTATTACTCACGGTGTTGTTGTTGTTGTTGTTGTTGTTATGGTTGTATGTGTTGCGTCCGCAAATTCTCGAAATTATATGCACCCGCACGCAGCGGCGACTCATTGCGGTTGGCATATTTCATGGAAAATGTTGATTTCGGTTCTTAATTAAGACCGCCGCCGTTGCCACACATATACACACATTTACACAGATGTATTCACTCACACTTACACACATGCGGACAAATGTATTCCACCCACACATGCATGCTTGCATTCGCCACGCTTTTAGCAAATGAGAATTTATGCTGTGGAGAATTCGGAATATGCGAATAATTTCGAAATTGAACTGCTGCGAAAAATGTACAAATAACGGTGATGTTAAGCACGATTTTTGGGGTTTGCAAACGGCAGCGCAGAATGCTTCGTGGCGTTAGTAGTAAGCGTAATTTTTGTTGGGGTCATGCCACATTTGCGGGGCATAGCAAGGAGTAGTAACAATGACCGTTTTGAAACAATTTCAAGAAAGCTTGCGGCAGATTGAACAAAATACCGTTATAAAAAGTAATAAGTGCACGGAAAGTCGTAACACACTAACAAAAAACTTTCTTTATCACACAAAATACAAAATGTTTATCCTCACAGCAAATATTTCATGGAAGAGTGCCGAGGTCTGATCAACAAAACGTATGATGCAAACCATGAGCTGCTGAAGAATTTGGTTTTAACCAAGATTGCCAAGTAATTACTTTTGTTAGACGTTCTCGGTGAACTTCTTGGAACAACAGATCCATTGGAAAGTAGCTGTCTTTGACCAAATTCATTTTTTTGTTTTTTTTTTTTTTAAATTCAACAAGTTCCCTTCTGGCGCGATACACTGATTATAGCGGCTTCCCCAACTTTTCGATATCATTTTGTGGTACGATTTGTTCTCTGCTTCAGATTAGGCCTCAGTTTCGGCGCTTGACTTCTTCCTTCGACGAATATTTGTTTCCAGCGATCATTCCTTTGAGATCTGAGAACAGGAAATAAAAGCTTGGGCCATATCTGGAAAATACAGTGGATGCGAAAGCGATTTGAAGCCCAGTTCTTGAGTTTTTGCCATTGTTTTCCACCGATTTGTGAGACAGAACATTGTCTTGGTGAAACCACATTTTCTTTTTCTTCGAATGCGTTCTCTCTCGGCGGATCGTCCTTCAAACCAATGTCGCTTTATAAATCAGTGTTGATGATCTTCCTTTTTCAAGGTAGTAAATAAAAATTATTTATTATAATGCCAGCCGAATGTTGCTTTTTTCCATGCTTTGAAAGATCCCCCTCCTCGTGTTCAGTTCATTCGGACGACTGTCCGTGGATTTTGAACTGAAATGATAGAACCATGTTTCATCCATTATCACATATCGTTGCAAAAAATCGAGTTTATGACGCTTGAGAATCTTCAAACACTGCTTCGGATTATCAACTCGTCATTGCTTTTGGTCAAACGTGAGCTCACGCGACATCCACTTTACTCAAAGCTTGCTCATACCCAAACATTCGTGAATGATATGATATGGATACTCAGTTGACATCTTTAGAGTATCTGCTATCTCGAACAACTTCACTTTACGATCATACAAAATTATTTTGTGGACATTTTTGTTGTTTTTTCGGTAACAATCTCTTTTGGACGTCCACTGCCTTTAACGTTATCGCTGCTCATTTCAAAATGTCTAAATTTAGCATACCAAACCTTGATGTTTAATTTTCAGGGTACAGTATCCGGAAACTCGCCATCAAGCCAAGTTTTTTTTACAATAACGGAAATAAAAAAAATATGAAAAGAAAATCACCTCGACTGATCTTTTCAACTCAGAAGTGCATTCCCATTTCCTCATTGACTTTACAAGATTTTCGGCAGTATCTAAATTCTACTAGCTGAACTATTTTGAGCCCATCGTAAACGTCAATAGCTCGCATTCTACGCGAATAGTCCCCATATCTACCAAACAATCTCAAATTAATGTTTTTCCTGAAGGTTTTACAATCGCTTTCAATGTACTATTCAGAACATTAGATAAATATTGGTTGTTTATTGGACGTAAGGTTTTCAATGCGTCATTTCATTCCTGAGACCATGGAAGAGAACGTCAGTGTTATAGAATAGTCCCTCACTGACATAAATATTCCATCAGTAACGATTTCATGGCTTTGTGATGATTTTTGCTCAATCTATGACGAATGTCATGGTTAAAATACATATTCAAAATACCTATCTAACCTCAAATCGATCGAAATTGATCATTCAGAGCGCACATTTTTCGAACAGATGGCAGACCTGTTAAAAACACTAACTGTTCAACGCTTGTCTCTACGCCAAAAACGTTTATCTCAAATTATCGCAATGAAAGGCATGAACAAAACAACAAACATTTGGACAATTGGACATAATGACTATTGACAATTGACTTGTCAAATCGGGTAATTTAAACGAGGAACAAAAGCCAAAAAATTTTGTCAAACTATAGAAGAGCAAGTCATTGCTTTTTGTATAGAACCACATCGAGCGAATTCGGCGAGGGAAACTCTTAAATGGTAAACACTTTGGCGCTGTTGTCAAGCCAATGTATAGTCGTAAAGTGCACGATTGACAGGCGGCGCGCCAGCCGGGGGCAAACAAATTGCAGCTGTGTGACAAATTGTCAAAGCAAATGACCAACACAATTCACAATTTCGGTTGGACGATCGATTGGCCTTTTGTGCTGCCACAGTGACTGCTGCTGCGGCCCAAGCTAAACGAACGAGTGCAAACTGAAGCGATCGATGGGGTAGTACGTGGTTAGGCGAGGACCGACGGGAAAGCGTAAGCGGTATAGCATAGCGAATGCATAAAATAATGTTGATGAAGATATTTAATATTTAAAAGAGGGAAAGTTTGGCTGGTACGCTTAAGAATGGACTACAAAAATTTGCATAAAATAATGAGTCGATTTAGTTAAATTGCACCGTGCTGATGCATTTAGTTATGCATACCGTTTTAAGTGACTTCCCGCTTGAGCTCATCCCCACATGCTGCTGGCAAGCATGTGAAAGAACTCATTGAAAACAAGCATGCTTCATAGTACACGCATCCCTAACATACCAGACAAGCAGCTGATCGAAACCGTTTGTTGGAGGCGTTGCAGCCGTGTAGTTGTTCTCTGTGAAATGTCCTGCTGTACACATGCGTTGTAAGGATCATATTTTCTTCGGGCTACACATCAGCTGTTTATTTTTACATTTCCGCGCCGTTCACATCAACGCCGCTGCCACAACAGCTGAGCGTCAGCGACAGTGTTATTGTGTTGTGCTCGGCCGTTGGCGCCGCAGCCTTCCTGGAAGTCATAAACAATGAGGACGCACTTCAACGTGTATAAATAGATATGTGTTCAAATGTTTGGTTTGGTAAAGTTAGCAGAAACTTTTTGTATGCTCTTGTTGTGCGTCGCTCAGCTATGCACATCTGGAGCTCGCGCACAAACAGCTAATAATAGCCGATAAGAACTTCATTTTGTAATTGGACACCGCTGATTAGTTTGAATGATATTGTTAGCTGCGTTTAATTGAATGAACTATTAGTCGGAAAAGTTCTCTTTAATAAAGGAAACAAGTGCATTGAAGCCGAACGGTTTTAGTCGAGTTAACAACAGCACGGTAGTCGCTTCTTCTTTTCGCAGTTTGGCGACTGTTCGAGATGCCAAGTGCAGCCAGGTCCCTCTCCATCTGATCTCTCCAATTGAGTGGAGGTCTTCCTGTTTATCTGCTTCCACCGACGCGTACTGAATCTAAAACCTTCAAAGCTCGAGTGTTCTACTCCATCCGGACAACATTGCCTAGCCAGCGCAACCGCTGTCTCTTGATTCGCTCCTTCGACAGCGATACTCGCCGTTGCCAAAGCGCAAGGAACCATACATCTTAGGCAAAGCTTTTCTCTCGAACTTTCCTAAGACCGGCTCATTAGATGCTGTCATTGTCGCATGCATGACAGCTAGTCTAGGTACTCTGATATCCTCGTGATTTGTTTCCAAAAATACCTGAATCCTTCAGCCTAGCCCTGCCTATAGTTTCTCTGCTCACATACCTCTATGTCTAGACTCCATATCTCTAACATCGAGCTACTATAGATTCAGACTGAATTGAGTTCCTGGTCACAGCAGTATTGCAGGAAACTGTAGGGCTAACAAGCTTGCTAGGACAAGTATAGAAGTTTCAATAACTGCGTAATGAAAACGAGTGGGAGCTCCGTTGGCTGCTGACCGTTCACAACCAGACTCAGACCAGCTCAGCATGCCTTCGTCAACTACCAACAGTTCTGCAGTCGGAATATCTTTCTGGCGCAGTGTAAATCGTAAGAGGTGCAGTGAACTTTTCACAAGGTTCACCTTTCAACGGTTATTGGAGTTCTAAGTGGACTCTGTCCGTTCGGAATTCATGCGGTAGGATTGAGCATCTTACCGAATGTCAACTGCGTCAGCTGTTTGAAGATAAGACAACCCAACACTTCTACCTCGACTGTCTCGTTTTGCCAAATCAAGGCGAAAACAGAGTGGATCACATACTCTGAGACATTCAAGCGAAACAGAATAGAATTGTGATATGTTCAAAGGCTTTTCCGATAGCTGATATACAACTAAAGAAGTATTTCGTCCGGCTTCACAAAGGACTGGAAATAGTGGTCTAATTATGGTCCAAATCATACAAGCATCTAGCGCAATCTAACCTAACTGAAGCCCTGGCATATAGTGACCTTCAATTGAGCACGCTCAGACTCGTTTAATTATAGAAGCTGACAATGTTCGGAAGAGTACATACAGATCTGATTCACTGCGACTCTTAGCGCCTTTAAAGTTGATAATATCGTGAGTTGGGTAGTTCTGCTTGTCTTCTGGAATTTAAAGCTGGCAAAGAACCAGAATTAAATCAATTTACCGGGCACTTTCGGAACTAAAGTTCTGGTATGGAAAACTTTACTATTCACAAGATATCTTTACGAAATTTGGCGTGGATTATTGGTAACGGTATAAACTCCAAAGAAAATGTGCAGATTGGACCGTTATTTCATATGGCTAACATATAAACTGAACCATCAAAATGAAGCTCTTGTATGGAAAGTTATTTCAATTGATGAGATGGCGCCATGAAATTTAGCGTGGATTATTCCCTAAGGGAAGGGTACAATCTCTCAAAAAACGGTTTGGATCCGATATTGATTTCAATGGTTTCAAGAATCTAAGCTGAATCTATGGAAGTATGGTGACTTAATTAGAAAACACGCTGCTCAGTTATATTTTTGCAACAGTATGCTTAGAAATTGGAATAGCGCCGCTGCTATTGAGCGCTGAAAGTGTTGCTCACATCAACAGCAGCCAACGAATATCAGCTGTGCAGACGCGCTGTAGAAGCCAAGGAAAGCGTAAATTGTTCGCTTGTATAATGAATTGGTAACATTCTCTTCAAATACGAACACACACACACACCCGCAAAGTAGCTGAAATGAAAGCGCCACTCAACAGAGATGCGCCCGAACTGATGGTGAAAGGGGGAACTGCAGCCAGCCAACACACACGGCTGTAACGAAGAAAAAATACTAAAAGAGAAAGCGAAAAACATTAAAAAGCAGAAAAATACATTTTCGATTTACTCGGTGAATGTAATTTCCTTATTTCGCTTATTTCGCAATGCATTATGCAAATTTGCAGGCGTTTTTCGTTGAAAGCAAGAAAGAAAAGCGTCGAAAGAAAGCGCACCGTAAACGTTTCATGAGCTTAAGCAAACATATGTACATACTTACATGTATACACACATACAAACATGCATATGTGGCAACACATATATTAAATACATATATGTATGTGTGTGTGTGCATATATTTCTCACTTGCGCTACGTGTAGCGTGGAAATTGGAGTTCCACTTGAGAAATTTGCTGAAGTCACCACACACACACTCACATACACACATGGGCGCAAGCTCATGTGCATTTACATCTTATTGTGCATAAACTTTCATACTTTTAAGTGACTGCACTGATGAGTTTGCAAGTAGACGGCAGTTGGTGGCAGTGTGAAGCGGGCGTGCGGTGCAAAAGTATTACGGCGAAGATTGTATAAATGGGTAGTTAACCCGCGGGGGTAATTGCGACGTTTTAGCGCTCAAATTTATACCAACTTCAAGAAATGTGCGCTAAATTTGTTAACAACATGCTTACACAAATATAACGGGAGTTAGTGCCACCCATACACACATACCCAAACACATGGTACTTGCCTTATAATGGGCTAATGGGTTTTCGCAAATAATCGCTAAGCCGCGTCCATTGATGGATTTGCATATTTACGGTTATGTTGGTGTTATTTTTTTTTTTTAATTTTTTAACTGTGTAATGTTTGCTCGTTAGCATTCATGTTAAGCGGCAATTATTAAGTTATAAACCGAAAATTTGCAAAGTCGTTTACTATTTTAGTGAGCCATGTGAGTTTTTATCCTCAATTAGTAGGTCGCTGGAATAAACGTTTCTTGCAGTGCAATAAAAATTATATTTAAAGAAGAAAACACTTTAATTTCGCTGTTATAATACCCCACACATGTGTATTTTTTAAAGCATGAAAGCGTATAAAAAATAATTTTCTTGATTTTGATCGTTCGGTTTGTATGGCAGCTATGCGATGGAGTGGTCCAATATGAACAATTTTTATGGAGATTGTACCGTTACCTTAAGGTATAATCCACTCCAAATTTTATGTTGACATCTCATCAAATGAAGAAGCTTTTCATATAAGAGCTTGATTTTGATGTTTAAGTTTATATGGTAGCTATAGGAAATAACGCTCCAATCTGCATACTTTCTTTACATATTATACCGTTGGTTTGAAAAATAATCCGCGCCAAATTTCGTGGCGATATCTCGACAAATAAACAAGTTTGCCTTACAAAGACCTTATTTTGATCGTTCAGTTTGTATGACAGCCATAAGCTATAGGTGTCCGATTTAAAAAAAAAATTGTAAGAATTGTAGCGATGCTTCAAATAATGATTCATGCCAAATTTCGTGCGAGTATCTCTTCAAATAAAAAAGTTTTCCATACAAAGACTTGAGTTGTATCGAACAATTTTTATGACAGCTATAAGCTACAGGTGACCGATCTAAGCAAATTCATGGGAAATTACATGACTGCTTGAGTTAATATGCCATGTAAAATTTTGAGAAGATATCTCGTCAAATTAAAAAGTTTTCCTTACAAGCCCTGCTTAGAACTTTTCAAATTATAGGGCAGCTATATGATTTAGTCGTCCGATATCGGAGATTCGGACCGAATGAGAAGTTTTTTTGGGAGAGAAGGAATTGTGTACAATTTAAGCTCATTGTCTCAAAAGCTGCGGGTCCAACTCGCAAATATACAGATATTCGGACAGATGGACATGACTAAGTCGAGTCAGCTTTTCATGTTGATTACTTATGTATGTATGTATTTTTGGGATCTTCGAAGTTTTCTTGTTCTACATGCGGATCACTTGCACAGATATTTTATAGGGCCTCCTTATGGGTACTACCAAGCTACTACCGGTTTGGCAAACACCGACTACATGACCCTACTTTTCAACTAAGAAAAAAGGTTTAAGGTTAACATAGAAAAATATGACTGGCGTAAAGTTATATCAGCTGCGTGAAACACTCTAAACTTCTATACTGATGACACGAAAATGGAGTAGGGGTAAGTATAGGGCAGCAGGGAAAAGTGCTGCCAGAAGTAATTTCACTTTTACTGAGTTCCAGAACACAAAAGCATCGAGGACAATGAAATAGTGGACGAGGTTACCTAAAATGGTGTACGGCTAACAACCGAAAACGAGATCAACATTGGAAAACCCATACATTGTCTCTACGACGATCTCGACCGAGGCATGGTGAAGAAAATAAAACCCGATGGAACTAGTTTTGCAGCCAGGTAGCAAAACTGTAAAAGTCACGTGCAAAACGGTAAAATGGAAGTATACAAAATTCCTATTGGCACTCGATAGAAGAGACTGTAGGACCATGGTGGGAATACTAATTGGTCACTGCCTAGTGGCAACACACGCCCGCAAGATGTGGTTGATCGAGAAGACTACAGGAAATGTCTACAATAAGGCACCAGAAAAATAATGGAGCATCTTTTGTGCACTTGTCTGCATTGCCAAGACTGCGCTGTAAGCATCTGGGGTACCCACAAGAGGAGGTATTGACAGTGAGGCCGCAGATTCTGTTAAAGTCAGGCATCCTAACCGACTACTACTCCTTCTAGACTTAGCAAGTGAACTCTATCTGCTATCGCAAAGGACCAAACTGATCTATGCGTGACTTATTAACCTAACTTAATCTAACCTATCTAAACTTACCAACATACCAACAGTTTTACTTCAACCTTTGAAAAGCGCTTTAGTTAATGTGGTTACAAATATTACGAGATTTCCTTGCTTAAATAAATTCGTTGCAAAAAAAATTGTCCCCTTCGCTTCCCGCCTGCTCTACAATACAACTATGTAAGCGCTTCAATACTTCATCCTGCCAATATTACTGTAAATTGCTTGCTGGTAAATATTGTTACAGCACACGTGTGTTTTGTTATTGTTACTGTTTTACAGCTATTCTATGCGTTACCCATATTATTTTGGACGCTTTTGTTTGTTTTGCTATTTCAACATGCTTGTTGTTATACAATTTTCGCCAGCATCATGCGCGTCATCAGCAACATGCTCATCATCATGATGACTAATGTAATCAGCGTTGACGCCAACAGCGCTCTTATTTAACGGCTTCTTTTCACATGGCATTGTGCGACGTTTTGCCGCGATCATTATGTGTGTCAGTGTGTGTGCATATGTGCTTATAAATTTGTAAAAATGTATGTAACTGTGTTTATGCAACTGCTTCCCCCTCGCACCCTTTGTAAGCGCAGCATTTTGTGTCAAAGTATCAATTTGTGTATCATTAAAATAATTTGATTCCTCATTGTTTGTTAGCAATTCGCAAGGCAGCCGAGCGCCGAGCGCCGCGTCTTTTATGCCACACAGCTTACCCTCGCGCGCTCACCCCAACTTTTTTTCGATTTTGAATCTTCACAGAAATTTTTTGCTATTTTCTTGCGCTGTGTCCTTATGACTTTGCTGTTGTTTTTTGTGATTTCTGTTTGTTGTTTTTGCAGTGCATGTGTACGTGTGCGTGAATTTCCCCGAGGCTATCAATTAGGAAGTCTACGCAAATTGCTTTGTCAGCGGCTTTCCCACAGCGATGCTAGCCAACAATCGTTGCCATCAAAGCGAAATCTTTCGTGCACAAAAGAAATCGAAAATCGAAGTGTATGTGTGAGTGTATGTGTTTATTGCGCAATTTAAAGAGTCAAATCGAATTGAATTGCATTGAAGAAACAGCCGAAGGAGCGCGACAATTGATTGCGCGATAAAGACTTTTTCTTTAGGGATTAGAGCGCAAAAGGATCGATTTGCGTCAGCGATTGGCAGCGCTGATAGTGCGGCATGCGAAGTGCTTTGAAAAGGTTGCAACACACAGCATTCTGCTGCACAGTGCTCGATCGAATGGCAGCCGCGTAACACCCTTTCGTGGTTCAACGCCCTAAAGTATGCAAACAAATGTAAATATTTGCATAAAACAACAAATCTGTTGTGTAAACTTCTATAAATAAATAGCTAAAACCCAGAATTTTTTTTCTCATACATTTTCCCCTTTCTTTGCACACAACAAAAACTATAATTATTTCAAAAATTCCTAATGGTAGCCACGATTAACGTTAGGATAACAGTCGATCATCCCTGCTTATGATGATTGCAACTGTATATTCAAACCCGAACTTTATGCTCAGAACCACAAATTTTGTACCAGACGTAAAACTAGGTTTACCATTCGAAGAGAGGGCTTAGGTGGCATAAATTTGATATAATCGTTTTGTGTGATCATTCGAGTTCCAACCAGGCAGCATATCTCTACCAAATTTGTTGTGAAAAGCACACAGCTGTCTTAGAATATGCGGTTCGCCATATAACTATATTATATAGAAATTGCAAGATGGACTCACGTGTAGAAGTTCACGCAAGTGAGGAAAGTTCTCTGAGCACCATTCACTTGAAAATGGCCACAAAAGACTCTTTTATATATGGCTTAAGCAGCTCACATCTTAGACCAAGTATCCTCTGCGTAGCCATAAAACATCTGATTGAAGACGAGCTAAAGAAAAAATGCGAAACATGGGGAGGCTTTCCAATGAAAGGAAGAAAACAGCCTCGGATGAGAGACTCCCTTTTGATAACGACTACTGCAAACGCATTAAGAATTCCGCAATCGATCACAATGGAGCGTACGTACCATTGCCCGACCATGAAGAGGTACGAATAATAGCCATTACCCATCTGAAGAGGAGGCCGATGGATTGCCGGCCGAGCTATTCAAATACAGTGGTGAAGAACTGATTTTAAGACCATCCGCTCTTTGTAGAATATAGTTGGACGAAAGCACGCCCTACGATTGGAATTTCTGCCCAATACAGGAAAAGGAAGACCCCACAATCTGCGCCAACTACCGTGGGACAAAGTTCCTCAACATCGCATATAAGGTTCTATCGAGCGTATTGTGTGAAAGATTAAAACCCACAGTCAACAAACTGATTGGATTTGAATGACTATCAGTGTGGTTTCAGGCCTGGCAAGTCGACAACTGACCAGATATACACCATGCTCCAAAACTTGGAAAAGACACGTGAAAAGAGAAGCGATACACGCCACCTCTTCATCGATTTCAAAGCTGCTTAGACAGTACGAAAAGGAGCTGCCTTTATGACGCTATGTCTGACTTCGGTATTCCAGCAAAACTAACACGGTTGTGTAAGCTGATGTTGAGCAATGCCAAAAGCTCCATCAAGTTCCGAAAAGACCATTCTGAGCCGCTCGAGACCAAACAAGGTTTCAGACAAGGCGACTCCCTATCGTGCGATTTCTTCAATAAACTACTGGAGAAAACAATTCAAGCTGCAGAACTTAATCGAGCAGGTATAGTCTTTTATAAGAGTGTACATCAACTGCCTTACGCCGGTTGATATGGACATCATTGGCCTCAACAACCACGTCTTTAGATCTGCTTACTCCAGGTTGGTCAAAGAACCGAAACAAATGGGTAAATGGGTCTGGTCCTGGACGAGGACAAGATGAAACATATCTGTCATCAAACAAACAGTCGTTGCACTCGCCACTAGGCTTTCACGTCACTGTTGATAGTTATATATTCGACGTAGCCGATAAATTCCTCTAACTTGGAACCAGTATTAACACCAACAATAACGCCAGCATCAAAAGCTAACGCCGAATAATTCTTGCAAGCAGGTGCTACTTTGGACTGAGTAGGCAATTGAGAAGTAAAGTCGTCTCTCCACGAACAAAGACCAAATTCTGCAAATCGCTCATCATCTCCTTTCTGTCATGTGGTGCAGTGGCATTGACGAGGATAACATCTGATGAGTCGGCGTTACGAGTTTTCGAGAGAAAGGTTCTGCGTAAGATTTATGGTCCTCTGTGCATTGGCAACGGCGAATAATGCAGTCCACGGAACGATGAGCTGTACGAGTTATACGACGACATTGATATTGGTGGCTACTTTATGACATTTTTCCATATTGCTACACAAAGATACCCCACGGGCCTCTATTTAGTATCAATAATCATAGGTAACCGCGTAAGCGGTGTCTAAGCCAATAAAGAAGAAGAAGAATCATATATAGTAGTTATCAAAAAATCGATGAGAGCTGCGTTATCAGCTAAAATATTTGTATTATATGTGGTGGACTCAAAAAAAAATTGAGGGTTTTCCCTTCCTTGCCCGTAAAGGCTAAGCGCCATCATTGCCATGGAATGTGAAGTGTTAAGCCCCCAGCTGGGCGTTAAGTTATGCAACTCCGATAAGCAGATAAGACCGCACAATATGACTATATGAATTATTGCGCTTATTTTGGTACGAGAATTTCTGACAGCTGTTAATATGCGACTGATAACAGATTAAATGTGTCCAGAAAAAAGTATTATTTGGGCGCAATATATTATTAAAGCCGTTATCGTGATTACTTTCACTAAATAGAGGTGTGTATATGTATGAGTGTATATCTGTAATAAGTGCCATAAGTACCGTTATCACAAGTAGTGCTTGTTATTGCTGGAAAAAATTCATTTGAGCTTTGCGTGGGCGCCATTATCTCTGGTATGCCTTTATTTTTCACTTTCTACGGCTGGGTGTGTGTGTGTGTGTTTGTGCTATTGCATTTATATGTAGATTTAAGGTTATTATTTTTCACAGGGATTTGCATATAATTCCTGCCTATCCATGCCAGCTGACTATAATTTATGCGGTGGCAACTGACGCCAATACAATTTCGCATGAAGGAAAAGGCAAAGCGACGGAAAAAAGCAAATACTTCTCGCAGCGCACAGAAGCCAGAAATCAATTCCGTTGCGATTCGATTCATGTGCAAATATTTATTTATATATCCTATACATATATATATACATACAGACTATATATATTCATGTGTGCGTTATAAGATCAAGCCCTTGTCTATTTGCTTGACAACGCGCACGGCATGCCACATATGTTGCATATGCGTTATTAACATTGCTACAAATTGTATCACGCACATACTCATACATAAACACGAGTATATAAATGCGTGCATGTATGTGTGCGCTTATACCTGCGCATATTGGCATTTGCATACTATTTATTTTGGATATTTTTGAATTATCTTATCACATTGCATTGCCATCGCTTGCCGCGCACACAATTACCAAGCCCAGGCAGGAACCGTAGAGCGGTTGGCGGTACAGGGCGGCAGCGTACATATGTATGTATCGTCACTTAAAATGCAAAATAACGTTACCTCAATTTTTATAAGTTTACAGGCGGAAGAAAAACGATATAATGGCACCACTGATATTAAAAGAAAATTTGAGTTTTGGTTATAAAATGGTAACCAATATATAGGTTATATCTAGGTAATGTTGAAATTTTACGATTTTACATATATAATGTGATACAGTGAATAGTAAGCGAGAAAAAATCAATTTAAATTTTTTTTATGACAGGTTGTTTTGCTTTTCAGGTGACGACACACCTATACTACTTTGAACAAAAAATAGTAAGACTTTTTAATTTAAATTTCGTCGAAATATTTTTTCAATGTCGCCCTAACGCTGTCACGATCTGAGTCGATTTCGTCTGTTTTTCTGACAGTCTGCATATACTTGAACTAGTCCGAAACTTTTAAGCTTGATTACTTCTGTGTTTTGGTAGTTATTTAAAAATTAGACAAAATATACTATGTATTTTGGCTCTAAGTCTCAACATCGAAATTTCGTAGGTTTATGTATCAAAGAATTAATATTAATTTTTAAAATTTCCCTATTTAAATGTTATTGTTGTTGTAATTACTGAAAAAAAAAAACTAAAATTACAAAAAAAAAATATTTAAAAAAATTAAAAATTAAAATATTTTTTATGAATTTTTAAATTTTAAATTTTACTATTCAAAGGTCGTTATTGTAATTATTAAAAAAAAAAATATTTTATTAAAATTAATATCACTACTTAAAAAAAAAATAATTTTGATTATGTAATATTTTTTTACAATTAAAGAAAAAATTATTTTTATTACGTAATATTAAAAAAAATATTTTTTATAAGTTTTTTTAAAAATAAAAATTTTTATTTGGTTTTTTTTTATATTTTTTTGTTCAACGAAAAATAATTTCATTTTTGACACTTTGTTTATATGATTGTGTTGTTTTTTTAATTACTATTATTTTTTAAATTGTTCAAAGTAAAGATTAAAAAATATTTTTTAAAAATTAAAAATGATTTTTTTTAATTAAAAATAAATTTTTTATAATTCAAAGGTGTTGTAACTACTCAAAATATTTTAAATAATTTGAGAACTAAAAAAATTAATATTATTTTTTAGAAATTTCCCGTTTTTTTTAAATTAAAAAAAAAATAAAAATTTTTATTTTCAATATTTTTTTTCAACGAAAAATAATTTCATTTTTATTTAATTATGTTGTTGTTGTTTTTTTTTAATTTAACCACTAAAGTAAATATTAAAAAAAAATATTTTTTAAAAATTAAAAATTATTTCTTTTATAAATTTTTAAAATTTTATTATTCAAAGGTTGTTGTTGTAACTATTCAAAATATTTTTAAAAAATTTAAAACTAAAAAAATTAATATTATTTTTTAAAAATTTCACTAGCCAAAAGTTTTTGTTGTAATTACTAAAACACATATTTTTAAAAAAATCCACAATATTTGTTATGTTATTAAGAATTTTATTATTCAAAGGTTGTTGCTCTAATTATTAAAAAAAATAATAATGTTATTTAAAATTTTTTAATATTTATTATTTTTAAAGATATTTTCAGAATTTAATATGTTTTAAAAATAGTTTTAATATTTAATAATTTTTAAAAAATATTTTTTTAATAATTTTTTTTCTAAGTAACGAAATTTTATTAAAAAAAATTGTGTTTATTAAAATTTCAATTGTTGTTTTTGTAATTAAAAATTTTTTTTTTACATTTTAAAACTAAAAAAATAGTATTTCATATTTAATATTTTTCAAAAAGTATTTTTAATATTTAGTAATTTTTTTTTTTTTTTTTTTTTAATAATTTTTTTTTTTAAATATTTTTTTATTCAACGAAAAATAATTTAATATTTTGACGTATTATTTATTATGTTTGTTGTTATTGTAATTTTTTTTTCCAATAATTCCTCACGATTCACCCTTTATTACAGCAATTCTTATATACAAAGTATCTACTTAAGTACTTATGTTCTCTGACACCGCCTATATGCTGATACTGACGCGTGTGCTGCATGCATATGTGGCAATTACCGCCTGCCGCCACAACAGCAAACACACAAGCAAATGCGATATGGATCGGTCGCGCATTTACACAGCGCACGCAGATACTTAGATACTTTGGGAGCGCTACGCGTTGTTACATGCTTTTTCGTTTATTACAGCTATTCGCTTTTGGTTGTTTACCTATTATTATTGCTTTTTTTTGTTGTTTTACATACGCGGCTGGGCTGTTTCTATTTGTTTGCGAACTTGTATTTGCTTTTTGTTAAAGGTTTTGAAGACAAAAACACAAAAAGATATTTTTAATATTGTGTTTTTTTCAGAAATGTGTATTTACACCGGCGCATAGTTGGGTTGCACGCGGCTGCCGCAAAGTAAAGGTAATAGACGCACACACACATATGCACACAAATGTAAGCAAACATATTATGAGATATGAAGAAACGACAGGGTTATACAATATGTAGCTAGGTTCTAGGCGCATATGTATGTGTGTATATATGCATTACTGTATCTATATATCTATGAGTGAGTGTACAGTTCGCCATCTAACTTCAATATCAACTGAAATTGCTACGTCTTCCAGCCATATGCAACCAAATACAGATATATACACACATATCTACTTATAAACGACTAAACCGAAGCCAGCTAGCGCAACGGCAACAATTGTTGCCAGCAACAAATGACACTTGGTAACGATTGTCGTTGCCGTTGCCTGCCATACAGACAAGCTGAGCAATCAACGCCAATAATGCCGCCAGTCAATACGGTTATGACCGCAAATTATGCTTGTAGATGCCACAAACATACATACATACACACATAGTTGGCAACATTGTCGCCCATCATTTGCAAATCAACAGTCAAAGCGGCTGCTGCATGTTTGAATGAATATCTGAACATATGATAACTGTGTATATGACAACTGAATAAACGCTAGGTTTGTATATTTGTACCGAACAGGTTAATTGAAAAGTCCTCGGCCTCGATACTACATTGTTTTCTATTCAACTTATGTAGTTCCCTTGAAGGGTTATATGTACAAGTCGATTATAACGATCCTTCAACTTTTCGATATCATTTTTGTAGTACGATTTGTACTTTGTACTTCAAAATAGGCCGCAGTTTCGGCTATCACCACTTCAGTCAAATTGCTTTCCAGCGAGCGTTCTTTTGAGAACTGAGAATAGAAAATAGTTGCTGGAGACCAGATCTAGAGAATACGGTGGATGCGGAAGTTAAACGAGCCCCAATTAATTGATTTTTGCTATCGTTTTCACTGACTTTATGAAACCAAACTTTCTTTTTCTTCAAATGCGATCGTTTTTTTTAGATTTAGTCCATCAAATGCTCCAATAACTCTTTGTAATAATCGCTGTTCCTTTTCCATGGTAGTAAATAAAAATTATTCCATGCGCATCCCAAAATGCAGACGCCATAACCTCGCAAGCCGATTTTTGCGTATTTCCTCGCTTCGAAGCGTGTTTATGTGCAGTCCGCTCGGATGACTTTCGATTGAACTTAATACTAAAATAATGGAGTCATGATTCATACATTGTCACATATCAACACAAAAACTCGGAACACTATACACTGGAACATCTCCAAACACTGCTCCAAATTATCAACTCGTCATTGTTTTTGGTCAAAGTGAACTCGCACAGCACCCACTTTGCTGAGAGCTCTCTGATACCCAGATATTCGTGAATTCTATGATGTACACGTTCATTTGATAACTTAAGAGTGGCAGCTATCTCGAACAACTTCTCTTTATGAACATCCAAAACTATTTTGTGGACTTTTTTGATGTTTTCGTCGATAGCAACCACTTTAGGACATCCACTGCCTCCATCGTCTTTGAAGCTCATTTCACCACGTCTAAACGTCTAAACTTAGCATGACAATCGCTGAAGGTTAATTTTCCAAAAAATCATATGAATTTAATTTCGGCAGCGCCATCTATGTTTCAAGCCAGGTACTTTTCAATCAACCTCTTGTGTATTATATATAAACAATTATTTTGCCTTTCCCTCTAGGTCTGCGTGCAATTATGGCTTTATTAGAAATTTTGCCAACATATGAAATGGCAATATGCAATGTCACATTTGCAACCGCAGCTAACTTCATGCTACACATATTACTTTGATTAACCCAATAATGGAGGTGTATAAGCATACCGTTAGTTTATAAATTGTGCGTGCGTTGTGCGTAGTCATGAAAGTGTTTCTGTGGCTTATTCTCGACTAGGGAAAGTAAATTTGACAGCGAAAGTGTGTGCTGATTGGAGATATTGATATAGACACCAATGAAGGAATTTTTTTTCAACCAAAAACAGTTTGAGAGAGGCTGCTCTCTACTTACCAAAACTACTATTTTGTGAAATTTACGTACTCCAGGAAGTAGTTTATAATCTTGATAGAATTCATCACTACTATTGGATAAGCGCTTTTTTGCCGTCCGAAATCACTTAAAGATCACGTGTCGACAGAATTTTTCACGGCCATACAGGTAGGGAGGTAAGTAGAGTGGATAACTGACGACGCACCAAGGGCTTCAAAAAACTTATTTGGAAACCACTGGAACCACCATAGGGTAAGCCCTCTTTTAATTTACCTGAAATCACTTAAAGATCGCGTCAAGACAAAATTTTTCAATGTCGCCTGGTTCAGTGTAAATTAAATGGTGAATCTAACTGGGAGTCTCGCTTGGACGGTTCATAACGCTAGCCGTTGTGCAAATGGTACTGCTATAAAATAATCATAAAAATCCTCAAAAACCGTGAGACGATTACAATTTTGTCGAAGCGGTCAATGACAAACAAACAAAAAATGTTATAATTAGATTCGGTTAGGTTCGATGGCTAACCCAGAGATCGCAATTGCATAACTACTAAGCTAAATATTAATGCCGTAAAAAAGCGCTAAAATCGATCCTATAAGTCAGAAAAACGCATTGTGGCCAATGCAGGTGAAAAGTGTGAGCTTTCATAGTATGTCTAAGCCTTGATCCCACTGACACGAGACAATCAAGAAGGAAGTTTCGAGATATTTCTACCTCGTCTGCTTTAACAAAGCCTCTGCAGCTAGCGTTCGGTTGAGAATCTTAACCTAAGGCATGAACGCTGAAAAGGGAATGACCTGAAAGAACCCCCCAAGCAGAAATAGGCTAGTTTGCTGAGGGCACAGTGCTCACTATATATTTTACAATCGATCGTGGGCGAAAAGGATCTTTCAGCAGCGCAGCAATGGTCAAGCTCCCGTGAAACCTACATAGCTATCCAGTACTATAACACAAGAGGAAAGTGGAGCACCGCCCCTTCATATTTTACTGATAGCAGGGTTAGAGTAATTTTTCTTCACAGTTCGTTAGCTTTACAGTAACCGGTGATTCCGCTGTGGCCTGTTATCCATAGTAGTATTATAACAAGTTGACCGGCTGCCATTAATAACGAAATTACCCAAACTTAAACTCATGGTTACTGAGCTCAAAGATAATAGTAGCATGAGAGCAAAGAAAAAGCCGCCAGCATTTGGTTTGGCGTCTCCATGAACCAAAAGATCCGGTATAAAAGTTAAGTTTTGTAGAAAAGTTTTTAACAGATTCAAATCTTAGGTGGAGAATTTTTTACGGAGTGGTTTAGTAGGAAAAACCTTCAAATATTGCCTACGTATGCAAAGCGAAGCCTAAGAATTCCCTATGGAATAGATTAGTAAGAAGAAACCGAGTCCAGAAAAAACAATGGTGTGGTCTAGTATTTGAGCCGGTGGAATCATCGCTTCATATTTATTTAAAAGTGATGCCAGTGAGAATGTAACCGTCAATGACGATCGTTATCGTGCCATGATAACCGACTATTTGATGTCTGAAACTGAAGCTCATGATATCGGTGACATTTTGTTTCAACAAGACGGTGACACTTCCCACACATCGCATCACTCAATGGATTTATTTAGAGAACACTTAGGTTAGCAGATAATTTCACGATTTGGACCGATCAATTGTGATGTCACACAATTAGACCCTTTCCCATGGGGATATGTAAAATCTAAAGTCTATGCGGGCAATTTCGCTTCGACTCAGGCCTTGGAGCAAACCGTGTCACTTACCAGTCGAAATGCTCGAATGAATCATCGAAAATTGGACTCAACGGATGGACCATCTGAGACGTAGCCGCGGCCAACCTTTGAAAGAGATCATCTTCAAAATATAAATGCGAAAGAATATTCTTTCGTGAGATAATAAACATTTCTCATTAAATTTGAAGTTTCTGTGATTTTTCCTTAAAAAAAAAGTAGGGAATCTTGAAACAGATCACGCTTCAGTTGGAGTTAAGCTGGTTGTCCAAGGCTTCCCAAGAGTTAGGGAAGAGATTGGCACGAGACTATTTAACCACGAGCTAAAGACCGAACTTCTTCTATTTGACACACTTCTTTTTAGACCTCTAACTTCAAAAACTAAAACTAAACTTCAACTTCAGCACTCCGGCGCATATTTTAAACAAGATTTAGATGCTTGTATATTACTTTTCGCATAACTCAATGTAATCTTAATGGACATCTAGAAGTTAAGCTGCGCCATAAGAAATACCGACTCCGCGTGCGAGTTGCATAGGTGAGCGCAGTCACAAAGCGGAAGCGTGCACAAGAAGCACTCAAGTGCACACATGCACATATACACCCACTTACCGTTATTGCGCCGACATAGAGTTGTAAGACAACTTGCCATATATCTGCGGATATTTGTAACCCTATCAATTGCAGCTCAACACACCCGCACGCACACTCACACATCTCGTGGAGACCGTTGAAACATAAATTTCTGTGAAAAGAAGAAATATATTGCAGCCACGCCTTAACCATTTCGAAATGTAAAAGATGAACAGCGAAGATGAAAAAAGCGCCACAGCGCCGCAGCGAATAAAAAATTGAAACGTATGGTCCGATGGCTGGCTTTATCAGCGAACGTGCAGTAAACGCCGGCGTGCTCGTCGATGTGCGGCTGCTGGGCTCTACTCTCTACTACACACACGAGTGCTATAAAGTAGAAATAAGCAAAATCCATAAAGTAAGTTATGAGCGTGCGATAACCCGGCGAGTGATCCTTGTTTAAGGCAAAAATAGCATAACTACACGCCGAGGGCGGCACGGAAGCGGAACCGATGAGCAGCTGCTGCGCCCCGGCACGGCCACTATGCATGATGTGAGACACACACAAGCGGTGTGAGCATATTTTACACGACGCACATAAAACTCTATTACAGGAAGTGCGAGCATGTGCGGACGCACGACGGATGTCGAAGGACATTGCGGCGCAGAGCATGCCTTTCCTCCGAACGGCAGAAGTTATGAGTGCGAGACGAGGAGCAAAAGGAACGCCAGCAAGCAGCATCAAGTGCAAATCAATAAACGAAAAAAGCAGCGAAAGAAGGCTGAGTGCTACCTCGCAGAGTATGAATAAACGAGCGAACGAATGAATGAGGTTCGTGTGTGTATACATATTTGTATGCGCTGAGCGGCCGGCTGACTGGCGCAATGAGCCAATGAATCGCATAAGAAAATCATACGAAAATCGGCGATTGTGCGAAATTGCTGCTGCGAAAATGTCGGCGGCAAAGGAAACCCAAAAAGAAAACACGAAAAATCGCAAGAAAAACTTAAATTGCAAATAAGTGGCACGAGTGTGTGTGTGTGAGGAAATGAATGCGGGTCGTAGGTGCAGCAGCCAAGCAAGTGTAACCGAAAAACGAAAAGTTAAATGAGAATTGATGAGAATGAGCATGCGAATGTGACTGTGACTGTGGCGAAAAAGGCCCTGTGGAATCGCATATAAGACACACACAGGTGGAAGCGGTTGGCGAGCGGCAGGCAGTGCATAACGACGGCAAGTAAACTCAAAGCAGTCGTTGGTTTGATCTGCTGTTGGTTATGGTTCAACATACTCGTTGGGCGATTGAGTGCCCTGGCTTGCTGAGCGAGTGCACTTCACGTTATGTTACATTTGAAGCTTGTTTTTTCTTGCTGCTGTAAGGAATTGTTGTTGCTTTTTGGTTAAGCTATAATTTTATTTGGCAAACGTGCGCTGAATTACCGCAACAAATCGTATCGCAAATCGACAATTGCACATAACTGTTCAAAGAGCTAACGTTTTATGCGCGCCACACACGTGCACGCCATGTTATATATCAGTACATCAGTTATAGTGGTAATTAAGGGGTTTTGTGGTTGAAGAGATAAGGTACAGCGCTTAAGCAAATAAATTCTTGAGCACATTTGATCTGCAAGTTTGCACATGTCTCTTACTCTTCAAGAGGTTGATAATTTGTTGAAATTGTTAATATCGGAGCACTATAACATATAGCTGCCATATAAACTAAACTTTCAAAAACAAGTTCTTGTATGGAAAACTTTTTTATTTGACAAGCTATCTTCATCAAATTTGGCATGAAGTATTACTTTAGGCAATAATATAATCTGAGAAGAAATTGTTAATATCGGATCACTATAACATATAGCTGCCATACAAAGTGAGCTTTCGAAAACACGTTTTTGTATGGAAAACTCTTTTATTTGACAAGATATATTCACACACTTTGGCATGGGTAATTATCTAAGACTAGAATAAAACCACAGAAGAAATTGCTACTATCGGGTCACTATAGCATATAGCTGTCATACAAAGTGAGCTTTGGAAAACAAGTTTTTGAAGGGAAAACTTTTTTATTTGACTAGAAATGTTCGCACAGTTTCGAGCATTCACTTAGATCACAAAATAATCTTCAAACAAATTGTTAAGATCGGACCACTAAAGCATACAGCTGCCATACAAACTGACCGATCAAAAGCAAGTTTTTGTAAGAAAACTTGAAACTGTGAAAGATATTATAGCTTCGGTGCAGCCGAAGTTAACATTTTTTCTTGTTGTGTTGTTTTTGTAAAAATCTTTCATTAGACTAACACTCAAACAGGATCAGAATCGGCATATGGAGGTGTACCTTTCAGAAAAAATCGAAATTAGCACCATTTATACTTCATCTCGAAACACAGCCAGCCTGACTTGCAAGCACCGAAGCCTTTATGTAAGCCTAGTCATAAGGTCTTCCTTGCGAGCCACTCTTACCCAACTTCAACTTCTTTTCCTCACCGCTCGCCACTCTGTGTGCCACCGAAGAGCTATCATCTTTACAATCCCTACAAATCATAAGTTTACTGCTTCCACTTTGACTTTCTCTATTATCCTTGCACTACATAGAAAACGCCGACGAAATGCTTTGCCTTCACATTTTTTTAGTTAACACATCGCATATTTTTGTTATTCGTTACATAACCCTACGAAGTACGCGAAAATATGTTAGGGCACAGTACGTCATATTTTCCGCATTATTTTGCCAACTCCCTGCCTCAACTCGCTTAACACGCGCCATATCCTGCGCGCATAAAACAAAACCGAAAAAAATTGTGAAATTTTTACAGCAAAAGCTTTTGGGTTGGCTGTTGCGCACGCGAGATAAATGTTGCACCGTTAAATACTTTATTTATGATATTTCATAAAATTATTGGCGGGTATGGCTGCAACAACACCCACAACCAGTTTTATCATATTGGTTTTCGCGAAATTTATTTGCTCCCCCCAATATTTTCCACCTGAACAGCGCCGGGTTACGCCTCACTGTGTGCAAACTGATACTATTTTATGAGCGCGCCAACCATTTTTACTGCTTAAAGTTTAAATTGATGCAAAGAGCTTTAAATTAAGCTAAAAGTTAGTGCGCAAAAATGGCGGTAATATGTAGTTGAAATGGGTTGAAAATTTTTAATACATGGCTGAAGAGTATGTTGTCTCGTTATGATTCCACGTAGTCGAGATAGCGATAGTCGTCAGAAAGGCAGAATCCGTACCGAGTACCCTATTCAAACATACAGACACACCACTGTCAATTATATATATCGTATCACACATTGACCAATATTTTCGTCAAAGATACTGGGCTCCACGTATTCGGTACATAGGAGCTTGAACAGTTCTAGTTGGATTTGGACAATACTTTATAAAAATTAATAAAGCAAAGTTTTATCCCGTTATAACAATGGCTACCTGATTGTGAGGATGGACTGGCAGTCACCTGGTTCTCAACTCATCTCGTCATCCTGATCATTTATGGTATATATAATATAACCCTCTATCCTGATCATTTATTGTATAAGTATATCTCAACAACCTTTAGTTGAACAAAACTATTTATATAGTTAGTACTCTGTAGAAACTTGTTGCATGAGTATAAAAAGCATCTAAGAATTAAATTTCATTAGGATATTTCAAGAAACTACGAACAAAATATTTTAAAACCTAGACAAACTTTGTCTTAAAACTCGTTGACATAAATCCGATTTTAAGACCACAGTTTCGAAGACAAAGTTGACAATTATCCATAGAAAATTTCCTACATTCGCAATTTTTTGGTAAAAAAAATCGAGCTGTTGTCAAGTATATACAGGCAGAAATGTATTATAGACAAATATAAATAATAATACAAATATAAATAATAATAAAAATATAAATTATACATATATGTACATATATACATTTCAAATAATTTGGTTACAAACTTACCCTTTTAAACTTGGCTTGGCTGTATTACACGACGCGCTATTTTTCATAACACTGTAGCACTTAATACACGACGCACGCGACGTACTTTCATACATACACTCATATACACACCCACGCACAAACCCGAACACGCACTTAAGGAATTTGCACAATACAGGCACCCGTAATTTAACGCACTACGACTTTCACGACACTACCTTTTCACATTTATTAACGGTTTTAACTTTAAATTAAATCAAAACACAATTTAAACAAATACTTTTCACGAATTTTAACAAATATTAGCGTCAACAGTCAATAATTACGTCCATTCACTCTCATTACTACTCGTAAATACATATTTTCACAGTTACATTGCATTCCTCAATTGGAATAATTCAGCTGTTTTCCCCTTAATTTCGCATTCCATGATTTTAAAAAAAATTCGAAGTTCGAAACTCTTCTAAAATCTGTCAGCACTCTTGTTTAGCTATCATTATCACATGCATAATATTTGAAGGTCAACTCCGAACATTAAAAAATTGCAATAACAATGCAAACAATCATAGCGTCACTCATTACCATTTCTCAATGATGAGCACGCTGCTAATTGCGCCGCTGAGCACACAGCTTATGTCACGCATATTGGAATGTACGAGCGTGTGTGTGCGAGCCCTTTGCGCAGCATTGATATGCAGTTGTAACACAGTTGAAGGTAAGAGCGCATAAGTGATGAAGAGAGCTTTGAAGGCGAAAATGAACTTATGGAAGCGCAAGGATTCTGGAAGTGTTGGTGAGAGGGCGCACTCATCCTAGCGTCTTGGGTAGAAGCGTTAAGAGATCTATTAAATAAAAAAAAATACATAAAATAAAAAAGAGAAATATACTTAAAAAAGCAAAAATATTGTATATACATACATATGTTGTGTCGTTTAAATACATATATGTATGTACATATGTTTTTTATAGCTGTTACTTATATAGTACAAAAATAATAATTAAAAATAAATAAAATTAAATTAAAAAAAAATAATAAAAAATAGTAATAAAAATTAAAAAAGGAATATTAATATATATTGGGTGTCGACCCAATTTTCTCTGTTAACTATTGTCATGCCACATACTAAAAACATGTTCCCTGGATTTCACTAAGGTATATACCTCACATACAACCACTAATCAAATGGAGTAAAGTCAGTCGGAATTTCGAAAATCCTGATATTACTTACATAGATACATATACATATGGCGGCTAGATAAAGCGTTTACTCAAATGTATTTGTTTTAGGCACAAAGATCCACGATTATGAGTAAAACATGCTCTCTCATTTTCATTGGGATAACTCACATATTGGCCGATATATACGGTACAGAGATACCAGGAAGTTTGAATATCTCTATATTAAGTACATACATATGTATTTGGGGGTTGAGGGAAGAATTTTTGACATACAGACTTACCATTATAAGAGAAGGATTATATCTTAACGTCAAAATTATGGTCTATGCCAACAAGCTAGGGATGATTGGTGAACCCCGTAGGAATATCGAACCTGAAATTGGAGTAGTATCGGATTTATGCTTGAAAATCGTCGAGACTTGTGTTCAGCGTCTTGACTTCTGCAAGCGTGCCCGTGGTGGCCAAGCAACAAAAATCGAGTTCCATGTATAATGGCAATGAATATACTTTCATAGGAATAAAGAATATCATTGATCGGTGCAGCCGAGTGTCTCTTGTTAAAACCTCTTTTATCAACCTTTGCAGCCACTTGTTCAATATAATTTCTTTATAGCAATAAAAATTATTTATGACACCCCTTTGGTAGCTTTATCAGTTTGATATAGTATTACCGTGCCGTGCTCAAATCAAAATACGATCATAAAACCAATTTATCTATACCTTACGCTCTTCACATAAGCAAGCCTCTTTAACTTTCTGACGGCCGCGCGCAATAAAATAATAAAATAATATATTTATAAATAGATATAAATACTGCATATAACACCATAATTATAACTGCACTCTATGGGCCGCATTACGTACGTGGAATAAATTGACGGCGTGAAAAAAAACTGCACCTAAGGCCAAACCCGTAAATGGTGAGCGCCGACAAGTGCATATAAACAGCCAAACAAATAAAAAACAACAATAAATATGCAACTTATATGAAAATTGGCTAAAAATAAGCACAACAACACAGCTGTGCGGGTGTGTGTGTGCGCTTAAATGAGCGTTACGCTGACGTCAATGCGGCCCACGAACAAAAAGCGGACTCCTCGGCTAAAGGCGGGGTGAAAAGGCGATTTTCTTTTTATGGGAAATTAAGTGTATTAGCAGTTGTGTGTGTGTATATGTGTCACTTGCTTGCAAAACAAAGTTGCAAAAACAACAAAAGCGCGCTTTGAACTGCATTCATAACAGTTATTAAAACAAATATGCACAATGTGTGTAATTTATATTAAAAGTCTTGAACTTAATTGCCGTGAAAAAACGAGTGACTATTAAAGATTAGCCGCAGCGTTACAACAACGGCAAAACAACAGATTTAAATGAAATTAATTGAGCATTTATCAAGACACTTTTCATGTGGACATACATACATATATATTATATACATCCATACATATATATTTACGCTTTGGCGGTTCTAGCGCTAGCTGCTGGAGTAGTTAGCATGAAGTCGCTCTTTAGACAGGCTGTCGACAGCGGAACACTATACTTAAGCGTATACTAAGAAATTGTTGCCTAGTGGTCAGTTGGCGCACGTAACTGTCGCGCATGCGCGTCTAGTATAGGTTTTTGCAAAAGTTTACACACAAACTCATGTATTGTATATACCCTGAATAGGGTTTATTGAGTTTGTCACAAAGTTTGGCATACGTGGAAGCATAAATAATGTAAATTTTTAAGTAAATTAACAGCTTGATGAGCTCAGTCGATTTAGCAATAACTGGCTGTCCGTTCTTCTGTATATACGCGAACTAGTTGAGATATCGTTACCAAATTTTTCGTACGTCCTTTTCTACCTAAAGAGCTGCTTATTTGTCGGAACTGCCCTTATCGGACCATTATAGCATATAGCTGCCATACAAACTGAACGATCAGAATAAAGTTCTTGTATGGAAAACATTTTTATTTGTCAAAATATCTGCACGAAATTGGGCATGGATTAATATTTAAGGTATTGCTATAAGCTCCAAAGAAACTATTCAAATCGGATCACTATAGCATATAGCTACCATACAAACTGAACGATCAGAATAAAGTTCTTGTATGGAAAACATTTTTATTTGTCAAAATATCTGCACGAAATTTAGTGAGGAACAATATCTCAAGTATTGCTATAAGCTCCGAAGAAATGATTCAAATCGGATCACTATAGCATATAGCTACCATACAAATTGACCGCCCATAATCAAGTTCTTGTATGGAAAATTTTTCTATTTCTATAGATATCTACACGAAATTTGGCACTGACCATTTCTCAAAGCAATACTACGATCTCCCAATATATTTTTTAGATCAGATCACTTTAGCGTGTAGCTGTCATATAAACCTACGGCACAATATCAAGTTCTTGTATGGATAGCTTTTCTATTTGCCTAGATATATTGACGAAATTTGGTATAGAGAATTATCTAAGCCAATGGCACTAACTCCAAAGAAATAGTTTAGATCCGATCACTTTAGCATATAGCTGCCATACAAACTAAGTGATGAAAATCAACCTAAAGTTGTTTTTATGCCACTTTATGCTCTAAGAAATTATAAGAAATAAAGCTATTAAGGGTATTTTAGCTTCAGTGCAGTTGAAGTTTACTGTTTTCCTTGTTTTTGTTTTTGCTTTTGTTTTTTTTTTGTATTTATTTTTGCTATTTTTTGAGTATTTTCTTATTTCTTTTTTAATTTAATTTTATTTTTAATTTTTATTTTTTTATTTTATTTTTCATACCGTCACTCATCTTTATAACTACTCCAACTCACATACTATACATATACAACTTGTAAAATAATTATGCTATCAAACAATTTAAATGTCAGCCATCAGCGCTTAGCGCTGTCAGCGTGTCATAATTGCACACGGCCCATCTGTCATGTCATTTCAAGTGATTACACAAAATTACAAATACATTTGTTACAATCACAATGCCAATTTGTATTTGCTTGAATGTGTGTGTGTACATATTCGTGTTTTTGTACACTAAACTAAATTATATAAGAGGAGGCTTTGCTTTTTTTATACACTTCATCTTACAAAATGGTATAACAAGCGGTTTTGTTGCTTTTGAGATGTGAAGAAGAGTGAGCGACTTCAATGATATGCGAAACTTGAAGAAGAAGAAGGGAAAATGATGAACAGTACCGCATGTTGAAGAGGCGTTTGAAGTGCCTGTAGAAATAATAGATTTTCAAAAAATATTTTTTCAACATAAGGAATATTTGATTTCCATATATCAGGCGTTAAGCTTAGTTCGGGGGTACTAAAAATTGTTTCAAAATTAATTTTTGGAATCTAGCGGCTATTCCTGACAACAATAAAAGCGGATTCTGGATCCCCTTGCAAAATTTTCTGCAAAAGTTCGCACTCAACTTTTTTCTTTAATATAAAAAGTGATCCTTTTATTTCCTAAACATGTCTCATAAGACCACATCGTCTCGGTGGTTTAAGCTGGTGATCTCCATAGTTTCTTTTAGATCATGTTCCTTCAAAGAGCGTTCTGATCTTTCCACTTTACAATACAAAGAGATCTCTATATTTCCTATACATGTCTTATAAAACCATATGATCTCGGTAGTTCCAACTAGTGATATCCAGAGTTCTTTTTAGAGCATTTTCTGTAAAATATATTGTTGATCTTTCTACTTCAACATTCCTTTTGGTTCCATTTTTGTAAAAGACCCTGTTGATCTTTCCACTTAACAATTAAAGAAGATCGTAATAGTTTACATAGTTTCGGTAGTTTAAACTACTGACCTTCAGAGCTTCTTTGGGAACATTTTCTGTAAAGTAGCGTGTTATTTTTTCTACTTTATAATGAAAAATTCACATATTTTATATACAAGTCTTATAGGATGGTCGCAGTAGTTGAAGCTAGCGATCTCCAGAGCTTCTTTTGGATCGTTTTCTGTAAAAGGGCAAACTGATCTTTTTACTTTATAAGTGAAAGAAGTACTCATATATATTATACATGACTTATAATAAGTGCCTCAGTTTTTGAGATATTTATCAGAAATTATGCACGCGTCCTTTTCTCTCCAAGAAGCAGCCCATTTGTCAGAGCCACTGATATCGGAGCGCTATAACGCTTAGCTACCATACAAACTGAACGATCGGAGTCAAGTTCTTATATGAAAGACTTTTGTATTTGACGAGTTATCTTCACGAAATTTGGTATGTATTATTATCAAAGACCATGGTACAAACTGCGAAGAAATCGTTCTGATCGGACGGTTATAGCATATAGCTACCATACAAACTGAACGATAGGAATCGAGACCTTATAAGGAAAACTTTTGTATTTGAGGAGCTATCTGCATGAAATTCGGCAGTTATTATTGTTCAATCCAACGGTACAATCTCTGTAGAAATTATTCAGATCGGGTCTTTATAGCATATAGCTGCCAAACAAACTAACCGACCAACATCAGGGAGTAAGGCATATCTTGGATTTGTTAAGGTTTCGGTTAAAGTTTTTTCTCGTTTTTTATTTCTTCAGATTTCCAATCTCGCCTGCTCTCGCACGCCATCCTACTAAATCGCACGTAAGCGTCTTTATTTCACTTATCGTCAATTACAAATTACAAATCGTGTCATTATTTTCTTTATTGCTTTCAACTGCCATACTTTTTGCTTGTTCGCTGTTGTTGCCACATTAGTTGTTGTAATTTATTTTTTTGGTTTTGTGGAATGTATAAATTTTACAATTATTAATGTGCAATTATTGTGATTAATTCGTCTATTTAGCATTTGACAGCGTGCGGGAATTTATAATCATTTATTATAACACACACAGTGATATATATAAATATATGTACATATACATATATACATATGCTTGCAAATAAGCACATACAGTATAAATCAAATTATATAATTAATCTTCATGCTAGTATACATGTGTATTACATATGTATGTATGTATGTGTGTCTGTTCATTTTAGTTTACAACGCAGCCAAGCTCCTTCTAAACGCACTTTCACCCACCCCCGCCGCCACCGCTGTCATTATTTGAATTAATATTTCACTCAAATTCCTATTTTAAACACTACAACCACACTTAATTCCACTTTGATAGCTCTTTCATTGCTTTCCCCTCACATATGTATCTACAATTTCGTGTCCATATACCGCTTTAACACATGTAGGTATGCAAGTGCGTGCGTTTGCCCACAAAATTTATAACAAACAATGTAATTAACTAATATTAATGGTTATCTAACAACAAACATTTTATTACGCTAAAATTTTCAGCATTCTAATTAAGTCATTCACACAAATTTTATGTATTTTCATGAACTCATAAAAGCTGTGGATTAACATACACAAATACAGGGTGTGCCAATAGCTGGTAAGCTATTAAATGTAAATAGATGTGGAGCAGATGTTAGCAGTGTTACACTGAAATAAACGAGTAGCAAACGAACATGCACTAAAGTATCAAAAGGAGCTCTATATGTATAAGTCGACTATTGGATGGTTAAGAGTGATTTAAAAGTGACCTCAAATATTATTTAAAAACATAGTTTTGCCAAGCTCAAAGACTGTACTAATGTGAATAAGGACTGTCTATCGTGAATATGTACTTAAAACATATCAGAAGTTGAAGAGTAAAGGAAATTTCTCACTTGAAATCCGTACCGAGCCTGTAAAATCAGTAGTGATTTCTTTCATATACTGATATGTGTCTCCAATCAGCCGACTTTTATCAATTTTCATATAGTAATATGGTTCAAAACAGTACTCCAGTGAACATATGTACATATGTATATCTAATCTGAGCCTGATAATTTCTAAGAACAATTTCATTTATAAGCGTGTTACAAGGCTTGTAAATACGGCTGTAGGCCCGGCAGATCAACTTTAGGTGCTATGCAATGCGTTATTGAAAGTGTAGAAACCTAAGCACAGCATAGGTTGCCTAAATACAGAAGTACTGTGCTGCTGACGACTTTAGCTGTCCGAAAAGCCTTCAACAGCTCTAGATGGGTGGATATGAGCGACGCTCTTGAAAAAAGCTTTAAAGTTCCCGATTACCTCAGAGCTGTGTTAAGAAGCTACCTTGGTAAGAGAAAACGGTTTTATCAAACTAGAGAGGGATCACGACAGATAGCGATCACATCAGGAGCAGCACAAAGATCCATTCTAGTCCCTGACTTGTAGAACACCAGCGACGACGAAATACAAAAATTCGAAATGCCAGACGAATCATACTTAATTAACTATGCGGAACACATTGCAGCAGTAATTACGGCACGAGACACAGAAGAAGCGCGAAGAAAGCTTAATCAGGTCATGATACGGACGCAAGCATGGCTCGACTCACACAATCGCCAGCTCGCTACGAAAAAAAACAGAGCTACTACTGCTAACAAATAAGCATATATAGCTCGAAATAAGCATGCAAACGACTATGGATATTTTTAGGGCACAAAACTAACTGGCCTCCAAACTAACCTTCTGAGTACAAATCCAGCACGCCACAGGAAACGCAGCGAAGATCACCTCCAAACTAAACAGACTAATAGCCAATATGGGGGGCCTCAGGCAAGGGAAGAGAAAGCTGCTAATGTCGATGACAAACAGTCTCCTATTATACAGAGCTGAGGTCTGTGCAGATGTACTTAAGAAGGAATACCGCCGTAAGTTAGTGGCCAGAGTGTGTCAAACCGCAGTCCTCAGAGTTCCATCAGCGTATCGAACAATGTCAGTGGATGCAGTTTTGGTAATAAGCGGTAATGCCGCAATTGACCTTCTATACGTAAGGAAAAAGCTGTGGGAGCTAAAGAAAGCAACCGAAAATAGCCAGAGTTGAGTTTTTTCCACGTCAACTTCTTCCAAACAGCATCTGCGAACGGCGCCTGGTAAGATTCCCAACCTTACAGCCAGTACGCCAATAGCGCAATGACCTCTTAAAAGACTGACAACTAGGGACAGGCTAGCCTTCACGGCCTTCCTACACCTGAACGACTTTGTCTTTGGAACTAGTTTTTGAGCAGAACTAGCTCGATAGGATTTAGTAGAACTAAGGGCCGATGGCTGCGGCATTCCAGCACCTGAGTGGCACGCATCAGAAATGGCTGATGGCCTAATGTCGCAAGCATCCCCGTCTCATTAAAACTCTGGCAGGCCTCAGAGTACGAACCGATCTAATGTGCATACATATGTATTGTATATGCAATGTATGTACACTATGTCTATGCGACAAACTCCATAGTTGTTTATTATTATTGCTTTCATTCGTTGCTTATCTATTTGCAATCAGCTGCAAGCAAGCAAATTGAAATATTTACCATTCGGATTAACTATCTATCCATTAAAGTGTGTATGTATGTGTGTGTGCTGTGGTGTTAAATGTCTGATTTTAATTAAAAGCTTATCTAGATAATGTTTTATGTGCATAGCGACAATTTCAGCAACAAATGTCGGCAAATAAAAGAAAAGCTGAGCAACAATCATAAAAAGCGTGTAATTGGATGATTTTTCTCTGTAAAAACAAACGAATGTGATAAATTCATAATAATGGCATAGATATTTAATTAAATAGCAGACAAATATCTTTGCCATTAATTAATAGCATTAAAAGGTATTAAGTGTGAAGAGCTCAGGTTGCTAATGGCGCAAATAAAATAAATAAATAAAAAAATATACATATGTATGTATATTTTTTATAAATATATAATGAGAATT
The DNA here is from genome assembly GCF_023373825.1 of Bactrocera dorsalis. NCBI lineage: Eukaryota > Metazoa > Arthropoda > Insecta > Diptera > Tephritidae > Bactrocera > Bactrocera dorsalis. Next base: position 67,236,466 of record NC_064307.1, on the reverse strand, counting down.
AAAATGACGAAATAGAAATGTGATAGGAAAAATTTAAAACAAATTTAAAAAAAATATTATAAAAAATTAAAAAAAAAATACTTAAGGCCATTATTCATTGAAACTAAATAATTTAAATGAATGACAGATTTTTCAATGCCACAAAAGGTGCCTGTGTTTAAGAAGCACAAAAAGTGTGTGAAACATTTTGAAAAGAAAAAAAATTTAAAAAATACAAAAACTTTAATTTCATCTGCATTGAAGCCATAATACCCTGCACATTTACATTAATTATGGCAAAAAAAGGTATAAAAAGTTCTTTATCTTGATTTTGAGCGGTCGATTTGTATGGCAGCTATATGCTATAGTGATCCGATCTGAATGATTTTTTCGGAGGTCTTACCTTTGCTCCAGAAAATCTTCTATACTAAGTCTGATGAAACTAACTTGCTAAATGAAAAAGTTTTCCATATAAGTACTTGATTTTGAACGTTCAGTTTGTATGGCAGCTATATGCTATAAGTACTTGATTTTGAACGTTCAGTTTGTATGGCAGCTATATGCTATAGTTATCCGATCTATGTAATTTCTACGGAGTCAGTAGCGCTATTTTATATAATAGTTTGTGCAAAATTTCGTGGCGATATCTCATCGGATAAGAAAGTTTCCCATATCAGGATTATCTTCTTAACGATCAGTTCGTATGACAGCTGTGAGCTGTAGTAGTCCTATCTGACCCATTTTTTTAAATATAATGGCTCTGACTTGAGTAACAATTTACGTTGAATTTCGTGTAGATATCTCAACAAATAAGAGAGCTTTCCATACAAGAACTTGATTTTTTCCATCAGTTTGTATGACTGCTATATGTTATAACGATCCAATATCTGCGATTAAAACAAATAAAGTGCGTCTTTGAGAGATAAGAAAGTGTGCGAAATTTCAGTTCGATATCTTTTCAAATGAGTGAGCTTTCCATACGAGAACTTGATTTTGTTTCAACAGTTTGTATGGCAGCTTTAGCTTATAATGATCCGATATCGGTGATTACGACAAATAAAATGTGGCTTTGGGAGAGAAGAAGGTGTGCAAAAATTCAGTTCGATATCAGCAAATCATGGGGTTAGTTTGGGTTTATAAACACGGTCAGACAGTATTTTCATATAAAAGAAACCAGCATCAGTAAAAATTGCTAGCAGCCAACAAAATGGTAACTAACCATGTATGTATGTTTATGAAGCTGATTAATAAATATCTTAATTTTGCTTATTTATAAGTATAAACACTGAATTTTTGTTTGTGGAGCACCTATACCACACATCATCAAAATATATGAAATATATGCCATAACTGGATATACCAACACATATGAGCTTCCAGGCACCCACTCGTATCCAACAAATATCCAACATATGTACATATATTTAATACATATTCACAATCACTCATCATCATCCAGATTTATAAATAAATAAACGAAATACATGAAATTTTCCATTTGCTGCCAGCGCCACCGCATCCACCACATACTACACCGCATGCACTGGCAGCACTCTAAGCAGCGTGCGCCACTCATTCGTATTATGGGATTGTGAAATTTTACGGATATGTTTTGTCAGCACTCACAATTCATCTTTTATTCGTCGGCATTGTTTGTTTTTCATTCGCAAATGGCTACTGGTCATCACCAACTGCTTCAGCAAATGCGTGCCAAGCTGCTACTGCTGTTGTTGGTATTGTTGTTGTTATTGTTATGGTGTTGTTGCGTTGCTGTTTTCGATATTATTGTCAGCATAGACGTAACGGTTTCTCAGTTTTCAATCTCGACTACGACGCTATTGTTGTTGTTGTTTCATACAAAATTTTATAACGCTGCCACTGCGTTCTTTTGCTTGTGTATGTATGTGTGTGTGTGGTGTTTATTTATATTTACTATTGTCTTTTATGCAAAAGCTAGGAAAATATCAAATTTTATTCAATATTTGTTTTGCTATTTTGATGATGAGGATTTCACTCGATTTCTTCTTTTTGCTGGAAATCCTTTTTTTTTGCTGGAAATACTGTGTGCGTGCGTCTCTATGTGTGCGTGTTGTTTCACTTTATTTGCAATTTCTCTTTGTTTTTTGGGGTTTCCGGTTTTGTGTAAATAATACATGAAAATTTATTTCACAATTTCATGTTTACTAAATGCTTGAAACAAATAAAAGTTGCCACACAATTTTTAGAGTGCTGCTTTTAATATAAATTTCATTTCAAATATGGATGAGCCGAAGTTATGCCGAAAAGTGAACTTTTGATTAAATTAATTTTCAGTAATAACTGTTGGTATTTGTACTGAAATTGTATTATGCTAGCACACTAGCATTGAGAGTAAAAAAACATAATGCAAAAATTTGTGTTGAATATACTTATATTTTTGGATTAAAAGCGCATATTCAAACATTTTAGCTGAAGTGGACTTAAGCTCTCGCTCCCTAGAGTGTTGAACTCAAATGGTGGGGTAAGTTTTATTACAAATTTTATACTTTATGGAAAGAAGACACTTTAAATTTTAAACGTGATATGAAATGTTTGTATAAATACATATGTATGTACATATTTCGACAAATAAAAAAATTTTCGATACCAGGACTTGATTTTGATACTTCAGTTTATATGGCAGCTATACCTAATAGTAATCCGATTTAGAAGATTTTCGAGAACATTCTAGCGTTGTCTTAGGCAATAGTTGGTGCCAAATTTCGTGAAGATATCTGGTCAAATGAAAAAGTTTCCCATACAAGCACAAAATTTTGATGGTTCAGTTTGTATGGCAGCTATATGCTATAGTAGTCCGATCTGCAAACGTTCTTAGAATAATGTCGCGTTTCACTAGGCAATAATTTGTGCCAATTTTCGTGCAGATATCTTGAAAAATAAAAGAGTTTTCTATACAAGAACTAGTTTTTATCGTTCAGTTTGTATGACAGCTATATGCTATAGTACTCCGATCTGCAAATGTTCTTAGAATAATGTAGCGTTTCCCTAGACAATAATCTGTGCCAATTTTCGTGCGGATATCTTGAAAAATAAAAGAGTTTTTAATACAAGCACTTAATTCTAATCGTTGACTTTCGATGACAGCTATATGCTATAGTGATCCGATCTAAATAGTTTTTTCGGAGATTGTAGCATTTTCTCGGATTCTAACCCACATCGAATTTCGTGAAGATATCTCGACTAATAAAAGAGTTTCTCATACAAACATCTCGTTCAGTTTGTGCATATGACAATTATATCCAAAAGTGGTACGATATTGGCGGTTCAAACCAATGAGCAATTCCTTAAGGAGTAAAGAACGTGTGAAAATTTTCAGAGTCATATCTCAAAAAACGATGGACTAGTCCACGTATATACAGACGGTCAGATGGGGATGATTAAATCGAGTCAGCTCTTCACGCTTCATTTTATATTTGAAAGGATATAAATACATATGTATATATATTTTATAGGAAACATATTCCATGGAATATATATTTTATAGGATCTACGACATTTTCTACTGAGTTTTGTAAACTTCGTGACAAACTTAACATACCCTATTCAGGGCATAAAAATGATTTTGTGAACCTAAATATCCAAGTTCGCGGGAAAAGCTAAAGCAAACAAGTTTTATATAGGTCATAAGTCATCAGTGCGGGTAATAAGCCTTCATTAAAGGCTTGATTAAAGCACACCCAACATGCCTTCGTCGACACTAAAGCCATTTCATCATACATATTTATCTAGAAGAAACTGTAAATATTTCTTTGTTTATGGTTCCGGTAACATGAACATGAAACATTGATATGGTTTTGTAAAAAAAGTTTTCAAACCGGTCTTATAACCCCATGGAACCCTTAGAAAAATTTATATAATTTCCTAAACAGAGGTCTTCAAGCGCGGTTTTATAAGAATGGGAAAACTTCTTTAATATAATGCTGGAGTAAAAAATTTGACGAATTCGTTCAGGATTCACGGAAACTAGTGAAGTACGAGGAGCGGACGAAATATCTCATGTCATAACGAGTCAAATAAAAAGTCCCGGTCTAACATAGTGAATTTTTTTTGGCAAAATTTATCTTTCATCATTTCTCTTATTCATCATAGTTTTAATCAAGGGTTATACACTGGTTAAAGTGACCCTTTTCTTTACCATTTTAGAAGGATGATTTGTCCTTAGCTTCACAATAGGCCCCAAGTTGCGGTGATCATTTCTTCATTTGTTGAAAATTTTTTCCCAGCGAGCGTTCTTTTAAGATCTGAAAACAGGAAGTAGTCGCTGAGCACAACTTTTGAAAATACGGTAGATGCGGAAGCAGTTCGAAGTCCAATTCTTGGATTTTGGCCATCTTTTTCACTAACTTGTGACACGGTGCATTGTCTTAGCGAAACAGCACTTCCTTTTTCTTTAAATGCGGTCTTTTCCGGTGGTTTCGCCCTTCAAACGGTCCAATAATGCTATGTAGTAGTCGGTGTTGTTGGTTCTTCCTCTTTCACGGTAGTCAATATAAATGATTCCCGGCGCATCTCAAAATACAGATGAGATAACCTCTCCAGCCGACTGTTGCGTTTTCCACGCTTTGGAGCGGGTTCATCGTGCACAATACAGCCGAATGACTGCCGATTGGACTTCGGAGTGAAATGATGGAGTCATATTTCATCTATTTTCACACATTGGCACAAAAACTTGGGTTTATTACGTTTGAACATCTCCAAATACTGCACCGAATCATCAACTGGTCGCTGGTTTTGATCAAAACTCCGCGGTACCCACTTTGCACCGATCTTTCTCATACCCAAATATTTATGAGTAATGATATCTTTAAAGTGTCTAGTATCTCGAACAACTTCACTTTCCGATCATCCGAAATGATTTTGTAGACTTTTTGGCGATTTCGTCTGTAACAACCTGTTTTGGCCGTCCACTGCGTTCCATCTTTTGAGCTCATTTCACCACGTTTCTACTTGGCATACCAAGCCTTGATGGTTACTTTTCCAGGAGCAGTGTCTGAGGACTCGTCAACAGTCAAAGTTTTTACTTTAACTGTATTTTTTCTCTTCGAAAAGCAATATTTTATCAATAAACAAGATCTGAATAGACAATTTTGATCTAAGGGGCAATCAAGACAACACTCACTCTTCAAAAAGTCTCACGTAGCTGTGAAATCCAGAAATATGTACGTAACTGATACTGTGTTGCGGTTTTTACGTAACGGCAATGTCTACTCTCTCGTCCAGAACTGTATTGGGTTTCCAGGACGAAAAAAAATAATTTAAAATCTCCAAATTGTTCTCGCAATTTTATAATAATATTCTTATTTTTCTCTTACTTAACAGCTTAACTTATTGTGCTAATTCAAAGTCAGTATAATAAATCCCCAAATTGCCTTCAAAATTTTTTTCTGCCACCGAAATTTCTCATTCACTTCAAAATCTTTGCGAGGAAACATCAAAGAAAATGCTCGCCACCAAACACAGCGAAGAGACGTGAAGAGCGCTACACTTCGAAGCACACACACAGAGACAGAGACAAGTACACGAATTTACAGTTTAAGTGAGGTCCTTCACAGTTGCTTGAAAATTTTCATCCTGTAATTAAAGTGTCCGTCCGGCTGCACAAGGTAAAACGCATAAGTGAAACATATGTTGCAGAGTAGCAGCGTAGACGGTTGAAAGCTGGTTGTATGCTAGTTGTTGTTGTTGCCTTTTGAAAGTGAATTTACCAATTTGCTGTAGCAGAGCACTAAGGATGTGCGCTGCAAAGAACAAACAGACACACATGCAGGTATGAAGGACATATACACATGTATGAAAGACATATTCATGTATACATGCGTGTGAGCGCTATGCTGGCGGCTTCTCGCATGTTACTTTACCCTCGCAGGCGACCAACCGCGTGCTAATTGCGTAAGCAATAAAATCATCAACCAAAACACACAAAATCTGCTTTTCTCAGGCCGTCAGCAACGCACTTCCCGCATCCCGCATCAAGCATCCAGCTCCATAAAGCATCGACATGTGCTCTTTGTCGGTTGCTATCGACTCACTTGCGGTCTTGTGTGGCGAATCGGTTAGTTATGCTTTGAGTTTACGGGATCCTTCAGTACTCAAACAAACAGTGGAAAAGTTAGTTAAAGGTTGAGAGTAAATGCGCGGAGGGAGCGAAAGGTGCTATGCCGAGGTGAGCAGGCCGACAGACAGACAAACATGTGAGGTCGCCAGGATCAATCGCTGCCTCGACTTTGGTTCGTTGATTTTGTTGATTGGATAATAACGAAAAACGTTTGGGCTTCCCTAATTTTGTAGTGAGTTCATCAATACCCGTGAGTGTGCGTGTGTATGTGTGTATAATAGTCTAGCTAAGCCTATTTATCTAGAGTAGCGATTTCGTTTCAATTTAATGTGGTAATTAATATTTTCTATAACCAATATTTACACTATCAAAATGGTTGTGAACCGAAGGGGAAGCGATATGTTAGTATCAAAGGGTGTTTTTTTAGACGTGTGAGTTTCAATAAAGCAAAAATCTTTACAGGGTTGGTCTGCTTGAAATCAGTTACTATAAAGTTTAGTAAGTTTGGCTTGTCATTTCATAATGAACAGATTTACTCCCGGACAACGTTTGTAAATCCTTCAAATTTGTTACCAAAATAATGGTTCGGTCCATGACACATGACGTCCACACTTCGGACAAACATGGATCGGATTTGCACTACGTTTAAGCTAGTGGATAACAAGCTAGAGTCCATCCGCTATCGGATAATCTTCCTCAGAAAAGCCATACGTACGTACCGAAGACGCTTTTGCTCCTGTGGAACGGAGTATCGAAGAAAACCCGAATGAGACCATCAGCCATCGCACTCAATCAATTGGAGCTGTGTTCATCCCCATTATGGTTGAGGATTGGACTTGGTTTGCGGGCTTACAAAATCCACTTTGCGCAAGAATTGAGCTGTACGACCATCAAATGCAGCGCAAGTTCCTTGAAAGAATTCAAAACGAGATGGCCACCGATCCCGACTTTCAAAAGAAAATTTTGTTCAGCATGAATCCATGTTTCGGTTGAAGGGATCCGTTTATAAACAAAATTGTCGCATTTGAAGTGATGATAGTCCGTTCCAGAAGGAGTCTGATCCATATTTCTTCGAAACTCAAGCCCGTAATAATATTACAGTCAATATGGAATGCAATAGATCCGTGATTACCGAATTTTGCGAGCTTGAGCTTCAGGTTGTTGATGTGGACAACCTGTGGTTCCAGCGAGATTGCGCTACATGCCGCCATAAGCATGATGGCGATGGAGCTCAAAAGAATTTTCAAAAGAACAAAAATAACTGGCGGACGACCTTCCAATGAAGATAGGAAGCAAGAAACACAAACTAGCCGAAATTAAAGGCATACACGATGGGACAAACGACAAAAGGTAGATGGTTATACCCGCAAATTAGAAACGTGCAAGCGTGGATGGAGAGGAATCACGGCGAAACTAGAATATACGTTAAAAAAATGAGTGAGAGGGTGTAGAGAGCAGCTGGCCCCTGAAAATACAGTACAGTACAAGAACCGTTTCCAACAGGTATAGAACCGGTTTAGGGAATGGAGCGCGACTACCATAATAGAGATTAGAATGAAAGAGGCAGCGAAAGATTGAAAGACGGATGAGGAACGGGGAGTAGGCAGAGATTTAGATATAGAGCCAACAGGATAAAGCTTCTCCTGGCGAAGAAATGCCTGATTGCGATTCGGAGTTAAGGGTTTAGTACGTAGGTGCTCTACTTCACAAGTCCCACAAAATGATAAGGCATGATCCCAGATGAGGTGCAGCCTTAGCAAATAAGATTATTAGGGCATGTCGTCTACAATTTGACGATATCTTTTGAGGGATCCCCCCTTCTTCAAGAAGATCAGATTCTGTGGTTTTCTTTTGAAGAATCCTCCTACGACAACAAAAAAGATAGATATTTAAGAAAAGTATTGAAATCTATCACCTCACAAGCTATCAAGTTTCTTCAAGGAGATCAGTTTTCTCTGCACCATATCACACCTGGAACATTTGCACTAAATTCCGAACCCTTAGCACTAAACGAACCTTGACATCCCCCTTCCCCATCATAATGTGCGGTATTTACTAAAGACTTTTAAGCAAACCCACCTGAAGCTCGCTTAACCTCGCTTATCGCTTCCGTATCAGCGCTTCTTCCACAACCACAGCGCTTAGTTAAGTACATTCTAGGTATTTTACTGCTTTTCTTATGGCGTGCGGTGTATTTAGTACGCGGTGAAACCTTATCAATTCGTCAAATGGCAAAACGGCAAGCAAATAAAATTGCTAAAAGACAGACAGACTAAAAATGCACATTAACAGTTTTTCCACTTCCACGCGAAAACAAACTAAAACGCTTAATTGTAATACCGGCCAAGTTAAATGACTAACCATGTACTGAGATAGCATGTGGCGAGCTTGAGGGCACACCGGTCGCAGTGAGGCGCAGAGACGGCGCGCTTCAAACGTAGCTATCTGCTATTTGCTCAGTTGCCAGTTTCACAGGTACGTCTACGGGGTTTACAGTTATTTTTCACTTTTTGTTTGCAATGAAATTGCAACGTCCGCACTTTTCTTGTGGGTAGTGCACATTTTTCTTGCAACTTATTGTGGAATGTTGGCTATATACCCTGAACCCCGGGTATGTTAGAGCTGCCAAGAAGTTTGCAACAACCAGCAGGAAATATCGGAGATGCTATATATATATATATATATATATATATATATGCATATAACTGATCAGCATGAGAGGCATGTCCGAAGGTCCATCCTATCGTCCATTTATGTATATACATCTTTGAGATACCGATCTGAAATTTTGTACACCTTTTGTTCTCTTAAAGAAGCGACTCATTTGTTGGAACCGCCGATGTCGGACCAATATAACATACAGCTGCCACACAAACTGACCAATCCGAATCAAGTGCTTGTATGGAAAACTTTTTTATTTGGCAGGCAATCTTCACGAATTTCGGCGTGGGTTATTATCTAAAGCAACAATACAATATCCAAAGAAATTGTTCGGTTCGGATCACTATAGCATATAGCTGTCATACAAACTGAACGTTCAAAATCATGTCTTTATATGGAAAACTTCTTTATTTATAGAGGTATCTGTACGAAATTTAACACGAATTATTCCTAAGCGCAACGATACAATCTCTCAAAAAAATTGTTCAGATCGGACCACTATAGCATATGGCTGCCATACAAACTAACCAATTAAAATCAGCTTCTTGTAAGGAAAACTTCTTTATTTGTCGAGATATTTGCACGAAATTTGCCACAAATTATTTCCGGAAGCAACGGTACAATCGACCAAGAAATTTCTAATATCGGGCTACTATAGCATATAGCTGCCATACAAACTGGCTGATCAAAATCGTCTCCTTATATGGACAACTTCTTTGTTTTTCGAGATATCTGCACGAAATTTGACACGAAATATTTTCAAAAGCAACTGTACAATCTCCCAAAATTTTTTTCAGATCGGACCACTATAGCATATAGCTGTCATACAAACTGCATTTTATTTGTGTAGGGTATTATTGATTTTTTTCTCTCATTTCGTTCAATTACATTTGTCTGCCTTTTCTAGCTCATCCGTTTTGCCACATTTCATTGTCATTAATTTTATTTGCCGCTTGCTAAGCGTCACTGCCGCGGTGTGTGTTTCTGTCCGCTGCAAGCTTGTCATGAGTTCGAAAAAACTTGGTATGTTTGCTGCGGCATTTTGACATTTAAAAGGCGTGTTGCGCACAAATCACCTCAGCAATTGCAAACTCAATTAACATTACAGGCAACACGGATCGATATGTAGCGCAGATATTTGTGAATAAATAAAAGCAAGTAAATTTAATTTTTAGAAGTATTACTGCGGTCAATAGTTGCTACGGAAATAAATGGCCACAAGATAGCAGCTTCATTAGCATTTGCCATACTCTACAAGATGTAATAGTTTTCTGCCACTGCTTGCTACTTTCTTTCGATCCTTGCTTTCCTCACTTCCTCTCTGCTGTTAGCAACTGCGTGCAGTAAGGAAATCCACTAAAGTAATCGGCCCAATCAATCCTATTGGCTTACAGCACTTAACCACGCAAAATAAGTCAGTAAATTGCTGCCTTACAACAACAGCATCGCATTTATGCTACTTTTGTTGCAAAAGTAGTAACCTTTCCGGGGTTGGCAAAATATTTGTGCGCCCCTGTCTTAGCTAAATCTTCCCAGTACAAAGATTTTTTTAGTGATTTTCTCCGTTTTTTCTTCATTTTTTTGCATATTTTGTTGTTGTTAAGCAACTCGGCAGCCACCTTTTGGTATTTGCCCAACACTAAGTGGATATCTACGGCATTTATCCCGGCTTTGACGCACCTACGTCTAACAACATGCTGCGCTACGTTGGGCCTTTGGTGTGCTTCGCCCCGAGCGCTGCTCATCTGCCACTCGAACGCGCTGTAGAGCCCCAGCCGAACTGTCGATATTGAGGTCGCCGCAACCTTTTCGTCTGACGACCACTTTACTTCGTTGCGTATTTACACAGTTGTTTTGGCTATTGTTGTTGTTGTTGTAAGCTGCCTAAAAACCTTCGTTACTTTGGTGCGTTATAAGCTTTACCGGAGGGCTGCACTTTTGCTTAGTTGTATGTGTGTCTGCCTGCCAACTCTGCCCCGGCCGCATCGGAAATTTTTAATCTACTCGCTTTGTAAGTGTATTCGCCGCTTATGACTTGTGCTAATACTGCATTTCTGATATCTCGTTGTATACTATTTATGTTTGTTATTGTTGTTGGCGCAAGCTGCTTATCAAACGGTCGCCCTAACTGTCGAATATCAAACGACAATCGACTAGCCGTGCATTCACCGACCCCACAGACAAATCACAAACGAACACACACAAATTCATATATACCCACACACATACACATACATAAAGACATCGCTGCACACGTGTCTTCTATACTCCAATTTATCACAAATTGTCATAGGCGCGTTTTATTATTTTTTGTCTGTATGTGATTTGTAGTTGTAGTGCCCTTTTGTGGGGCAAATGTTTGGTTGGCCTACACGCTCCGCACTAAACTCCAGATTAAAATTCACAGATAACTCTTGTAAACCCTATACATACATATATTCGAAAGATGGCAACAAAATGGAAAAGGCCTTTAGCCACGCAGCCCACCGCCCTAACGCATACATACATACTTACACCGCCTTTCAGCTGGCAGTGATGTGTGTATGTAAGCGTTTCAGTAAGCCCCACTTTTCCACTGTTTTGTTGTTATTTTTTTACCTTTCAGTTGTATGTGTGTGTGTGTGTGTTTAGGTTGCTTGCAGTGGTTTAGAAAAAGGTGAAAGCTACATGTAAATAAATAATTGGAAGGTAGTTATGGAAAAATTCCCTATCATTGAATATGATTGGATATTTTAGTTTATTATACTCGCGCAACATGTTGCTGCAGAGTATTATAGTATTGTTCAACCAACGGTTTTCGAATTAACTAATACTAATCGAGTTAGATATAGAGTTATGTATATACAACTGATCAGGTTGACGAGACGAGTTGAAATCCGAGTGACTGTCCATGTTTGGAAACGATATTTTGCGCAAAAATTGAGATATTTTGATGAAATTTGCTACATATTAGCGTAGGTCAAAAATAACTAAATTTTATTTTCACCTGGAATTGAGACATTTTTTTGAAACTTTTTACTTATTAGGGTGGGTAAAAACTAACCACATTTTCCGCATGGAATTGAGATATTTTGTTGAAATTCACTATATATTAAGGTGGGTCAAAAATATCCGCATTTTTTGGCCTGGAATTGATATATGTTGATGAAACTTGCTATACATCAGTGTGGGCCAACAATAATTAAATTTTTTTCTAATGGAGTTCAGATGTTTTGATGAAATTTGCTAGATATTAGGGTGTAAAAAAAATAACCACATTTTTTAGGGTGGGTTATTTTGAAAATTACTACATATTAGGGTGGTGAAAAATAACTAAACTCTTTTTCGCCTGCAATTCAGATATTTTGTTGAAACTTACTACATATTAAGGTGGGGCAAAAATATCAAAAAATTTTCACCAGAAATTTAGATATTTTGATGAAGCCTTTTACATATTAGGGTGGATCAAAAATAACTACATTTTTTAAGGTGGCTCAAAAATAACCAATTTTTATTTTAGCCGGGAATTGAGATTTTTGCTGAAACTGGCTACGTATTAGGGTGGGTCAAAAGTAAAAAAAGTTTTTTTCTCTTGGAATTGAGATATTTTGTTAAAACTTGCTACAGATTAGGGTGGGTCACAAATAACAAAATTTTTTTGCCTGGAATTGCGATATTTTGTTAAAAATTGCTACATATTAGGGTTGGTTAAATATAACCAATTTTGTTTTTTAGCCGGGTACTCTAAAAAATGGATAGGTAGACGCCTCGGCAAGGTCCCCGCCCTGTAGTTATTTATTTTTTTCTCGCTGTCGGATAAAAAATTCATTCCATTTGCCCTCCAACTACTTGAAAAAATATTTTATAAAATTTGTAGGAAATTTGATTTTTTTATGGCAAAATTTTATAGTTCAATTACAAACAAATCATTTTAAATTGCAAAATTCATAGTTTTATAGAAAATGTACTCTTCAAAAATTATCCGTAATTTTTAAATTAATTTTTTTGAATTATTTAAAATTTGTTTGAATTTTTTTACACAATTTTTCAAAGCATCAAGCGATATAAAACACAATTTTTTAAATTTTAATTTAATTTTTTTTTTAATTATTTAAATTTTTTTTTAATTTTTTCACACAATTTTTCAAAGTATCAAATGAAATAAAACGAAAATTTTAAAATTAAAATTTTTTGGAAATTTCTTTTTAATTATTTTTTTTTAATTTCTTTTTAATTAATTAATTTTTTAATATTTTTTTTAATTTTTTTAATTTTTTTTATATTTTTTTTTAATTTTTCTTAATTTTTTTCAACCAATTTTTCAGCGCGCTAAACGAAAAGAAATCGTTTTTTTGATCCACCCTACTACATATGCTCCTTGGATAGCAAAAGAGGTCGATATTTTAGATGGAAATAATCGCACCATTCGCGGTGGACACTTGTTGACTAAAATTTTTTTAAAAGTGGGATTGGCCCCACCCCCTAAAGGGTTTAAAATACATATTTTCCAACCACTAAGGCTCAACCAAGCTTTTTGACAACTTCATGCAGTGTTGAAATAGGACCAATCATCATATCGGTTAATATTTGAGTCTTTACTTCTTCTTCATCGAAATGCGGGGGGCATATTTTTTAGTATACCCTTGTGCCAAAAATGTTTAAAATCGGGTCCATACCACCCGTAGTTCTATACTTGTTTATCTGATATACATATTTCCGAACTTTCGTTTGACTTTATATCGCATTTATCGACCAAAAAAACTTAAAGAAATTGAAGAATAAGAAGAGAATCTTTTTAATAACAGTGTTGGCGCTTACTTAAAATCGATAAAATCAGGGCAGTACTTCTCCTAGTTTAATATAAAGTTCTGCCGGCACTTGAAGGTATTTTATAAGTTACGAAAGCATTAAATTTTCGGTTACACCCGAACTTAGCCCTACCTTACTCGTTTCTTGTTTTTATTTTATTTTTAGGTTTCTTTACATGTTTATATTTATTTAATTTGTTTTGACATGGGGTTATTGTATATGTTGTAGGCCAGCTGAAACTACCTGAGCTGCGGCAAAGGAAAATCATTAACATCGCTGCTCTTACCCCAAAGCCTAAACACCGACTGACAGCTCCCAAACAAATCCATCACTATGTATGTGTAAGTAAATAGCAATGGAAGTTCTTAAAAGTCAATGACAACGTCAGATGTCAGATTAAAACTCATTGTAGATAGGCGGATGCTACCGGCTTTGCGCTTTCAACAATAGTCAATAAGGCTTACAACAAATGTTACTAACTTTGGGTTATTCGAATTTCGTTTTTAAAATCAGTGGATAAAAACTAAACCGAAGGCAAAAGAAGGTAAGAGATGTGGAAAACAAAACTCTTGCAAGTTCAAGCGGACAAAGGAAGAAGAGGAATATTTGGCTTGGTCTACAACAAAAATGGAGGACCAAAGTAAACGTCGCGGCCGCGGATCCGATACTCGCAAACCGAATCCAAGAAGAAATCATAGCCAAAAAAACAGCGAAGCGCTGGAAGTGAAACAGCGACGGCGGCTAAACGACCGATGTAAGAGGATGACGTTGTTAAGCCAAACGTTAGGCTCAATCGGGAGAAACACTCAACGTCCAGTGCGGCAGCTAGGGTCAACGGCAAGAATGGAGGAAAATACAATGCGTCGCGGCTGTAATCCACGGATCCGTGATTCGCAAACCAGATCGAGGAAGGTATTGCAGGTAAAAGGCAGCGGCGCGCTGTAATCGAAACAGCGAAGCCGGATAAACGATCTCGAAAAAAGACGCACTGTAAAGCCAATCGTCAGGCGCTATCCGGAGAAACCCATAACGTCTAAGGCAACAGCGACAACCAGCAAGACAGCCAGCAGTCAATTAATCGTGGCACTCATTGACTGAAGCAATCGCCTCGACCAAATTAAGCAAGAGAAATAGAAATCGATAGAGCGGAAATTGCTGGATGCGCTCTTGGGAAGGTTAGATGGAGACGTGGGTATACTTATGCCAACGTTTGATGGTGCGGGCTGGTTTAAGGTTGTCAAAATCCTAAAATATAAGGACCACAACTCACTACTGTGGTTAAAGGAAGTGATTGCAAAGCTTCAAGACTTTTAAAAGTGCACCGTAGTTTCAGTCCGAGGGCGAAGGTTCTCATACCTCGCACCATAAAACCGGAGAAGCTTCTCAGAAGACAAAATCCTGATATGCCGACGGAAGATTGCAGAGTGCTGGAAGTCTTCAACTCCGATAAGGAATTTGAGAGCCAAAACTACATACTCGAAATAAACAAGTCGGCCGAAGATATATTATAGAAAAAGCTCGGGTACTTGCTGGGAGACGTGTCAACACGGGTTTCCAGCAATCAAATATACTAGTGTTGTTTGTAAGAATATGTGGCTAAAATCGCACTTACAATACGCTCATTATAAAGTCATTAATAAAATAGAAATAAGCGAAGCAAAATTGAAGGTTTGGTGAGAAAGGCCAACAGGGTTGCATTTTAATCATAATAAATGCGTTGGGCGAAATAGATTTTCCTTGGCTAAAGGAAGCTCAACTACCTCGGAAAGCGGTCACGCCCTGCTAATGCTAAAGTTTCGCTCCTGAAAATTAACCGTTAGTGGCGCTAGTTCTGGTAATAACAATGGTTAATATAATAGTAGCCAGTCGAGGGCCACAAGTGTGGAATTAACGGCGAAAAGCAGCAAATAATTTTCAGTTGCACGTTGGCAAGGCGTTATTAACGACATTTACACACATACATATGTATATAGTATATTTATTTTGCTTGTGTAAATCGATGACCCAACATTGTTGTGTACAAATCAGCGCCGCCCAGCGAAACAGAAAATAATCAGTAAAATGTACAAATTAGGCTTATCTAATGTTTATTTCACAGCTGTCAACGATCTGATAAAGTTTATGTGCCGCCTATTAAGGCACAAAGTAGTTAGTTGCAAGTAAAAAGTACAACAAAAATAAAAACGAAAAATTTATTAAAGTTAGTGAACTGCGTAACTTATAATGAACGGCATAGCGACTAAATAAATGCAAGTAAGTGGTACAGCAATAATGATTGAACGCCTCTAACAAGTTAAATACGGGTACTTATGTTGTTACGAACACTTTGTTGCTTGTTGCCTGTTGCCAGCTTCACTTCGCGAGCTTTGCAGCAACAACACGCCTCAGCAAACAAGAAATTTTCATTGCGATGTCATGCACCCGGCGCTGCCGTGGCGTAACTAAGCGCATTTTAACAGCGACAATAATTAGAGTAATGAGCAGCTGAATCTACAGCGTGATGAAGACCCAAGCGAGACCCAAGCCAGGCAGCAGATGTAGACGCCAAGGCACCTAAGCACATATAGTGAGAAGAAAAAACAAGAGCAATGTGGTAATGAGCAAGCGAATGCAAACATGCAGTTACAGTTACTTGGAGTTTACCTTTGGCATTGAGCACAAGAACGGCAGAGCTATACTAAACAAAATAAAGAAACGTTAACCGAAACTATAACACCCTACACATGCTTATATTTGGAGAATATAGCGATGTCTATGCCAAATTTTATGACGATAATTGAGAAATAAAAAAATTTTCTATACAAAGGCTTGAGTTTCCTCGATCAGCTTGTATGGCAGCTATATGCTATATCAGTCCAATCTGAATAATTTATTCGCAGATTGTAGCGAACTCTTGTATAATTATCTATGTCAAATTTTATGACAATATATTGTCAAATAAAAAAGTTTTGCATACATGGACTTCAGTTTATTCGGTCAGTTTGTATGACAGCTATAAGCTATAGTTGTCCGATCTGAATGATTTCTTAGGAGATTAAAGCGGTATCTTGGATATAAAATTATGCCAAATTTCAAGGCGGTACGTTGTCAAATAAAAAAGTTTTCCATACAAGGACTTGAGATTGTTCGGTCAGTTTGTATGACAGCTATAAGCTATAGTTGTCCTATTTGAATGGTTTCTTAGAAAATTATAGCAAAGTCATGAGTAATAATATATGCCAAATTTCAAGGCGATAAGTTGTCAAATAAAAAAGTTTTCCATACAAGCACTTGATTCCGATCCTTCAGTTTGTATGGCAACTATATGCTACAGTGATCCGATATCGGCGGTACCGACAAATGAGCAACTTCTTAAGAGAAAATAAACGCATATAAAGTTTTATATCGATATCTCAAAAACTGGAAGACTAGTTCGCGTATATACAGACAAACAGACGGTCACGTCTAAGTCGACTCAGCTCATAATGCTAATAATTATATATAACTATATTTTATGGGGTCTTCGATGTTTCCTTCTGGATGTTAGAAGCATCATTGCGAACTTACTATACGCTGTTCAGGGTATAACAAATACTGTAATTTTCATCTTCAGCTACTGACTTTTTGCGCTAAAGCAAACCACATACGACAGGCTTAATTTTCGTAGATTGTCATCGGTATGAATTATTTTTTTCATAAGCAGGTGCTTACTGAGTTCGAAGAGATGCTTCAGCATTTAACACGAAAAGTCTAAACTTACTGGTACCAGCTCTTTAGAAATCTCAGAGTAAAATCCAGTGAACTCAGCACAGGAAATTCCATTGACCTGGCGGAGGTCTAAGGCATGATAACTTGTTTGAAGTAGAGAAGACATCCCAGAGAAAAATTCTACGATTTCAGCGCAGGATCTGACACACATCTAAGCCACAATAACTACTTTGAAATAGAGCAGACAAGTGTAAAACTTCGAAAAATCAACTGAAATAGCCATTGAAGTATAGAAGCTCAGATAAGAAGAGTATTTAAGTATACCGAGTCATGCTGTGACAAAAACAGGCATGGAAAGTAGTGTTCCAAAGAAATAAGCTGCTTTATAAACCGGCTTTCAAAGTAAAATCTCTAAAAAAAACTAAACAATTATAACAACTTTAAAACAGAAATTGGCTTTTGAAAGTGTTTCGGATTTTTTAAAATTTTTCATTCTACAGTTTCCATCTTTTAGTACTCAAGAAGTGGGGCTGTAGGCTTCTAAACAATCTTACTATGCAGAATCGTTAAGGAAGTTACGAAGCTGAAGTATGGAAGGTTGGAGGAGATGTCTATTTTAATATACCTGGCTATCTTCCGTCAAAACCCGGAAAGAAAAATAGTGTTCCAAAGAATTAAGCTGCTTTATAAACCAGGTTTCAAAGCCAGTTCTCTAGTAAATTTACCAAATATAATACTCTTCGAACATTAAAGGTTCCAGAAAAAAGATTACTGATGTTTCAGATGTTTTTAACTCCGGTTTTCAAGCCCTAATACTCAACAAGTTGGGCTGTGGGCTTCAAAAACCAACTTTACTATTCATCGGTCGAAGGTTTTCACAGATAAAACTTTTCGTACAGATGGAATCAGACAAAACTTTTCGTGCTGATGAACTTCAACAGAAGCTCGAGCTGGTTGAGAGAAGAGCAAATAGAGTGACGGGATTTTAGTCCCAGTGGTATAACAGTGGAGCTCTTAAAGGCCTAGGTGAGTCGTTACACCACCGCTCTACCCACCTACATATGTACCTACAACGGAAATAGAGCAAAGCGCCTTACCATTCCAGCTAATACAAACGAGTTCAACGTGTATAGCCAGCTTAAGAAAAAATATGAATGCTCAAAGCCAACCAAAAGTCATTGGCAGCGTTGAATTCGCCAACAATGCCAACAACGTCACTGTTGTTGGTAATTTACACGCCGTAAACTTTGGAACAAGCAACTTGAAACCACATCAAGATAATACAAGTAAGTAATACGCAGACGAAACTTGCGGCAGCGGCGAGCTGAAAAGCAAAGCAAGAGAAAAGAAAATAACTTGGCAACAAAATCAGCGGATACAGTGCAAAGATTGACAAATTGCAGTGCACACACTTAATATGTCAAGTTAACCGCGACGAAGTGGGAATAATGAGCAGCAAACATGAGCGCGAGCCGTGTTGGCAGCAACGCAACAAACCGTTGGTATGGCGGTTTGGAAAACTGGTTGCTTAAACCAAATTGCACAAAAATTAAGGCTACGCTGAGGTGGCAGACCGACAAGCACGCCGCCAAATAGGCGTCGAATGAGACGGCACGGCTGGTGGGTGGACCACACTGCCCACTGGATGTGGCACCAATGCACTCGCGACTAGGGTGCGGGTGTGGCTTGCCAACGGCGCAGACAGTCAATCAATCATTGCCGCAAACAGATTAAAAAAAATATTAATGATAAAATAAACACGCGCGGGAGGAAGTGTACAGCTGTAAACTGAGCGACGCCAAGGCATGATGAGGGGCACAAAAGTCACAGGCGTACGCTACGAAGACAAGGACTAGTAACTAGCTGATGTTGGATAAAATATTTATAAAATAAAAGACCTCATACTCATTATCTGCGGTTGACAGACAAGTGTCGAACGCGCCGAGCCCAACACCTTGGCGAGAGCACAGTTAGACCCCGGTAAGTGCGTGTGTGTCAATATTCATTTAAAAAAAATAAGCGCACGGCTTCTTAGCCTCCACAAAAAAACAGTGACAGCTAATGTTGCAGAACAACGCATGCGGCATGCAGCGGTTGGAAATTTTACCGGCTACAATTTGTCTGCCACGACGATTCGCTACACTTATCTGCCGCAAACGATGACAAAATTGAGCCAACGAAACAAAACAACAACAAAAACAAAGAAAACAAGTAAGGAAGAGCTAAGTTCGGATACAACCGTATATTTTATATGCTTACAACTTGCAAGAAACAAAACCAAGGAGATACCTTAAGCTGCAAACCGTTAACCAGAGGATCGAAAACCAAGTAATTACAGCTCTTAAAGTTGAGGCCACTGACTTCATTTCTGTAGTAAATTTTCGACTGATTGTTGGATCGTACATCTCTCCATGATGAAGTGACAGACCTTACTGAAGAGAAACGTCAATAGAGCGGGGAAAAATATGACGCCGTTTGCTGTCCCTAACGGTCTATTTTAGGTCTTTCCTAACTTAACCACCAAAATTCACAAAAAAAAACTCGAGCTAGAGAGACTACAAGTTATTTAGCTGGTATATACATATGTATGTACAACCGTGAAGTGAACAAAACTATTATACTCCGTAGCAACATGTTGCAAGAGTATAAAAAGGACGTTGCGGCACATGAAAGTGCGTTCGTATGGCGAAATTGAAATTGAAACACAGAAACAGAAGCTTTACCACGCTCATTACCGACAGCCGGTACTTGCTTAGGTATCTTTAAATATACATATATGTATGTATAGACACATATGTATGTATATACATATACATATACATACATATATGAATATATTCCTGTATGTCTACCGAAGAAAATAATCTATTAAAAGCAATCAAGTCATCAAGGCAAAAGCGAAGCGAGCGGAAAAAGAGCATGTTAAGTGAGACGAAGGTAGAAGCCGAGGTATATGATAATCACAACTGCTAAAAATGCGAGGGCACCAAATTTTTATTGGAGCCTGGTAAGTAGGTAAGAAGATAGGTAGATAGAATATCTGCCTAACGACGCACCCATTATAAAAAACACTGGTACCAAAGTCTCTATATTGGCTTCTTCCTGAACCACCCCTTGCTTCTATTAAAATTTATCAGTACGAAAGGTATTATCTGCGCTACTTCCGAAACGTCGCCCAGAAACCCTTGGCCTTGCTTTTCGAGTGAGTCAGTATATAAATTCCCTCTTTTTCGTAGTCTAATTGTAGCGTGGCCGAGCATCTGCGTCAAAGTTCACAGGGACATCACTATGTCCAGGGGCCCATTACAGGTTTATTGTGGAATAGGATGATAGATCCTCTAAGAGATCAAGATATTCCCTCACTAACTTGGACGAAACTCTAAAAGACTTCAGTGATCTCAAACCCGACTGGCTGTCTCTATGGTATATAGAAAAATATTTCTTGCTCTGAGCACACTTCTTGCCAGAACTTTCTTTAATTATTGTGATCTCCGCTTAGAAGACGTTGCAGTGGTTTTGTATATAGCTTTTCAAGGAACTCCCCATCTCCTACTCTGTTATCTAGATTCGAGCGATCCGTAAATATGCTTGTACCCTTGTCCACTTCGCCTCTTTCCCACTCTTCTCTGGAAGTAATGTCAACATTTGGGATAGAATTTAGACTCAACTCTAAAGGACTTCGAAAATCCGTGGTGATAGGAAGTAACGGGAGTAAAGTCAGCGTAAAACTACTGCACTTGGCTTGGCACTGTTTTTGAAGCCTGGATACGTATTGATAGAAAACTTATTTATGCCGATAACAAGACTTCATTCATAAAACGAAATATTAGGAAAGGATTTTTTATACATAGCGTGCAGGAAAGAAGCTCCACATCTCAGACGGAAGTAAGATAGGTCTTTCATGGAATCTAAATATTTCTGCGCTTCCGAAATATTGAGTGGATATCTTCTACACCTCTTGTAGCACAAAGGAAGTCGTCCTAATCTCTTTCATACCGAAATGCTTATCCACTTCACCATTTGCCACACTATTTTTGTTGTCTCCGGTGGGGTGGCGCAACTTGAGGTGAAAGAATACCGCCTCAAGATATCTTCCGAATCCCTCGCACAGAAAATAAGGTGTCAGACGATCGATTGATCTGAAGGATTCTTTCAGCGTGCCAAAGGCATAATTGCCCGCGATGAAACACACACAGTTTAAACCGTTTTCAGTTGAAATCCGTTTTTCATTAATAATATATTTCAGCTACCCTCGTACCAAAAAAAAAGTCATAACACCTTCAACAGAAGTACCGACTTGGCTTAGCCATGCAAGAAGTTTGCCATTTAAGCCTGGGCTGGAGGTTAATGTCGGCATTTAGGCGACGAAACAAGTTTCGCATTAAGTGGCAACTTCAGACACGCGACACTTCAGTGAATACAAATAACGCCTGCAGTGCGATTGACAGCCATTGACTGAGCGCTAAGCATCAGAGCATTATCTGTGGCCAACAACGAGTCGACTTCATCAGCGGCACAACAGCCAACAGCGACAGTCACATAAAAAGCAAGGCGAATCATCATCATCAACACACATAGACGCGCCGACGAACAATGCAGTTGCTCTGTTATAATGCCATTAACTGCCGTTATTATCATTAGTCAGCTCATGATTGCGTATTGTAGTTTGACGTCTTCATTTTCATAACCACATGAATTATAATCACCGAGCGAGCGACGACTTGTCTAAAGCAGCGCAACGTCTACGTTCTACGGCTTATTACCATACCAGGGCCATGGCAGCAATGCTCCTCATATACGTTGTCATTCCAAGAAATTTACGAGTATTAGCCACAATTTTGCTGTCACACACGCTCTTGCCACGTCAGCGCCGCTACCGATTGGCATGCTCGAACCAACCAAGCAGCCAGCCCAGCCAAGTCGACTCGCAATTTTTCGTGTTTGTGTGGCTGTGTGTGTGCAGTTTGCGCGGCCCATCGCATAAATTCCGCCCCAACCATGCATTTATGGCTTTTTCTTATCGTTTCGTTTTTCAGCAGTTATTTTTTTTCTCGTCTTTCGCTTTTCCTTTGCTGGTGCTGCTGCTTCTTCTTCATTTTGCAATTTCGTGCCCGTTTTCATGAATTTTTTACAAACTGACAATGACATTTCGATAGCTAAGTATTAACATTTGTCTACAATATTATGCGTTATCGTTCACACATATCGTTGACGTCTTCCTATATACTCTTGCCATATATTTTATACATATAACTTAGCACATAAATGTATATGCGTGTATGTGTGCGGGAACTGGCGCGGTTCCAGGGCGTCAGTTGTCAATCGTCAGCCTATAATGTGCTTGGCTTTGCTATTGTTTTTCTTGTTGTTGCTGTTGTTTTTGCCATTTCCACTATTGTCAGTCGTTGGTCGTCAATCGTCAGTCACCATCATCATTATGAAATTCATTATTGCATTGCGGTTCCCAAATGGATTTTGTTGTTCCAGCGTTCCGCCTCACTATTCTTCACTCACTATTCGACAGTGTGCTTGCTGTTGTTTGCGTAGTTGGCGTATCGTAATGGTAATTGCTGTCAGTCAGTTATTTTATTGTTTGCCTTTCTTTATTTCGGAAATTTTCTAGTTTTTCTTTTTTTTATATGTGCTTCTTTGCGCTCACTTCACATGCCCGAGTCTATTGTTTGATAGTTTTGGTGCTCAGCCAAATGTTTAGCCTCGGTTCTATGCGTGCTCTGTGCATATTATAAAACTTTTGTCATTTTGTCTATATCTTTAATCGGTTTTTAGTATGTATTATTTACACTCCTTTATCATTGTTCCCCTTATGTGGCTTTATGATGCGAAGAAAAGTTTCTTAATCTTTCGCTATTAACTTTTGATGCAATCTTTGGTAGTCGGCGCAGACAGTGGGTTTGATATGGGAAGAACTGCTAGGTTTGGGATAAATAAAAAAGCTAAGAGAGTACTTTGACATAATTTACATACATAGAACTTATTGGAGCTCCTTTTACAGATATTTTAGAACTCAACTCCATCATCGACCAGGCGTATAAGTAGTAAGAACTCTGTGCTTAGCAATACCAGCTGCTTCGAAGGGTGCGGATCAAAGAGACAGGGGAGTTAAGTGAGTTGGTTTCAATAGGCATGAAAAAAGGTGATTAGTGTCATGCATTGGCTCATTGCATGCGATATAGGTTGTGTTTGTCAGTATGTCAGGATCTGTTCTGGATAAGTAGATATTTATCCCGCTACAACACCCAAAACGAAGTTGCGCTAGAGTCACTCTGGTTTCACACGGCAACTAAAACTTTTGTTTTGCTATGGGTGGTGTTTGAACTTCAAGTCCTGGGAGTGAGTCAATAAAAGTGATAATAACTCCGCTTCATGGGGCTTAATATCTGTTAGAAATTGGTCTCGTCGAAAATTTGATCGATACATAGTTCAAATTCATTCTCCGTATGTTCCTAGGGGTCGACTCTGCTTCCAGCAGGTAACCGCAGTGATGGTTTCCACAAAAATACCAATATTATTAAATATTTACAGGAAGCATACGAGTCTCTATGAAAATACTCGATGGGTGAAATCAGGAGACATTCTGTTATAGATCGCGGAGCGGTGTATTGACGGTATCTTCTCCATCTGCGTCCTCGTACATCCAAACGACCATATTAGGGCGCCATGGGTGATGACTAGGTAGTGATTGTTTCTACGAAAATACCCCTTTACAGGAGACATGCGCGTGTAGCAGCTCTATGGGAAACATCAGGAGACACTCTGTTATAGTCCGGATAGCGACTTACTGACAGCATTTCTCCATCTGCGTCCTGCTACTTAAAGGTCACCATATTAGGGCGACACCCGGATTTTATCCGTCCAAGCACTGTTATTTCGAAGATCTAACGCTGTATGGATAGAGTTCCAACGTTATCACTATTGGTTTGTTCCACATTAATTGAAATAGCTTCTGTCTTGGAACTACTAAACCTTATACGACACTGAGAAGTATGTTTAGTGCTTCGGTTAAGACTTGAACACCATCAATAATACGTTTTTTAGAAGACGGAAGGTTCGTATTTTTGTTCGAGAACGGAGTACAAACAATTCAAATCAGTGAAAGGTGAAAAAAACTGTGGAATTTAAAGTAGAAAACCATTCAGTTCTGTTAATATAACTATGATCCATTGGAAAAATGGAATTTATTTTTTTCGCAACTACCATATACAACAGATCTGGAGGAAGGAAAGAAATTTCGGTCCATTTAAATAGTATGAACTGAGGTTGAGGCCTATTTTGAAGCAAAAGACAAATCGATATACCATAGATCCGGGCACCAGCCAGTTGTTCCTGCAACCAGATCTCTACAGAATGGACACAGAAAAGGAATTTTGGACCAATGAAGAGGTATGAACTGAGGTTGAAAGCCCTTTTGAAGCAAAATACAAATCAATATACCATAGGTCCGGCCACCAGCTACTTGCTCCTATACTCAATTCTTAAAAGAATGCTTACAGGAAAGGAATTTCGGTAAAATGAAGAAAATAAACTGAGATTCTAGCCACTTTTGAAGCAAATGGCAACAGCACTACAAAGTTTATGTGGAAACTCAAAGTATCCACAATTTCCAAACAAAACAGTTTTTCTTTAGAACGTTGCGAACTTCTCAGCTTCCGGTTATGCTAAAAGTCGTTGTAATAATATTTTTTCAGCTCTAGCTTCATGTCAGCACTACAAGGCCCCTAATGATTTCGTTCACCTTGGGAAAAAGTGGAAATAAATTATTAAATTGATTAACAACTTTGCTCAGCACCGATGTAAACAAAATGCGCGCTGTGAAGGCCTAAAAAGTCAACATCAACAACTCAACCCTGCCGCAGCCTAATTTATGTTTGATAATTAATTCATCAAGCTGCGAAAATATTAATGCCACGAAGGCTGCCTTTAATCAATTTGGGATTATTCCGACTTAAACTTACACATTTTCTAATATGAATTCATTGCGTTGTTATGCGCCTATGTGTGCGTTACGTAATTGGAGGGAGGAAAATAAATCAAACAGCAGCTGTTCTAATTTTTACAAAATGTAAACAAACAAAATGCGCAACTCTTTCGCCGGAAAGTAAATATGTACTTAGGTAGAGGGTATATAAAAAAAGTATTTTGTAAATTTACAGGGCAGTAGTTTATGCATTTGGCTTGCGGGCGGTTAAAGTATTTAGCATTAAAACACCTTGGGTTTTATGCTACCTTCAGCACATGAATGTGTATAAATATGTACGTATGTATGTATGTATATGTAAGTGCGCTTAGCATTTTCCATAAATGAGGGTGGCAGAATTCGTGAGCAACGAAACACTGTGCGTGCCAGGCAATGCAATCATATTCATGTCAAAGCGCTGCGATTCCTGTGTGCTTCCTTTGTGTATGCGTTATTTTCACCTACACACTTCACCGTTTTATACCCCTAACAGGACGTAATTTTTATTAACCTACTAACCCGCTTCTCTCTATCAGAATATTCACGAATACTTAGAAGGAAACGTCAGAGACCCCACCGTGTGAAAATATGAGCTGAGTGCCTCAGTTTTTGAGCTATCGTTCTGATTTTTTTCACACATTGTTTGCAGCTAAAGGAGCTGCATATTTGTCGGAACAGGCGATAACGGACCACTATAGCATATAGCTGTCATACAAACTGATCGTTCAAACTCAAGTCCTTGTAAGGAAAAGTTTTTTATCTGAGGAGATATCGTCACGAAATTTAACACAGATTATTTTCCAAAGCAACTGCGCAACCTGCCAAGAAATTCTTCAGATTGGATCACTATAGCATATAGCTGCCATACAAACCGACCGTTCAAACTCAAGTCCTTTTATGAAAATTTTTTTTATTTGTTAAGATATATTCACGAAATTTGGCACAAACTATATTCTAAAGTAGTGCTATAATATGGTAAGAAATTTATTAGATCGGACTACTATACCATATAGCTGCCATACAAAGTAATCGTTCAAACTCAAGTCTTTGTATGGAAAACTATTATTTATTAACTATTATTTGACGATATATCATCACGAAATTTGGCACAGATTATTTTACAAAGCAACTGTATAATCTCCTAAGAAAACCTTTCGATCAGAGCACTATAGCATATAGCTGTCATACAATCTGATCATTCAAACACAAGTCCTTCTATGGAAAATTTTTTTATTTGACGATATATCATTACGAAATTGGGCATGGCTTATTTTCCAAAGCAACCCTATAAATTCTGAAGAAAAAATTGAGATCGGACTACTATAACACATAGCTGCCATACAAACTCATTGTTGAAACTCAAGTCCTTGTATGGCAAACTTTTTATTTGACAACATATCTTCACGAAATTTGAAACAAATCAACATCCAAGACAGCGCAACAAGCTCCGAACAAATTATTCAGTTCCGTTTACTATATCATACAGCTGCCATACAAACTGCGCGCTCAAAATGTAGAAAAAGCTCATTTTATGCCCTTTAATGATATAAGAAATACACCTGTGTAGGGTATTATAGCTTTGCTGCAGCCAAATTTAACGTTTTTTCTTATTTCGTCCTCGTTCACCATTTAATTTAACACAACACAACATGAACCGACAATTTTCAAAGAATTTCTTCCTTTTTGTCGCTTTTATGCTTGCTGTTTCTAGCGTGTGTCGCGTGAATTGCTAAAGTTTCTAACTGTTGTTTGGGGGCATCATAAATAATGCATTATCGACGACATCTCATTTGCGCTGTGAGTGCGAGACGACTACCTCAGGACCTATTCGCTAAAGCGCACACCACTACATGCAAGATATATTTAGGCTCAGAATACTTCTTCCTTGTATGTGTGTATGTATGGATGTCATGTATCTTTCGGCTAACATATTTATATTTTTGTGTGCTTGTTATAACCACGCACGGATATATATTTCCACTGTGACAACAGTCGCTTAATCATGCCACGCCACGTAGAAAAATCTAAACCAACTACTGCAGTACACGCTTAAATTTGCTTAACGCGCTTTGGAACAAGAAAAGCTGAGCAATAGTCAATTTTTTGTGGAAAATTATCTGCAATTTAGTTACAATTTAACGCAGAATAACAGGACTATTCAAACCCTAACTATTAAAACACAACTACTAGTTTAGTAACCCTCGTATTCGTACCCTGAAAATATTTAAGAAAAGATGACACTTCCCATATCAATCTTTAAAAAAACTGAGCTCAATCAGAGTACTGATTTCCTACAGGGTTCTTGCCACCAAATTTGCATGTGTCAAAGTGCGTGTGTGGTGAGAGAGTGCGGTATGTGGGTGCTGAGGGCACCGGGAAGCTTGCTGTACTTTATGTACGCGCGTGCTGACTCTCACGCTCGGGGCTGGAGTTCTACCAATTTGCATAGCATAGCAGCGGTATAGCAAAAATAAATTACAATAAAACAACAACAATAGTAAAAGCAGCAGAAACATGCATAACACACAATAACAACAAAAAAGAAGTGCTGGCAACAGTTTGATTTAGTAATTTATTTGTACGCCAAAATGAACTTTTGATTGATTAATTTTCTTCTGTCTTCATTTTTATTGCCCATTTTTCTTAGCTCGCTCGCAACTCCTCTATTCAATTATATTTGGCATACGAAGTTATTATATTTGATGGCTTAATCATTGCAGTCGTTAAGGAGCAAACAGTAAATTGAGTGTTTGTTGGAAATGCCACGAAGCAAAAATGGTAGTTATTAGTTGATTGCTTGAAGTGAAGCATAGAAATGCAAATTACTTGAAAATATTGATTATGATATTAATTTACGAGTTGAAGTTAATAGATAGATGTAACAAAAATTAATTAGCAGCTATAAATCAGCTTTGCTCATATAATTTTGCGCAATCAAAAAATGTATTTTTAGGATTTATTAAGACTATTTTTTAAATCTATTTATATTTTGCAGAAAAAGATATTTATATATATGTATATATTACTTGCTTACCCATTTACATTTTATTTGACCACTAACACGCTGTATAAAATATGTTTCCACATTAACATGCTTTTATGTTATATTTCTAACATTGCTCTGTGAACGCGTTACACCATTAAAATGTAAAAATTATTATGTATTCAATAGTAACAACACTTCTATATCTACAGTAATAGCGCTCCTGCTCAAACATGTTAGTTGTATGCACTTGACATTCGCTGCTGCAGTTGACATTGCAATAAAAGCAGCAGCGCAGCATACGAAAAGTAATGATCGCTGGCTACACGGTTAACGCTAATCGAACGAATCAATCAACATACGAATTATGTGATCTGTAAACGCATTACAACAGTAAGTAGGCAAAAATTATTATGTATGCAATAGTAACAACATTCCTGCATGCATACATATGTATGTATATAGTAACAGTACTGCGAGAATGTTAATTGTACGCACTTTACATACGCTGCTGCTGTTATTGCAACTGCAGTTGGCGTACGATAAGTAACGATCGCTGGCTAAACAGTTAACGCTAATTGCGAATCAATCAACATAGGAATTATGTATGCACATTCGGCTCCTGCTTCTGCATGCATGCACATACGCATGCACATATACAAGTATTACTTGCATTTTGAAGTTAGAATTGTTAGATATTCAATATAAGAATTTTATACATACAAAAACCTCACCTTGGCTGCTATTATTATTGTAATTCCCTCATACTCTCACTGCATTACACTTGCTTACACTTTACATTACATTTCCACCACTTTTACTACCACTTATTTGGCTTTGAGCTTCCAAATGTTACATATAGTTTAACATAATGTTTGCCAATTAACATTTTTTCATTTAATTTAAATAAAGGCAATTAAGTAATAATTTACTTAAGTATTTTTAAATTTCTGAAAATTTTACTTAATTTTTTTGTGCCTCGTAACAATATGTACCTATAATAATATAGTATGATGAAAAATATAAGAGAAATTGAATTGATCTTCAGCAATATGTTTTCCTATTTATTATTACGATAATTGAATACAATTACTTAAAAGCAATATTCGATTAAGAAAAGCAATACTCGGCAATAAAAAAACATTTTTCGACTATGAAAAGCACTGTCTATGCTATTGTGTTATTCATAGCAATACATAACAAAAACAATCAACAAAAACAAAACGATAAAAAATAAGTGAAAATAGCAAAATAAATATTATACTTGCTTGTATATATGTACATATATAATATTTCTATATATGTAGTATATACTACCATCTAGTAAGTAAAGCAATTCGCCAAAGCATCGGTATTCAATAGACAATCGTTCCAGTCAGCCGGTCGCATTATCTGCCACAAATATTTCACTACTTTTTAATGTCTTTTCGTCGTTGCGCGCACGAAAGTAATGCTTAGCATTTTTGATTTTGCTGATTTATCGAAAATGTTTTTGATTGAAGTTTTTAGTTCGGCAAGTTGGTTGCCGCTGTATGTATTTCATCATGTGCGCTTATTGCTGAAGCATTCGTCAATGTAATGGCCACCATAAAATGATATATTAAACCATTCAAAAGTGAAATATGTATAAATTCAAGAGTTTATGGCGGAAAATAAAATTTTTCTATTTTACAAATACAAAAACGCAGAGTTGTATTGGCGCATAAATAAAGACAGCTCAAGCTTAAGTATGGAAAAAATATATACCATGAAATGTTGTTATAAAACATTGATTGTATTTTTTATGTCTAACGGATACAATTTGGCAATTTAATTTGCTTAATGACTGACCTTGAGATTTACGACACACAATAGATCAAGAGTGAACTATATACAAATTATGTAATGGCAAAAGTTTTTGGCTGAATTTGAAATTATGTAATGTGTAGCTGTGGCAGGGTGCGGGTAAAATTTATGTAAGGATTTTCTTTTTTTTGGATAAAATGCAGAAAATTTAATAAAATTCTTCGACATAATTCAATTAATTTAGTATTACTGATTTTGTTGAATTTATTATTATATTACTTCTATACCCTTAACAGCGTAAATTAAGTTCGTCACTAAATTTGTAACATTCAAAGACATCGGAAACCCTATAAAATGGGTATATTTATATAATTAGCGTGACAAGCTGAGTCGATTAAGCCTGAAGTTCTCCAGATATCGTTCTGAAATTTTGCGCACGCAGTTTTCTGCCAAAGGAGCTACTCATTTGTCGGAATAACAGATATCGGATCACTATAGCATATAGCTGTCATACAAACTAAACGATTAAAATCATGTCCTTGTATGGAAAACTTTCCGATTTGATGAAATATCGTAACGAAATTTTGCCCAGAAGGTTACGTGGGGCAACGCTACATTCTCCGAAGAAATTGTTTACATCAGATAATAATAGCATACGGCTGCCATACAAATTGAACGTTTAAAATCATGTCCCTGTATGGGAAACTTTTTTATTTAACGAGATATCATCACGAAATTCGGCATGAAATATTGTGGAACTCAAAGATATAATTTCCGTAGAAATTGTTCATATCGGATTACTATAACATATAGCTGTCATACAAACATAAGGATCAAATTCAAGTCTTTGTATGGAAAACTTTTTTATTTGCAGAGATATCTGCACAAAGTATGTCAAACCTTATTGCTCAAGACTATGCTACAGATTTATAAGGAATTGTGCAGATCGGACCACTATAGCATATAGCTGCCATACAAACCCGCCAAACAAAATCAAGTTATTGTATGAAAACTTATTTATTTGTGCAGCGTTTGCTAGATTAGTTAATGTTTTTTCTTATTTATTGTATGCAAATTGCAAAAATACAAAAAAAATACCAACACAAACCACAAAATAATAATTTTCTGACACACGCTCACCCTCTTCAACTCCACAAAAAAATAATTTATAATTTCAAACCAATTCAACTTCCTTTCCCCACATCTGCGTTTAATGTTCCGTTATAATATATGCATTTTAAATATGACTTAATTTTTAGACCTTTCAGCCATTATCATTTCCAACTAAAATTCCAATTACAAACTTATAAACGCTCGTAAAATAAATTTGTCTCAGCCTTACCCAAAATGTGAATAGTGCTGCTTGGCAAAAGGGTTTTTTGGGGAAACAAAACAGGCACTTTTCGACAACGCTTCGCAAATAATTCAGCCAATAAATACCCTAACATATTTGCGGCTGACATTTCACCAAACTTTTAGCATATTTTCAAGTCAAATTTTCATAAACAAAAACCCAACCACAACGCTTCCAATTGCCGGTTGAAAGGAAATCGGAAAATTTTGCATGATTTTTACAACCGCCACACAGCTGCTTAGAAAAAGTTGTGACCCTTCAGTTACCCCGCCTAACTTGCTGGCGTAAAAATTATTCAAAAACACTTACCCTTACAACCTTCGTCTGTTGTTGTTGTTTTTTGTCAACTCACATTATGCCTTATTTTCTAATAAATAAGATGTTAGTCATATATTTAGAGGCAGCTACGGCGTTACTCATACTCAAACAGCCTCCTGCCCCACGACGGCCGCTTTGCTGGCAATTTATCTAATACGTATAGTCATTATTTGCTCTGGATACCAGTTTTTGGTACTTTTTCCGCTTTTTATACCCTGAAGAGGATAAATGATCAGCATGTTGAGCTGAGTCGATATAGCTATGGACTAAGACTGTCTGTTTACGAGAACTAAACCTTCAGTTTTTGAGATATCGATCGGAAATTTCACACACATT
The DNA here is from genome assembly GCF_023373825.1 of Bactrocera dorsalis. Classification (NCBI taxonomy): domain Eukaryota; kingdom Metazoa; phylum Arthropoda; class Insecta; order Diptera; family Tephritidae; genus Bactrocera; species Bactrocera dorsalis. Next base: position 67,204,506 of record NC_064307.1, on the reverse strand, counting down.
CTTTTCTTTCTAAGCAACTGCTCATTTGTCGGAACCAGCGTTTTCGGACCTCTGTAGCATATTGCTGCCATACAAACTGAGCGCTCGGAAGGAAGGGCTTATGTGGAAAACTTTTTCATTTAATAAGATATCTGCACGAAATTTGGCACAGATTATTGCCTGAAACAATGGTGCAATTTCCGAAAAAAATTGTTCAAATTGGATAACTATAGCATATAGCTGCCATACAAACTGAACGCTCGGTAGGAAGGGCTTGTATGGAAAACTCTTTCATTTGACAAGATATCTTCACCAATTTCTGCATGGGTCATCAACTAAATTAATACTGCAATCTTCGAAGAAATTTTTTTAATCAGATCACTATAGCATATAGCTGCCATACAAAATGAACAATCGGAAGGAAGTGCTTGTATGACAAACTTTTTCATTTGACGAGTTATTTTCATGAAATTCAGCACAGATTATTCTTCAAGGCAACGCTATAATATCCGAAGAAATTTTTCGAATCAGATCACTATATCATATAGCTCCCATACAAACCAACCCGTCGGTATCAAGTTTTTACAAAGAAACTTTTGTATTTGTGTAGGGTATTATAACGGGTATTAACGCGTATTTTTTCTTGTTTATTCCTTTTTATTCATTCTTTCCGCCTTTAAAAAGCTTGTTTCATAGACTCTTGAATTTATACGCTTATAAACAAGCGCCAAAGTAAATAGAAAGTCCTCTAAAAAGCAGCGAGCAAACGAAAACTTGAATGAATGAAAATAATAAAATGTTGAAATGAGCGAAAAAAAAGCTGAAAATTGTTTACGCGTTTGTCACATTTTTCACCCAATTTTTACTCGCTGCCCTTTGCACTCACCCGCAACACACGCCACGCACATACATCTCCTGCTCCAACTGGCAAGGATGCTGTCCCACCACACACCCAAAGCGTGACCAGCGCGTAGAGTTCACTTGAAGTAATGAAAAAACCGCCACCACGCCCTTTGCCACCGAACATGCTTACTTAAATAAACAAAAATTAAATATTAGACCCGGCGTGGGGACTGAGATATACATCGAAATGTTTTTTATCTACCGCCGCAGCCGTAGCCAAGGCAAAGTTAGGCTTTGTTGTTGCTGTTTTTGCGCTTATATTTATTATTATTTGTGTTATTTCACTTTTTTCTCGATTCATTGTATCGCTTATCTTTTCCGATTGTTCTGTTTATTATTGTACTTGTTGTTTTTTGTATTGTACTTGTTGTTTTTTATATTGTATTTGTTGCTTTTTTTTATTGTTGTGGTTGTTTTTGTTTACTGTTGTAAGATTGTGACACTAATTCGTATGCTAACAAAATGAATGTGAACACGACCACGTTCCATTGACGCCCAACTGCCCGTCTTTAAATCCCCTGCTTGGGTCCACCCAAACACGCCGTTGACCAGGATTTTTTCCTTTGCTGCCGCTTTAAGTTATGCCAGCGACGTATTTGTATGGAAAGTAAACAAAAACCCAAAAATACCAAAGGAAATTCGTACAAAAAACGTTAAACGAACTGCCAGGACCGAAGTGTGAGTTGGCTATGGATCCCACTGGCATGTACTACGAGTATATTACTTCCTGTGATATTTATTAACAATAAATTATGAAGTTGTGCGTACATGTTTTGGGTTATTTTTAGCAAAAAAGGCCCGAACACATACTGAAAAGCCTCCCAAGAGATTGCGAAAACGAGTAAAAAACACGAAACCACACAATAAAATAAACTATGTATGTGGTTGTGAAGTGTATACTATAGTAATGTTCCGAAAAAAATATTTAATATTAATGAGTAGATGTGCATAAATATTTACATTTTAACATAAAACATCAGAGGGGTGGGAAAGAGAAGCCCTTGATTTGAAAACATTGCCTAAATTTGTGAGCAGTTGCATAAGCGAGTCACATAGCCTACATTTAGGAGCTGTTGCATAAGCGAGTAATTAAATTTTAAAGAATTGCTTCCGTCGTCCTCTCATGGATTTCGAAACGAAGGAGCTTTTCCTTGTAGCATCATCTTCCAAGCAAACGACATAGCCTAACCAGCGCATTTTTTTGGATTTTTATGCGCTTAACTTTAACCAAGTCGCTGTAGAACTCATACAGGTGCTGGTTTAATCTTTTTTTATATTCATCGCCCATGCGGACGGCCCCAAAGATCTTGCGGAGCAGAGTTCTCTCGAGTGCTCCAAGTGTTTTCACATCTCGGTACGCCATCGACCATGTTTCTGGAGATAAATGTTGAGAGATTTATAGAACGTAAATTTTGTTCGCCTAGAGAGGGATTTACTTCTCAATAGACTACAGTAGCTAAAACTTCAGAATGCCCTCATATGGATAGTTGTCATCTAGAGCCATTAAGAAACTTGCCTTCCAAACAGAGTTAGATCGCTGGAATAACAACTCTTAGCCGAGTGAAATCCCGGTCAATTCCGGCAGGGGAATTTTGACTTCGCTTAGCCACTACTGACACTTACGCTCTAGTTCACATTCAAAGAGACCAGTGTGGAGTTCAAAGAAAACTGCCTTTAGGCTAGTTAGAAGCATGCGGAACATCCACTTAGCACCAAGGATGCCACCATTAAAAGAACTCTTGTACTTAATTCATATTTCTTTCAAATTGCTTACGTTCGATTTCCCCCAAAATCAAACAAATGTCTGCATGAATTTCACCTCAAGCAGGTTCTTATTAGCTTTTCGTCAATACAGCGCATAAAAGCCCTCAAATGCCTACATGAGCGAACACTCTCAATATCAGTACTATTAATTACAACTCCGAGGGAGTCAGCAACATTTACTGTTTACGTAGCCTAGCGCCCCTCAGCTAGTCCGTCAAAAATTCCATACCAAACGAGTGGCTTCAGGACAAGGCAAGGAAGGTATCACTATGCCAGACACGAAATTGAATTTTCGCTTTGAAAATGTGCTACAGATTTTCAGATTTTCGTGTATTTGTTTTGCCAGCTTAATTTTTTTGACAACACACTATTTGCTTTGAGTTCTTTGCCTTACTTCGTTTTACCTTTTTTTCTGCATTTTACGAGTACCCATACATGCCACTTTAGAATTTTGCGAAGCATTTTATTTTCATTAGTTATTGGTGAATTGGCGCAAAACATGTTTTATTTATTTAAGATTACATGTGTCACTGATGAGAGTGATTGATGCGCACGTGTTCCATAGGGATGGCCTATGACTCATAGCCGCAAGCAGCCTGGTGGATACTGACACATCGTGCGGCCCAATCCACACTGCTCTCGGCTGTTATGAGCTTGCTCGCATGAGCCTGTTTCACAGCAGCATTTGTGTGGTTGTAATTCTAACGGTAATATGTAGTGTTGGTAATGATGTTCGATTTGTTGCCGTTGCTTGTTAATGGCATGAGTCAACACTTTAACTTCTTCTGCTGTTTTAATGTATCCTCACTCGGTATTAGACACCCACATGGCGATTTCACGTTTGCGTGTGCAGAATATTGCCGACCGCTGTTGTCAAGTTAACTTGTTTTGACAATACATTTTTCATGAGCTCGTCCTTATTTACCCAATTTATAAAAAATTTAAACTAGCAGTCGTTTTTTTGATTTCAGATCGATCCAATCAGTCCACGTCAACAAGTTTTCAGCTGAGTACCTGCGTTCTTTAGGCTAGGTTCATTGGGTAGTTCAAGGCAGAGTACCTGAATTCTCAAGACAGGGTTCATTGACTAACCCAAGGACCGCGCTTGGACTACTGTATGCAGTCCTTTGTGAAGCGCTAAACTTCTGTATTCGATCTTATAACTCGGCAGAGCGCCTTGTAACCAGTATAATTTTGCTTAGGAGTTTACTTTTTATTGTCACCAGCTCGATAGGACATCTGAAAGTTAAGCTCCTAAGTATTTAAACCTTGATTTCGCAAACGCGAGAGATAATCAAGAAGTCGTCTTCTTCCAAACAACTTCCTCAGGAGCAGAGATAATCAGATGTTTCCACCTCGTCTGCTTCCAAAAAGCGTCTGCAGCTGACGTCCGGTAAAATTCACCTGTAACTCAAAGTAAATACAAAAATTCAAGGTTTCATCTGATTTAACCTTCAACTTACAAATATTTTAAGCCATCACTTTTCTACTAGAAATATTATTCTTAAGAAAGACTCCAAATACCTAAAGTTCTCCCTATAAGCGAAAGTGTCATCTACACCCATTGCCAAGCAAAGCACTCCACTGAACTTCGCTTACTTCTGTCTTCTGTCTCCTGTGTCCTTATGTTCCTCCTTACAAAGACATATTCTTACCAGAACTCAAGCTGTATTTAACCATTGTTGTTAATTAACTCTTCTGGCCTATATATAGGGTGAATTTTTAAGAGCTTGATAACTTTTAAAAAAAAAAAACGCATAAAATTTGCAAAATCTCATCGGTTCTTTATTTGAAACGTTAGATTGGTTCATGACATTTACTTTTTGAAGATAATTTCATTTAAATGTTGACCGCGGCTGCGTCTTAGGTGGTCCATTCGGAAAGTCCAATTTTGGGCAACTTTTTCGAGCATTTCGGCCGGAATAGCCCGAATTTCTTCGGAAATGTTGTCTTCCAAAGCTGGAATAGTTGCTGGCTTATTTCTGTAGACTTTAGACTTGACGTAGCCCCACAAAAAATAGTCTAAAGGCGTTAAATCGCATGATCTTGGTGGCCAACTTACGGGTCCATTTCTTGAGATGAATTGTTGTCCGAAGTTTTCCCTCAAAATGGCCATAGAATCGCGAGCTGTGTGGCATGTAGCGCCATCTTGTTGAAACCACATGTCAACCAAGTTCAGTTCTTCCATTTTTGGCAACAAAAAGTTTGTTAGCATCGAACAATAGCGATCGCCATTCACCGTAACGTTGCGTCCAACAGCATCTTTGAAAAAATACGGTCCAATGATTCCACCAGCGTACAAACCACACCAAACAGTGCATTTTTCGGGATGCATGGGCAGTTCTTGAACGGCTTCTGGTTGCTCTTCACCCCAAATGCGGCAATTTTGCTTATTTACGTAGCCATTCAACCAGAAATGAGCCTCATCGCTGTAGACCATAAATCGGACGTAAAGCGCGAAACACATTTCGAACCGAACACTGATTTTGGTAATAAAATTCAATGATTTGCAAGCGTTGCTCGTTAGTAAGTCTATTCATGATGAAATGTCAAAGCATACTGAGCATCTTTCTCTTTGACACCATGTCTGAAATCCCACGTGATCTGTCAAATACTAATGAATGAAAATCCTAACCTCAAAAAAATCACCCGTTACATAGGTATCATAAGGTATGAGCCAGCAGGCTGTTCCCTATCTTTAAAGTCACACAACCCTGGGGAGGGATGGTTTGCCTTCTCACTTTAGCTCACGTTCAAACAGATGTTCTTTGGCTACCCAGAGGATACTTGATCGGAGAGCGAAAGTCGGTAGCTAAAAGAGCCATATGTTAAAGAATCGTTTCTGGTCACTCCCAAATAAACGGCATCATCACATCGCGCCGTCTAGCCATGACCTGCTGATAGTTGTGCCCGGTTTCTTCAACTTCCATATTTTCTTTCGTCCAAATGCTATTAAGTCGAGGGCGTGCTTCCGTTTATTACAGATAAAGCTTCGCCTGAAACTGTACGATATGCCGATACTACCTCTAGAGCAGCTTTCCCTAAAGCAAAAACTTCTGGTCCTCCGATGTTGGTCATCAACCTGTTAGGTTTTAAAGTTAATTGGGATGCCTTTCCGCAGCGTGTTAGTTTTCCGAACATCACAATATTCATTTGGAAGATTCAATTCAAGTGCCTTATAAGAAATATTTCATTTATTCAAGATTTATCCAATAACAAACTCATTTTTGGAAAAACTATTACAAAGCAAATCGTTGACCCTCCTTCTTCTTTTTCCTTGCTTGTAAACTTTTGAATTTTCATCTCGCTTGAAAAAGCTCTATTTTTCTCCAGCACTTTCCATGAGTGGCGTCATTTCGCTAGCTATGTCCTGATGAGCGCTGCTGGAACTCCAACAAAGTATATGAAAAACACCAAACCAGCGGGTCTTCGTACACGAGAACCACTAAAGTGAAACATTAAAACAACACAACAATTATTTCAAGGAAAACAACAAAAATTGCAAAATAAATATTGCAACATTGTTAAATGGCGAGTTTTTTTTAGTACTGCCAACACGAAGTAAAGCAAAACGAAGCACAGCAAAGAACATGAATCAGAAAACAGCAGGCAGAAAGACTTCACGCGAATTTGCTAAAAACAGGAGACAACAACATACAGCGCACGAATTGCTGCGCAAACAATGTCCGAGGCAACAAACAACGCCATCAAACAACATCAGTTGTGACATGTGTAATTCCGGCGCGACGCTGGACGGCCGTCTACCGCGCCTACAGCACGCGAGCTTTGCCGTACGCCGCCTCGCCTCCGCCTCGGAGGAACGTTGTAACAGTCGCTTGAGAAGACATGTACGAGGATATTGGTGTAACCAGCTTGACATGCAACGTCATGTTTGTAAAACTCCTTTGGTGCGCAAGTGAATGAGCAGAAAAATGGACAAACACAACGACGACGAGGACGGGAAAACTAAGCGCTTTTAGTCGCGCCGTCGAACCGTGCTCCACCCCTGGGACGCTATAGGCTGCTTGGCATTTTCCTGCCGAAATGAACGTAAAATCGGACAGAGTAGGTAAGGTTAAACGGTCACCTACACCGCCGCCAGCGCACACTCATGCCTACACACATAGTACATATGTATCTATGGCGGAAACTTAAATCCTCCGAGGCAGCCAGCGATAGTGACAGCGCGTCACTTTATCAAAAAATAAATAAAAAATAACAGTAAAAGAAGTACCAGAGCTCGTAAAGCAACAAAGTGCCGCTGAGATTAAAGTAACGCACACACGAGAGCACGCTGTCGCATGATGGGGCGTAGTGGGAGTTTTACATGGGTTGGGCATTTTGAATTAAGATGAATTGTTGTCCTGCGAGCAAAAAAAACTAAAGCTAACAACACAAAGTAGTGAAAAAAGTGGAAAATAAACAAAGCGCTCTAAAAATAGTAGAAAATAGAAAATGAGATGTGTATAAATACACAGCGCCAATTTACTAAGGCTTCGGATATAAAGTTAAGTGGACTCACGTCCAGGAATGACCAGATCAAAGTAATACTTAGGCTGCGTCAGAAATAAACCCAAATCCAAGGAATGCATCGATAGCCAGGTATATAAGAACTGAGTTTGAGTATGACCTGAGACTGGTCATTGCGGCCCAGGACAGAACTGGGAGCCACATTGGAACATAAACTATGAACATGGTTTATGATGAGACTGAGACTAAGATTTAGTAGTAAGCAGAGGCTGAAACCGAAACTTTGGTCAAGATTGCATTTACGCCTAAAGAGGAGAGGAGAGGAGAGGAGAGGAGAGGAGAGGAGAGGAGAGGAGAGAGCCGACAATCCAATCTGACACTGGACATTGCTCCGAGGAAGAAGCAGAAGTCACATTATGGGCATGGCTAACGATGAAAGTAAATTTCCGCATAAATCGCAAAGAGGCTAATTCGATATGAGTCTGAGAAGGTCACCAAAATAGAGACTAAATTAGAACTGTACTGTGATTAAGACTAAGATTTCTGCTGCGATGAGACTTAATGCTGTCTGAGACCGAACATTTGTCCAGGAAAGAACTAGGATTCACCTTAGAACAAAATATATGGACACGGCTAATGATGAGACTGAGACTGAGACTTATTTCTTTTATTTATAGATTTATCAGAAAACTAAGGCTGAAACAAAAATTTGGTCAAGACTGAATTTACGCCTCAAAGACAAGGCTTGAAACGGTGTGAACCTAAGGCGGTGATAAGACTAAGACTGGTGCTGCGACGCAGCTAGAGCCTGACATTACGACTTGAGGCTGGACATTGCCTCGGCAAAACACTAAGGATCACATTGGAAATACAGAACTATGAAGCATGACTAACGGGACAGGGTGACTGAGACTAAGACGAGAAAACGGAGTCTGCAACTAGATTAGGTTAGGCCAGATTAAATAGTAGTTTTTAATAGAGATCTCACAGTTCATAACAACGGTCCGTTCTGTTAAAAGACCCTCATATATAGACGGAGCGCTTTGAGCCGATCAAAACTTTGTTGAGTCGGCCAATGACAGCTTCGGCTATATCTCCTCGTTCGCACAAGGTGTGACTGTCGAAATGTTTCAGCCTCAGCAGGGCAAAGACTGAAGAATGGAAGAGAAGTGCCGGTGTGTCCCCCTTACCTTTCAACGGCTGGACCATGGAGAAGAAAGCGACGGGATATTTCCACCTCACCTTAATTTGGCTTTAACCTTACAACATGAATTCATATTAGGTAATGTCCAGTAAGAACTTCTGCGATGTTGGCAATATGAATTTTGATATGGGCAAGCAGTTTAATTGATCTCCAATGTTCTACCGAAGGAAATATGTCGCAGTCGCAATGGAGCCGGTCCATAGATCGAGTTCGGACTCGTTTCCACTTAGATGTGAGCGGAGTATGGATGCTTCGTCTTGCTAGGTCATCGACTTTGAAGTTTCCAGCGATTCTGATAAGATCAAGAACCCGATATTATGGTTGAAACTAAATTTACGGCCGCAACAGAAACTGGAATTTTAACTAGGAATTAGACTATGAAGGAAGTTGACCACGGCTCCGTTGCTAGGATGGTTACGTAAGAAGAGATCTACAAACTCAACCCAGGTTAAGCCCGAAATTGATTTTACAACTAAACCTAGCATCTCTATATCAACTGTGAAATTGTGGAGGCGGTGGAGCCAGATTCAGAGCTTGAGGCTAAATCTGAAGTTAATGTTGAGCGCTGAAGATTGGTATAAATATGGATTCTTGAATTTCCAAAGGCTGAGTCGAAGGCTTAAATATAGTTTAGTAATATGCCGAACATTAATGTGATTCAATAACCCCCGTTTTTCACCGTGCATACTTGCCTTGAGCCATCAAGCCGACTTAGTTATTTGTCCTTAAGACAGTCGATCATTTGGTAAGACTCTTTACGCTGCTGCCGTTGCATTGCAATGGATTCATTTTTGAACACAAAAAGCAGCCAGGACGAGCACCGCAGGCGCGCTTCATCACCACAATCTCACACACACACACATTCAAAGCGAGAAGCTCAGGGCTACCAAGCTAGCCAAATAAATAGCACAAAGTGATGCGAAAAGTTGCACGAATTTGTATGTTGTTTAAAGAATATTTTTTATGCTGTTTGAACTTTGAAAAGTGCCAGAGCACCACCGACAGCAGCACAGCACCGCAGCAAGGCAGCACAGCGGCGCACTGGGGTTCAGGCATAACGGAAAATGAATCACTTGACATGCACATGTCACACACGCAAACACACACACGGACGCATACATGGAAAGGAAATCGAGCGACCCACTTCAAGCAGCGTGAGCTGGAAATATGCATGTGTGTGTGTGTGTGGCAAGCGCTCGCATTTAATATGTATGGTTGTAGTTTGAATGGAGCGCCAAGACCGCTCACAGTGCTGGCGCAAAGTAAACGGAAAATTTTGAACAACAATCACTAACATATGCAGATCCCCAATGGAGCTGTAGATTCAAGAAGCAGCAAACAGCAAACAAGTAACGATGCCAACGTGTGAAGACATACGCAAACAAAAGCAAAAACAAGAAAAAGCGTTGAACTCGGTTGCACCGTTACTATAATATCCTACACAGTTGCAATTTTTATGGCTTAAAAGGGTATAAAAAAAGCTTTTTCTTGATTTTGAACAGTCAGTTTGTATGGCAGCTATATGCTATAGTGGATCGATCTGAACAATTTCTTAGGAGACTATAGGAATGCTAAAAGTAATTGTCTGTGCCAATTTTCGTGTCGATAACTTACCAAATAAACAGTTTTTCATACAAGGACTTGATTTTGATCTGTCAGTTTGCATGACAGCTATATGCTAGAGTGCTCCGATCTGAACGATTTCTTAGAAAATTATAGAAATGCCAAAAATAATTGTCAGTGCCGAATTTTGTGTCGATATCTTATCAAATGTAACAGTTTTCCATACAAGGACATGAGTTCGAACAGTCAGTTTGTATAGCAGCTATATTATCTAATCTAAAAAATTTTTGGGGAAATTATGGGAATGCCTAAAATAGTTAGCTGTGCCAATTTTCGTGCCGATATCTTATCAAATAAAAAAGTTTTCCATACAGGGACTTGAATTTTATTGATCAGTTTGTATGGCAGCTATATCTAATAATAATCCGATAACAACGGTTCCGACAAATAAGCAGCTTCTTAAGGAGAAAAGGACATATGAAAATTTTCAGATCGATATCTTGAAGACTAAGGGACCATTTCATCTGTTTTTGGTTGTTGCAAGTTGTGTGGCAAACGCAATATACCCTGTGCAGGGTATAATAACAGCAAACAGCCGACGACTACAGCTATGATGGCAAGTGTCTGACTAAACCAAACATCTATGGCCATAATAATAACATGGCATGAAAGCTGCTCCATCGTCGGCTCTTAATACCAACAGTGCCGGCGCAGGAGGGGATGCGGTGCTATTTCCTACTTTGCCAGCTGAGTTGGTTGGCTACCTGGCAGGGCCGCAATTTAGCCGCATCAGCGCACTTTTTTGGCATAATTTCATATGCAGCAACAAATCGGGCGCTGGCAGGCAGGAAGCCGGCAAATGCATACATACACACACAAGCACATGTATAAGCACTTACACAACCGCAATCACCGCTGTTGGTGTAGCTGCTGAGTGGCGATGTGGGCGTGAGCAGCACTATCAAGCGGCACTATCGTCTTAACCGCAAACACAAACACACACACACAAGCGCGCACATAATAATTCTCGTGTCTGTGTGTGTGTATGTGTTCTGTATATATTTCATGCATTCACATATCCATTCATGCCTGCCCACATCGCACTCGCCCCATCCGCTATTTGCCGCTTATCCGGCGATCCAACGAAAATTTATAGTTTCACGCTTTCAACATCATCAACTCCGGCCGGGCGCGCTGGTACGACGTAGCGTATGAGTGCTTTAGCGCTCGCAAGCGCAAACACAGCAACAAACAAACAAACAAGCAAGCAAGCAGCCACATACGTGTGTAGTTATGTATGTGCAATGCTTGATATGTTAATGTGTTGCTGTTGTTGTATGCTATATGTTGTTGTTATTGCATATGTAGCCTGGCTCTGTGGTATCTTGCCGCAAATCACCCACTAAGCAGATGTAAATGAATTCTTTGCTGGATTTCTTGGCCGCAGAGCGCTCCACTGACGCGGCAACTATGCGCTGTGGCATGCCGCACGCCGCATGTGCCCGCGTCTTTGGCACAGGCCAACACTAAACTAGCGTTAGTGCAATGCCATCACAAGTTTTGTGTTATGATTTTCATCTCTTCATGAATTTTACATGCTTTCATAGCGCACAGTTATGCTGAACAAGCAGACACACATACACATGTACATATACAAAAATATATTTCTGCGCTATAGCAAACCAAAATATTCACACTTACAAGCATGTGTGCAACGCAAGCTACATAATTATTGCTACATATGTTTGTTGCATGCAACAACAATGCCGCACGCCAACGCCAAACATGTGTTGCAATGAAAATATCAACTCAGCGCAACTCCTCAACTCCTTGCGGACACTGCCGCTTGCAAGCAATGCTTAATTTATTTTTTTTTCACAAGTCTCTGTGTGTGTGTGCGAGTGTGTTGCATTAAAATGTATTGCAAATATGAATACCGTAATGCAAGAAAACCAGTAGCGAGACGAAAGCTGTAACAAAACATGCCGCAAGGCAGCCCAAGCAGTTGCTACTCAAGCGAGTGTGAAGCGCTGCGTAGGTGGCTGACACAGAATCTATGGAATAATAGATAAATACCAGTATATTGCAGACTGCCTGGACATATGCGCTGCTGCTCTTGCTTTCAATTGCATGCCACGGTGGTATGCGCCAAGTTAGATGGAATAAATAACGAAATTGGTAAAAGCAGCTGCAACAACAACAAGCAGGAAAATCAATTTTGTTTATTTAGACGAATTTTTGGATAGCCAGCAGCCGGTTGCTCTCTTTGTGGTGAAGTGGGAGGTGTTAAGAGTGACCAGAAGAGAGTGTGCTGTTTAAAGTGCAGGTATTTCAGGTGCTCCCAAAAATAGAAAAGTAGGAAAAACATTGACTTTAGCTGCAATAACCGTCACATGCGCATTTATTACAGCATAAAGGGTATTAAAAGACATTTCTCTTCATATCAGATGGTCAGTTTGTACGACAGCTATATACTACAGTTATCTGATCTTAACAATTTCTTCGGAGATTGTATAATTGTTGTAGAAAACAATTTATGCCAAATTTCGTAAAGATATCTCGTCAAATAAAAAAGTTTCCCTTACAAGGACTTGAGTTAGAACGACCCGTTTGTATGGCAGCTATATGCTATAGTGGTGCGATTTGCACAATTTATTCAGTTATCGTAGAAATGCTTAAGGTAGTAATCCATACCAAATTTCGTAAAGATATCTCGTCAAATAAAAAAGTTTTTCATACAAGGACTTGAGTTAGAACGGCCCGTTTGTATGGCAACTATATGCTATAGTGGTCCGATCTGAACAATTTCTTCGAAGCTCATGTCGTTGTGTTAGATAATACTGTATGCCGAATTTTGTGAAGATATCTCGTCAAATAAAAAGTTTCCCATATAAGGACTTGAGTTAGAACGGCCCCTTTGTATGGCAGCTATATGCTATAGTGGTGCGATTTGCACAATTTATTCTGTTATCGTAGAAATGCTTAAGGTAATAATCCATACCAAATTTCGTAAGGATATCTCGTCAAATAAAAAAGTTTTCCATACAAGGACTTGGGTTAGAACGGCCCGTTTGTATGGCAGCTATATGCTATAGTGCCCAAGCCTTCCCGCAACAAACATAAAACAGCAGTTTACTGGTGGACTAAAAATTTCGCCCAACTCAGACGCACATGCTTCTGTCTTCGCAGATCCTACACGAGATCCAGGCTCAGAGTAGCCGCATACCGAGAAGCCGAGCAATACAAAGCAGCAAAGAAAGAGTTGAGACACGCCATCGTCGATAGCATAAAGAAAAATGGAATGAACTACACGAGGATATTAACAAAAACTGCTTGGAACTCAGGTATAAAATAATAATGAAGAAATTCGGCGCGCGAGCAAAGCCACCTGACTTAACCGCTGCCACAGTGGATCACATCGTAAACCCACTTATCCCCACACACGAAAAGGGGTTGGCGTTCCATAAAATCATGTAAGATCTCCGCAAATCTCCCAGTTAATCTTCGAAGAGCTATAACTAGCCACTTGCAAGCTCAAAATCAATAAATTATTCCGCCCGGTTGGAATCCCAGCAGAAATCCTGAAAATAATCGCTGTAGAGCGATACTGAACATGTTCAACGCCTGCCTCGAAACCGGAATATTCCCAGAACCCTGAAAAAAGCAACGGCTAGTGCTAATCAATAAGGGAAAAGGAGACCCTAATTTGTCATCAGCATATCGTCCACTATGCATGCTTGACACAACGGGAAAGCTGTATGAAAGACTACTTAAACTCAGACTCGAAGCGACTATCAACAATGCTGGAGGATTTTCCCTTAGATAACACGGCTACAGACCCGACAGATCAATTGTAGGGGCTATTGCAGCAAGAGATACAGAAGAAGGGCAAGCATGGCTCGATAGTCTTACCGTCCGAACACCGATCGGACAGGATCGAATTGAAATTCCTACAACCATTGAAAGGTTGCCCGTGTGGAGAGCGAAGGCTCCTTGCAAGTGCACAGCTGCTGTATTTGACCAACGCTGTGAAACTAGTCTACGGCATAGAAGACCATAGATCAGCATGGTCAGCAACACTGCCCTTATTGACACGAGAGACGAAGTTTGCGAAGCAATGCACCAACTTTGTATCTTACACAAGTACTGGTACCAAAATATGTCGTTAAGAAGACCTTACTTAGTACTTTGTACATTAATTGAGTCCATTAATTATAAATATAGTAAAAGGTTGGCTCATCAACAGTTTTTCACTTTCCAGCGAACGAAATTAACTTACTCTCATTGAAACTGACTTCTTCGAAAACTGTATGTGTCAATCATTGCGACACTAAGTACCGTTAAGGCTTGAGGACCAGCAATCAGCTCCACATCATATTTAATGAGCGGTCTGCAAACATACATACATACATACACTGCACTGCTACACTTTTCCGTCTTTAGGCGTGCACTTAACACAGTCGCTTACGGACCCTGTCCCTGCCTTCAAAGCTTAACGAGTCCATTGACCATTTTATGTCAATTGTTGTTAATTTTACAAAGTTGATTTTTTCCAATTTCTTACAGTTATTTTTCACTTTTTTCTTTGCCGTTGTTTGTTTGCTTTTATTTCGCTTTGAAGCCGCCTTCATGAATTTTATTGCCTTATTTATGGCTTTATGTTCGTTACGTGGGCAGGAATGCTGCTTCTTACAGCTGTAAGCGCAATTGTTCGTTTGTATGTATGTATGTGTGTGTATTGTTGGGCTTACTTTGTGATTACATTATTAATAATTTTTTTCAAGCCAGCAAGCAAGCGTTTGTGTGTGCGTATGTCGGCGACGACGCTTTTCATTCGCTACTGCGATTAGCTCAAGTGGCTGACAGTTAAATCAGTCAAGCATCGCGACATTTACAAATATAGAATTCAAGAGTTAATCAGTGACGTATTTACTTAGTTGAGAGATAAAGCAGATTAAGTTGTGTGTAGCGGTAAAGCTGACAGCGGCGCGCGTGAAGTGGCGTGAGACGAGGAGTTGTCGTGTGTATGGGTTTGGAGGAGAAGGCAGTTACTCGCTGATAACTGGACAGTGAATAAGCGCTACAAGTCGGTGTAAAAATACATATGTACATACATATATACATATCTATATATTTAATATGAGAGTATACATATAGTATGTACTGATATACACATGCTATGGATGTGTACATAAGTATGTAAGCCTTTGTAAGATCTTGTTGATTTTAAATTTGTTCAAGTCGAGTGTTTGTTGTGAGCAGTCAAAACAAGAAAAAATGCTAACTGCGACTGCACCGAAGCAATAATACCCTTCACAAATACAAGATATTCTTAAAAAACTTGATTAGAACGTTCAGTTTGTATGGCAGCTATATGCTATAGTGAGCCGATCTGCACGATTTTTTTGAATATTATATCATTGCTTTGAAAAATAATCTCTAGCAAATTTCATGAAGATATCTCGACAAATAAAAAAGTTTTCCATACAAGAAGGTGTTTTTGGCTGACCAGTTTATATGGCAGCTATAAGCTATAGTTGTCCGATCTGAATAATTTCTACGGAGGTTATACTGCTGCTTTGGGGAATAATTCTAGCCAAATTTCGTGAAAATATATTGCAAAATAAAAAAGTTTTTTATACAAGAACCTGTGTTTGAACGGTCAACTTGTATGGCAGCTATATGTTATGGTGATCTGATCTGAACAATTTGATTGCAGATTGTAGGGTTGCTTTAGAAAATAATCAACATCGAATTTCTTGAAGATATCTCGTCAAATAAAAAAATTTGTCATACTGAACTGGGTTTTTAATTATCAGTTTGTATGGCAGCTATATGCTATAGTTATCTGATCTAAACAATTTCTTCGAATATTATACCATTATCTTAGAAAATAATCCGCACCAAATTTCGCAAAGATATCTCGTCAATTATAAAAGTTTTCCATACAAGGACCTGATTTTGAACGATCAACTTGTATGACAGCAACATGCTATAGTGATCCAATCAGAACAATTTTTTCACAGATTATAACATTGGCTTGAGCATTAATCTATACCAAATTTCATGTAGATATCTCATCAAATGAAAAAGTTTCGCATATAAGAACCAGATTTTAATAATTCAGTTAATATGGCAGCTATATGCTATAGCGATCCGATATCGGTAATTCCGACCAATGAGCAGCTGCTTAAGGAGAAAAGGACGTATACAAAATTTCAGATTGATATCTCGAAAACCACGCGACTATAGACATGGCTACATGCCATATCCATATGCATACCCCGTTGACGGTATAAATAGCAATAACTGTTGTGTTTATCATTTTTTCCCAGCTCTCACGGTCATCAGCAGCCTATAAATAGTGTTTATTTATATTTACTTATAAATATTTGCATGCATAAATTAATTAACACACACATACACTAAAGTAAATGTATTGGTGTGCTGAGAATACCGACTGTTTTTATCACAGCAACGAAATTGACCGCGAAGTTTAACGATATTTCTACGCGATAATATATACATATACTCGTATAGAAATATATATATGTACATATGTGTATATGTATATATATACACACTATATAGCGGCTAATGCGTTCAACTAAAATCAGCGAGATACACCCACATCAACGCTGACGTGTTGTAATAAAAATTGATTTTTATTGTAGCCACTGGGGTGCATTGCATAAGCCAGCTGACCTAGGACAACAACGCTCTCACGTATTATAATCTAAATCGCAGTAGAAAGCGCTAAAAATATCAACACATTATATAACTGATTTATTGGGTTGTTCACTAAGTAATTTAGTTTTTTTTTTTTATTTAATTTAAAGACGAGTTTTTAAAACCTTTTACTATTATTTATGTAAAACCTTTTATGAAATTCTATAATCTCCATTTTGATTTAAACCTTTTATCAACTTTCGGGCAAGGGATTGATTTCACGCTCATTAATTTTCTGATCCTTCAAACCTGATTTTTAAGATCATAATCTCTAGTGCTTCAAAAAGCAATTACCCGTCTGAAGAGCAACAAAGTGGCAGAGGGCGATGGATTGCCGGCCGAGCTATTCCAACAAGTCGGCAAAGAACTAGAACATTTCACACTCTCAAACTCGACATACATATACTTATACTCTGAACACACTCGCATTTCCTAAAGTACTAAATTTTTCATAAAATTTTATGGGCATTTAAAATACTTATATTCTCATTTCTGTCTATTTTTCTTTGTATGCCTTTCTCAGTCTATTTGCAGCGTTCACAAGTTTAATTGATTAAAATAGTTTTTTTATGCGATTTAAATTAAATTTAATTTGCTACAGCCTTAATTTATGAGCCAGCGTTATATGTATGTATGTGTGTGCTCTATTAGTGCGGTTCAGCAAATCGACAGTTCAATTGAGTGCATGAAAAGTGTACAAGCGTACATACATATACGGATTGTATACAAGGCCTATAGCAGCAGATGAGACGAGCAATCAAATGAAAATCAAGAGGCCTAAGTAAGATACGTCATATTTCATGCTAAATTTTAAACGTGTTTTTGAGCGAAATTTTTCAAAAAAAAAATTTGGATATTTTCATATAAATTTCTAGGTTGCTTTTTTGGTTATTTTTTTTTATTAAAATAATAAATAAAATAGAAAAGAAATAGTTATGAATATTTGCATATAAATTTTTTGGTTAACTTTTTGGTTAATTTTTTAGTCAACGTTTTGGTATGTTTTTTGGTTAATTTTTTGGTATTTTTTTTGGTTAATTTTTTGGTTAAAATATTGCATAACACATATGTATGTACTTATCGCATACTTTTTATATAGCTATGTATGTATGTATATATGCCGTGAGTGTTGAAAAGTATTTTATCAGGAAACTAAATTTTGGGTTTTGTGTTAAATTCTCTTTCATTTCACATATCCACCAAAAGTCATGATTTTTTGACTAGTTTGGTACTAGTTTGAGTTATAGCTATTGGAATAAAATCGAAGTGATTCCACTCCTGAAGGTTTTGTTAAATTCTCTGCCATTTTACATGTTTCCCAAAACTCATGATTTTTGGACTAGTTCGGTACTATTTCATATAGTTACCATACAAAGAGAAATATATGGAAAACTTATTTATTTGTCGAGATATCTGCACGATTCTTTGCATGGATTCTTAGCTAAGGAAACTGTATAATTCACGAAGAAATTTTTCAGATCGGATCACTATAGCATATAGCTGTCATACAAACTGCACGCTCAAAATCTAGAACTTGTATGAAAAACTTTTTTATTTGACAAGATATCTGCGCGAAATTTGACATGAATTATTTTGCAAGACAAGGCTATATTATTCGAAGAAACTGTCCAAATCGAGCTACTATAGCACATAGCTGTCATACAAACTGCTCGTTCAAAATCAGGAACTTGTATGGAAAACTTTTTCAATTGGCGAGATATCTTCAGGAAATTTTGCATGAGTAATTTTTTAAGACAACGCTATAATATTTCAAGAAATTGTTCAAATCGGACTACTATAACTTATAGCTGCCGTACAAACTGCGCTTTCAAAATTAAGTTTTTATATGAAAAACTTTTTCAATTGACGAGATATCGTTACGAAATTCTACAAAAATTATTTTTCAAGGCAACGATATAATTTTTGAAGAAATTGTTCTGATCGGATCACTTTAGCATATAGCTGCCATACAAACCGACAAATAAAAATCAAGTTCTTGTATGGAAACCGCTTCATTTGTGGTGTGTTCTAACTTCGGTGCAGCCTAAGCTAATATTTTTCTATTTTTCTAACTTTTCTGTCAAAAATTACAATTTCTGCTCAACTTTTACAAATTCCGCACGTGCTGTGCTTTCGCCCGGTGATAGCAATTCGAATGACAGAACTGTAAATATGAGTGCTTTTGCATTTATAAAGATATTTATGTATTTACATATGTACTTAAGTATGTATATGTATGTATATATAAGCAAAACTTATTTACTGTCCAACAAATACCTTAATGTCCGTTATTCGTATTTATTTTTAGCGTTAGAAACGTGTTGAAATGTCATTTGTATAATTTGTTTCACAAGCTAAAGCACACAGGTATATGTACATATGTATATGTATATACAAAAAAAAGTATAAGCATATATAGTATGTGTGTACAGTATACATATATGTATGTATGTATATATGTCGCATATTTATTGGCCTTCACTTGACAAGGACGCTGCCAAAACTTTTCGCTGCCTTCGACATACCATTTCACTTTCGTATTCCCATTTTGTTTGCTTTTTATCAATAAACTTTTGCTTGTATTTTTTTCACATTTTTTCATGAATTTATTTTTCTGTACTTTGCCTGTGTGTCGTAGAATATTCAACTGGAATTTTGGCGCACCATATCCGGACGCACACGCCTTACACACACACTCACTCACACACCCTCAGCGCAAATAATATTAGCAAATTCACTAATTGATAAGGTCGCCGCGGAGGCAACAAGCAAACAAAGTAAAAATAAATGCGAAAAAGCAGAACATAAACCAATTTGCATAAACATATTCGTAAACAATTTGACTTAAGTGAATTTAGTTGTTGTTGAGCTGAGTTGAGTTATTCAGCATGCGCATTTGTTGTTGTCGCTGTTTTTGTTCGAGTACACAAATTTAGTATTGGTTGAAGTGTTTTCATGTTGTTATCAAATAAATTTATGCAAATAGTATAAAGCATGCGGTTCAGGGCACTATTGCTCACAAACACACACACATATACAAAAGCAAAGTGCAAAGTCCATCAATTCTACACGAGCTCTCCCGCTCTCTACTGCACGGGCATGATACGGGGTATTGCATTGAAAGTTGATTGAATAAATAATTCTTTAGTATGATAATTGATTTGATTTGCTGCTGGCTTTTAGGATTAATGCAGCAATATCGCTTGCTGATTGTTTTTTTGTTTTTGTGTAGCAAAAGTGATTCAGACGCATTGCAGGCACACCAGGTAATATGAAGTGATAAACAACGGTTTTAATAAGTGATAAATAACGGTTTTAATTAGTGATAAATAACGGTGCTTTTTTACTGAGAAAATTGGCTTAATTATTTAATGACCTCATAGCAGCAAATTGGTCTTTGCTCTGGGGCTATAGATAATATGAATGATAAGCTCAGTTCTTAAGGGGTTACATGGGATTCGTCGGGTGAAAAACAGCATTTTTTCAACAATTTTTTCTCATAGAAAAATGAAATATTTTATTAAATTTTTTTTATTGTTACAAACATACACTTTTAATAAAGAAATTTTTGAAAAAAAAAAATTTTACACTCGGCCTTTGCGGCGCCATTACCGGTGACCACTCGGAAAAAGATGCGCCCACGTTGGCAGGAAAACGCCTTACAGTATCATCTAAAGTGAAAAAACGTGTTTTAGTTAAAACCTTAACTTAGAACTTGGACGAATAAAAAAACAAAAAATTATATTTTTCGCAGTCATTTTTACAAAAAAAAAAAAAAAAATTTCAGTGAAAATTTTGCGATTTTTTTTTTCAAATAATTGTAATGAAAAAAACCTTCTTCCAAGACTTTAAGAATTGTATCTTAAAGACCTATGTAAAATTTCATGCAGATCTCGAGAAATCTTGCCAACCGTCTTCGAAAACGCGTCGAAAGACGTCGCACTTAGCCTAGCTAGCCTCTAGCGCACAAGTTCTCATCGCTGTATCTCCGAAGCTTTTACTCGGATCAACTGGAAAATTTAAGACAATATCCTAAAGATGTTGTTGAATTTAATAATAATAAAAAATGTCCATTTTTTGAAACCCGTAAACCGTTTAAGTAAACCAGCGGCCAAAAAATATACACTAAAGCGACAAAAGGCGTGAAAAACAACAAAATATACTCAACAGTGGATGATAGTCTAGGGAATTTCCGAATCACTTCGCTGAAAATACAAATTACAAGTTCAGAGTTGAGAAATCCGAATTGCTAAAAGACATATGGAAATGTTTGCCGAGTTGTGTGTTCTTTTGCTACTCGCTTAGAAATAAAGACTCAATAATTCAACTAGAGTTGAGTAAAAGTATTGAGTGTTAAAAGTAATCGTGAAATTTCAGCCGAAACACTCAATAATTCAAGTAGAATTGAATAAAAAAAGTGAATAAAAAGCATTAATTAAAATTTAGCCGAGTTGTGCGTTCTTTTGCTACTCATTTAGAGAAAAAAGTGATAAATTTTACTAGAACTGAGTAAAAAGATTGAGTATTACAAGTCGTCTCTAAATTTTAGTGACTTGGTGTGTTCTTTTGCTACTTGGTTAGACGAGTTGTACCTTCTTTTGCTAGCTTAGAAAAAAACCTTGACTCTTTCAACTAGAAATGAGCAAAAAGATTTGCTAAAAATCGTCACTAAATTTTAGTGACTTGGTGTGTTCTTTTGCTTGTCGCTTAGAGAGAAAACGTAAATAATTCAACTAGAATTGAGTAAAGTACTAAATATACCACTACTCACCTTTACTTTCTCTCGATATCTAGCTTATAATATGTTCTGTAGCTGACAAATTACTTCAAAGGAATTAGGCAACCGGGTATAGAATTGCTCCTCTCCTCGCCGCACAGCAAAGTAGCTTTAGGCTACAAACACAGCGGCACAGTATATAAAATATCTGTAACACAAAACCGTTAATAATTTAGTAACGTGCTTAGAAATATTATCGAAGTCACAATGTGAGCTATTATTTCATTTAACATATTATGTAACACATTTCAATCCACATTAATAAGCAGGAATTTCAATAAGTAAATATAAAACGGGTGTTTTTTAAGACATGTTGTTTTCAGTGAAGCAATACTTGTTTCGCAGCTGATTTCTTGACAGATGTTACTTGATTCATACTCAGTTTGGTTTCTCATTTCAGCACTAACAGACTCTGGAAAAAGGTTGGAAAGTCATGTAAATATATGACCAAAATAATGTTCGATTCCCAATGCGCACTGCATCTAATATTCGGTCGACATAATCGCCATCACAGTCGCTAATTCCATCAATCATGAATCTGTTCCGCAAGACGGTAACTACAGTGGATTATCCCCTCATTTTCAGAGACACCATACAAGGCGCTTCGAAGACGTGGTTGCTGCTGTGGAGCAGAATATCGTAGGAGGCTAGAACAATTGAAGCTGTGTCTATCCACTTTGTGGAAATTTTTCGAAAGAATATAGGTTTCCTGACTTACAAAATCTTACTCGTGCAAGAATTGAAGCCGCTAACCAGCAAGCGCGTCGTAAGTTCGGTGTGGACTTAAAACAAGATAGGCAACGTTGCCAATTTTCGCAAGAAAATTTTGTTCAGCGATGAAGCTCACTTTTGATTGAATCGGTACGTTAAGAAAAACTATTTTTGAATATTGAATGATGTGAATTCACAAGCAATTGTAGAAACGTTGTTACATTCTCGAAAAGTCACTGTTGGGTGTGATCTATGGGCTGAAAGAGTCATCGGTCCTTATTTCTTGAAACATGGCGATGGGCATAATGTTACAGTCAATGGGAAAAATGTATAGAGCCATGATTAATGACTTTTTCGTGCTTGAATAGAAGACTTTGGTTCCAACAAAACAGCGCTACATGCCATACAGCAAACGAAGTAATCTAGTTATTGAAGTAAACTTAAGGTGAGCACATTATCTCGCTTCGTGAAGACTGTGACGTGGTCTGAAAGATCGTGCAATTTAACACCATGGACAATTTTTTTGGAGTTATGTGAAGTCGCTGATAAGCAGGAGACGTTGGTAGAGAATATTCGACACGTTATTGCTAACATACAGGCCCGATTGCCGAAAAGAGCGGCCGTAGATTGGACTACTCGGCTGGAGTTTATGCAAGCCAGCCGCGGCAGTCCTTTGACTGAAACCTTTTTTAAAACATAATTGGTCGAAATTATTTTTACAACATAATAACAAACCTTTATCCTTATAATTAAGCTGAGTTTTGGCCATAACCTTAAATTATAAGCATTTTATTTCTTCTTGAAAAACACTTGTCTTAAAAAAGCACCCTTTATAGCACATAATAAGCTGAGTTTCTAGTAAATAATTATATATTAAATACATATAATATTACAAAATACCTTCGAGAAGAGACACACACATTAGGGTGGGTCAAATAATATCGATTTTTTTTTTGCTTGCTTATCCGAAAAGTTGGTTGATAGACACCAAATTAGAATTTCTATCAAATATTTATATAAAAAATAAATATATTAGGGTGGATCAAAACAACGAATGTTTCCTTCACTTGGTGCTCTGAAAAATTGCTTGATAGACACCTCAGTGAAAGGCTCTCCAGATATGAGCTCCTATACGTAACGGTAAGTTGCTCCGCCTAACGGTTTTCTATTGTTTTCTTATTATCGATTATTGTAGGAAATTTAACGCTCTTCAAAAAAGGTCTGACACGATTTTTTCGTAAACCTAACTGTTTAAAAAATATTAATGATTAATTTGATTATTTTAAAGAAAAAGTCTTCTTACGAATTTTATAACTCAATGTTGTTTCTCAAAGTTGTCTATCAGCCAATTTTTTACAGCACGAATTAAAAAAAATCGTTTTAATTTTGACCCACCCTAATATACATATGCATGCGTAGAAATGTATGCTTCTATGAATTCACAAAATACAAATACATTATTCTCCAGTATCATATGCATAGAATTCTTAGAATTTATATAAATAATTTAATTTGAGCCATTATATCATTTAGTAAAGGCTCAAATGCTCCAAACTATAATTATCTGCTTAGGACATTACTAAACGACATTTCATATGCACAATCGTAAATGTATAAATACACTCAAAATACACATGTACATACATACATACCTTCTTCTTCTGTTGTACATTTAGGCTTAGTTATTTATATGAAATGATTTCATTAATTATTGGTGTAAGAAATATTTGTGCCACGTGATATATACAATTCGAGCCAAATGGTTGTAATTTGTATTTGCAGCTAGGCTATATGTCAGAACTGAAGCGTTTGGAGTTAGAAATGTTATTTATAGTAATATATTTACCGTTGTATATACATATTAACATATCTATGGACTCATGTTGCGGCTCAAGGAACTGAAATTAGTTGGTGAATATATAATTATTTAATTATACCAATAATATGGCAATATTAGGTGTACACTTATTTGGACAATTATTGAAAACAAATGAAGACTATTTGAATATATTATAATGAGATTTTATATAGCGCTATAAGAGCAAAGAATGCTACCAAATTCATATAAAGGGTAATACAAGTAGAGGTACTTTTTTCAATAGCCTCTTTTTGACAGTTCTCATGTGAGTTGTGTCAAGCTGTCATGTTTTTTTTGTTCAGCAATGTTTGACATTTCATCATGGAAAGATTTACGCCTGAACAACGTTCAACTTTATTACGAGAATTCATGAGACCGTGAAGAGTCGATTCCGCGCCGTTTGCAGCAACTCGTACTGAGTTATGAAACGACTTGGTACCTTACATCATGATCTTAAACTGAAAATGCACAAGATACAGCTTGTGCAAGAACTGAAGACCTTCCCAAGCGACATACATAGCTTTGGTCCAAGGCGTCTTGAAAAGTTCCAAGAAGATCCGACGTTTTCGAGCCAAATTTTGTTCAGGGACGGGGCCAATTTTTGGCTCAAGGGATATGTAAAAAAGCAAAATTGGTAAATTTGGGACGAAGAGCAACCTGAAGAGATTCAAGAGCTATCAAAACCTACAATATGGTGCGGTTTGTGGGCCGGTTGAATCAGCGGTCCATATTTCTTCAAAAATAATGTTGGTCAGAACGTAACCCTCAATAGCGACCGTTATCGCGCCATGATAACCGACTACTTGATGCCTGAAATTGAAGCTCGTGATGTCGGCGACATTTGTTTACAACAAGACGACGCCACTTCCCACTCATCGCATTAATAAATGGATTTATTGAGAGAATACTTCGCTGAGCAGATAACTTTATGTTTTGGTCCGGTCGAGGGGCCACCAGGATCGTGTGATATCACAACGTTAAGCTTTTCCTATGGGAAGATGTAAAATCTAAGGTCTATGCGGTTATTCCCGCTTCGATTCAGGCCTTGGAGCAAACCGATATTGCAAAATCGGAATACGACCTGAACGAAATGTGACCTATCGTAATATTGAACCAGCGCACATGCATATTGCAGGAACATTTGACCTTCCGCCTGTCTGTATATAAGTGAACTAGTCGTTCAGTTTTCGTGTGATCATTTTAAAATTGTACATACGTGCTTTTTTCATCAAAATGCTGCTCATTTGTCAGAAACGCCGATATCGGACCACTTTAGCATATAGCTGCCATACAAACTGAACAAGCCAAGTCGAGTTCTTGTTAGGAAAACTTTTTTATTTGATGAGATATCTTCACGGAATTGTGCATAGGTTACCTCCAAAGTCAACGCTATAATATTTTAAGAAATTTTTCAGATCAGATCACTATAGCATATAGCTGCCATATCAACTGAACGATTAAAAGTAAGTTCTTGTATGAAAAACTTGTTTACTTGTTGAGTCAAGTTTCTGAAATTTGACATAAATAAATATTTATAACAAAGCTATAATATCTGCAAAAATTTTTCAGATCGGACCATTATCACTTATAGCGGTCAGACAAACTGAACGATCAAGAATAAGTTCTTGTATGAAAAACTTTTTTACTTCAAGAGATATTTACTTGAAATTTGACCGAAATGAATACTTGTAGCAAAGCTATAATATTTGAAGAAATTTTTGAGATCGGGTGACTATAAGATATATGTAGCTGCCATACAAACTGAACGATGAAAATTAAGTTCTTGTATAGAAAACTTTTTTATTTGTTGAGATATTTTGCTGAAATTTGTTATGGATTATTTTCTCAGAGAACACTATAATATCTGAAGAAATTTTCCGGATCGGGTCACTACAACATATAGCTGCCATACAAACTGAACGATGAAAACCAAATTCTGGTATAGAAACTTCTTTCTTTGTGAAGAGTGTTCTAGCTTCGTTTCATTTTTTTTCTGATTTTATAATTATTTATACAATTACATAAATATTCTTTAATTTTTATAAACTTTTAAATAATTTTTTCATATCTATATTTCAAAAATATCACGCATTTTAATATATATTTTTAAATTAAGGAAGCAAATTCGCATTTGAAAATGCGTAATTTTCGTCAAGCCCACAGTCTGCGTCGACACAATGCCCATTAGCCTTGCAATTTATTTATATTTAAGTAGCTCATTATTTGTTTAATTTATTTGCGTAGCAGCCTAGACCCACTTCAGAGTTATGACGGCTGTCTCGAAAAATAATTAATATTTAGAAAACTAATAACTCATAACTAACTAACTAACTAATAAACACAAATATCTCGAATGCCATGCAAATACGCATAAAAATAAATTTACTTTTAAGTCGATGCAACAGCGGTTGTATGTGTTTATATTACGTCTGCGTGTGTGCGTGTGTGTGTGCACACGTAGCATAAGAAAGACACAGCGTCAAAGAGCGTACGTGGCGAATTCTAAGCAAAAAAGGGTTGGAACGCAGCTACGAAACTGCAAACGGGCGGCAACGACCTTCGCGGCAGCTACACACACACACGTATACATACATATGTACATAGCAATGCAATATATTAAAATTTGCGTTCTGTTTGGCAAATATAAAATATGAAACGAGTGTGTGTGTCACTTGCGCAATAAGCAATAAAAATGTTATTGATGCTGAAATAGTTCTAAACTGCAACACAAATGCGGACTTTTGTAAATATTTAAAATTTATTTTTATACAAAAACATTAAAAAGCGACACAAAAAGCGGCCAATGGCGAGGGGGTGGCTCCGGCATGCGCGGTCGTGGTGTCAGTGGCTGTGGCAGACCTTCGTTTTACGCGCATACAATGCGGTACAATTGTACGCGAACAACGATGGCAACAAAAACAAAAGCGATTAATAGCTGACGACTTACAATAGAATAATGTGTTCATACATACATACTTACACATATACTAAGTATGCACTTATGTCTGTTTACACAGCAGGTGAATTGAAAAGTCCCCGGCCTACCATAAGATAAGGTAGGATAGAGAGAAACAAGCATTGCACCGTGACCTTAAGTCAATTAAGCCCTCTCCTAAATCACCAAGAATCATATATGTAGCTACAGCATACTGATATAATCCCATATACTGCTAGGTGATAGTAAGGCGATGTGATTCCTATTTCGAAACATGGATCAAGACCCTCGGATCCTGTTTCCAAATAGGGGTCATATCGCTCTGTAGACTGCTATGTTGTCAATTGGTAGGTGTTCTGAAGTTTCAGGCTCCCTGTCGCAGAACCGGCAATTTGCGCCAGAAGCTAAGCCCCTGTTCTATAAGTGCTTCCTCAGCTTGCAGTGGTCAGTGTAGAATTCGACAAGTAGCCTGCTTGTCCCTAGGCAGGTTTATTACATATTAAAACCAGCTTAGGTTATCACCCCCGAATAGCAATTCTTCTCTGCATTCTCCTTCTTTCTCCCGGAGCAGCTCCTTTATGGTTTGAGGAATCACAGCGCTGAAGGGTTCAGGTCCTACCATGTTAGTGGATACTGCGGAGCAGGTAAGCTCATTAGCCAGTACATTCCCGGCTATACCTTTGTGACCGTGCAACCAGAGGAAGTACATTTAGTTACGTTCCGCTAGGCTATGCAGCCGTCTTCTACACTCCTGCATTGGTAGTGATTTGATATCCTAGACAAAGATTGATGGTGCTTCATTTTTCAAGGTAGTCAATAAAAATTATTCCATTCGCAACCCAAACTCCAGACGCCAGAGTCTTGCCAGTTGATGTTGCGTTTTTCGATGCTTTGGGGCGGGTTCATCGTGTACAGCCCACACGGATATCCACAGCATGGTCGTTGTAACGGTTCCTTAGTCCCAACCTGGTAAGAATTCGATAAGTTGTCATCGAAGCCTTTCAACCGTAGACCCAGGAAACGTGCTGTTTAGACGGAGTCGGACTTTAGGGAGAGGGGTGTCAGATGTGTAGGATTAGCAGGGCATACAATGAGGTGCTAGCGTCATGCGGGGACTCCTTGCATGTTGGACACATCTTTGGTATGGCGGGGTCGAATTTGGATAAGTAGGAGTTTAACCTACCACAGTATCCAGGACGAAGCTGCGCAAGGGTCACTCTCGATACTCGCGGCAACTCAAGCTCGACGTCAGCAATGGGTGGTGGTTTGACTCGAAGTACGCCATTCACTGAGAGGGAGTCGGTGAAGCTATTAATGGCTTCACTGTGAATAGCAGTCAGTGCATATCTGAAGTTTGTTGCGTCCAAACTCTGGTCGGCGTATTGTTTTATGTCGTCGGCGTAGTTGAGGGAGGAGATCTTGACGCTCCTAGGACGCAGTTGTGCTACAAGCAGGTGACTGCAGGGATGATTTTTTACGAAAGCAAGGTAAGTATTTAGTTCTAGTAGCGCCATCTATATGTCAGGCCGGGAACTTTTCAATTGACCTGTTATTTTAGTACACATGTTTTCACTTCGCACACATGTTCTGTATCAGCACCTGCTGTACCCCAAACGCGATGGAACAGGCGCACAATTCCACAGCCAGCCGACTCATACATGCATTGCGGCCCTTTGCGTTTGCCCCCACCAACAACACCAACCGTCAATTCCCTTAATAGCCGCATTTGGCGTCCCAGTGTTCACACATCGCCGCGCCATTCCAGCGCACAAACTGCCTACGCGCGACAAACAGTCTGCCTGGCAACCATATGCCCTCACATTTGTCCAGTCAATACGCCAGTAGTCTATGCCGCTGTCCACTGTCTGCTGTCCGCCCCCCCGGCTAGCAGTACAGCCCAAACCAACTCGAGCCAACCCTTCTATCGTCCATCTGTCCGTTGGCATTCGCGCCTTATCGCATTTAATTAAATTTATGCCTGATTTCGCTTTTCGCATCGCATTCGCTTCGCCATCAGCATGTCCGAAACCCACTTCACCGGGTACGCGGATCGTAACGGCGGTGGCATGCGGGTGTGTATACACCCAGTTGACAGCCAACCAAGTGGAGATTACTACATGCATATACATGTGCGCACAACAAAAACACAAGCACGGTGCTGGCACTTTGGGTCTAGGGGGCGTGCAGAGGTGCGAGGAGTTGTAATTGAGCGCTGGCCGCTGGACAAACTGGCCTCGCATGACGACACGACAGCTTGTTGCTCGGACAGGTAAATGCGCTGAACTTAATGAAGCATTGGGTGATGGGCAAACAGTTTTTGAAAATCTGGCCTGGAGGCACTTTGGTAAATCGAATTTCGATTAAGTGTCAAAAAAGATTGCGCTTAAATCGAATTTAAGAGTTCGAAAATCAATTAAAATGGTTTTAACTTTGGAGTTAACAAATTAATTGTGGATGATTTTCATAACTCACAGGTTCAGACATTGAACAGCTTTATGAAATTGTCAGAGTTTTCAGTTACTAGGGTGGCAACTAAGTTCTAGTTGTTTGTTTAATGAAAATGCAATTTTATTAATCATTGACTGCTTCCGAAACAAACCCTGATCCAAGTCACGGAATAAATAATAAACACACGGCGCAAAATCTGAGGATGACAGCGGGTGGGACTTCCCATTTAAGCATTTCCAGGCAAGTTTTATTGGGTTTGGCAACGTGAGACCGAGCTTTATCATTCATCAGAATCACTTTTTCGCGCTTACCCTGGTATTGAGGTCATAAGGAACCCAAGTTCCTTGTTTCTGAATCATTCCCAGCGCATGTATTCACCTTGAAATGGCTTGGTGTGTGACTTTCAATGCTGAAACCAGCTCTTGTTGCGCTTGACACGGAGCCTCATAGAGCAACGTCTGCGATTCACCGTCTTCGAAGGGTTTTGGCATTCCTTCACACGGATCGTCGGTAATATCGAAATTTCCGTCTTTAAAGCGACGAAAACAATTACCGTACGTTGTTTCAATGAGCGCCGCACTTACGTAAATTTTTCGAGTTCACGATGTGTTTCGGCCACCGACTTCTTTGACTGAGACACTCCCCATCCCGGCAAGGACGATTATTTGCAAAAAATTGGGCATATTCGCCCAACTAAAAGTATTTGACGGATAAACACAGTCCCTAATGTGGAAACGCAGTTTCTTTTCCGAATGTGTAGGTTAAGGTTATCATGTTTTGGATATATAAAAATCGATCACCACTGACTGTTGGAGCCATCTATTGACAAACACCGGGAACTCAGTTACGCACCTAATACTCTGTAGAAAATATGTAGTTCTACAGTAGAAAAACCTTTGGACCAGTGGCGAATCCACGACTCATCAGATGTTGTCAGCATCCATGCCTCTTCACCATATAGCAGGACTGAGATGATGTGTGACTTGTAGAATGTGGTCTTCGAGAGAAGACTTTGCAGTGGTCGTTATCGAAAGGAGGTCTCTCATTCGAGGCTGTTTGGATCTTTTCATTGGAGGTGGTTTTTTTTCGAGGCACACAATCTTGTTAAGGAATTTTTCGCTTTCTCACTTCAGCTCGCCTTCAAACTAATGTTTTTTCGCTACCCAAGGGAGCGGAGCGGATCGGACCGAGATCAAAAGTCTGAAGCCATATGTAAAAGAATCCTTTCTGGCAACTCGCAAGTGAATGGAGGCCAGACAACTTTCCTCATTTATCCATAAAGTTATAGTTAAATTGACAAAATCTGAGCTCCTAATGGAACTTGCATTCTAATCTGGTCCGTATATGGGGTAGTCTGCGATTGCCGAGCTGTAGGCAACCAGACGGTTCACAGGTTGCGGTTAGTGAAAAGCGTTTAGATATATGGAAGGTTTGTTAAGAATAACAATAACCAATAATAGGCTCTGGAATCATTCAGTGGCTAGAAGGGGAGAGTCTCAGTTATGTTTAGGTTAGCAATAAGTCCTTCATGAATTCTAAGAGTCTATGATTTCTTTACCCGCATAGCGTGTGTTTTGATGAGCTCATGATATTTAGAAAAAATCATTTAAAAATCCAAAAACTATAAATCTAAGCAAATATTTCAGGTTTTGGTTACTTTCTTGAATCATTCATTGATTGAATCTTTTATACCAAATTTGTCTGCAGTCTCTACAAATACGATTATGGTCTAGTGCCCGAACCAGTGACTGAGAAAAAATCATGTGAAAAGCCAAAATGTGTGAATCTAGGCAAGTATGTCGCGTTTTGCAGACTTTCTTAAGCCGATAATAGGTTCTTCCAAAAAATCTCAAGACCTTGCTAGACCTTTCAGCCACAAAAAATATTTCTTTTCTCTCTGTTGCATTCACTTTCTTTTGCTTTTGTCGCTGGGTCTCCACTGACTTTTCTCTTGTCATTTATAACTAATTTGTCTGAAGTCTCCGCAAGACGCGCATTGAAAAAGTTCTCGAAATCGCTACGATCTACTTGTGTACGTGTCTAATTTTTCAAATTTTCGCCTCATTTTAGATGTTAACTATTTTGGTTCCCACAACTTCTGGCGTGTTTAGCATTTCTGAAATCTCCCACGACAGAACAAAATTTATCGCCCGCTATTAAAATATATGTTTTTTAAAGACATGTATAGTATATACATATGTATACAGTTAAATATAAAATGAAGCATAATCAGCTTTTGTCGTTTCCTGTATTGGCCAATTATGCTCATATATATGTACATATATGTAGATACATATATACATACATACATATAGTGTATGGCTTGATTTTTTTATTCTTTCTTCAAAAGCGTTTATTAGTAAGCGTTTTGCTTGCGCTTGTTGACATTTTTCGATAATTCACAGCAACACTATTCGAAAACTTAATTCAAGCAAACATATTAACATATGTACATCAATACATATATACATACATACATATATACATACATACGTACACATATACATACGAACAGCGGTATAAATAATAGTGCCGAAAGTCTAATCAATTTGCATTGCTAATGATAACACATTTATTTTGAATAACAATAAGAACAACGTACATATGTATATACATAGGTGGAAATATATACTTATGTAGTTGTATATATGCATGTTTTAATCTACAATATACATACATACTATGTTTTGGCAATTCTGCGACGATTTGTCTGGCTTCATTGATTGATAAAAAATCGATTGAAATGCAAGAGGTGTTTTTTGTGGTTTTCAGTGAGGCAATACCCCTTTCGGAGTTGACTTTTTGACAGAGTTTTTGACAGCTTTTACTTGATTGATACTTAACAGGTCAATTGAAAAGTCTTCTGTCTACCATAGTAAAGCACATTTTTTTTCAATAGTCCTCGGCCTATCTCAATATTTTCTTGCAAAATTTCCTTTTTCATATTCAACATATTGTCACCTAAAAGGCAAAACAACGTACTATCGAAAAATAATTGAAAATCTTTGTCGGATATAATAACCAATATGTAACCATTTTATAACGAAAACTCGAATTTTGTTGCAATATGAGTGTATGATAACCAATATATAATCAATACATAACCAATTTATAACCAATATATAACCAAAGTATGTTTCAATATTAGTGGTTCTTCTATTATTATCGTTTTTTCTTCGACTCGAATTTTGTTTCAATATGAGTGTATGATAACCAATATATAACCAATACATAACCACTTTATAACCAATGCATAACCAATATATAACCAATACATAACCAATATATAATGAATACATAACCAATTTATAACCAATATGTAACCAATATATAACCAATATGTAACCAACATATAACCAATTGATAACCAACATATAACTAATCAATAACCAATTTATAACCAACCCCTAAATTTTGTTTCAATATTAGTAGTTCAATATCGTCCAACCTTCACTTGAAAACTTATGAAAAATGATTTTACGGCATTTTTCATTTTAGATGACGATATGTAGTTCCCTTCAAGAGATATACTGAATATAGCAACCCACTAACTTGTCGATATCATTTTTCTAGTACGATTTGTTCTCTGCCTCAAAATAGGCCTCAGTTTCGGCGATCACCTCTTCAGTCGACGAAAATGTCTACCCAGCGTGTCTTATTTTCAGGTCTGGGAACAGGAAATAGTCGCTGTGGGCCAGATCTGGAGCATACTGTGGATGCGGAAGCAAAACGTTGTCCGAATTCATGGATTTTTGCCATCGTTTTCATTTACTTGTGACATGATGTATTGTCCTAATGAAACATAACTTCATTTTGCTTCAAAGCGGCCTTATTTCGGCGATTTCGATGTAAAGTCGCTGCTGTTGGTCTTTCTCTTCTCAAGGTAGTCAATAAAAATGATTCCATGCGCATACCAAAATACAGACCCGTTAACTTCGCCAGCCGACTGTTGAATTTTTCCACGCTTTGGAGCGATTTCATCAAAATCGGTTCCGATTGCGAAAAAAGCGGCCGAAAATTGAGCCTCATGGCTGGAATTTATTCGAGCTGGCTCCGAAATCAGATTTAAAACATAAAGCGAACCCTTATCCTTATAATAAAACTAAAATCATGCGTTTTATTTCTTTTTGAAAACTATGTGTCTAAAAGAACACCCTTTACTTAGATAATTTGAAATTCACACTAACAAACATTTATTGAAATTGACAAGTAAACTTTTCCAAAAAATAAAATTCATTTTATCTCAAACAATTACACTACAGCTTATCTCCAAATGACTTGCTTCAAATATGTTTTTTTTCTTTTCGACAACTCCGCAATTAATAACTGTACGCCTTAAACAGTAGCAATCGTGTTTAGTTGTTTAATTAAAAACCGAGTTGTTTTTAATTTCAACTGAATATTTCTCACTCTTTTAGACATATGCTTATACATACACATATGTATACATACATACAGATGTTATTTCTTGGTTTTTCAACTACTCATTAGAGACAAAGTTCGAACTGAATACAAAGATTATTAAACTTTAATTAGTACCGTGCTAATTGAGACATATAAACAACTTTTTTTAGTGTTCGTCGAGTCTTTTTCTAACAATCTGAAATATTTTGCTACACTTCTTCTTTACTGGCATAGACACCGCTTAAACGGTTATAGGCGAGTTTACAACAGCAAGGCAGTTTTCTTCCTTCCATTGGGAGAGTTTTTTACTTGGCGGATCCCAATTCCAGCACACAACCCTTGGCAAGGATGTTTCGCCTTCTCACTTTAGCTCGCCTTCAAACGGTTGCCTTCCGGCTACCCAAAGGATGGTCTAAGACCGGCAGTCGAGAGCTGCTTGAGCCATATATAAAAGTACCATTTCTGGCCAATCTCAAGTGAACGGAACTCACGGAATATTCCTCACTTGCATGAATTTCCACTCATGAGTACATCCACTAATAACAAGGATCTCGTAATTTACAAATAAAAATACAATGGTTCCTAGAGCCTTCTGAAAATTGCTGAGCAATCTAGAATCAGGTGCTCTGGAGTTTCCTGTCAAATGTTACAAAACTGCCAGTTTGCGCAAGCGACTATGCCCATGTTGGACAAGTGCTTTCTGAGCCTGTGAGCCTGCAGCGTGCTGTATAGAGCGCGACAAGGAGATGGAATTTGTCTTGGGGGAGATTGATCATTGCTCTTAATATTGCGAGTCCTTGCAGCTTTGATATTTGAAGCCCTACCGAAGACCGTGTTACCTTCGATTCTTAAGCAACCCCATCATAAGTGACAATAGACCTTACGATCATAGTATACAGCCACCTGATGATACCTGGCTTGCAGCCCGACTACTGGTTAGGGGTCTGCATATCATCCTTGGTAGATCTGTACAATGTTGTTTTCACGTGCCTATTCCACCGCAAGGCTGAGTTTGATTTGAAGCCTATAAATTTGACCTCTTTAGTAGCTACTGCACCTGGTATATCTGCTATATTAAAGCATACATACATACATTTGTATGTATATACGTTGCTTGTTCGTGCAACTGAAACCTGCGCGTCGCACAGCAGCCTCTCTCGTTGTCACGTTGCGCTTAAGTACAATATTTAATTAAAATATATTCACGAAAATTGAGCTCAATGCAACAATAAACCAATAGTTTGCACAAACATATCTACATGTATGTATGTAGTATATATGTATATACATTTCTATATAGAAATAGAATACACATAAATATGTATAGTATATATTAGCTTAGTTTACAAGCGAATCTCCATGTTCGTTAACCGCACCGCAATATAAAGCAACAAACCCACGCACACATGCACACACACATGCACATATATGTATGTACTGTAAGCGGCTACATTTGTTTAGCAGATGTTCACGTTTTTAGTTTGATTTGAAAATGTGTCGCATCACTTTGACTTGCCAGTCAATTAGCGAAAGCGATGAATGTTAATTTATTAAATCAACGAGACAATTGCTGGCGTTGCTGCTAGTTTTTCAACTGTTTGAGGTTGTTATATGATCGTTAAGCTATTGCTGCTGGCTGGCTGGCTAGTTTGCTGTTGCTTGTTGTTGTTGTTGCTGCTGCTATTAGTTAGTGGCAATAAAGTAGCGGCTGTTGGACTATTGTTTCGCTGATTATTATAGTTTTTTGCTTTTGCTTGCTTTTTTTGCTTTATTAAAGGTCGATGGCATAAGCATATTAAATTAGAATTTATTTGAGTAAATTGAAAAAGTGCGAAAATCTAGTTTGTAAGTGGTGAGAATAGTTATGCAGTAATATTTTTTATATACATATGTACATATGTATATACATTTGTACGCAGGTTTGTTTGCAGTTACATAAAAGGCTCGCTAAGTATAGAATTACCAAAGCTGCGACAAATGCTTTAATTAAATTTAATTAAATAACACACGATTTGCAAAAAATATTAAAAAAAAAATTTAAAAAAATTAAAAAAAAAAATTTAATAAAAACAAGAAAAAAGCGTTGACTATCGCTGCACCATATTAACTTACAAAGTTGCATTTCTTTGTAGCATAAAAGGGTGTAAAATGTACCTTATCTGAACTTGAGCGTTCAGTTTGTATGACAGCTATAGCATATAGCAAACCGATCTGAACAATTTCTTCGGATATTGTAGCCGTGCCTCATATAATAATATGTGTCGAATTTCGTGACGATGCCTTATCAAATAAACAAGTTTTTCATACAAGAACTTCAGTGTGCTCGCTCAGTTTGTATGGCAGCTATAGGATATAGTAGTCTGATCTGTACAAAACTTTCGGAGATTATAGCGCAACTTTGAGTAATAATTTATACCAAATTTCGTGAGGATATCTTGACAAATAAAAAAGTTTTCCATACAACGACATGAGTTTGGTTGTTCAGTTTGTATGGCAGCTATATGTTATAGTTGTATGATCAGAGAATTTTTTTCGGAGAATGTCACGATGCTTTAGGAAATTATTTTTGCTGAATTTCGTTAAGATAGCTTATCAAATAAAAAAGTTTTCCATACAACGATTTGAGTTTTAAACAATCAGTTTGTATGGCAGCTATATGCTATAGTCATCCGATATCAAAAATTTCTTCGTGGATTATAGCACTATATGTGATAATACTTTGTGCCAAATTTCGTCAAAATATTTTTTCAAATAAAAAATTTTTCCATACAAGGATTTGAGTTTGATCGTTCAGTTTGTATGGCAGCTATATGTTCTAGCTGTCCGATATGGATCGTTCCGACAAGTGAGCAACTTCTTTGGTAGCAAAGCACATGTGCAAAATTTCACAATGATATCTCAAAATTTCGCATATGTATTGTTCGTCGGTATAGCACGGTATAGTAGTCGAGGATAGCCACACAGCCATATGACACACTTAATAATTCTGAAAAAATTTTTTGGGGTGGTTCATAAATTCATAACTTCAACAGAATATAATATTTTTTGCTTTCATATTCTAAATTAAAATAATTTTTCTTAGTAGCCTTGAGGTTCAGATTAAGTGGCAAACACAAAAAACATAAAACTTTCAAAGAAAAAAATTTAAAACATATTAAATAAATAATTAAATTATTAAAAATTTAACTTTTATAACAATTAAAACCGACTTCTACAGCTTCAAGCTAATTTGCCAGCACCCAATCCCCAACAATCACGTGCGCACACGTTGAGTTAGAAACAGAAATGAAAAGCAGCAGCTGAAAATATCAAGGTACGTGGAAAGTCATTAAAGGTCGGTGCAAACGATGTAACCGGCAAAATTCGGGCAGTGAGTGAGAAAAGCACACAAACTCAAACCAGCATGCGCTCACACAGCACTTTGACATATCAATAAAACTCACGCTGACAGAGGAAATAGCCGGCAAAATGAGTTTGCGTCGAAGGGCTGGGGTTGCTACTCGCAGAGTGCTTACAACAATATAATGCAAATAGGAAGAGCGCGATGCGCTGTAAAGCGCTGTAAGAGCGTACATATAGTATATGAAGCAGCTGATTGTGGCAGCCAGCAAATGCGCTCAATGCGCACAGAGCGGCTGTGGCTGGAGGTAGTGGAGTCTAAAATCAGCTGTGCGCAGAGAGAAGTAAATAGGAGCATATGTATTTTGTATATATAAACACATACATATACATATGTACATTTATATACACGTACATATATGTAATGAATTAAGCATAAATATTTAAGCAGTTCACATTTGGCATTAGCTAACGCAGCGCTTGAGTGCCATAGAGTGGGTGAGAGTAAATGGAGTTGCAAATGAGTGAATGAAATTTGTTGCGCGTTTGTGCGGCAGGGTGGAAAACAGCTTAGCGGTGAAAAGAAAATATATAGGATGCGCAAAGTAAACGATGATGAAAAGTCACGTAGGCCACGCGGGGTTCTGAGCAGGGTAAGGACGCAAAGAGCTGCTCTGAGGTAATGAGAGGCATGGTGAGTGGTGGAGAGGCACATAAATGCAGAAACACATGTCTGAGTGAGTGTGTTTGCAGAGTTGTTGCAGAATAAAGAATCCAGTTCGTTTGGGAAAAATCAATTATTAGCAGGATAAGCATGAAAATGCGCCCAAAGAGCGACGAGTTATTGGTAACAGAGTAACTTATATATTTGTAACTTATATATAAGTTACCCTTACGTCAAGGTGTGTGGAAAAATCAATGCTATAACGGCCGTCAGTTAATTTGTGGATTTTCAAAATCAAATTTTTCATTTAAATGAGGCTTTTACGTTAAAAGTCTGCAAAAATATGCTCAGCTGAAGTATATATGTAAGTATGTATAAATATATCAGGTCCCTATGAAGTTCATGCAAGTCTTCATTTATTAACTTCAATCAAAATTTTGAGTGGTGTGAGCAAATCCAAATTTTCATTGAGTAAAAGAAAACATGCATACAAAACTTGCTCACAGCTGTTTTCAGAGCGCCCACCTACTCTTGCCATTCAAAACGCTTTGGATTTAAGAGCGAAAGTTATACATACATAAGTAAATTTCAGACGGTGAGTGTTATTTTTGTAAGCATATTGCTGTGCAGCAAAATTACAAATAAAGTTGAGTATAAATTAGAACTTTACTGAGCATGTTGGATAGGCAGAAAAATGTGCTCAAAGAGTATAATATAAGTTCGTTCAGCAAAACTTTAGTTTCTACTCAAATTTATTTATTGTAGCTATATTTTTAATAGAAAACAAATTTTCACTCAACAACTACAATTTTTGCAATTTCACTCAATGAAAATTGTCTCAGAAAATATATTATATGCCAATTGTGAGCGCCACTCTTCATACTATATACAATACACCACTCTATTTTTTCAATTTATAATATAATATACTTGAGAAAACAGCATGTTAGACTCCTCCGATATAAATAGTGTATAATTAAGCGCTCTTGGTTTGAGTATATAAATTTGAGCAAGAAAATAACTCAACACTCTTTTTATATACCACATGTCTTCTTTACTTCAAGCATTTCAAGCACAGTTCTCTTCAACAATGATTTCCTGTATAATTTAGTTTAAAAGTTGAGCACTAATACGCTCTTTAACTCCAATGCTTGTCAATGTATGTCAGCTGTTTGCCATGAGCAGCCATAAAATTTAAATCTCTGGCACAAAGCACCATATTTACACTCCGAGTGAAATTTATGCTCAATGCCCCGTGCAGCACGCGCTCTTTCTGCAAAATGTAACACCGCAAGTGTTTCAAATATATGTGAGTTAACTCAAACACTCATTGTAAGCAGAAACTTCTCACTCAACCATACAACTGCAAGGGGTACAAATATATGTGAGCTAGCTCGAACACTCATTAAAAGCGTTAACTTCTCACTCTATTTAAGCGCTATAATGCCTGTAGTTTCTTCTTAGTAATACCGCTCATCAAGTGCGCAATTCCAGCTCAAAATAATTATCTTCCCAACGACTCACTCAACACTCTTAGCAGCACCATGAAAACATCTGTGCGTGCGCAAACGAAGAAGTGCAGAAAAAAATCAGCTGATTGCCTGAGCTGCCCAAACAGATGTTCCAAACGTTCAGCTGTGCGTTGTGACAGCCATAGAAAGAGAGTGAGCGGAGTAGGCGCTTATTGGTTAGCAATAGCGCATGACAAAGAGATGGGGCAACTGCAGGCAGCAACTTTGTGGAAGTGGGACTCACAGCCAGGCGCTCAATACGACTTTTCACGACAAGTCACTCACTCACTCACTCACAATTTAGTGCAAAAACACACGCACACATACAAATGTTATATGTAGCGGTTTATAGGTGCGTTGCATTGTGGTTGTAATGTAAGCGGAGAGTAGGGATCTGAAAGATACAAATCGTTAGCCGGTACGTTGTTGTTAGTTTGGTTGGTTGTTGGCTTGGTTGTATGGACGGTCGGTTGGCTGTTTGGGTTGGTTTGTGCCTTGCTTTGCAGTGATGGCCCGTCTGTATGTGGAAAAAATCGTTGATTGTAACGGCCTGGGTAGCCCTATAAATAGCAGCACTTTGAGCCGGTCGGATCCAGTAGCTTCGTAACAACTCTGCTGGTTAAACGTAACGTGGAAATTGGTTTGTGTAGAACAAGAAGAGGAACAATTTTTTTTTGAAAGAACATTAAAGTAACAGCAACACAGCACGACTACGAAGACGAAGACGACGACGACCAAGACCAAGACCGCGAACACAACGACGACGACGACGACAACAGTAAGAGGCAAACCATTACAAGCAACCAAAAATAGACAAATGACAAAGGACTGCAATAATTTACACTGTAATACAGTTTTTGTAAAATCGAAACGGTAAAAACGAAGTTTCAACTAAAAACTGTATGTAAGCGAGTAAAAGCAACTGTTGTTAATTTCACAAAGCCAATAAACCAACCAGCCAGTAAGCACAGACTTGACAAATAAACCAAGCAACCAAATCCATAGACATTCAAGCGTAAATCAAGCCATATTTTCAAGCTTTCTTTCCAATACACACACACATATATGAGCAACACACATACAACCGCAACGGAAAACAGCTGACATATGCAATTTTCACTGTTATTTGAGTCGTTGAAATTGCAAAATTAATGGTGTGAAATTCTATTGAGCGAGTAGACGGCTAAGCACACGCCGTTGCAACGCGAGAAATAGTAATTTAACAAAAACAGCAAAAATCAACAACTACAAAACAGCAAAAGCTCAATCAAACCGTCAAAAAATAGTCCCAATTCGCCAGCAACAAAATCCGTTTACTTGAAAGCGAAAGATGAAAATGTCAAATTTCGTAAATTCAGCAAAGTCCGTAAATTAAATTTTTAGACAGCAGAAAAGTTCTTAAATTAGCAGCAAAGTCAGTAGGAAAGGCATTGAACAGCCAGAAGAGAGCACGCGAGTGAAGAGTATAAGTAACGCATTAACAAGCGGCAGGCGCAAGCAAACCAGTCAGGAAGCTACCAAACAACAATAACAAGCAACAAACACATTTCAACACGTACCATAGCGAGCATAGGCACAACAACAACAACGAAGCCAAGCAAATGTCAGATGAGTGAAAAGCAAATCAGCTGCAAGCCAAACGAGTCGTGCAGTGAGTGAGAGCGCAGCGCCAAATGCACAAACGTCAGCTCCAGCAAGTCATATAAGCGCTGAGTAACGCAGGCACAGAGCAAACGAAACGAGTGCGGCAGTGACGCGTTTGAGCCAAAATAGCGCACAGCCGAGCCTTGGAGCTTGGTGCCAGCAACGGTGGCAGTCAGTAGCAGCTGAGAGAGCGTCGAGTAAGTAACGTCTGTGAATTTGGTGCAAGACGACGTAGAGGAGCTCGCGCAAAGCAACGGAAATTAGCAAAGACGAGACGACGTGGTACATAGGCAGACAACCGGCCACACAACGACGCACCGCGAAAGACAACCAAAGCTACTGTTGTAAAATCAGCCGGCGAAACGCTGTGTAACGCAGGAAAAGCATTACGTCGTGTCCCCAAAAATAAAAATTTGCAAAGCTGCGTACGCTACGTTTAAGGAAGTGACATTTATGAAATAAATCCATTTTCGCAACAGCGGTGCAAAAAAGC
This sequence comes from Bactrocera dorsalis, assembly GCF_023373825.1. Taxonomy (NCBI): domain Eukaryota; kingdom Metazoa; phylum Arthropoda; class Insecta; order Diptera; family Tephritidae; genus Bactrocera; species Bactrocera dorsalis. The sequence continues at coordinate 67,163,110 of NC_064307.1, read as the reverse complement.
GAAAGCTAACGAAGGAAGCGCAGTACAATTTGCCATTGAGATTGTGGACGCAGCCCGAAACGCCATAGCCGGAAAGAAAAAGTGCAGACAGTTCGCTTTTTGTTGTGTTGCAGATAAAATAGTAGGCACAAAGCGGCACAGACCCAGTGCGTACAAGGAACGGGCAACGAAACTAACAGTGAAGTCAGCAAAGCCAGCATAAAAGAGTGCCACAAGCAAACGCAGCAATAAAAAAAAACGAAAAAAAAGAAAGCAACTAAATCGAGGCGCAGATAAAAAGCACAAAAGCGCCGACAAAGCGAAAATATTTTACAGCAAAAGCGTAGCAAAAATATTTTACAACAAAAAGGCAGCAAAAGTTAAAGCGTTGCAAGCAAATTTCCGGCCTACGTGCAGCAGAGCAAGCAAACGACGTAGAGACCAGTGCGTGAAGGCTAAAAACCACAAATTTAAGTAAATAAAGTAAAAAAAAGAAATTAAGTGATATTTTAGTGCTGTGAATGAGACGTAGAGGAGTTGACGACGAAGCCTACAAAAAGCGTAGACAAATAAGCAGCAGCTACTAAGAGCAGCTGAGCAAGGAACAAGGAAACTCAGACGGTCCGGCAGCCCACGAGACGCAAGCTGAAAAGCCACAGCACATAATTAAGCGGCGAAAAGTATTGGAAATTTAAAAATCATTACACATTTTAGTGTTGTAAATTAGTGGCAGCTTATGTGCAACACGGAAATTTGTGCGAGCAGCTTGCGTGGCTGAGTGTGCCGACTTGCAACTTGCTAAGCGTAAAATACACACAAGTTCAGGGATACAAATCATTTCATTTTTAATAAAAAAAATACTTAATAAACTAAAAAATTAATACAAAACACAAATTAATACAAACAATAACAATAAAAATAAAAATATTAATAAAAAGCGAGCAATTAATAGCGGTTGAAGAAGGCAGTAAGCGGTGTGCGTGCATTATTAATGAAAATATACGTGTGTGCTTGCAACAAAAAACGCCAAAATGTAAATTAAATTTAATGCAACAAAATTTTGACGAAGCAAAAATCAACGCATATTACGAGGCAAGCAAAAACTTCGAGGCAAATATTTAACAGGCGAACTGCAGGCGAGAAAAAAAATTGCAGGCGAGAAAATAAGATTGCGTATGCCTTCAGTCAGTTATTTACAAAGCAACCGCACATAATAAGCTAACAAATTAATTAGTGTAAAAGGAAATGCAGTTAAAAGTATTAGGACGCAGCGGTGGTACTAGTACACAACTACTCCTTTTTTAACGCCTTTTTAAACAAGCATAATAAATACAAATAATCAACAAACACAACAAACAAATTACAAAGTAATGCAAAAGTAGCGTTAAAACCGTTTTAATAAAACACACAAACTAATGCAAAAGCAACAAAAACAAGAAACAAAACTTAGAATAACAAATTGAAGCGTGTGGCGACGACAAAAGAAGCAAAGACAATTACAAATTGAACTTAGTTGTTATTTTCCAATTACGTTTTTTGTTAAGTAAAGCATAAAAAATTTAAAAAAATCTACTAATAGACACAACAAATTATCATTAATGTTTAATAATTGTTAATTAAATAATAAACGCGTTTAACTAAAGTGAAACTTAATAAGACAACGCCGCAGAACAAGCAGAACGGTTTTCGAAACGCACCTAAGGCAGCAGCATGTGTCGGCTAGCGTGAGATTGAAGTGCATTTAAAGCTAGGCAGAACGCGAGTGAGTTTAAGGCAGCCCGACAGTGTGTCCAAATCTGTGTCGTTTTGTGTTTGCTTTCTTAAAACAACTCTGTGTCTTTAATTTTAATTCAAAAAATTAATAAAAAAAGAAAACGAAAACAATTTTTGTGATTAAAGTGCATTTCTCTAAGCGTAATTTAATTGAAGTAGTAAGAAATCATACATTATAACTAAGCAGTAAATTTAAAAACCACACGACAACACCAAAAACACACGCGCATACGCGACGCTCAAAAGCAAACAAAACATAAAATAAATAATAATAATTTTCCAACTCCACACGTACGCTGCAGTCAACTGCAGCGCCAACAACATTAAAATTGGCAACACTACAACAACACGCTACCACAACCACACAAACACAGCAGCAGCCACGGGCACTGCAACAACAGCAGCAGCAGGAGCAGGAGCGGCCGGTAGCGACAGCCAACACGTACACACAAGCGCCACAACACAGCCAGTCAACAACGCCAGCAGCAGCAGCAGCAACAACACACCCACCACAAGCATTAAACAGCTCTTGGCGCTTGTTAGCAGCGCCAGCGCCGTTAGCGCGGCCGTCGACATACCGCCGCCCAGTCCGGTCACGGAGGCAGCCGTCGAGGCGACCACCGTTGATCAGCAGCGTAGCGCGTACTTGCAGGCAGCGGCTGTTGCGCAACGCCGGCAACGCGCCGAAAGTGTTGCCGCCGCACAGCAGCCAGGAGCGCGTGTTGGAGCGCCGCAGGCTAAAGGCGCGCCTGAAAGTGAAGTCGAAGACGAAGTGGAAGTGGAAGCAGAAGCGGAAGCCGTGCTCGGTAGTAGCGGCATTATTAACGCGTGTGCCAGCAGTGACATTGACGACGACAGCGAGGCTGAAATTGAGCGCATTGAAGCTGCGCGCCACGGCGACACGGCGGAGGTGGCGCAATTGACATTGGCTGGCGCTGAGCGCGAGTACGCGCACGTTGACTACGAGTCACAGTTCGAATTGGACGCGGAGCTGGAGCGGCACGCCAACGATTTGATCCATATCGATCAAGTCTTCGAGGAGTTGCGCCAGAAAATGGAAGTGCTGTCAGTACAAAATCAATATCAGGGACAATTCGGTGTCATCGGTTCAAGTAAAGTTAAAGGTGAGTGTCGAAAATTTTATAAATATTTCATGTTTAAAGAAAATTTTTAAACTCTAAATGTTGAAATGAAGTCGTGTGAATTGCAAATTGTGGTAAAATGAATTTTAAGAATTGACCACAAGCTGTTTTCCATATTCTGAAAGCGTTTCGTAGGTTTTGTTTTTGGAGGTGTTGTTGAAATTAGTGAAAAGTGTGCGTTCACGTTTGGGTACTCAAATTATCTTTGCTTGTGTTTAAAACGAAATATAATGCACTTTCAGTGAGTTGTGTAATATGCGTCTGATTTGTATGAATTTTCACTGAGCTTGGTATAGAAAATGCAACTTTTTGAAAATTATGTGTTATTGGCAGCTTTCTTCCGTTTTTTCATAAGTAGTTTTTGTGATATCGATCTGAGGTTTTGTAGTTGTTAACTACCTCCGAAGCAGCTGCTCAGTTGTCGGAGCCGCCGTTATCCGATCACTATTACATATAGCTGCCATACAAACTGAACGTTCAAAAACAGATTTTTGTATGGAAAACTTTTTTATTTGAAAAGATATCTTTACGAAATTGGAGTCGAAGTGTTCTTTAAGACAACAGTACAATCTCCGAAGAAATTGTTTCGATCGAACCACTATAGCGTATAGCTGCCATACAAATTCAATGTTCAAAATCAAATTTTTGTATGGAAAACTTTTTTAATTGTGAATATATCTTTATGAAATTTGGCTTGAAGCATTATTTAAAGCAACAGAATAATATACGCAGAAATGGTTCAGATTGGACCACTATAGCGTATAGCTTCCATACAAATTGAATGATCAAAATCATGTGTTTGTATGGAAAACTTTTTCAATTGAAAAGTTATCTCTAAGAAATTTTGCTCAAAGTATTTTTTAAGGCAAAAATACAATCTCAGAAGAAATTGTTCGGATCGGACCACTATAGCATATAGCTGTCATACAAACTGAACGTTCAAAAACAGATGTTTGTATGGAAAACTTTTTTATTTTGGAAAATATCTTCACGAAATTTGGCTCGAAATATTGTTTTAAGAAACAGCACAATCTCGAAAGAAATTATTCAGATCGGACAACTATAGCATATAGCTACCATACAATCTGATCAGTCAAAATCAACTGCTTGTATGGCAATTTCTTATTTTGTCAAAAGGTATTCCAGCTTCGCTGCCACCGCAGTCAATGAAATTGCTAAACCAAAATTTTTCACACCATTCTCATTCAATTAACACAATAATTTAGTTTTAGTCGTCAATTAAATCAATGCTTATTTTTTGTTCACATGTCAGTGATTTAGTCAGCGATTTTAGCTTTTTATGCGAGCAATAATTAAATTAAGTCATTTTCACACTTGCTATATTAGACTGATTTGCCTCGTTCGAGCGTGTAATATTTTGTTTAAACAAACACCTTTTGTCATAAAATTATTTAAATACAATAATTAAGCATTAATTTGCATTTTTTGCCTTGGCCGCTTGAGTTATTGTTTAATAAACAAATTAAGCAATTTTCGAAACTAATTGCATCCGGTCAATGACACAGTTTATACTGCATGCATAATTATTTCATTATTTTTTCTTCAGCAATTACAACGGCTATTAACGGTAAACGCTTGCTGTTAGTTTTTTAGGTTTTATTTTAACGAACTTTTAAGTAAAAATTAATAATTTGAATGAAGGAAAAAAATGAGCGAAAAAATTTTATAAAAATTTAATTTTTTTTTGATAAAATATTGAATATTTTTCTGAGAAAGACCAAATATAAAACACATAAACTACATATGTAGATGTAAATTCAACGTCAGTCACAATAATAAAATAAAAAAAAATTAATATAAAAATTAATTATTGAAAAATTTTTATATTAGCAGTTCAAAAATTAAATTTTCTTTGAGAAAATATTGCAAAACAAATATTCTAAAATTTAATTTTTTGTAAAAAAAATAATTTCTATAAAAATTTTAAAATTTTGCTTGAGCGAAAAAAATAAAAAAAAAATCTTTAAATAAAAGTTGAAAATTTTAATAAAAAACCCCAAAAAATACATAAATTCAACGTGAGGCGAAAAAAAGTATATAAAAAGCATAATATTAAATAAAAAAAAAGTTATTGTAAATATTTAAATTTAAAGTTTCGTTAAACAGTAAATATATTGAAAACATTTATATACAAAATGTTTGTATTATATTTATTATTAGAAAAAATCATAGATAACCAATTCACACGAATAAATCTAATAACAATAATCTGAATAAAATCAGCGCTTCAGCCAACAGCAGCAGAAATGTGCTAAAAAGCGGTTACTCCACTCAGAATGACTTTTGTTATTGTTGTTGTTATTTTTTCCTCTATATTAATTACATGCTTGGATTTTGTAATGATTTTTTCATGAAGTGGAGTGTAGTCAATTTGCAACTAACAAGCTGTTTGCATTAATTTTATTTTTCGGTTGATTAACGGCGACACCATAGCCAAGCACATATACACATGCACACAAGCAAATCTAGAAATATGCTAAGCACATATGCATATAATTTACTACACTGAATAGTTGCATATGCACAGGCTTACAAGCGCGCACATACACAGCTACATATGTATGAAGGCATGTACGTGCGTGTCTATTGAATTTTCCATCCACTAATGTACGACCACTCATTGTGTAAAACCCGCCGCTGTTACGCCACCAAAGTGGACTAAATGACTTTTTAGTTGCCTTTATTTTTTGAGTTCAAAATTTCAGCCTTTCTGCCTGCTCAACACAGTAGGCAGTACTCCCCTTTGGCCGCCTGCGCTGAGGCGACGAACTTGTTTTCGCCTTTCAGTTTATTTGAATTATCACAAACACATATTTTTTATGGCTGCATATTGGACATGTAGTATGCGTTAGTGTTTGTGTTTGCGTGTGTGTGTGCTCACACAATAGAGTCTTCAAATTTCAGGGTCAGAACGGCTTCAGCTGCGAAGCGCCCATTAAATGAAAATGATATATGACCACCACTTCACACATGACACTCCATGCTGCACCGCACCACACGGCGCGGCCACGCACTGCTTAGCTCAGGGCTACAGCTGCTTGGATTTGCTTTGCGCGCTGTGTTTGTGTGCGTGTGTGATGAAATAATATGTTTTTCTCTATGACAATATTCTATTTCATTGTTTCAGACAATACCGCGATTTATTTATTTTTTTTTCTTGTATTTTTTCTGCTTTAACCTTTTGTCAGCGGCGAGTGAAATTCGGTTAGCTTCCGAACTGGATAGAATTTTTGGTGAAATTTGAGCGCCACTTAGAACAAAGGTGCACATGAAATGTTGCGCAACGATAGAAAGGCATATAAATATGTATTGTTCGTATATATGCTTTTACATATGTATATGTATGAGTATATGACTGCATGAAAAAATTAAAAATTAATGAAAAAAAATTTATTTGAAAAATAGTTGTTTATTTTTCAGTGCTTTTGTTTCAATTCTTCAGTAAAAGTTTTAAATTTTTTTTATTTTTTTTAATTATTATATCTTATTTCAAAAATGTTTAAAATAAAAAAATTAAACTTATTAAATTAATTACCAAAAAAATATATATTTTTTATGTTTTTTTTAACTTTTTTCAATTCAAATTTTTATTTTTTTTTAATTTTAAATTTTTTTTCACTTTTTTAATTATTAAATTTTTGATTTGATTAATTAAATTTTTAATTTTTAAAATTAATTTAATAAATTAATTACAAAATATAATACATATTATTTTAATTGTTATTTTTTCTTTAATTAAAATTTTTAATTATTTAGGTAATAATTTTATTATTTTATTTTGTTTTAATTTTTTAATTATAAAATGTTTAATTTTGTTTAGTTAAATTTTTTAATTCATATTCATATGTATTTGCGTATGATTGTATATTCCTTTTTAATTTTTAATGTTTAATTTTTCAATAATTTTTTTTTCTTAATTTTTTTAATTTGTTCTTAATTTTTTTAATTATTACATTTTTAATTTTGTTTAATTAAATTTTTTAATTCATATCCATAAATTATAAAATTAATTACGAAAAATTTGTTTTCTTAATTTTTCGTGATTTTTTCATTAAAATTTTTAATTAATTAAAATAAAAAAATTTAATTTCTAATAATTTTTGTCTGTGTTAAACACTGACCACTTGGGAATTTATAACTGATATACAAACAAAAAATATAATTATAAAAAAATCACCGATAAAAACAAAAAAAAAAACTTCCCTTCACTACCGCTTTGTTCTTTTCGCTAATTGCTGCCAGCAAATCTGTAAATAAAAGATGTTAATCAATTAATTGTTTAGACTATTGTATTGGCCGCCTAGCAACGCTTCGGGGAATTCCTTCTTTGCCTCCAAACATACAAAACGGGAAATGCTAATAAAAAGTTGCTGCAAAACAGCAGACAGCTTCATAAATTTTCATTTTTTCTTTGGGCGAAATATTTTTGCTAAGCCTCTTCAACCAGTTACCATGTGCGAATCGCGCAGTCGAGCAATAACTTGCAACAGATTATTATCGCCTGCGTTTAAAATGATTTTTTTTTAATCTTGTACTTTTAAAAATGAAAGCCTCTGTGCGAGGAAGCGCTTTCAACGTTTAACGAGTTTTTGGAAAAAAACTTTTCAATCGCACGAATTTTCACACACACACAGACGCTCATAAGCACAGACACTCCAGCGCAATTAAAAATTTCCGGCAAATTCATGCTTTTATTACCAATTTGTTTAGACAAAAACAATGCTTGGCAGCTCAGCGGCCACGCGTTACGCTTTATTGAGCTGCTAATGCTAACAACTCATACGGGCGCTCAGAAAACTCGGCGTATTGTGGCGCTATTTGCGGTATTTCGCGGAATTTTTCAATTTTATAAGCGTTTTCGCTTAAATAAAAATCTGAAATTTTGAGTAGTGCTGTGTTGATTAATTTATTGAAAATAAATAAACATGCACACATACATATGTACATATGTACATACTTGTATATATGGTATTTATAGTTATACTGTATGTAAATCACACGCATTGGTCCTTCTGGGAAATTTTTTTTACGTGAAAATTTATTCTCTTGTCGAGAAGATTCAGCAGAAAAACGTCTTTTCCATGAATTAAAGATAATTTTAAAGCAATAATTTTAAATAAATCATATACTCTTATTTAGACTCATTATTGAGTGTAAGCTTTGAATTGATGAAGGTGAAAATTTCGTTAGTAACTCAAAATACAAAGAAAATTTCATAATAATTAGAGTGTGTTAGGACTAGTAACAAATTTTCAATATTTGTTTGATGAAATCGAACATTCTTCACATACTAATATGAGATAAAATTTTTTTTAATTAAATTAAAAATTTGGGAAGAAAAATTTCCTTTAAATATCAATTTTTAATGTAGATAAAACTTAATATAAATTAAAAAATTACAAAAAAATAACAAAATTAAAAAAAAATTAACAAAATTAATAAAATTAATAAAAAATTAGTAATTAAATATTTTTTTTTGCGAATTATTAAATCAATAAATAAAATAAAAGTTGAAGATATTACGAAAAAAAATAGCACAAAAAAGTTTTCTTTGAAAAAAAAATTAATATGAATAAAAAAAAAAACTAAAAAAAAAAATTAAAAAATAAGTAATTGCAAAAAATGTTTTTTAAGCATAGAGTAAATAATTTTTTTTAATAAAACATTAATATAAAGTTGAAAAAATTAAAAACTATTATACAAAAAATTAACAAAATGAAAAAAATTGTAATTAGGAAAAAATGTTTTCTGCATATTTTTAAATCAATAAATTAAATAAAACAGGAATATGCTATGAGATAAAAGTAAAGCAAAACAGTTTTATTTATATATTAATTAATATAAATTTACAAAAAAAATTTAATTACGAAAAAATTAAAAAAAATTAACAAAATTAAAAAAAATTACAAGAATTAAAAAAAAAATTTTGCATGTTTTTTTTTATTAAAAACTTCAGAAACGTTGTTCTAAAGAATTAAAAAAAAATACAAAATATCTTATATAGGTGGAGTTAAAGAAAAAGCAATAAAATAAAATAAAAATTAGAACAAATTATGCGTTTGCAGCAGTCCAGATGTCAGTTTTGTAGTAAGATAATAAATTTTTTTTATTTTGTTATATAAATTAATTTTTTTAATTATATATTTTTTAATTCTATTTTTTTAAATTAATTTTTTTAATTATATATTTTTTTAATTTTTAATTTTTTTGACATATATTTAATTTTTTTAATTGTAATTAGTTTTTTTTCTAAATTTTAATTTCTGAAATTCAAATTTTAAAAATTTATTTGTAACATACAAAAGAAAAATTTTATTAAAAACAAATTTTTTTAATTATAAATGTTTAATATTAAAAAAAAAAAATTTTTAATACAATATTTTAATTTTTAGTTTTTTTATAATAGTATTTCTTTTTTCAATTGTAATTATTTTTTTTCTAAATTATAATTTAAAAATTTAATATAAATACATAATTTAATATAAATATATAATTTTAATTAAAAATAAAATTATAATTAAAAAATAATAAATTTTCATAAAATTTTGCTATAATTTAAAAAAATTGGAAATCCAAAAACTAATATTTGAAAATTTTACAAAATTTGAAATTATTTTAACATTCTTTAATTAAATTCTTTTAATTAACTTTTTTAAATTATTTTTTTTTTAATTTTTTTAAATTATTTTTATTTAATTTTTTTATTTTTATTTTTTTTTTTTTAATTTAGGTTTGGTTTTTTATTACATTACAACTTTTCTAACCTTTAATTAATTAATTTTTTTTTCTGTGGTAAAAGAAAAATTGTTGCTTTTTGTATTTTTTGAATATAGTTCAATTAAATTCATACTCTCAGTCGAAGCTTTTTGCATTGACAAAGCTTTTGTAGCCAAAATATTGCATTAATTGACTTTTTCAAAAAAAAAAAAGTCCAACAACCCTAAGGCAAACATGAGCAGCGTTGCCAACACACAAAAAATATACTACAGCCGCTATATGACGAACAGAACTAACGCCTTGAGTTTGCAGCACTTCCACTAAATTTATTAAAAATTCACAAAATTCCACACAAGCGAGGCACAGGCACAGGCGAAAAAGGAAAGCTCACAAATATAAATGTGTGGCTTTCAAACTTTATGGCAAAATACACTTTTCAGCTTATGCAAAGCTATATACGTATATGCCAGAATATACGTTCATGCATGAGTCTGTGTGTGTGCACTTGGAGGTATTGTAATAACTCCCGCAAATACCCAGCGCACGCCGCACCACTGACAAACTGAATGAATTTTAAAATTTAATCAACCACACCTCCGAAAGGAAGCACAGAACAGAAACAAAAAAATAACCGCAAATCCACCAAAAACGCCAAAAAAGTCTAAAACTAAATCAAAAATGCAGAATTGTTAAGCTTCAACTTGTATGTGTGTGTGTGTGTGTGAGTGTGACTCCATTGGATTATACAGCCAACTAGTGAGCTGCGGCCTTTTGAGGCACTTAGTAACCGAAATACGCTCCACCACCACCGCCACACATGCAGAGCCGCTGCTTGCCTGTGTGTAGTAATCGCCTTGTGTGGCTTTGCAGCGCAATCGTATGCGCCAGCGTTGGCATTATAAAGTCGCTGGCCAAACAAGTATGACATGACGCTCCAGGGATTATGCAACTTCCTGTTAATCCTGTCACTTGGGCGAGCTCGGGACAGATTCGCCAACACTGCTGCGGTGTGTGACTGCGACTATGCGCCTGTGTGTGTGTGTGTCGGTGCTTGTAGTTCTACACACCTAAATTCTAGTGTCGAGCCGAGTGTAGTCGAGTGGCGCGCACACACAAAAGGCAACTTTCATGAAAGCGAGCGGCAAATGGAAAAAAGGAAGCCAAAGTGAATTGATAAAAAACAGCAGGATAAAAGGGAAGCGCCGCAAGGCTGTGCAAACCAGCTGAGTGCTGGCGACAGCACACAGACACAGGCCAGTGGAGCGCGCAGTGAAGGTGTAGCAACAAAAAACAAGCTGTTGGCAATTGAAATCCACACCGAGTGGAGAAGAGCGAAAAGTTTGTTTCGTGATGGCCATGAATCAGGTAGCGCGCGGAGTGGCGCGCTGGCTATACAGAGGCGCACTGGCTATACAGTGTCGCGCTTGCTTCAACTGGCTCTGGCAGTCATGCTAACGGCACAGCGCGCAGTCAACACAAGCTGTGCTGTGGCGCTGTGTCCGTCGCGGCGCGGCTGTGTCAATTGTGGCGCTTTAACCCGAGCGCGCGTCGGAGGGCGCGTCTAAGTGTCGCTTTGCAGGTCTAACCGCCGGTATGTGCCCGCACGTCCAGTCGCCGCCAACCAATTGTGGTTCAACAGCGCACTTGCCGGGCTTCGTTAGCTACAACTGATCGCCGCGCTCAATTGGTATGAAAAAAGAAGTGTCAGAGCAACGCGCGCGGCGGTCGCTCTTGTTGGCGGCTTCACCGTTGCCAAGTTGGCCACGGCGTGCTGCTTCTGTATACTTCAACGCGCTATCAGCTGACTACCTGCCAGCCTCATCTTCACTACCAAACAGTTACTTTACATGTCTGTATGTCTGTGCGTCCTTTGCCACCCCTTGCGCCTCATCAGCTCACACCCGGCGAGGGGCTTTCGTCCGGTTTTTGCGGTTTTGAAAATTGCAGTCAATTTAATTTCATGTCTGACTGCGTCCACGCCAACTGGTTACCCATACCCCCTGCCGCGCATACACGTACGCTTTGAAGTCGTTACTCGGTTTTTTTCTGTAACTTTTATTTTAGTCGACATTTTTACTTGCAACCACACACACATACATACATATATGTATGGCAGTCGTACGTGTACATGCTGTTGCCCGCATAAATTACACACTTTATTGCCGAGTGTACGCATTCACCGAAAACCAAAGAAAAAAGGATGTGTCGTCTGAAGGACATTTGCATACAAACGCTGCTACGCGCACACTTACATACCTGTCAGCTGCCTCCGCGCCGCTGCTGTGTTTTGCGTCATAGCGCTTGTCGTTGTCCTTTCAATCCTTTGAATTCGCCTCGTTGCCGAGCGGCGCGGTGCGGTGCGGTGTGTGTCAGTGCAGCTGTATGTGTCGACCCACTGCATTGTTGTGCCGCGCAGCTGCCGCCGCCTGCCCATACCCGGCAGCGCGCCCGCCAGCCCAATTAACTATTGAGTTTTTGTCAAACTTTTCTTGTTCGACACACATTCACGCGCATTTCAAATTGCAGTTGTTGTTTTTTCTTTTGCTTTCGTTCGTTGCTTTGTTTTATTAGTTGTTGTTGTTGCTTTTTTATTATTTATTTTTTGCTTTGTTGCTTGTTGTTGGCAACTTTCGCGATGTTGAATTAGCTTTGGAAATTTTGTAATTAAGCAAGCAAGCGCTTTGAACGCCGCCTACCACCGGCACACACATACACGCGTCGTCTGACGCCACGGCCAACTCTGTTGCGTTCTGTGCCAAAAAGTATGGCAAAAATTTGCACAAAAACAAGTAAACTGTCTATGTATATGCAAATCGACTAGCACACCCACGCGCCACACACATACACACTAACAAAGCTTTCGGTTGACTAACAAACCGACTCGCTTTTAGCGCAATTTGTTGTTATTTTTGTAATGTTTTTACTTTTTTTTCTTTTGTTTTTGGTATTTTGAGTGTTCGCGTGCCTCACTCGCTTGTTGTTTGAAGTGCTTGTTGCAAAGCGCACGACGGAACTACCAGTGTTTCGGCACTGTGAAAAAAAGCTGCCGAAAATTTCTATTGAAAAATTGGAAAAAAAGATTTTTTAACCTCAACGACAACTATTTGCCTTCCTAGCAATAGCTGAAGTCTACATAAACTTGAGTCTAGCGGAACCTAGCTTTACTCACAACTCGAACTGCCCAACAACTTGTACCGCCTCCACCCTCCATATAATTTGCTCAAACTACCGAGTCCAAGGTAATATACAATTCCTTGGTGCTTACCAAGCTGCCACTAAAATATCATATCCCAACTGGCGCTGAAGAAAACTGAAGAAACGAAATTAAATAATAAAAACCGAATCTTTATGAAAGCCCAGTTTCAGTTCTTTAAGGGGGTATTCTACTCTTGAATTTTGAAAAATTCCATTTTTTTCATATATTTAAACTTTAAAAGCTAGATACACGCTTCTTCGAAACTTTGTGAACGTTAGGGTTCGAGTCATTACTGCAACTGGCTGAGTGCGGCTGAGTTTTAATTCCACTTCTAAGAAAATCTGAAATTTTACTCAAACTATCATTACACTCTGTTCGCCTGGAAGAAAACGTCGAAGATCCTATAAAGCATATATACCTGTATGAATGATCACCAGGACGAGTTGAATCGATTTAACAATGTGCATCCGCCTAAACCTATAGACACGAGGGGCTAAACTCAGGATACAGCTAACAATCTGAAATTTTGCACACGTACTTTTCTCAAGAAGAAGCTGCTCATTTGTCGGAGTCGTTGATATCGGACCACTATAACATATAGCTCTCATACAAACTAAACGATCAAAATCGAGTGCTTGTATGGAAAACATTTTTATTTATTGAGATATTTTCACGAAATTTGGCTCAGATTATTTTCTAAAACATAGCTATAAACTGCGAAGAAATTTTTCATATCGACACACTATAGCTTATAGCTGTCATACAAACTGAACGAACAAAATCAAGTGCTTGTATGGAAAACATTTTTATTTATCGAGATATTTTCACGAAATTTTGTACGAATTACTTTTTTTAAAAAGTGCTTAAATATCTGAAATTTTTTTGAAATCGGATCACCATAACATATAGCTGCCATACAAACTGAACGAACAAAATCAAGTGCTTGTATGGAAAACATTTTTATTTATCGAGATATTTTGACGAAATTCACCATGAGTTAATATTTACACCATCGCTGCAGTTTGCCTAGAAACTTTTTAGATCGGACCACTATAGCATATACCTGCCATACAAACTCAACGTTGAAAATCAAGTGCTTTTATGGCAACTTCTCTATTTGTGAGCTATTAGCTTCGTTAAAAAAATTTAATTTTTTCTTATTTTTCAAAATTTTTTTTTTTATATTTTTATATTATATTTCTATATTATATTTTCTTCCACTCATCTATTCCAACCTACTACAAAAGCTTAGCAAAAATTTGAAAAATCTCCACGCGAAAATGCACCACTGTGCGTCGCGCGTGTAGGCGCGCCATGATGCAATAATCATTTACATATTTTTCTGTTTAATGCGAGCTGTTTGCTATTTTTATTGTTGTTTATTTATTTATTTATTTTGTGTTTGTTTTGTTGTTGCTGCGCCATTCTTGCTGACATATCATCATTGCGCTCCCACTGACATTTTATATTATATTTGTCTAAGGCTTTTTTATGTACACATATGTGTATGTGTGTGTGTCGCAGTCATGTGCAATTTTGCTTTTGTCAAGCGTATACAACAATAATAGCAACAAAAAACGCGCTTGTGTCACATTGTTGGCGCACAGCTGTGGCTAGTCTGACTCTTGCCAAGTCTTGCGCCACCACCCGCTGTCATTTACATATGTATAAGCATTGACTACTAGATACATATATATGTACATATATATAATACACATCTATATAGACATCTGTGTACATACATATATGTCTTCATTATTTAATCCTTCTTTTGCGCTGAACGTGTGTTGGCAATTAAAACAGGAAAAATAACAAAATATGGCACACAAAAGAAATTTGCTGTAAAAACAGCGCCAACAACAACAACAACGGCGCGAACACAAAGCGCACCGCCGCTGTGTCTAATGAAATTTCACCTTCGCCTTGTGGAACCGCACAGAATGTATTATAAATCTCGCCGTGTGTGCGCCAACCCGCTTAGCCGCCCGCTCGTCAGCTTGCCAGTTTGTCTGCTCGACATGTTGTTGCTTATTGTTTGCACATTTGTTGCTATTGTCGCCCATAAAAGCTCATTGCCACAAAGCGCTGCATGAAATCATACAGCTGTACATGCATATGAGCTAGCTGTTCCTAATATGGTGCAAATTGTTTGTTGTTGGTTTCGTTGTTGTTGCTGCTGCTGCTTCTTCTTCTTTTTCTGCTTTTCAACATTAGCGTTATATTTCAGCGACTGTTGCTAACGAAGTCGCCATTGCTTTTGAAATACACGCTAATGTGGTTGTTGTGGCACGTCGCTTTGTAGTTTTTGCTGTTGTCACCGTCGTTGTAAATAGTTGCTTAGGCTTATTGCCAATACAAGTGAACGAACTGCAATGAGCTAAACTGCATTTAAGCGCAAATGAAGCTATATCGCATACATATACACACAGGCCTTTTACATAGATGTACATACATATGTATGTATGTGCGTATGCAAAAACAAAGCAAACATTACAAAGCTGCAAGTTTCAGCCAGCAGCTGGAGAGCATTTTTAGATATCAGCATATTCCTGCTTAATAGGAAAAAGCTCAAATATGGATGCGCTTGTAAGTGGCGTACCAGTGGCAGGAGTCGCTGGCCAAACGGTATACTTATGTATATTATGCAGATCAAGACAATATAGCATACATATGTATGTATACATAGGTGCCACACAAACTGATTGATCACAATTATGTCTTTGTATGGAAAACACTTTTATTTATCGAGATATCTTCACGAAATTTGGCATGAACTATTACATCTAGTAACGCTACAACACTCGAAGATATTATTCAAATCGGACCACTATAGCCTATAGCTGTCATACAAACTAAACACTCAAAAGCATGTCCTTATATGGAAAACTTCTTTATTTGAAGAGATATTCTCACGAAATTTGTATGGTATTATTATCTGAGGGAGTGATACAATCTCTGAAGAAATTATTTAGATCGGACCACTATAACATATAGCTGTCATACAAACTGGAGGTTCAAAATCAAGTTCTTGTATGGAAAACTTTTTGATTTAACGAGATATTCTCACGAAATTTAGCGTGGATTATTATCGAAAGCATTGCCACAATCACCGAAGAAATTGTTCAAAGCGGACAACTATAACACATAGCTGCCATACAAACTGAACGTTGAAAATCAAGTTTCTTTATGGTAAACTTTTCATGTCACCATCCATCCATTAGCAATTAGTTCTTCTTATGTACATGCATAAATATACAATGTATATACAATAGCATAAGTACAAGTACAACAAAAAAGCTGACGACTGCTTATTTGTTGCTGTACATACATATCTACTAAGTTAGCGCAATCAAGCTTGAGGTGTCTGGCTTTCGATTGCTTCCGTTAACTTTTCATTCATTCGATATTTGTCAAAGTTTTCCGTTACTATCATTTTTCCAATGCAGCTAAAGCAAAAATTGACGCTGTTGCCAACTGCCCAATAAGTATTTACATACATACATACATACGGTACATAAATATGTACATACTCAGCTGCATTTGCATTTACGTACAAAATGTACGTGTTCGGCAGTGAAATTTCTTGCATTGTTCATATTTCCACGACAAGCAATATTTGTTTGAAAAAATCGGCTTTATAGCAAAAAGTAAAAAATCACATTAGTTTGCGCTATAAATATCAACTAATTAACTAAAAACATAATTTTATTCGTTAAATATGCACACATTTACTATAGCATGTATTTATTCCACTTATTTATACTTAATTTCTTTACCGACTAGTACTCTCCTAAAATAAGCAACCTCCGAACTAGTTTGCAAACCACCCACTCTCAACCCATGCGAGCCACTCTGTCACTATGCACAAGTTACCTAACCCTCAAACTTAAATAACACGTACGCTGACATACATACCTACATACATACATACATTTGTACGTAGCTCTATGTAAAATGCATTCACTACATATGTCTGAGTGTGCTGGCGAGCGAATGTGAGTTAGCATGTAATATAAGCGCTCGCTCATCTTCACTTTCAATATGTACACAAGCACACTTACATAGCTATGTTATTGCACATACAGTACTTACATGGCGTTGAGTATGTGCAGCTACAAGCAAACGTTGGAACGAGCGAGTATATAAATGTTAAAGCAAACGAGCAAATGTCACGCAAGCACGTCGACGACACGCCAACCAAGAAAGAACGGCTGATTTCCAGCTGAGTTACCAGGTGATTTCGTCGCGTGTCCACTGTTGTTGGGCGCATATATATTTGACGTGCATACCCCACTCACACTGACGCATTGCACTTGTTGTAGAGACAGAAAAGTCAGCTGTTTTGTGTAAACAGCTGTTAGCCTGCACTAGCTGTAGCAACGTTTGCTTTTGCTCACAGGTTTTGTTTGAATGTGTACGTATGTGTGCATGTGTGTAATTGCAGCGCCTGCGCTTGGCGCGCTGTTAAGGTGTATGCGCTCTCAGCAGAGCGCGCTAACAGCGTTGGTCACTGCAAATGTAATTGGTTTACAGCAAACTGTTGATAGCCTGCTAAATGCTGTTAATAGCTGTTAAGCACTACTGAAAGCTGTTAAGCACTGTTAAGGGAGTTATTTGCTGTTAATGGCTGTTCGCTCTGTTTACGTCTGCTAAATGCTGCTGACGGCTGTTAAAGGTTATATATGCTGTTAACGACTATTAAGCTGTTCGGCTGCAAGTGTGCTATGTGCAGGTGTTGTTGTCGTGTGCGCCTGCTGCTGTTTTCACTTTCGCTGATTGTCAGCTGTTGACGGCTCGCTTTTTTACTTTATTTCTAACAGCTGTTATGCGCTGCTGTAAGTAATTAGGTGATTGTTTTGTGTGTATGATTACAGCGGTGTAGTTCATGTAAATAAAAGCGCTGTTACTGCGACCTTAGCACACTCGTCTGCTGTGCGGTAACAGTATGTTGGAGTATGGGTTGTGTGTTGGCGCACAGCTGTTTCTTATTTACATACCAACTATATATAGAGCGCTATGTATAGGCTATGTAAGTGAGAAAGTAGCCGGCCGGTATAATGTGCGCATGCTGAAGACGAAGTACCGTGGAAAATTTATCAAGTGAATTTGGTAGCGAAAAAGACAAGAATATTGACATTTTGAAGGAAATTTTAACAGAAATTATAGGATTGTGGCTAAGTGATTAATAAATTAGTGTTTTGTGAAGGAAGTAGTAGAGTTTAAGAAATCTTACTTTGAAAAATCGGGTATCGAGTTCCGATGACAAATTTCGTAGCAACGCCACATTTCCCAGCGCATACGCCTTCAGCGACAATTATGCCTTGTCGACAGCGCTGTATGTATATGCCATGTAGATATATGCTTGTGTGTGTGTTTGTATGTATGTATATAATAGCAGCAGCTGCCAGCTGAAATTGTTTCCTCCATTAATTTGTAACGCAAGTTTTTCTCACCACACCCGTTCGGCTTTAAGCATGCCGCCTACTAGCTACCGATAATATTTTCATTTTAATTTTAATTTATACATATTTCAAATAATAAACAAAGCAACTTGTCAATTGCCAGAAAAAGAAAATCTAATGAATTGTTCTGTTCTCCGTTTTCAATCGATAGACTGGGCGAGTCCGCTAACGCCACCACCACCAACAACCACACAGTTACCAACCGGCAATCATACGACCAGCGACAACGTTGTGCACAATCAACGCAACAACAGCAACAACCATAGCTTAAGCTATAAACAACAGGCGACCGGAGAGGAGCAGCAGGACGAAGCGTTGCAGCCAGCGCTGCAGCTATACGCTGAGGACGCCATAGCGGGCGGTGACGTAGTGGACGGCGGCAATTGGTCGGCGCCACAGCAGGCACACCACAAACAAGCACATCACCACGAGCAGCGACATTTCTACTATAACAATCACCATTACGGTGGCGCGCAACACAACAATCACCACCAATATCACCAACAACATCACCACCACCACCAACCACACTACAATCACTTGGCACATCACGACAACAATTATCAGCATTATCAAGCGGCACAGCAACAACAACAAAAATACTATAGTGAAGGACAAAAACGCGCCACACAAGCGCAACAAAAGCAAAAAACACCACCCTTGCCGACCAACAACAAACAAGCGGCTATGGAGGCCACTTACAACAACAATTTGTTCTACTATGAACCACCAGTAGCGGCCGGCATCACACCGACGGGCTCACCCACAACGGGCAGTTGTTTCGGCAGCGCCACTACCGATGTGGACATAGCCGCGGTCAATGAGCTGGCGCAGCGCGTGCAGACGGAGTTGCGGGACGCAAAGAAGCGCCACCTGGACTGCACCGAAGTCTCGCTGCCATTTGATCTCATGCCGCGCATAGCGGCCGAAATAATTAAGGCTTCGGAGCGGGAACCGTGTGGCGTGCGCGGCTGCTCGCTGTACATCGATTTCGAATGCGAGCCGAGCAATGTGCGGTAAGTGCGCTGGCTATAAAATTTTTTTATAATGTTATTAATGTAGGCTACGCTTAATGTGGCTCTAAGAGCACACTCCAAGTGAGAACCCACTTATCATCGATCTGATAACCTAACCTAACCACAACGGACCGGCGCTCTAAGCTGTCCAAGTCAGATCCCACTTAGCATCGATCTGCTAACCTAACCTAACCTAACCACAACAGATTGGCGCTCTAAGCTGTCTAAGTGAGATCCCACCTAACCACAACGGACTGGCGCTCTAAGCTGTCTAAGTGAGATCTCATCTAGCGTAGATCTGCTAAACTGACCTAACCTAACCTAAAAAAAAAAATTAATAAGTTTATATTTATACCATACTCACTCACTGTTTTGACCGCTTTCTTCAACAGACGCATAGCCTCTTTCAAAGTGGACGACTGCACTGTCTCCACGTTCGAGCTGTATCTCACGCTGAAGCAGGACAAGAGCGGCTGGACTTCGCTGTTGCCACAGTTTATCAAGTATGTATAACCTTTCGGCAATATTTTTAATGCCGCTGCTTCTTCTTACTCTTCTTGGTTCATATTCTTGCTTTCTTAATTGTTATTCAACTTTTATGAAAAATTTCACACAAATCGTTTGCTTCCATTGCAGGAACCTAACACGCAGCAACACCATTTTGATAAGCCCCGATTTCACGTTGACCAAGAACAAGCTCTACTCCTGCGATTAATGCGCGTAAGCGTGCTTACGCCAGCTTGTTCCAGCTTATTCCAGCTGCGTTTGTTTGCGAGAGGAGAGTTCTATTCTTTTTTTTTTAAATACATGTATGCATACATAACCCAACCAGCGATCTCATTTATTCTCCTACGCGCAAACACACGTCAAATGTACAACAAGAATGTGGCGAAAAATACACAACAACAACATGGAAGGACCTTGAACGAAGGGCAACCGAAATTGGTCAATTGCGTATAATTAGCAAATTTTATGTGCTATACATACACACACATACATATATGTTTTTGTTTTTTAATAATTAAATGGGCGTGGCTTTAACTACAACTACAAAGATGAATAAGAAGAAGTAAACAACAAACAATTACTACAACAAAACCAGGAACAACGCATAACGAGAATACTTTACTTTCTCAACAATCCCTCCGAATTTCATTATTTTAACTGAACACCAAGAAAACCACGAAACAAGCAGTCGTAAGAGGCAAAAAATAACAAAAGCAAAATGCTAAAACGTTTACATAACGGCGAGGATGCGGATGAGGCGAGCAAGCAGTGATTGAGAAATGCGTAAGCATAGTAAAATTTGTAAAATTCGCGAAAAGTTTTCACAAAAAATCCCAAAAAATGCAATAAACTTGGAACACAATCGATTTTCTTTGCGCTAAACAGTAAATAAAGCAAAAATTTCGCAACAATAGCAACAACAACAGAACATACGAACTCAATTACAATAAAACTGGAATAAAAGGGAGAAGAAATTCAAATCAAAATCTAATATGAGCATTACAATAATAGCAGCAACAACCTTAAACAATAGAACTAACAGCAGCAACAACAAAAAACAATAACAGCAACTGCATATGCAGTTACCAGGCACTTAATTTGGACAGAGCACTAGAATAGTGGCGAGAGACGCAGCAGCGGTAGGCAGACGGCGGAGTTAAAGGAGTCGAAAGAGCAGACGCTGCCGACAAATTTCATATATGCTGGCGTACATACAAACATACAACCATACAAACAACAAAAAACAAAAAAAGGCAAACGAGCATGTGCATAAACGGTGCACAGGCGCCGACAAAGTAAGCCGAGCAGCAGTGAAATTAGTGGCTACTATTTTTGGAAGACTGCATACGTTTAGGGGAAGCAAGCTAATATTTGTAATTTATAAAAAAATAAAAAAAATAAAAATAATAACAACAAAAACAAAAATCATAACAAAAATTAAAATGTATAACAACAAAAACAAAAAATTACAACAACATTAAAAAATTACAACAAAAACAAGAGAAAAAACGAAAGCATAACAAAGCAACGGACGCCACTGGCAGCGTCCAACACTGTATTTATGGTAGTATTACGTGAACAACAACAAAAAACAACAAACAGCCTGCTCTAAAACAGGCTGCTAAACAAACTGTTTAACTTATTTCCTTTTTCTATGCAATGAAAACATTTAATGGCGATTTTTTTCAAAAAAAAAACTGAGAAAAAAAATACAACAAAAATTTTGAAAACAAAAATCAAAAAGCAAATAAGAAACTCTTAAAACTTTAAGCAAATGCGATGCAAAAACGCAAAAACAAACAAAGTCGATGTGATATTAATTAATGATAACTAATTCGTAGTAAGAGAGAAACAAATTAATATTAAATTAAATTAAATTAAAGAAAAAAACACATAAAAAGCATTGGTATAAACACAATTTAAAAATTTTTGTTATTATTGTAATTTTTTTTTTTAATTTGGCAAACATTTTAGCAGTAAAGCAAAAATCTTTGAAACAACAGCAATAACAAAACAGTGCGAGTGCTGGTAGTGTTGCAGCTGCGCTGCGGCGTAGGCGGACAGCAAGCACCAACAACAGGGTAGTAGCAGCAGCACCAACGGAGAAAAATAGTAGTTGCTGAAATTGAAGTTTCGAGGCAATAAGCAGGAGACTAGTAGTGAGTTGATATGCTAAAGTAACTATATGCTTGGTATATGCCTAGTACAGGTTAGTCCGCACTGAGGGACTTAAAGGTTTTGTGAAGCGGTTGGTTGTTGAGTTACTGGGTGTTAAAATAATATTTAGAATTTTCGTTTTTTTTATGATTATTTTTACACGATTTTTTCCAGAAAAAAAATTTTTAAATAAAAAAAAAATTGAAAAAAAAATTAAGTTTTAAAAACATTTTGGAAAAAAATTAAAGAATTAAATATAAAAAAATAAAAAGTTTTAATTTCATTTTTGAAAAAAAATATATATTTTTTTTAATTATTTTTTCGCTGTTTTAAATTGGAAAAAAATTACAAAATTATTTAATTTGAAAAAAAAACAAAAAAATTAAGAAAATGGAAATTTCCAATTAAAAAGTTTAATTTAAATAAAATTAATACTTAAATAAATTGCGATTTTTTATGACTTATTAAATTCTGAAAAAATATAACAAACTAAAAAATTTTTAAATTACATATGTTTAATTTTTTTTTTTAATTTTGATACAAATTAAATTTTTTTTATTAAAAAGTTAGATAAAATAATTTTATAAATATTTTTTTTTTTTAATTTGGTCATATAATTTTTTTTTTCAAACCAACACCAACCGCATTCCATAAATTTTCGTACTCAAAAGTGAGCAAAATTGTTGCTGCGCTTGAATAATAGCTACGCACTGGCAACGCAAATACACACCAGTTGTTGTTTATTTATTTATTTAATGAAATAGTTGCTGAAAAACTTGTAATGCAAAATTAATGCAAAAAACCAAATTTTTTTTATATTTTTCCAAATTTATTTTTTAATTTTTATGTTTCAAAACTTTTTCTAATATTTTTTTAAATTTTTCTTAATTGTTCTGCAAAATTTATTTAAATATTTTTTATATTTTTTTTCAATTGTTTTTCAAATACCTTTTAAAATTTTTTTAACTGTTTCTCACATTTATAGTAATTCTTAATTTATTCAAATTCTATATAAAAAAATTTAATATATTATAAAAAAAAAATTAAAAAGAAAAATTTTTAAAAATAAATATTCAAAAAAATATAAAATTTTTGTTTTTTAAATTTTTTTTTCTAATATTTTTATATTTTTTTAATACTTAGAATTTTAATAAATTAAGAATTATTATAAATGTGAAAAAAATTATAAAAAATATTAGAAAAAAATTTAAAAATTATTTAAAAAAAATATAAAAAATTAAAATTTTTTTCATTATGTACAAGTGATTAATATTCCAATTTTTCTCTAAATTTTTTTTCTAATATTTTTCATAATTTTTTTTATTGTATAGAATTTTATTAAATTTAGAATTACTCGAAATTCAAACAATATTTTAGTTAAAAATGCATTAGTAACGGTAAATTTTTGTTAATTATTAATTTATACTTAATTTCGGCATATTTTATGGCAAGACTGAAGTGTATTGTATTATAGATTTCGGCAAAAAAATTTAATTAACTGTTATATAATGGGTAACTAAACGTTAAAATAAGCACAGAAAAAAAATTTAGGCTACTTGGTCTTGAAATTCCAAGAATGTTATGCTTTAGTGGTGTAAAAATGTTAAGAATTTTATTCTCTGACTCTTCAAAAGCGCTTTAGTTCCATAATAAATTATTTTTTAGCCACGCTATTTGCAAATTTTTCACACACTTCTATAACATAACCTCACTTTCTTAATAGTAGCTAACAGAAAACCGCAAATACATGTACAATTTACGCTTTTTTATTAAATCTCAGCGTGTAAAAATGTTTAGCATTTTTTTCTTACTTTCTTAAAATTTTTCCAATCACACATTACTCAATTTGCACCGTTAGTTTGCGTTTAGCTAACTGCCCAACTCATTTCGGCTTAATTATGTCAAGTTATTTCATATATTTGTTGTTATACACACTTACATATACCAATAATTCAATAATATATGTATGGAAAAAGTAAAAACAAAAACAATAACTATAAATTCAATCAATCTAAATGCGTCTATGTTGTAGTATAGCGCAAGTAGTGTAGCGTAGCTGTTAGCCTTTATAGTTAAGTATATGTATGTATATGTAAGCAAAACGAGGAGTATGAGGCAGGGGAAGGCAGCAAAAATGCAGAAAACTGCAATTCAGCAGCTAAAACTATTACAAAAACAATAGACACATTAATAATCAAAATTTGCAAAAACAATAGCAACAGCAAAACTAACACACGCTTAACTGAAAATTTTCACTATGCAACAATAACAAAAAAAGAATCAACTCTAAACCACTTACTAGCAAAACTATAGAGATTTCCAATAGGCTCAGCAGCAATAGCAACAATATAAGCACACAAACACACACACATACATACATACTTACATGTAAGCAAATGAGAAGCGAATCAAACTTTTTTATAAGCCGCAAAAAATACTGCAAACAAAAACAAAATTTAAAATTAAAAACTAAAAATTAAAGTTATATTTTTAAGCACGCTGTTGGTGTAACCACGCAACAGCACAAAAACAAAAACAAAAAAGAAAAAGCAAAAGCAAACAAATCGTCAAAATGAAGTGAAAACAAACGTAGCAGGACAGGACCAAACAAATTACAAGTAAGGTAGTATGTGTGCAGGTCCGAAAACCGAAATCAATAAGGAAAGCAAAAACGAAGGCAAAGGTTGTTAAAAACGGCACAGGAGCAGTCTTTATTTATGGAGCAAAGTGAGAAAGTGTAAAAATATGCATATGTAAGTAATATGTCTAACAAAAATAAAAACAAAAACAAAAAAAAATGGGAACGAAATTCGAGAGCGGGCAAGGCGTGTAAGAAATGCAAGCAAAAGATAAAGTCATCTGTGTTATATAGTAATATATATTAATAATTAATGGATATAGTAATAAGGGCAATACACAAACATACACACATAAAAATAGAAACAAACATACAAATAAGTAAATACAGACATACTAACAAAAACTTATAGAAACACAAGCAAAAGTATAAGGACATACTGACCCAAACAGAAATATATACACACATATATAGATACACAAATACGGATAGAGATACACAAATACACATACATACATAAAAACAAACACACTGATATATGTATATGTATGATATTAACATTAGTTAGTGTAAAGTGTGGTAAATTTAGTTTGTAAAATCTCTTAACTCTAAGTAAATTAGCTTAGTAATAATACAACAAAAACACACAAGCATCAGGCACACATTTCATACGAAAAATTACACACATTGACGGCGTTACCAGCGAGTTTGAAAAATTTAGGCATTTTATTTGAACTTAGTTTAACCGAAGGGGGGAGGCACAAGCAAATAATTTAATAACAGTTTCAAAGTTCATTTATTTTAAAACAATTTTTTTTTCGAAACAAATTTTTATAAAAAAAATTTCAAAAAAAATAAATAAAATAAATTATAATTTTTATTTCAAAAAAAAAAAACAAATAATTTAAATTTAAATTTTTATTAAAAAAAAAAAATAATTTAAATTATAATTTTTATTAAAAAAAAAAAAATAAATAAAATAAATTATAATTTTTATTTTTTTATATCAAATATAAGTTAAAATTTGATAAAAAGAAATTACATAATTAAAAACAAAAAAAATTATAAAAAATAATAAAAATAATTTTTTTTAATTATAAAAAATAATAATTTTTTTAACAAAGCTCAGCAAATAATTTATTGATTTTTTATAATTCAAAATTTATAAAATTAAATTAAAACCAACTTATAAACATTTTATCCAATAACAAACCCAAGCAAATAATTTTTAAACAGCTTCGAAATTTCTATAATTAAAAAAATTAATTATAAATTAATTTAAAATTTTTTTTATATAATTTATAAAAAATTAATAAAAATTAGTTGATAATTTTTTTTAATTTGCTTATATCAAAGTTAACTAATAAATTGTATAACGACTTTAACATTTTTTAATAAAAATAAATTTTTAATTAAAAAAAATTAATTCAAATAATTTATATATTTTTTTTTAATATCAAAGTCAACTAAAAATTTTATAAATGCTTCAAAATTTCTTTAATAACAATAATTTAGAAAAAAAATTAATTAATTTAATTTAAATAATTAAAAAAAATTAATTTATAATTAATTTAATTTAAATAATTAAAAAAATTAATTTATAATTAATTTAATTTATAATTTTTTTTTCAATATCACAACTTTATAACAGCTTCAAAATTTATATGATTAAAAACAAATAATTTTTCAAATTTTATAATTAATTTTTCAGAATTTTCTTTAATAAACTGAATTAAATTACTTGAAAAGTGTTCAATAAGTTTGAATTTAATTAAATTAAAAAAAGTTAAGTTTAATTATTCATTAAATTATTTCAAAATCACGTTTCACCTGCAATTTCTTTTTACCGTTAGCAGTATTAGTCCATAAAATTTCTTTAAAAAAATTAATTAAATAATAAAGTTCTTTAAAAGAGTTAAAAGAGTTAAAATTCTTTAAAAAATAAATTTACTAAAATTTAAAAATTATTTATTAATATTTAATTAATGTTTTCTTTTTGCCGTTAGCAGTATTGATCTCATACAATTAAAAAATAACGCAATTTCAAAAAAAAAAATCATTTCAAAAATAAGTTAAAAAATATAGTTATTTGAAAAAAGAATTAAATTAAAAATTAAAATTTTTAAAAAATTTAATTAAAAAGTAAAAGTTTTAAAAAAATTAATTAAAAAGTGAACTTATTAAAAGAATTAAACCAAAATTCTTAAAAAATAAAATAAAAAATAAATTATTTTGAAAAATAATTAATTAAAAAACAATTATTAAAATAATTACATTACAAATTAATTGGCTTAAAAAAATTAAGTCAAAAAATAAATTTCTTAAACAATATTAAATTAAAAAATTAATTTCTTCAAAAATTTTCTTCAAATTTTAATTTTTTCAATTTCTACAAAAATTCAAAAAAAAAATTAAGCTTAAAAAATAGCCTTTTGAAAAAAAATTAAATTAAAATATAAATTTTTGAAATAAATTACATTAATTATTTGTTTTTACCGTTAGCAGTATTGATCTCATAAAAACTTTTTTTTATAATAATAAATTGAAAAATAAATTTCTTAAAAAATTAAGTTCCAAAATAAATTTATTTGACAACAATTAAATTAAAATGTCAAAAAATGTCACAATTTTTTTTAATTAATTAAAAAAATTTAAATGAAATAAAAATAATAATAATAAAATACTATTAATTTATTTATTTAAAGAATAAAATTACAAATTAATTAAAAAAAAAAATTAAATTAAAAAATAATATTCTCAAAAAAAAAATAAATAATAAAAAAAAATTGATTTCTTTAAATAATTAAATTAAAAATATTTTTTTTTAAATGAATTAAATTACAAATTAATTGGCTTAATCAAATTTAATTAAAAAGTAAATGTATTAAAAAAATTAAAATAAATTAAAAAATGAATTTCTTTAAATAATTAACTTAAGAATTAATTTTCTAAAAAACATCATTTAAAAAAAATAAATTTCTTAAAAAGAAATCAATAAATACTATATATGAAAAGCTTTCTCAAGAAGAACAGGACAAAGAGAATTGAGCTTTCACCAAACTTTTGCGGAGTTAACTTCAAAGATTTGAAATGAAAGCTCACTTAAACTTCGCTAAACTTTAAGCTTGCTTATACTATTGGCTACCCCCCTCAACCCCCCACAAAATTAAAAAAAAAAAATTGTGTACCTTAAAGCTCCATGAATTCATATTTTTTATACTAACACATACATTGTTTTGCAAAAGATCTCCAATTTGAATTATAACTAAGTATTGAAGTGATTTCAAATATAGTTTTGAGGATTCTAATTATAAAGCATATTTAGATTTAAGTGTTTATTATTTTAGTTGTTTGCAACTATTTTCCATTTTTTATGAAAGTACGCATTTGAGCCAGCAAAAACAACTTGACATTACAGCAACAAACACCTGCATACAATCATCATTAAAGAAACTCTCATACATATGTAGTATATAGCTCATACAAAAACACTACAAAAAACTACAACAATTCATCTGCACGCATACAGACATAACTAAGTAATAACTAAACAAAAACAAAAATTATGTGAATTAAGTAAAAAAATGCGAAAAATAGAACCATGAATGTGATCTATTTATTAATTCAAAAACAAAAATAATAATAATAATTATAAACGTAAATATATTAGGCCTAGTATTGCAGGTAATTTAAAATTTAAAAACAAAAATAAGAAGATTAAATACACAAAAAAATTTTTACATAATAATTTGCAAATTAAAGCAGCGAAAATTTTAAAGTGGTGAAAGCAACGAAGCTTTTGTTTTTTTTTGAAGTGAAAGCTGCGAAGCATTTCTTTAAGTGAAAGCTGCAAAGCTTTTTTTTTTAAGTGAAAGCTAAAAAGCTTTTTTTGAAATGAAAGCTACAAAGTTTTTTTTTAGTGAAAACTGCAAAGCATGCGAAAGCTTTGACAATTAAAGCTTTCACAGTTATACCAAAGCGCTGGTGAACTGTGCGACATGTTGGCATGCTTCGTAGCTTTCATGTACCTTTTTAGGCGAAAGCTTTGCGGCACATTTGTATAAAATATAGTTTTTTTTTGCTTTTAAACATGAATTTGATATAATAAAAGTTAATTAATTTCCAAATTTTATTTAAACCGTCGATAGTTTTGAAGTGAAAGCTACAAAGTGTGTGAAAGCTTTGACCATTGAAGCTTTCATGCGACAATTGTGCGAAATTTATAAATTTTATTTGTAGCTGCGAAAATTTAAAAGTGGTGAAAGCTTTTTTAAAGTAAAAGCTGCAAATCTTCCGAAAGCTTTCACAATTCAAGCTTTCATGCTTCAATTGTACAAAGACGCAATTTTGTAAATTTTATTTGCAGCTGCGAAATTCTTAAGTGATGAAAGCTGCGCAGCTTTTTTTAAAGTGAAAGCTGCTAAGTTTGCGAAAGCTTTGACAATTCAATTCAATTAAATTCAATTTTTCATGCGCCAATTGTATGAAAGCGCTGTTGAGCTGCGAAACGTTTTTGCATGCTTTGTAGCTTTCATGTGCTTTTTTAGGCGAAAGCTTCGTGGCACATTTATTTTAAAAATACAATTTTTTGCTTAATTAAATGAAATAAAATTTCGCAATTGTTGAAATTTTTTTTTTTTATTAAATTAAAGCTTTATGTGTTGCAACAAATATCAAACAATAAATATTTATTGCAGTTTTTAATATACAAAAAATATGAAAATGCGCTTGCAGTGTGTTTTTGTTGCTTTGAATGTTTGCTTTAATTAAAATACTAAATAATTTGCCGTATTACATAGTTCATACTCAGTAATTAAAAAAAAATATTAAATAATTAAGTATAAATTCAAAAGTATTTCATAAGCGAAAACATTCTCCTTTTTTTAATCAAAGCAAAAATTCTCATTTTACGCATTTTTAGCTTATAAAAAAATTTTTAACAAACTTTATTAAAACAAAGTAGGCTTAAACAAAAAAAACAAAAAACAAAAACTATCACGTCCAGTGCTCCTCAAAGTATTTTGTAAAACAATAAGACAAACAACAACAACAAATTCAGCATTAAACGCCGCAAAAGCGTTGACATGCGAACAAGTTAAGGAAAATATTAAGCAAGTGTGTTATAGCAGCAAGCAGAAAATAACTGTAAAAAAATTACAAAAAATATTTAACTAAAAAGCGACAAGCAGAAATCTTAAATTTAACTTTAAATTTATAATTAAACAATAAATGGCTGACAACTAAGCAGTAGTATTTTACAATATTCCGAACTTATCTATGTCTATATATGAATAGTATGTGTGTTTTTAAAGTTTCGATGCAAAACGAAAGTGTTTATTAAGCGCAATCTAAGCTAATTAAAACGTTAGAAATACAAAGCAAAAATTTGTCAACAAAAATATGCCGAAAATAGCCAGCAAAATGCAGTAAAAAAACTAATTTTAAATGTACACGCACGCTTTCAACGTTAAACCACAAGCAAAAAATTACAATTACAACAAAAATAAAACAAACAATAAACTAACAGCAGCAACTAGTAGCGAAAATATTTCTATATACATACATACATAGACGCCGGCAACTACAAAAACAATAGCCTAATAGTAGTAAACGCTTTAAACAGTAAACCATATTTATTATTATTAAATGTATAACTTAATGATAAACAATTAAATTAAATTATAGCAGTACACAGCACAGCAAAAGCAAAGCAAAAATAAACGAAAATCAAAAATCAATTATGCTTAACAGTGTAGCAAATACGAGGGTGTATTAAATACAATAAAACAAGTAAACACTAACACAAACAGAAACAGGAACAGAAATAGAAACGGAAAATTTAATTGAAATGGAAAATTACACAAAAATAGGAACGAAAACAAAAATAGGAAAGGAAACGAAAACAAAAATAGGAAAGGAAACGAAAAAAATAGAAACAGCCACAGATACAGAAATAAAAACAGAAAAAACGCAGACAGAAACAGAAATAGAAACGAAAACAGAATCACAATTAGAAACAAAAATAAAAATTCAAACAAAACTAGTATTTGCAACAATAATAGCAACCGCAACAAAATTAGTAACAGAAACAGAAATAAAATTAGTAACAGAAATAGCACCAGAAACCGCAGACAGCAGCAACAATAAAAAAAATTCAATTAAGAAATTTCTTTACTTTGTAAAAGCCTATAGAAAACAACAAATTTTCACATATTATATCAATAGCTAAAGAAAACAGCTAACAAATATATATTATATATAACTGTAAATGTATAGCAATTAACTTATAATTAAAAAAAAAAAAAAACAAAAAAACAATTGTTAAAAAGCTATTTAACGATTATCCCACCATGTGATTGAATAACAATTATTCAAATTAATTTATTAAAGCTTAGAATATGAAATTACAACAAATTAAATGCATACCTACACATATAAATATATATATACTATATATAGCTGAATAAGCAACCTTATTAAAATACTTGTATAGATTGTTAGTGAAGCAAAAAAATGATTAAACTTGAAAATACGAAAAACTCAAAACAAAAATATTTAGACCTTTAGTGGCAAGCAAGCAGTGTGCGTGTGTGAGCGGTGTTTTGTAAGCGTTGAAGCATATGCGCAGGCGCTGTAAATGAAAAAGAAGGCGACTATGTGTGAAGACAGCCGCAAAAGAAGGCAAAAAGCAAGGCGTTAGCAAATAACAGTAAATGCGCTAAGAGCTATTGAAATATATTTCAAGCTAAATGTGTTTTTAAAACGAAAAAAGTGAAAAATCATGCACAAAGCAAGCAATCTCAAAGCTTTATAGTTAAGTTGGCTATACATTTCGTGTTGAATTGCAGGCGGCCAAAAAAAAATGATAACAACAAGTTGAAAGACTTTGCGCGGAACTAACTCATGGATACAAGAGTTTCGGTTAGAGTTTCAGTTAAAATGTTGGGTAGCTAACTGGTTATTTAACCGATGTGACGGTTAGCGCTGTTGGTTAAGTAACCGCTTATTTAACCAATATCTACCTTGCAGTTCCAACACTTTGAGCACTGATACGGGGCTAACAAAGACACAAAAATTTCAATTTGCAATCCTGCTGGCGCAGTTGGTTAACTAACCGGTTATTTCACCGTTAACTGACTTGCTGGTATACTTTTTAACACATATTAGCCCACATTTTGCGGACCATTTGTTATAAATTTTGCCTGCCTTTCGCGCTAGTCTTCATACTTCTGCCACACGGCGTGGTGGCACTAATACCATGCCAAACAACACACATACATGCCTTACAGCGTTTTTGTATGTGTGGCTTGCGCAATTATTCTACGCTACAACGCAGCTACAACTCCACTGCTTTCGACACCTAAACGCAAACACACATAACTAAACAATACACACTCATATACACAACACAAACAAATATGCTATAAATAATTTATATATACATATAATTTATGTATATATATATAGTGAAACATATATATATATGTATGTGAACAGAGCAAAAAGTAAAAATTATAAACAAATATTATCTAACACACACATATGCGTATATGGCATAAACAAAACAAAATGAAATGCAACTACATATATGCATATATATATTTATATCTAATAATATACATAACACAAATGTTTCTCTCACTTAGCGTTTAACAAATTTTCACTTTACTACATGCATAGTAATAGTTATATATTATATATATGGTATTGTATGTATTAGTTGTTGGTTTTATAAATATTTATAAATATGTATGTAATATTGTAATGTAGTAGGTATATATATATATGAAGAAAATCAATCAATTGTATTTGTATGTGAGTGCGCGTGCGCGTGATTATGTAGGCATTTTTCCAATTCAAATTAATTACTATTAACAATTTAACTTAGTTATTGTATTACAACAACAAAAATATTATAATTATTATGTATTAATAAATTTTTTCAAATTTTTCATTGTCGTTGTGTGCGTGCGTCGAACAGACAAACACATATATTTATAGCATAAAGCTGATCAAAAACAACAACAACAACAAAATTGGCCGCACACAACACAAAACTAGGCTTCAACAACTAATTTTCATTACAAATTATAAAAAAACAACAAAAACAAATTGTGAAAACAGCAAAAAAATCATATATAAACAAAAATTACAAAAAACCAAATTACAACACAAAAAAAAAATTAATAAAACAAAAAAACATATTATGTTGCAAAAAAATCACTTTGTGTTTTTACTTTATGTTTTTCGATTTTCGCTATTCGATATTCGACTTATGTGTTACTTTCAGCGCTCATCTTTCGCCACATACTCCTACATACTCACTTAGTTTTGTTGCTTTATTTCGCTACAACAACAACTTTGGCTTACAAAAACAATTTCGAATTGAAGAAGTTGGAATTTTTTTGTTTTTGAAATTTCGAAAATTTCGAATTAAAAAAAAATGGAAATTATTTTTATTGGAATTTCGAAAATTTCAAATTTAAAAAAAAGGAAATTATTTTTGTTATTAAGAAAATTCGAAAAGTTTTGATTCAAAAAAAATTGGAAACTATTTTAACGTTTTTGAAATTTCAAAAATTTCGAATCCAAAAAAATTGGAAACTATTTTTTTGTTTTTGAAATTTCGAAAATCTCGAATTAAAAAAAAAAATTGAAAACTATTTTTTTTGTTTTCGAAATTTCGAAAATTTCAAATTCAAAAAAGTTAGAATTTTTTTTTGAAAATTTTGAGAATTTCGAATTGAAAGAACTTGGCAATTCCTTTTTAACACACCAAAAAGTACGGAAAATATTTTGCTTTAAAAATTGGTGGGACAGGAATAAATCGGAAGATTGCTACACCATCATAAAAAAGTAAATTTCAATAAAATATTCGAAAATAATTTTTTACAGTATTATCGAAATTTGCTAAATTTAAAGAAGGCGCCAAAAGGTATGCTAATATATTATGACGAAGAAAGTTAAAGCAAAAAAATAAGGCGCCTAAAAGGTATGCTAAAAGAAATTTTCACCGCAGTAAAAGCTTAAATGAAACGAGCTTTCACTATAAACAAATATTTTATGACAAAAAAATGCAACGCAAAAACGAAAACGCTTGAAGTTTTGCTAAAAAGTACTTACAAATCGAAGTTATGCTGAAACTTACGAAACTTTCGGAAATATATTTCAATTTAATAGTGAAAGCACAACGGAAAAAGGTTTGAAAATTACATATATTAGGCGATTAACCAACTTTACATAAATTTTCTCTTATAACCCTATACAAAAAACCATTCATATTAAACAACTATCACCAGCAGCCAAATGAATTCCATATGGAAACTCTACAAGAAACTTTCACTTCGTTAAAAGCTTAGTTGAGAAAACTTTTGAGCATAAAAAATTGTAATAATGAAAAATTGTTTGATGAAGTCTCGAAGCTAATTTAGCTTAATAACACCGCCAATAAAGCTTTTTTAATGAAAGCTTTCAACATGATATATTATCACGGCCAAGTGAATGCTGCCAACTTTCACCGATCAAAAAAGCGTACAAGTCGCAAAGCTAGCCAACAACCCCCGAAAAGCTGCCATTATAAGCGAATTAGAGCGAGCAAGCTGTAATAAATACGAAATGACGACCATCTAGATTCGCTCAATAAAAAATGACAAGAGTCGCTATTCCAAAAGTGTTCTATAAAGTATTTTGCGTGTTATTTATTCATCAAACATAGAGTGTGTAACATTCGTTTGTAGTATTATTGGATCTCTGCTATTTTTAATAAGGTTCGCACGCTAAGGAGATTTCGAAAGCTTATCAAATGTTTCAACAATTGCAGAATAATAACAAATATTTAAGCGATTTTTAATAGTAATTTATTCACATAACTACAAAATCAAAGAATTCTGAGCTTTTTGTTTTGCTTAGAAGCTTTTGAACGCTCTTTATATACCTACTTCTCCTACACTGCGAGATAATTACAAATATTTAAGCAATTTCTAAAATAAATTAAACACAAAATTAAAGAACTCTGAGCTCTTTGTTTTGCTTAGAAGCTTTTGAAAGCTCATAAATTATTCCAAAAACTGCGAGTTTATAATAAATATATCATTTTAGTATCAATTACATACAAAATTACAAAATCAAAGAATTTTAATCTTCATGTTTTGCTTAGAAGCTTTCGAAAGCTCCTCATATATCTCAAAAATAATAATAACAAATATTGAAGCCAATTGAAATACTAATCATTAACAAAAAAAAAAAATCGCAAAATTATGATCTTTTAGTTGTGCTTAGAAGCTTTCGAAAGCTCGTTTTCTAACAATTGCGGCATAGTAAGAAATATTTACACCATTTCCAATATCAATTATACACAAAAAAACATAATCAAAGAATCTAAGCTATTTTCTAAGCTTTAAAAAGCTTTTTCTAACCGCTAAAAGCATTTTTTAACCTTTAAAAAGCTTTTTTTTAAACTCAAATAAATATAAATGTAATTATTTTTACATCTTTTTTAATTTTTAAAATTTGTTTATGCTTTAAGCTTATTTTATCATATATGTATAATATTTTTATTTTTTCAAAAAAGCTCTTCTAGTATTAAGACAACACTCATAAAACAAACACCTGCAAATAGACACATATGAATAGGCATATTACAAAATATTCTAGTTAGTTAGGTTTTTGTTAGATATTGGCAGATAATGCACATTATAGTAAAAACAAAATATTATTAAACTTTAAAATTTATATATAAGATAATAACCAACAAGTTCAACAAACATTTCTCGGTGTGTCTTTAGAATTTTAAATTTAATCTGTGTGTACATTGAAAATATTAACAGATAATACAATAATTAAAGTAAATGTTTAATTTATAAGTATAAACAAAAGCGCAGTAGCAGAAACTATAGATAAACAGACAAATAAGACAAATATTTAATGAAAATATAAGTGAAAATAAATTTAGTAAACAAAAACAAAAAGTTGTGCCATTATAAATATGCAAAAAAAATATTTAATTATAATAAGCGGCTAGTGTTTCAAGCGCTCATTAAATTCCTATGCGTTTTGTTGCCTCTGAGCTTAAAGCTTTCATTTGTAAACATGCCTTCAGACTTCAAGCTTACAGACTCGCTTTCATGTTAATTTTTGTAAGAAATTTTCTTTGATCTATGTTAAATTTTTTTTTCTAAATTTAAATCGAGAT
Source organism: Bactrocera dorsalis (assembly GCF_023373825.1). Lineage (NCBI taxonomy): Eukaryota > Metazoa > Arthropoda > Insecta > Diptera > Tephritidae > Bactrocera > Bactrocera dorsalis. Next base: position 67,127,371 of record NC_064307.1, on the reverse strand, counting down.
TTCACAACTTTAGTCGTCAAATCAAGCTTTCACCTTTCTTCATTCTTTTACAAACGAATCACAGTTTTCAATTTTATCGACATTGAAAACTAATTATACTTGAAAAAATCCTTTAAGCTTTCACTTGTTTATATTTTTTTCGAAGTATTCTTTTCCACCGACGGTGAGACCTATCCAAACTTACAAAATTCGTCAAAGCTTTCACTTATTTACATTTTCAATTATAGATTTCTCTTCTACCGACGTTGAAAACTAACTAAACTTGAAAATATCGTTTAAGCTTTCACTATTTTACATTTCTTTTGCCTTTTTCTCTTCAATCGACTAACTAAACTTACAAAACCCTTTTAAGCTTTCACGTGTTTACGTTTCCAAACACAGTTTTTTATTCTATGGATGGTGAAATGTAACATTGTTTAAGCTTTCACTTGTTTTCATTTATAGCAGCATTTCATCAATTCAAGATTAGGTCCTAATAAATTTTATGCACTTGAAATGCATGTGACAGCTTTTTTAGTGAAAGCTCTTAACCAACTTTGAACTTGGGTGAAAGCTCTTCACCAACAATGTGACCGTCGCAACTCAACGAAATTGCAAAAACACAATATTGATATTAATATTTCATAAAATTTATTTTAAACACAAAAAAATATTACTCCGGTAATACTTACAAACAAAAAAGACTAAACGTGTTAAACGTAAAGCATGCAACGTATATATAGTTAGTAATACAAAGTGTAGATATGTATGTATGAAATCTGGTTTACTAAATGTATTTATGTAAATAATTTCATGCGAAAGTGAAAGCTCTCGCGGATTTTTGCCTTTTCTAAAACAACAAAAATAAAACCAAAAACAAATACTCAGAAAAAATGCAAACTACAAATAATAATAATCAATTTAATAGTATTTAAATAAAATATATATACATACTGACATATATAGTATATGTATGAGTAATTAAAATTTAAGCGGCGTTGTGTTGAAGGAGACAAAATAATGTTAAAGCCAGCAAGGAAACAAGGAAGAAAACACGAACAAATATTATAACTATACATGTGTACATTTAGGTAGTTTTGGGTAGCCGAAAGCAAAGCTAAACTCAATAACGGAATGAACATTTTTAACTTTTTAAGCAACAATAAATGGCAAGCAAAAACAAATTAACAAATTTCTCACTCTCTCAGTGTCCGTAGCAAGCAGTAGATGTCATACATAAGTCTAATAATAAATATTTATTGCAATATACATATAAACATATATATATATATATACATATACATATATTCATATTTACTATACATGCGTATAAAATTGAAGAAAACAAATTGAAAGAGCAAACTGAAAACCAAAAGCAAAAAACACAAAAAATATTGAAGCAAGACATTATGAAAGGCTAATCAACGAAAACTCTTAAGGCAAATCAAGTGATGACAGTAAAAAAATATGACTATCTTTTTAATATTATTATTATTTTTTGCATTTTATGTTTTTTTTTATTTGTTTATAATTTTTTTTTAATTCCTCTCTTATTTTTTTTAAATCTTTTTAAATTTTTTTTTAATATTTTAAAATTTTTTTTCTAATTTTTATAATCACATGCAAAGCTTGCCTCCCTTGTATACATGAAAATTGAACTACAAACAGCTTTCACGGCGCGCTTTCACTGAAAATTAGTGACAACTAAACTGACAAGCAAATTCCGCCTGAAAGGCTGCTTCCGTTACATTTGTAGCGGTATTAAATCGCAGCTTTCTTTTATAGTTAAGCTGTTGAAACTACAAAAACTTTGTTAGAAGCTTTAATCTGTCGTAAAGATTTTGAAACTACAAAAAACTTTGTTAAAAGCTTTCATTTGTCGTAAAGCTTTCGAAACTACAAAAACTTTGTTAGAAGCTTTCATTTGTGGTTAAACTTTTGATTCTACAAAAACCTTTGTTAGAAGCTTTCTTTTGTCGTAAAGCTTTTGAAACTACAAAAACCTTTGTTAGAAGCTTTCATCTGTCGTAAAGCTTCTGAAACTACAAAAACTTTGTTAGAAGCTTTCTTTTGCAGTTAAGCTTTTGAAATTTCAAAAAACTTTTCTAGAAGCTTTCTTTCGTAGCTAAGCATTTGAAACTACAAAAACTTTGTTAGAAGCTTTCATTTGTTGTAAAGCTTTTGAAACTACAAAAAGCTTCAAAAACCTCTTGAGCTTTGCTTGTCTTTTTTTATGTTTAAATCATGCAATTAAACAACAATTGCAACTTGGAAAACAACTGTCATACTGAAATGCACAATCTCGTCCATATCAAAATCTAAAAATTATAAATAACTGAATAATGGTAAAAATATATATTTACTGAAATAGCATAGTAAATGTTATACGCATTATAGTGGAGCAAAATTGAAAAAAAAAACAAAGCAAAAACACAAAAAAGATGAAAATTTTGAAAAATATGAAAAATGTCAGAAATCTAAAAAATCACAAAAATGTCAAAAATCCGAAAAATCCTAAAAATCTCAAGAACACGTGAGATTTTGAACTGCAAAGCGAAAACCCATAAATGAAAATAGTAATGAGCAGCAAATGCAGTAAGTGGAGCAAAATATTTAGGAACAATGCGTCTTTATACAAAGCAAAAGTAAAATGTCAATTGTCAGGCACTTGCAGGAACAGTTTAGGAAAATCTGATATAAGCAGAATACTTATTACTTCATTAAAATATGCATTCAAAATTCCAGAAAAGAATATTTTTAACTGAATATTATCCTTTATAATTCAAAAAACAATATTAAAAGCCTCACAGACAGCGCTTTAAATGAAGCAATTAGCAAACACTTAAACATATTAAAGTAGACAATTTACTAATAGACTCAATTAAGGCGTTGTTTGTAATGCTTGATGAGACCAGCTCCTACTTACAGTTAGAGTTTTTACTTACTTTACTCAAGAATTGTTCCATGCAGTATTTGTTTTATAAAAATATAAATAAAAAATTAACTACTGAACCTTTATTTCGCAGAAAATATCACACTTTCCCTTAAAGAACAATAAAAACTAGTAAAGAAGCCATATAACTTGTCATCATTACCACCAAAAACATCTCAAAACACACACAACTCAAATCAAAACTATTACTAAAACTCAAACAAATTAGTAAAAAGCTATTAAAAATATACTACAAAACTTAGTTATGCGTATACATACTTACAAAAACAAAAAAAAAAAACAAAAACAAATAAATATAAGTAGTGCTAAACAGATAATAATAAAAGATTAAACAACAATAAGGGAAGCAAAGAACTGTACTGTGAACAAAATAGTTAAAAAAAAAAAAACAAAAACTGAGAGCAACAAACAAACAAAAAAAAGAACTAAAAACTCTTGGTAAAACATTATTAATTAAAATGAAATTTGAATCTAAGTTGTTTCGAAAATCATAACTCAAGAAATTAAAAAAAAAAAAAAACAAACTCGCTACACTGAAAAAAATGAGCATACAAAATTTTATGTACTACAAGAATGTTAAAAAGAATAAAAAAAAGTATGAAAACAATTAATAAAAAAAATTTATAAAAAAATATTAATAAAAAACAACAAATTGAATATAATTAAAAAGCACTGAAAATTAAGCTCTTAAATATAGAGTTTACCTGTACCACTTTAGTATGATTATTTTTTTCCTAAAGCAGGCAGCAAATAAACGAAAGACAGACTGGTTATGAGAAGCAACAACGACTAAAATTTCGGTAAAAAAACAAACCTTTAAGCTAATTAGTTAGTTGAGACTTAATAAATTTAATAAATTAAAAAACAATTATTCGAATTATACTTTTTAGAAACTATAATTCCGTTTTCAGCATCAAAAAAAAACAGATAGTAATAAAAAATACTTTAAATTAAAAAAAAAAATTTTAAAACTTAAAAAAAAATTTTAATTATATTTTGTTGGAAAAGGTATTTTTTTCCACAAAAAAAAAATTTAATTAAATTGAATTTTTTTTATATTAAATTAAAATTAAATTGTTTAATTATATTTTTACAAAAAAACACAAATGGAAACTGCAAAACGAGATTACTTAAAAATTTAATACAAATTTTTTAATTAAATGAAATTTTTTTTTTTATTTAATTAAATGGGAAAAAATATTTTTTTTAATTTTTTTTTATTTTTTTAAATTCAATTTAAATTTTTTTTGATTACTTAAAAATAAAATTAAAAATTTTAACTCAAACCGATATTTTTTTTTAAATTAAATTAACTTTTTTTCTGAACAAAAAATATTAAAATCCCTTTAAACAATAAGAACTTTTAAGAATAAAAAAAAAGTATAAAAAAAAACAAAATAAATATAATTTTAAACATAAATTTTTTCCCGACAAAAAGATTAAAAGCGCTTTAAGTGAACTTTAAGTGAATTCTTAAAAATAAGTCACAAAATTTTTTAATTAAAAGAAAATATTAAAAAAATGTTTTGATTGAACCACTATATATGTATAGTTTTCTCGTAATCAAAATTGAAAAAAAAATAATAAAATTATAAAATTATAAACGCTTTTTCAGTTCCAATTTGTTGTTTTTTGTGGGAAAAAATTATGTATTCAAACAAAAAAAAAAACAATTTTTAAAATAGTTTTATTATGGAAAACATATTTATGTTAAATTAATTTTTTTTTAATAATTTTTTTATTTTATTAATTTATTAATTTTTTTATTTAATTATAGTTTTTTTTTAATTATTTTTTTGGAAACTGTAATTTTTTTCCTCAATTAAAAACAATTTAACCTTAAACGAACAACAAGAATTTTTAAAAATTAAGAAAAAAGTTTTAAATTCATTTTTGTTTTTTAATATTGTATAATTTTTTCCTCCAACAAAAAAACAACAAAGATGTAAAAATCCGTAAAAAGGACTAAATATATTTTGTAGTTTCTTAGTATTTAACCTAGAAATTATTAAGTCCGTAAATAACGGTATTATAAGAAACGAATCAATAATATATTGAATATTGTGGACACCTAACCTATAAACTTTCAATTCGATTCAATAAGTCTCAACGAGGCGGCACTATGAAACTTTTGATAAGTAGAAGTATTTATGTTAATTGTAAAGAAACAAAAAAAAAATAATAATAAAAACAATAATGGGAAATAAAAATTAAGAAATAAAGAACAAAGTACTAAAAAATATAAAAATATTAATAAAACGTAACAAAGAGGAAGAAAAGAAAATAATTGGCAAAAATAAAAAAAAAAAATTATTAAAAAAATAAATTAAAAAAAAATAAAAATTAATAAAAACAAATTTTAAATAAATTTTGCAGCTAGAAAAGCAGAACAATAAGAGGTTGACAAAATTTATTAAAAAAGACAAGCAAGAAGAAGAAAAGAGGAAAATTAGCAAAATCAAAATTAATGGTGATTAAGCTAAAAAAAATAAAAATATAAACATAAATACAAAATAAAAAATAAATAAAAAATACAAATACAAATAAAAAATAAAAAAATATGCAAAAACCAATACAAAATAAAAATAACAAAACAAAACACAAAAATGACAGAAATTGCAAGGCGAAAACATGCAAAATAAAAACCGTGATACGAATGAGTATTGAAAACAAATAAGAAAAAAAAAAACAAAAATAATAACAAACGAATGCTGAACTGACTGGAAGAAGAAAGTTGCGAAGAGTTGCAATAACAATAATGTAAAATGAAATGTAATGAATGAGCAGAAAAAAAACATTACAAAAAACAAAAACACAGAAAAAATTACTGAACGAAGAATAACTAGATATATATATATACTTAAAACACACACACACAAATAAAACTAAAATACCAAAAATCAAGTAAAAATAAAAATTTAATGGAAGCAAAAGGAATGGCTTTTTATTAACAACACGAAAGGGTTTTGACGATGTAAGTACTGCAAATATTGTTTTCGTATGGCTTTTTACAGCTACTGAGGCAATATTGAAAGTATTTTTAATTGGTAAAAATTATTCAAAGAGGGTCGAACACGCGTTGAGGACCGATCCACGTCCAGGAAGGCCATCAACATCAACTGATTTCGTAAGGAGGTGCCTTCGCACCATATAGGGATCGTCATCGCATGTGAGTGGTGTGCCTTATAAAACACTTCCCCCTTCTATCATGGAATTTTTTCACGTTAATAAAATAAAGAAATTAGTACTTGAGAATCGGAAATCAGAGATCCTACTGGCATCGTTAGAATATCAGTAAACCCATTTTAAAAGATCATTTGGTAATAAATTTCATTCGGATAACTCAAATTTGACGAACAGATTATTATAATATTTTAAAAAACTTCGCATTATTAATCGCTGGCACGAATTTGATTTTAGACCCATAATCTGTTAAGCGAAGGAAGTTGTTCAGAATGACCCGCAGAAAATCGTAAAAAATCGACCCGTTCTCATGTCCATACAATCAGAAATGTATTATAAACAAATATAAATTTTAATACAAGTATAAATAATAAGTATGTATTAATTTTAAACAATTTGGTTACAAACTCACCCTCTTAAACTTGTCTTGACAATATAACATCAGGAGCTATTTTTTATAACAACACCATCGCACTGAATACCCGACACACGCGACGTAAGCCAACCGCGAGCTTGTAACATTCATACATACACGCTTATACACGCCCACGAACGAACCCGAAAACGCACTTAAGGAATTTGCACAATATCGACAATCGTAATTTCGAGGAATTTAACGCATTACGACTTTTACGACACTACTTTTTCGCATTTATTAACGATTTTAACTTTAAATTAAATAAAAACACACTTTAAACAAATACTTTTCACTAATTTTAACAAATATTTGCGTCAACAGTCAAGAATTACGTCCACTCACTCTCATTACTACTTGTAACTAAATATTTTTACTGTTATGTTGCATTCCTCAATTGGAAGAATTCAGCTGTTTTCCCCTTTATTTTGCATTCCACGATTCTAGAAAAAAAATTCGAATTTCGAAACTCTTGTAAAATCTCTCAGGACTCTTGATTAGCTCTTAATGCATGGATTAAATCTTGAAGGTCAACTGCGTACCTTAAAAATTTTGCAACAGCAATGCAAACAATCATAGCATCACTCACCACAACCATTTCTCCTATGATGAGCGCGCAGCTATTTCCCCTGCTGAGCACTAGCTTATGTCACGCATATAAGAACACATGAGCGTGTGTGTGCGAGCGCTTTGCGCAGCATTGATATGCAGGTGTAACTTGCAGATGTAAGAGCGCATAGCTGTGGAAGAGAGCTTTGAAAGCGAAAATGAACTTACATACATATGTAAAAAATGAAAATGAACTTGTATAAATGCAAGGATGCTGGATGTTTTGGTGAGAGAGCGAATTTATCTTAGCAACTTGGAAGTAGTGTTAAGAGGTCAAAATTGTAGAGAAGTAAGAGTGAAGTGGCAAATTTATATGAGTGTTAGGTGTATGTATAAGGACTGGAAATTAGAGTTTTAATTATTTTAGTATTATTTGAAATAAAATAGTAAATTCATTACATTAAAGGAAAATGAATTTATTTTATAAAAAAAATAGCTATGTGAGAAATTTTCTATGGATCATCCTGAACAACTTCGTCTAAGAGGCTAGGGATCTAAAACCGAATTCGAGCCAGCGATTTATAAGGCGAAGTGTTTTAGAGGTATTATAATAATTTGAAGTATATGAATGAAATTTAATACTAAGGTGCTTTTTATACTCTTGCAACATATCGCTACTGAGTACTAACTATATAATAGTTATTGTTAAAGATTTTATGTATCACCTAAAACTTATCGAGATAGGTATAGAGTAATATTTATATAAATGATCAGGATGACGAGGCTCGTTGATATTCATGTGATAGTCTGTCTGTTCGTTCCTCCTTAAATGCAGGCTGTAATTTGAGGACATATTAGATATCATGATGAAATTTGGTATACGCGTTCCTTGGCAAAAAATAAGTACGAATTAGTAGATGAAAACAATTCCATCTAATAGTCGAAAATGTATGTAATTTTTTCCTCATTCCTGTTGAAGCTGTTTGAAACAACTCCGAGAGAGACTCTTCTGAAATAATTTGCTCATATAATCGCTCACTTACCGCTTGTAAAGCCATTTCCTTTTGGGTCGTCTTGTTACCAAAACCATTTGCCAACCAATACCGCTATTTAATATGCCACTTTCATAATTATGCCACACCAGCGGCGTGCGCGCCTTACATTATGCCTCATATCCGCATTTGAGTTTCTTACCTCAGTAACGCTTGAATTGAAAATGCAATGCTGTGTTGTTTTTATGCCATTGTGTTTTAATAATTCATCGAATTTTCGGAATAATAACATTTCTTCACATTATTTAACTTATAATTGTGTGTGTTTACATTTTACTTGCGTTTTCTAAAGCATTTTTTATATTTATTACTTTTTAATATTTTAGCTTTTTTATTTTAATTTTTTACATTTATTTTATTTTTTATTTTTTTTATTTTTTTTTTTAATATTCTTTTTTTTCATATTCTCGTTATTAAGTTTTTGCTTTAGTTTATATCTTTCTCTCTTTGTAGTGTTTTTGTATTTTTTACCATTCTAAAATGTGTGGGTGTATGTGTAATACATATATATTACACAAAAAAGCGCATTCGTTTATATATATATATGTATATGTGTATACATATATTTTTTAATACATACATATGTATATATCTTTTTAATACATATGCATATATATTTTGTAATATATATTTTTGTAACACATATTTTTTGTATGCGTTCTCTCTTGATAATATTCTCTGCCATTAGTTGACGTTTCATTAGCTTTAGTTTTATTTTTTTATAATTTTTATTATTTATTTTTTTATTTTTTTATTATTTTTATTTTATTAATTTTTTTATATTTAATTTTTTTCTTTTTCATATTTTTTTTTTGTATTTTATTAAATTTTTTATATTTAATTTTAAATTTTTTTCATATTTTTTTTCTTTTATTATATATATTTTTTTTCTATTTTTTATATTATTAAATTTTTTTATTTTTATATTTTATTGAATTTTTTATTTTTATAATTTATAATTTTTTATTTTTTTTATTTTAGTGTTTTTATTTTATTTTGTTTTTTTTTTCTATTTAATTTTGTTTTTATGTTTTTGATATATTTAAAATTTTTTTTATTATATCTTCCTTATTATCTTATTTATTTCTTATTTTATACCATTTCAGCAATAAGTTATTAATTTGGTTTTGTGGTTTTGTTGTCAATTTAAATTATCTCTTAGCTTTTTTTAAACTAATAGGGGAGTTTTAACACTTTACTGGGTAGTTGTTGTATTTCTGTGCTAACGGTACACATAACATTTTTATATAATGATTATAATTATTTTTTGGTTTAAAATTTAATTTTTTATATTCATATTAGTAACAATGTTGTTGTTTCGATCTTCGCTTTTGTTGTTGTTGTAATTTTTATTTATTTTATTTGTGATATTGTTTTAACATTTCTGCCATTTTTAGTTTCAGTAGACAAACTAGGTTAGGTTTCATGTGCTGTGTAATACATATCAGCCTAAGAGTATGCTATGAAATTATTAAATTTTATTAATTGTTCAGTTTTTTATCGTTTGTTGCTTGTTCTGGTTTTTCTGCGAAACAGTAAGAAAACAAAATAAAAAATAAAATAATTTAATTTAATTTTTTTAACTTTACCTGGTTTTTTACAGTACATATCAGCTTAAAAGTATGCCATGAAATTATTAAATTTGATTATATTTTTCATTTTTATTGGTTGGTTTGGTTTGGGAATTTCTGTGAAACAGTTAGAAAACGAAAAAGTATTTTTTAATTTTGTATTAATTTTTTATTTAATTTTAGAATTTTTCATTTAATTTCGATTTTTTTTTTTAACTTTAGAATTTTTCATTTAATTTCGGAATTTTTTCTTTAATTTTGTATTTATTTTATTTAGTTTTCACATTTTATTATTTTGTGCGGCTTCCAATCAACTGTTTTTATTTTTGTTGCCGTTTTCTTTTTGCCTCAAGCATTATTCGTTTTTTAAACTAATACAGTACATTACACTTGAAGTTCTTAAGGGTTCCACGACTTCAATTTCAATTATTTAAAAAAATTCCTGGAAAAAGTTGGTTGGAATAACTCATACCAACCTCTAATCGTTATGAAGATATAAAGAACGATTTCCATCCTTTCGAAAAAATTTTAAAATTTTTCGAAAGCTTTGAAGGAGCCAACTAATCAAGGCCCTCTTTTTGCACAAAAAACCCCTGTAACCGCTTAAAACAATGCATTTTCATAAAAATTATTATAGGAATTTTTTTTTTTAATATTTTACAACTATGATTTCGAGAATTTAAGAGTCGACTTTTTGCAATGAAGGCGGTAAGTTTTTTTATATGGAAGAAATGTGGGAGAATTTCGGAATATGCTTTAAAGGTTGATAGATGCTGTGAATGAGCGTGAAATAAAAACATTGTGGAGGTTGAGAGAGTGAACAAGAGAGAGAGAGAGAGAGAGCGAGTGCGTATTCGTGTTGACGTCATAATAGCACGGTTGCGACCTTAACTGTGTGGTTGAGAGCCTAACTGTTAAATTGACAACTTGTTCAATGAAATGTAATTTTTTTAGGTGAAATTTACTTTTTTAAGTGAAATTTAATTTTTAGTTGAAGTTTAACTCAGCGTGTATAAATGGTGACATGTGTGACGTGATTATTTTAGCTTTCTTTCAGTTTAGAATTTTATTCAAAGTTTTTTTTTTAGCGTGAAATTTAGCTTTTTAGCTTATTGGGTTTAGAAATATGAAAAATTTGCGCTTCTACTTGTATTTAGCGTTGTTTTCTTTGTTGTTTAGGGGCTTATGGTTAGTAGTGGGTATTAAGTGTAATAATTTTAGTGGTTTAACCGTTATTGTTACATAGCTGTTAATTTAATAATTTTACTACTCAACATTTTTAGTAAGTACATAGGTCTTTAATAGGTTAAAATATTAGTATATTGGCTTTAGTTTTGTTGTACATTTTAATAGCTAAATTTATTGAGTGATTTTCTTGAATTTAGAGGCCGCAGCTTAAAACCTTAAAACGCATATTTTATATTTTTTTTTTTTCATATACTTTGTTAAGTTTCTGTTTGCTACTTATTGTATTCGATTTCTGCTTTCATTTATTTAATTTGTATGCGACTAGAACAGGTCTAAGAACAGTTTTTTTACGTCTAGGTTTTTTTCAGTTTTTGTTTGCATTGAATTTTTTAGAAAAATATTTATATTTTTTCATCAAACTTTTTGCTACATTTATTTATTTTACTCAAATAATATAATTTATTTTATAATTTTAGTTTTTACCATAATTATGTATTTTAATATTTGTTTAATGTTATTTTTTTCAATATTATTATTTTTTTATAAATTTTTTTCATGCTATTTTTTTCAATATTAATTTGTTTTAATATTATTATTATTAATTTTTTGTGTCATGCTTGCCGAGTGCTAAGGGTATACGTGTGGGAAATTATGCCATATAGTCGTGTGCTGAAGGGTGCGAGTATGTACTTACAGCTAAGCTAAATTTATAATAAAAAAAGTAAATTAAAAAAAAGATTTAAAAAAAAATATGAAATTTAGATTTAGAAAATTTAATAAAAAAAAATTCTGAAAATATTGCTGTTTACCTCCCAATTATTAGTATTTGACGTTTGAAATCAAATAAAACATTTTGAAAATAAACACATGCAATTTTCGAAATGTATTGCCTACTTTCAGGCGTTTTTTCTGAAGGTGAATTTCCAGCAATAAGTTTTGCTTAATTATTCTGAGTATTTGGTGTTCGAATAAACGCTTTCAAAAGTATATACTGAAATTTCCAAAATTTATTGCCTACTTTCAGGGGTATTCTTGACGTATACAAGAAATAAAATTTGCCTCCAAATTATTAGTATCTGGTGTTCGCACAAACGCTTTAGAAACTATGTATATGAAATTTTCAAAATTTATTGCCTACTTTCAGGCATACTTTTTGAAGTTGGTTTTCAAAATTTTCGGTAGTGAAATTGTAAGAAATAATATTTGCCTCCAAAGTTTTAGTATTTTATGCTCGAAAAAACGCTTTGTGAATTATATATATGAAATGAAAATGATTTATTGCCTACTTTCAGGCGTATTTTCTGAAGTTGAGTTTCAAGAATATTTGCCTCCAGAATTTTGGCATTTGATGTACGAATAAACGCTTTGGAAATTATATATATAAAATTTTCAAAATTTATTGCCTACTTTTAGGCGTTTTTTTTTCGCGCTTTCAAAAAATAAAACTGCCTTGAAATTTTTAGTATTTGGTGTTCGAACAAACGGTTTGAAAAGTATATATTGAAATTTTCAACATTTACTGCCTACTTTAAGGCGCATTTTCTGCTAGTTGTACTACATTTTTTCCTGTAAAATGCCTCTGACATCCCAGAGCACATCAAAGGTGATTTTTCGGCCATATCTACTGAACCAGTTTATTGAGTTCGGAAATTTAATTTTTTATTTTCAGCTAAGTATACTGTCTGAAAGGAAAATACTTGGTTTGAGTGCTATATTGCGTCAAAAAACCTATTATGAGGTGTCTGTTTTGTTGAAATGTTGGAAAGTTAAAGGTTTTCTAAAACATTCATTCCACCCAGTTTCCTAAAGTTTAGTTAAAATAAGCATTAATACCACACTTTGTCTAACACCTCTGTTTCCTAAACGGTAGGGTTAGAAAAAAGTAAAACACAAGTTGATTTATATTTGCTCATTGCAGGAAATAGTGAAACATTAGAATTTATTTACACACAAAACTAATCTCGTACACGCTTTTTGCATTATTTTATTTTTGTTGTTTTTTATTTTATTTTTTAATTTTTATTTTTCACTAAACTAAATCAACTTTTCACGTTTAATACTAATAAAAACTGCATATGTATATATATGTATATTAGCGCATTTGCTTGTTTAACTAACACTACTACATAACTAATGCGTTAAATTTCAATTTTTATGTTTATGTGATTAAATCAACTTTTTTAATTAAATTTTTTTGTTTAATTAAATATTTTTTTTTAAATTAAATTCTTTTGCTTAATTAAATAATTTTTATAACTAAATTATTATTTTTATAATTAAATGATTTTTTATAATTAAATTAATTTTTTATAATTACAGAAAATTAAATTTTTTAAATTAAATTATTATTTTTTAATTAAATGATTTTTTATAATTAAATAATTTTTTTTAATTACATTAAATTATATTAATTTATTTTCAATTAAATTAAATTAATTAAATAATTTTTTTATTAAATTATTATGTTTTAATTAATTGGTGTTTTATAATTAAATTAGTTTTTTAATTACATTAAATAAATTTTTTTTAATTAAATTAATTTCTTTTTAAGTCAAATTAATAATAAGAGAACATGTTTGAGGTGCGAGTTAGGTATGCTTCAAAATGGTTTAAAGTATTTATATTTGCTTTAATTGCGTGGTTACACACATACATACATGCATATGTGCATATTTAGCAACAGATCATTAGAACATTCTTGCTTTTGCAGTGCAAAAAAAACAATTTTTGTTATATAACTTCGTTTTTCATGATATTATAACTTTTTCATAAGGTAATCATTTTTTTTTAAATTAAAATTAACATAATTTTGTTTAATATTTTCAAATATATAACATTAATTCACGTCCTTTCATAAACAAAAAAATTTAAAATATTTATTTTTACCGTTTTCAATTATAAATTATACAATATTATTTTTTAACTTTCAATTATACACAAAAGAAAAATTTAATATAATTTTTTACCTTTTTCAATTATAATAAAAATTTTTTTTTCATTGGCAATTATAAACAAAAGAACTAATTTTTGAAATTTTTCAATTTTAAATTATATAATATATTTTTTTATCACTACGAATTATTCACAAAACCACAAAGCGCGGAAAAAACTGCATTTTGTGTAACACAGTGTAAGAAGAAACTTTTATGTACTGATAGTAAGTTTCTAATAAAGAAAATTGCAAGAAGAGTGTTTAAAAAATTTTAAAAAGACATATTAAAAAAAAATATTTTGAGAAAAAAATAAAAAGTAAAAAAATATTTTGAAAATAAAAAAATATTAAAAACAAAAAAATTTTAATTTTTTCTTCTCAAAAAAAATATTTTAAAAAAATTTAAAAAAATTTTTGGGAAAAAATATTAAAAAAAAAATATTTAGTGGAAAAAAAAAATTTTTTGAAATAAAAAATATTTTGAAAAAAAAATTAAAAGAAATAATTTCGAAGCTGACAAAATCTATAGAAATAAGGAACTTTTATTTTTTACTCTTTGCACTTTAAAGCTAAACTAACGCAGGCGTTAAAGTAAAGTGGTTAACTAAATATTATATATATTTATATTTAAAGCATAATTTGTGAGCGCGGGTTGAAATCGAAAATATTTCACTTTGAAAGATTAAAGCATGCTTGTCTGAGCAATTAAATTATTATGTATTTTTGTATTTTAAATATTAATTTAGAACTATTAACTGCTAGGTGTGGTGTACCGCCTGTGACTACTTTAAGTGCGTTGAATACGCTGAAGCTACATGCACATAATATACATACAATAACGACGCTTATTTATATATAAATATAATTATACAAGTGAAACCTGAGTCTGATGCAACGTACAGCGCAGAGAAGTGCCTATGAACAACGATTAATATTTTGGTTAGAGTGTGGCGTAAAAGGTGCGGAGGTGAGAGCAAGGTAAAGCGCCTTGAGATGATACACAAATAAAATAAGTTTGGAAAATAAACTTTAAAGTTGCTTAATATGCGATTAGGGGTAGGCTGAATATATAAAAAAAGAATACTTGAAACTCCAAGTGTTAATAACAGTTACCGCAAGCAGCTGAGGTACTGGATCAGCAGAAATCAGCCATTATTATGTTATAATTATAAATAATTTTTTTTTTTTTTAATTTCTGTCAAGTCGAAACCTTTATTAACGTTGATATATTTCTACTTTCATAAAATAGCATAACTTACTCGAATCTTTGTATTGAACTTCTTCAGAACAGGGTGGTTTAGAGCTGGCAAAGTAGAGCAAGTGAGTGCCTACCTACTTACTGACAAAAAAAAAATATTTAAAATTGTGATTTTTTCATGTCGCTCACTACACCTAACCTCTTATTAAACAATTTTGGGCTGTATCCGCATTTTTATTAACCGAAAATGACACATACAAATCTGTTTGCTGAAGACAAGATAAACTTAGTAAAGAAGCCATAGCGCAATTTCGCCTAGAAAGTTTTTTTTTTTGCATGCAAGACAGCGTATATAACATTTCTAGGTTAGACGCTGCGAATGATTCGCGAAAACTCAAGTCAATTTTTGGTAGAATTTTTTATTTTACTTTTTCGAAATGTATCCCGTTAGCACATGCCGGCTCCTTTTACTACAGACCGAAAGAAGCAATAAATCAAGCTTAAAACTGTCAAGCTAAACTTGAGAAACTTGTAGAGAATACATACAAAACTAACATATTTTAATTTGCTTTGATTGGTCCCTTGAACTTGGTCTTAGCAGAATACAAAATTAATTTCAAATACATACATATATGTTCAGTTCAGATCAGTTTTTTGCATTGCTTTTTTTCTGGAGAGCACTACCTACTAAATTTTGCAGACAGAGGTAGGTTGAGTGGAAGTAAAATTGTAAATTAAAACTATAATGATGAAAATGTGTGAAAATTTGCGGTTACATTACAAAAAAATATAAAAAATATATAAAAAAAAAATAATTAAAAATAATAAATATTGTAAAAATAAATAAAATAAAAATAAAATAATTATAATAATAAAAAATAAAACTAAAAAAATTAAAACAAAATAAAAAAGAACAAAACAGCCAAACAACTAATTTTCGATAAAAAATTTTGATTTGAAATAAAAAAATTATATGGTTTGGGATTGTGTATTTTCATCACTTACTGCTTGCCACAACAATTTTTTTTTGAATATTTTATAAATTACGGCTGAAACGTTTTTCATGTAGCAAGAAGTTAGAAGGAAACTTATAGTTTGTAAAAATTAAAAATAAAAACTTAAAAAACAATAAAAAAAATATATAAAAAAAGGCTATAAAAAATAAAAAAATCTATATTATAAAAAAATATATATAAAAAATTTAAAAAAATTGAATAACATAGTTAAAAAATGTAAAAGCCTAAAAAAAATTAAATTTTTAAATTAAAAAAATATTTAAAAATAAATTAAAAAAAAAAATTAAAAATAAATATAAAAATTTAAAAAAATAGAAAAGAATTAAAAAAATATAAAAAAATTAAAAAATAAATATAAAAAAATAAACAAAATATATAAAAAAAATTAAAAAAGATATACATATATACATATATACATATATATGAAATACTAAAAAAATTAAATAACAAAGGTAAAAAAAAATAAAAATCTAATAAAATTAAGTTTTTAAATAAAAAAAAATTTATATTTAAATTAAAAAAAATGTATAAAACAATATATAAAAAATTATACATTAAATACCAAAAAAATAAATAGAATAAAAAAGTTAAAAAAATAAAAAAACTAAAAAAATGAAGTTTTTTAAATAAAAAAATTTTAAATTTATAAACAAATATAAAAAAAAAATAAAAATAACCAAAATATATGAAACAAGTTAGAAAATTATGCAAAAAATGTAAAATTAATTCCAAACCGCGCAGTTTTTTAGGTAAGGGGACTCGCAACTTGTCAAAAATCATAAATTTTTCACTTGCATAAACAATTGTTGTTGGCTCTCATAGAAAATTCAGTTTACGTAATAACAATTCTCAACGCTATGTTGTCGGTTCGTTATAACTTATAACTGTATGAAACTATATGAAACTCCGAATGGATGTTGAAAATTGCGTAAATAAAAAAAAAATAAAGTAAGAAGAACTTTAGGGTCTCTAGTTTATAAATTATAAAAATATAAAAATAAGAAACAAGAAGTGTTTTAACAAAATATGAAACTACGAATTGAAAAAACATTCTAAAAAACTACAAACTTCATTCCAAACTTCACTACGTCCATTTTCAGATTTTGAAAATTTTTAATAAGAAAAAAAGGCCACCCACCTTGCAAATCATGACATTTAACAACAAAATGAAATTTGTGATTTTTCGTAAACTTGCGGCGTGTGTCCTTGTGGCTAGTTAAAATGTGCTGGGTGTGTGTGTGAGTGACTGGCTGATGAAAGTTTTGCATACTTTAATGTTTATTCAATATGTTTGCATTGTATTTTTGTCAATTAGTTAATTTTATTTATTCATCTTTAAACTTTATTTTCGCTTGCACAGTGCATAATGCTAGCTTATTACTCAGCACTTTATTTAATAACATAAACTAGAATTACTTGGGTTTACTTTTCGTTTTGTTTGCTAATATGTTTGTGAGTTGCATTTAGGTGTTTATTTAACTGTTTGCTAAATTAAGTTTTATTTGTATTTTGTTTGTTGGTGTAACACCAGATACAGACACAATTACAATCAATCAATATATTTCTCTGCTATTTTGTATTTTTTGTTGTTTTGTTATATAATTATATTTTCATATTCTCAGCTTTACTCTTTTTCTTTAAATTATTCATATTTGTTTTTTTTTTGTTTTTGTAATCTTACTTTTTAGTTAACACTACTCTATATATTGTAAATATAAAGCAATAAGCGTCATACATCCTTTGCGGCCGCAACGGCAACACTTTTAACATCGTTATCATTATCATCTTTGTTTTTGTTTTTGTATTTAGCTTTGTCTTCAATTTCAACTTCAACACCGTCTACTACTACAACGTCAACATCATCATACTTGCGACCAACAACAAGATCGCTTCCTACGCTAGGGGCAACAGCAGTGGCAATGGGTGCGGCGGCAACAACGGCGTTGGTGGCGGTGGTGTTGGTGTTGGCGTTGGCAGCGACGGCGGCATTAACAATAGCACTTGCGTTAGCACATTCGACAGTTTCGACAGCAGCAACAACAGCAGCTGTCGCTGCACTAGGATATCTAACAACATACAAATCAACACTTGCAACGCGTCCAACTAAAGCATCAACATCAACATCGGTATCATCAATACAAGCTTTCGAAACTAAGTGTATACTTCTTAGAGTTGCGTACGGTGTTGCCAACTATGCTGTTGTTGTTGTTGCTGCGGCGCTGGCATTCGTTGCTGTCGTGGCCGAGGCGTTCGTGACGGTGTTCGCGTTCGGCGCGTTGCTCGCATTGCACTGTATGAGGCCGCTGTGCTGTTGGTGTTGTTGTTGTTGTTGTGTGAAATGATGATGCGCCGCCGGCTGGTGCGCATGCGCGTGCTGATGATGGTGATGGTGATGATGATGATGGTGATTATTGTTGAAATTCAAGTGCAAAGCGCCCGCGCCCGCGCCGCCATTGTTGCAATTCACCGCCACCTCAGCGTTCTGCGCTTGTTGTTGGTGTTGCGGCAGGGCCGAGGTGCAATAGCGTGTCGCCGTCTCGCCGAACTCACCGCTACTCAGATCGCCCAAGATGCCGCCAATAAGGCCACCACCGCCGCCAAAGACCGCCGCTGCGGTCGACGCGTGCGCATTGTTCGGCTGCTTCGTTTGCGACTCGGGCTGCGTGCAAATGGGCGGCGCTGCCGCGTCGCCATCGATGAGCGTTGTGCCCGCTGACTGTTGCTGTTGCAATAAATTGACATCATCTACTCCCGCATGTTGCTGCTGCTGCTGTGAGTGGTGAGCGTGTGCTGCCGCGCCGCCGCCACTGCTGTAGCTACTGCCGCTATTCGCGATACCACTGTCTGTTGTAGTGCCACTGCTTGCGCCTCCGCCGCTGCCGCCACCGCCGCAGCTACTGCTGCCACCATCCGTTGTGGCCGTAATTGTGGACGAGGCGAGCGAGCTTTGGCCGTCGTCGGTGAGGCGCAGCGCCACCTCCAGATCGCGCAGCACGTCCGTCTCCTTCTCGTCGATCAGCGTGAAGCGGCGATGCAGTGCGGTCAGGTGCGCAAAGGTCAAATTTAAGTGGGTGTGCAATCCCAGTAGCGCGATTTCTCGGAAATGCGCCGCATAGAGATGAGCTATCACATGAAATTGCAAGCGTAGTATTTTGCGGGCAATCGATTCGAACGAACTCGGAAATTCGTTGGCATATTTGGTTGGGAATATCGACTCGTCGCTGACTGTCTTCTGCGTGAAGGTCATCACATAGTCGATGTATTGTGGTGCGGCGACGCGCGTCTTCTTGCCTTTCTCATCGAACCATAAGTACGTTCTGCGCGGGGGGAGAGGGAGAAAAACGAAAACATTAATGTCGAAAATGAAAGTTGTAGAAATTTATTGTCGCATACCTGTTGCCGGGTCCGGTCATGTCGGCACAACCAGAGGGCGTACAAAATTCACTAATAGTTCCATAAACCAGGTTTACGTGCTCAAATAGAGCCAGTGCTGCAAAGATAAAGAAGTGACAATATGTTTTTGTTAAAACGAACTGTTTGTTGTAGTAATTATGTGCATATCTTGTCAAACAAAAAAGTTTTTCATATAAGGACCTGATTTTCAGCGATCAGTTTGTATGACAGCTATATGCTATAGCTCTCCGATTTGAACAGTTTCTTCGGAGATGGTACCGTTGCTTTGGGGAATAAACTATGTTAATTTTCGAGAAGATATATTCTCAAATAAAAAGTTCTCCATACAAGAACCTGATTTTCACCGATCAATTTGTATGGCAGCTATACGCTATAGTGCTCCGATTTGAACAGTTTTTTCGGAGATGGTACCGTTGCTTTGGGGAATAAACCGTGGCAAATTTCGAGAAGTTATCTCTTCAAATAAAACAGTTCTCCATACAAGGACCTGATTTTTGTCGATCAGTTTGTATGGCAGCTATATGCTATAGTTCTCCGATTTTAACGATTTCTTCGGAGAATGTACCTTTAATTTTGAGAATAATCCATGCTAAATTTTGTGAAGATATCTTGCCAAATGAGAGAGAATTTCATACAAGAACTGGATTTTGATCGGCCAGTTTGTATGACAGCTATATGCTATAGTGCTCCAATATTGTCAATTCCTCTTGGCATGAAAATGGCGAGTGCAATATTTCAGGGCGATATCTCAAAAATACAGAAACTAGTTCGCCTATATACAGCCAGATCAACAGATATGGCTCAGGAGAGTCAGTCCGTCATACTTTTCTTTTCTACATACTTAAGTATGTATATATAATATATTTTATAGCGTTTCGGACATTTTTTTGTGGGTGTTACAAACTTCGTGACCAACTTAATAGACCCAATTCAAGGTATAAATATATGTAAGCACTATGTATTAATAGCTTTCGAACTAACTATCGAAGATCTAGACACGCTAATGACATCATACGCGTAAGTTAAACACTTGTTGCTTATTTTTCAGTTAAAAACACATTTCCTCTAAGAGCTTATGATAATATTTAATAATGGGCCATCATCAGCAGCACGCATACTGTTCATATGCATATGTGTATGTATGAATGTGTGTGCGTTTGTATGAGATTGTAAGAGTCGATAATGAGTGATGGTTAAAAATATAAACAATGTGATTCTTTATATGGGGTGATGTAACCAAAAAGTCAGGCCACATTACCAACTGTTTACAGCAATGATATAATTCGCGGAGAGCTTATAATTTTTTGTTGATTTTTGCGTATTTAATTTTTTTTTATTTTTAAATTTTCTGGGTAAACAAGTGTTGAATAAACGCTTACAAAGGCAGCCATAAGAAAGCCAAGAGCCAGCCATAACAAAGTATGAAATTAGATATATAAATAAAGTGATTAAAAATTGATCATATGTTCTCTTAAAATAATTGACAAGGAAGTGACATGTTGGTCATTTAATACAATATTGAAAGCAAAAAAGTTTAGGACTCAATTTAGCGATTCTAATGCAAAAGGCCGTAAGGTCCACTTTTTCCACATAACCACCGACCATTAGCTATAAGTGGATTACTGTGGAAGACAACGATATAATTTCAGAAGAAATTGCTCAGATCTATTTTGGAAGGTATCTTCACGAAATTTGGCTTGACGTATTCTTTAAAGCAACAGTCTAACCTCTGAAGAAATTGTTCTGATCGAACTACTATAGCATATAGCTGCCATACAAACTGCACGATCATCAAAAACCAAGCCTTGTATGGAATCTTTTGTGTTTGTGTAGGGTACTATAGTTTCGTTGCAACCGATGTTAACCTTTTCTCTTGTTATTTACGATATTTGAACCATATCACGCTATTTATAGTATCAGTTGCACGCCATTTGGCTAATCTTGATTCGTCGTGTTTCAAAAGCAAACAAAAAAA
Organism: Bactrocera dorsalis; assembly: GCF_023373825.1. Taxonomy (NCBI): domain Eukaryota; kingdom Metazoa; phylum Arthropoda; class Insecta; order Diptera; family Tephritidae; genus Bactrocera; species Bactrocera dorsalis. The sequence continues at coordinate 67,105,946 of NC_064307.1, read as the reverse complement.
AATTCACTGATAAAGTTCAACAATAAATCACCTAATCTTTGCGGTCTCCGCTTTCTACAAATTTATTTTTAGATTGCTTAGTTAAGTTTAAATCTTTTTTATAAAAAATAATTAGATTGTATTGTTATAAATTTTTTTAGCTACTTTAATTGGCTTCGTTATTTTATTTTATTTTTTATTTTTTAACTTTCATGTATTTCATATTTTTCTTAATTTAATTTTTATATATTTAAATTTTTCTTAATTTTTATGCATTTAATTTTTTAACTTATTAATTTTTTAATATTTATTTATTTATTTTTATTAATTTTCATTTATGTAGTTTTTTATAGATTTTAGTAGTTTTTTTAATTAAATTTTTTATTTATTTAATTTTTTTAAATTTATATTTATTTATTTTTTTTTAATTTTTAATTACTAAATTTTTTTATTTTTATTTATTTAAATTTTTCTTAATTTTTATTCATTTAATTTTTTTAATTTTTATTCAATTAATTTTTGTAATATTTATTTGTTTATGTATATTTTTTAATAATTTTCATTTAAGCCGTTTTTTATTCATTTTTTTTATTTAATTTTGTTTATGTATATTTTTTAATAATTTTCATTTAAGCCGTTTTTTATTCATTTTTTTATTTAATTTTTTTTATTAATTTCCATTTAAGCAGTTTTGTATTAATTTTTTTATTTATTTATTTAATTTTTTTTCTTAATTTTTTTTAATGTTACATATATATTTCTTTTTAATTTTTATTTATTTAATTTTTTCCCTAATTTTTATTCATTTCATTTTTTAAATCAAATTTAATCAAATAATTTTTTTAATATTTATTTATTTATTTTTTTTTTAATAATTTTCATTTATGTAATTTTTTATTATTAAATTTTGCTAATGTTTTTTTATTTATTGAATATTTTATTTACTTTGTACTCATTTAATTTTTTTTTAACTATTTAATTTTCTTTTTAATTTTTATTTATTTAATTTTTTTTTTATTAAATTTTTTCTTTATTTTTTTTTCTTAATTTGTATTCATTCAATTGTTTTAATTTTTATTCAAGCATTATATTTTTTTTAAATGTTTAATATTTTTATGTTTATTTTGTTTTATTAATTTTCATTTATAGTTTTTTTTATTAATTTTTATATTTATTTAATTTTAATTTGTTTAATTTTTATTTTATTTTTTTTTTTTTAATTTTAATTTTGATTTATCTTTTTTTAATTTTATTAATTTTTTAATTTTTATTTATTAATTTTTTTTAATTATTTAATTTTTTTATTAAATTTTTTGCTTATTTTAGTTTTTGATTTTGTCGTTCTGTCATGACAACTTACTGTGTGACGCCAGCCATTCATTATAGTCCAAGCCAGCTGGAAGATCCACTAAGGCTTTGAGATCGGCTTCAGGTAGCTTACGTTCTAGAACGCTCTCCTCCAAATATAATTTGGTATCTGTTGAATTTTGATCGCCATCGCGCTCTTTACGACGCGCTTTTCTGTAATAAGACAAACAGGAAAAAAAAACATGTGATTAGTAAGCAAATCGATAAGCGAGTAATAAAAAAATTAACCAAAAATAAGATAATCAATTACATAAAATACCAGTACACATACATATGTACATATACATACATATATAAATATATAAATACATTCAATAATACAGGCAAAAATCAGAAAGGTGCGAATATCAAAGTAACAGGTGTTAATTACTGCGCCAACACCTTTGTGTAACTTTGCAACACGTGTGCACATATAGGATACATACGAGTATATACATATGTACATAAGTATGTATATAAGTACCCATAATATATAGCAATTTGTAAGTGTATGCATATGGATTAAAATTGATAAGTAACCGCTGGAGGACAAAGCATTTCACTGTGTAAAACAGAAGCTGGTCAATGGCCATAAATCTTTTCGCCACTTTTATTAGCAGCTACAAATATTAAAAAAAAAATAATAAAAAAAAACAAAAACGCGATTTTGTTCTGATAAAATATTAAAATATGAATACATTGCGCAATTTTATTGATTTACTAAGAATGTATTATTAATTATTGAGTGGCAGCGAATGGGCGAAAGCGCAGCGCATTTCATGGAGCCACGTAAAGCTGACACACCTGTTAGCTTTCCAGCGTCAAACAGGCGACAAGTGTTATATTTACATAGTTTTTGCGAAATTATTTTAATGATCGTTACGTCGGCTTTGGTGCATTAATAGAAAGGTGCCACGCCTATAAAGGCAGGTGTTGCCTCGCCATAATGTTTTTGGAATATTTTTGATGCCCCGAGCAGGGTTTATAATATACGCGAAGTAGTTCGGTAGTTTTTGCGTTATCGTTCTGAAATTTTGCACACGTTTTTTTCTTCTTAAGAAGCTGCTCATTTATCGTAGCCGCCGATATCGGACCACTATAGCATATAGCTGCCATACAAACTGAGCGATCGAAATCCGATTCTTATATCGAAAACTTTTTTATTTAACGAGATATCATCATGAAAATTTATAAGCACTATTATCCAAGGTAACTGTTTAAACTCTAAAGAAATTGTTCAGATCGGTCGACTATATCATACAGCTGTCATACAAATTGAACGTTTCAAATAAAATTTTTGTTTGGAAAACTTTTTTATTTGTAGAGAGATCCTTACGAAATTTTGCATGAATTATTTACCAAAGCAGCGCTACAATCTGTACAAAAATTGTTCAGATCGGATCACCATAGCATATAGCTGCCATACAAACTTAACGATCAAATCAGCCTTTTTATTGATTTGTATTAAATTTTTTTATTTGTGAAGGGTATTTCGTTTAATGAAAATCATTTATCAGTCGGACCCCCATATAGACACCCATTTACACGCTCCACACACATACATGGGTAAACAAATAACTCATCTTATCAATTATGAGTGTTTGAAGGCTGATAAGTCATGCCATTTCGCAAATCCATAACAAGTGTTTTTATATGTGTAACCAGTAGGAAGCGCGCTCAGCGGTCTATTTGAGTAAATATTTAGTTGAGTGAAATGACTGTTTTGTCAACCGTGGCATAAGTAGCTAATAATGTTGGCTTTTGACAAAAATTAATACTTAGAACAGTAAATAAGTAAACAAAATGTTTCGGAAGTATATAACGTCACCTAAAATGCAAAACAGCTTATCATCAAAATAATCGAAATTCAGTTTTTATTGCTACATCATATATAGTATATGTAGCATAAATTTTCAGCTTCCGGGGTTAGATATAACCAATATATAACCATTTTGTAACCAATATATAACCATTTTGTAGCCGAAACTCAATGAACTTGCTAAGCGCTCGAACGCTGGTAATTTCGTTAGAATGCTTTGTCATTATTAGCATCGTATGATATTCAAATGGTAACGGTTGTGTTCATATTTTATCAAAGTACACAAAAAAGCCATAAAAACAGCATATTGTGGCGAGAAACAAAAAGATTATGAAAATAGCTACGCAAACGCGGCTGGAAGAAACGTTTATATTTACAACTGCCACTAAATTCATAAAACTGCAAAAAAACAAGCCTAGAGATAAGCATTATATCGATAATCATAAATATATGATACATAAATGGCTATTTCGAGCACCCAATGACCGTGTGAACCCCCGCGGCACTCACCCGGCTACGCAGAGTATCGTCTCGACCGAGTCCTGCGCATATCTGTAGATGCTGCCGAGTGTCTCACCGATTTTCGTCGGTATCTCCGTAACCTGCCACATAAAACGCACCGTTTTCAACAGACATTTAACCACAAACGAACCGGGACCGTGGGCGGGACTCTTATTCGTCGCAACACGCTTGCGTGGCGGTGGGCGTGCGGTTGGCGGCGACGCCTTGGCAGCAAAAACTGAACGTTCAGTAAATGCGTCGTTTGTTGTTGTTGTTGTGACTGTTGGCGGTGCTGTTTCCGTTTCTGGCTCAGCTGAAATGTCCGCTGAGGCCGCCGAGTGTGCTGATGAGTACGTTGAGTTGGAAAATGAGGACTTGGCGCTGCTGCTTTCGCTGCTCGAATCGTGCGTCCAACGCGCGGTGAATGTGGTGACGTCGGGATTGAATGTTACCGTTGCAGAAGTCGTGGCGCAGTGGTCGGCGGACGCAGACACGGCGTATGTGTGTTGTGTGTTTGCGTCTGTTGTTGTAGTTGTTGATGATAGCGTTGACGCTGAATGTGTTGTTGATGATGGCGTTGATGTTGTATATGCTGCCGCTGCTGTTGTTGTTGGCGTTGAATGTGTTGCCGCTGAGTTGTTGGCAAAATTTGTGTATGTGCTGCGGCTTGTTGCAGTATCAGCGGCGTTGTTGCGCGGTATGTCGATTTCATCGGTGGTTTTACTGTCAGCCGAGGCGTAGCTCATCGGGAATTTGGTGTATGTGTTTGTTGCTTTGGTTTGATTTGGCACTTTTTTGTTGTATTTTTCTTCTCAATTGATTTTTAAGCTTGTGTGAGCGCTTTCGTTAATTTTTTAAAAGTATTTTTAATTTTTTTTTTTTTAATTTTTTAAATTATTTTTAATTTTTTAAACTATTTTTAATTTTTAAAATTATTTTTAATTTTTTTCAACAATGCAATTTTTTATTAATTTTTTTAATTATTTTTAATTTTTTTCAACAATGCAATTTTTTATTAATTTTTTAATTATTTTTAATTTTTTTAATTATTTTTAATTTTTTAATTATTCTTAATACTTTAAACTATTTTTATTCATTGTATTACTTTTTAATTTTTTTTTAAATATTTTTTTTTATTATTTTCTTTTATTATTAATTTGAAAGCTTGTATTAACGTTTTTGTTGATAATTTATTTTATTATTTTTAATTTTTTTTTTTTAATTATTATTTTTAATTACTTTTTTCGTTTTTTAAATATCTCTTATTATTTTTTTTTAAATATTCATAACTTTTGCTGATAATTTATTTAAAATTATTTATAATTACTTTTTTAATTATGCTTTATTTTTTAAATTACTTTTAATTTTTTAAATTACATTTAATTTTTTAAATTATTTTTTAATTTTTTTAATCTCATGTAATTTGCAAGCTTTTATTAGCGCTTATGTTGAATACTTATTAAAATTATTTTAATTTTTTTAATTACTTCTTTGTTTTTTTAATTATTTATTATTACTTTTTTATTATTTTTTATTAGTTTTGATTATTTTTAATTACTTTTTTAATTATGTTTATTTTCTTTTAATTATTTTTAGTTTTTTTTAATTATTTTTAATTACTTTTTATTATTTTAGCTTGTATTGCGGCTTTTGTTGATTATTTTATAAAATTATTTTTAATTTTTTTTAATTATTTTGTTACATATTTTTTAATTATAAAAAAATTACTTTTGCTTATTTTTGATTATAATTTTTAATTATTTTTGATCACTTTTTTTTAAATAATTTTTAAAAATATTTTTTTTTTATTTAAAATTTTTTTTTTTGTGTTTAATACTGTTGGGTTTTACACATCAAGTGAATTTCCGCATATTTTTGGCATTTGTGACGCTTTAAGTCAATAAAAATTTTTTTTTTAATATTTTTTGTTTTCACAATTTCACAAATTGTTGGCAATCTTTGGTATTTGTTGTGTTTTTACAGTCCAGCTGTGACGCAATAAATTTTCTTTCAATAAAACATATAACTTTTGCAATATCAGCACACCATTTCTAGAATTCTGAATTCTTTGCTTGAGCACACCTGCTTTGCCAGTTTACGCTAAGCGCTGTACATATCTAAATCTAAATGAATGCAGATTAAATTGTTGTATTACTGATTTTCGTTATTTATTTGTTACTTTGTACTTTTTTCGTATTTCGTTTAAGTGCCAACGCGAATTTACTTAATCGTGTCTCTTTGCATTGACGCCGTGAACTAAACCGCCGCGCATATGATTCAAGCAGCAAAGTGGTATTGTAAAACAAAGCGCAAAAAAAAACAATAATTAAACAAAAACACAGTTTCTTATCTCAAGCACAGTCATAAAAAAAGCTCCGCCGCGTGTTGTCGTTACCAAAGCATTGAGTGACGAGCGACACGGGCCGAGGGCCGTTATTGTTTCCTTAGGGGCCGCTTGTTTCACACTAACTCCGCACAGGTTGGTTGACAGTCCGTTTGTGTATTGAGACATATGCACACTGAGTGTCAAACGGCGAGCAATCAAAGAGCGCGCTACAACCCTACGTCGCAGTCAGCGTCGCTGTCGAAGGCAGATTGGTTGTAGATTGAGTAGCAGTTCGCAGACAAACACAGGCACACAGTAATAAACATAGCTATGCAGAATAGGTAACTGAGGGCAGTTTTCAATAGTGTATGGCAAGGCGCGGTAAGGGTCGAAGGTGTTTGTGGGCATGGCAGATACCGCTGTCTAAGAGCACAGAGCAATTACATACACTCTGACACACACATTCATACATACACACGTCCAAAGCTTGAAGTTTGTTGCAAGTCATGTAGCCTATATGTAGCGTATATGTAGGTGCTACACGGCGTATGTGTAATCTTTTTGCAACTGACAGCCACTTACACACTCGCTTGCTTTGTGGTTTCACTGCGTTCCAGCAGGGTCAGTCACAGTCAGCTTCGAAGAATTACAAAAACATTTTTTATACTTCCGAATGTGGACACACATGTATGTATGTATGCTAATAGATGGATGTGTTATTAAATACAACATAAACATTAGTACATACATACATACATACATACACGTATACTCACATATAAATGTACATATGTATGTATATGTGAACATTTAAACGTCAGAAGTGCTACAATTAAGCGAAAAAAGTCCAAAAGAGAAGCGAAGCGCGCTTATAGAGTCATTTAAACTCACTTAAACACACAAATACATAAATCTATATGTAATTTATATACCCTCAACAGTGTATAGTAAGTTTACCACGATTTTTGTAATACCCGAAAGGAAATGAAAGGGTAACCCATGAAGCAAAATACATGCATATAAATGATCAGCGTGTTGAGTTAGGATCAGTTTAGCCAGATTCGTCTGTATATACACGAACTAGTCTTACAGTTTATGTCAATATTTTATGAGTTATAGATCTGAAATTTAGCACACATTCGTTTCTCCCCAAGACGCTTCTTATTTGTGAAAATTGTCGATATCGACCGAATATAGCATATAGCTGCCATACAAACTGACCGATCGAAATCAAGTTCTTGTATGGAAAGCTTGCTTATTTGACGAGATATCTATATGAAATTTGGCAGATATTTTTATCCAAAATAACTCTATAATATTTGAAGAAATTGTTCAAATCGGAGCACTATATCTTATAGCTGCCATACAAACAGAACGATCAAAATCAAATACCTGTATGGAAAACTTTTTTATTTGACGAGATATCTACATGAAATTTGACATAGATTATTATCCAAGACAACGCCACAATCTCCGAGCGTATCGTTCAGATCAGACTACTATAGCATATAGCTGCCATACAAACTGACTGATCAAAATCAAGAAAATTATATAAAATATAATAAAATCACCTGTGAAGGGTATATTAGCAGCACCGAACCTTTTTCTTAGTTTTTTTGGTTGTTTTTGTTTTATGCTCTCTCAAGCAAAGTCAAGTTAAAAAGCAAAAGCAATCGTCATGTAGGCATTGTTTTCGCGCTATCATTATTATTACTTTCTTACTATAATTTCTACTGCTTGTTTATCACTCAGCATAACAATTGCCATTACCTGCTCTTGCTTCTGCTACTCTTATTCTATTTTTTCAATTAAAATTTTTTTCTATTTGTTTATTTCGGGTTTTTGGAGATAAACGCACGATATAAATCGCCTGACACTTGCATACAATCAATTATGGCCTAAGTACACCGGACGCAAAAACAACAAATAACATATGTTCAACGAAAATGTCGAATAATTAAGGTAATTAGCTGATAAAGAAAAAATGCAATTAAATTTAGTAAGAAAGTAGACTTTTGTGGACAAGAGAAAATAATTAAACTAAAACTAAGAGCTAACTTTTATAAGGAATATCGTTAACTAAAAACTAACTAAAAAGTACATACCTAAAACCTACCTATAAGCTAACTAAAAAAAAATATAGCGTATTTTATATGGAGCACAAATACAATAACTAATATCATTAACCTAAACCTAACCAATACATACCCAAAACCTACCTAAAAGCTAACCAAAAAAATCATTAAATAAGCATTTGCATAATATATGGCGCACAAATACAATAATTAATATCATTAACCATAACCTAACTAAAATATACCCAAAACCTACCTAAAAGCTAACCAAAAAAATTACTAAATAAGCATTTACATACAGTGGCGGACAAAAGTCTACATACACCCCCTGTTTTCTTCGATGTGAGAGTACAAGAAGTTTTTAGAAAAATGTATTTATACAGTTTTATTCTAATATTTATTATAATAGCAATTAACTAAAAAAAATCCATTATTTAACATAAAACAACAAATTTATGGAAGAAAAACTCAAAAATTGCTTTGACAAAAGTCTACATACAGTTCAAATCTCATACTTTGTACATTGTTATATTAACAGTAAGGTAACGTTAGCCTTTTTCTTTTATTTCAATATGTTTATTGTTTGATATTTATTGAATTTAGTTGTGGTTTAAACACTTCAATAGCTATAATGCCTCCGTGAAATGAAATATCAATTGATGTAAGAAATTTGGTGATAAAAGAAAGAAAAGAAAAAAAATCATATGGTGAAATTTCTAAAATTTTAAACTTGAGTCGAGCAACAGTACAGACAATTCTAAAAAACTTTAAAAATAATGGTTCCAACGAAAATAAACCGCGCAGTGGACCCCCAAAAAAACAATCTCGTAGAGACGTCAGCCTGATTCCCAACAAAGTAGACCAAAATCCAAAAGTAAATGCTCCAAATATAGCCGAACGCATAGTAAGTACATCACAAATGAGTATCCAACCAAAAACAATAAAAAAAAACTCTAAACGATAACGGATTCCACAGTAGAACACCACGGAAGAAACCTTTTATTTCTGAAAAAATCGGAAAATTCGTTTAAAGTTCGCCAAAAAACACAAAGAAAAGGAAATGGATTTTTGGAAAAAAGTTTCATTTACAGATGATTCTAAATTCACTCTTTTTGGTAGTGATGAAAGTGCTAAAATTTGATGGAAAACTAACGCCACGCTTGAACCGAAGAACGTAGTATCAATTGTGAAGCTCGGTGGCGGCAGCGTAATGGTTTGGGGAGCTGTTGCGGCCTCTGGAGTTAAAAAGTTGGACTTTATTGAAGGTGAAATGAACTGTTATAAGTATAATGCTCTGTTGGAACATAATTTGAAGCCTTTGGTGGATAATTTAGGGCTCGGTTCCGGTTGGATATTTCAACAAGATAACGATCCGATGCATGCGGCGCAAATTGTCAAGGATTGGTTGCTTTATTATACTCCAAATCAATTAAATACATCACCTCAAAGTCCAAATATGAATATTATTGAACATGTCTGGGAGATTTTGGAGCGTAGAATTAGAAAGAACCAAATTTCTAGCTCTGCTCTACTCTAAGAGCGCATATTGGGACCTTGGAACAGCATTACATTTACAGCGTTGACAAATTTAGCAGAATCAATGCCACGGCGTCTTCAAGCAGTTATAGATACCAATGGGGACCCAACTAAATACTAAAACGTCTTAATAACTAGCATTTTTTACAGTTTTTCGCACTGAACTAAGATATTTTTGTACTGTATGTAGACTTTTGTCAACACAATATTTGAGTTTTTATTCCATAAATTTGTAGTTTTATATTAATTATTGGATTTTTTAAATTTGTTGTTATTAGAAAGAAGATTAGAATAAAACTGTATCAACACATTTTTCTAAAAAGTTTTTGTCCTCTCACATCGAAGAAAACAGGGGGTGTATGTAGACTTTTGTCCGCCACTGTACGTTATATGGAGCACAAATAAAATAATTAATGTCACTAACCAAAACCTAACTGAAACATACCCAAAATCTACCTATAAGCTAATTAAAAAAATTACTAAATAAGCATATAACGTATATTGCATGGGGCAAAAATAATAAAATCGCTTCAAAATTACTTAATCCATATAAAAATATATTTATTTCTTACTATTTTTGTTGCTGTTGTTGTGCATGTAATTTATTTACATGAAGAAGCTGTCAATATTTGCCAAAATAAATCAGTTTATCAATGATTTTACTATTTTGGTTGTATTTTTCTTGAACTCAGCAAATAAGAAATTAAATAAACATTATACACACACACACACATTACTAAACAATTTCATATACATATAAGTAAGTCTGTGTATGTGTCTGTCCCACATTTAAAAGCATTTGATTTTCAATTAACAATCCAGCGTTGATGTTGCACCAAAAATCATTGTTTCAATCAAAAAAGCCAACTGTCAGCGAAAATCTAAATAAACAACGCGCAACAACAATGCGTGTAAACAAATGCCGAGCTTGCAGATCTTTATCGACCGCAAAGAGGAAAACAAACAAAAAATAGAGAAATCAAAAGCGATTTAAGCATAAATGTTTATATTTACTCTTGCCTGCGGAATTATGTATATATTTGTAGGTGTATGTGCATTAGCTGTGTGTGTGTATATTTGCAAATGGCAAGAAGTCAATTCACAGCGATGCGCTAAATGACAAAGTGTTTTCCAGCTTCATACTCGTATAAATACTTATATGTACATACATATGAATTAATAACAACTTCTTTTAATGCGAAATAGTTATGACAGCAAAATTTTAAAGGAGCTGTGAAAAGAATTTGATAAAATATAGGACGCATGTGTACATTGATGGCCAGAAAAGTAGAGACAATCCAGTCTTAGTATGGAAAACTTTTTTATTTGACGAGATATCTGCACGAAATTTAGCATGGATTTTTGTTTAAGGCAAAGTTGTAATCTCTGAAGAAATTGTTCAGATCGGACTACTATAGCATATAGCTGCCATACAAACTGAACGATCAAATACATGTCCTTGTATGGAAACCTTTTTTAGTTGAGGAGATATCTTCAGGAAATTTGGCTGGACTCATTGCTCAAGGCAACGCTTTAATCTCTGAAGAAATTGTTCAGATCGGACTACTATAGCATATAGCTGCCATACAAATTAAATTCACATTCTCCGAGGTAATTGTTTATAATTGATTACTATTGTAGGGTTTTTAATTTATAATCGACGTCACCTCATTTTATTTTTTTAGAATAATTGTGTTTTTTAATGAACCGAATATTTCTTGCACATACTGTATGCTCTTATATAATGTATGCGTTCTGGCAAAAAATTCTATTTTTTACACAATCATGCAAATCACCCAGTTGAAATGTTCAATTTATACATTTTCACACGCAAATAATAGAAATGGAAAGTAAATAATGAGTTTACGTCGAATTTTATTGAAATTTCTGTTTATGCCGCCAACAAGGGCAATTAAGGGCAAGCAAAAAGCAGGAACAAAAATACAGACGGTGCGAACGTATAATAGCAAAATGATAAGTTTGAGAAGGAAGAATGAATATGTGAATATTTATTGCTTGTAAAATTATAATGAAAACTTAAAAAAATAAAAAAAAAAATATTATATATAATAAAAATTTAATTTATTTTAATAAAAAAAATTAATTTGTATAAAAAGATACGAAAAAAAATTATAAATATTAGTTTATCAACAAAAAATTAATTTTTATAGAAAAAAAAATAAAAAAGAAATGAATAAATATGAATATAATAAAAAAAAAATTTAATTATGTAAAACAAAAAAACACAAAAAATAAATACACTATATTTAACAAAAAAAATTATTTATAGAGTAAAAAAATGAAAAGAAAGTAAATCGATAACATTATCTTCAACAAAAAAATTAATTTAATAATAAAAAAAATAAATGAATTAAATTGATGTAATAAGAAACATAAAAAAACAAGTAAATCTTGTGATACTCAACCAAAAACTTAACTTATATAATAATAATTAAAAACTAAAAATTATATTCTATAAAAAAATTAATTTGTGCAACAAAAAATAAAAAAAAAATAAATACTGTTATACTAAAAAAAAACTAACTTATATAATAAAAAATTAAAATAAAAATAAATAAATACTATTATACCCAACAAAAAAATAATTTATATTATAAAGAATAAAATACAAATAAATAATTTATATTCCATAAAAAATTAATTTGTGTAATAAGAAAAACAAAAAAAATTAATTTCTTAAATTCCATAAAAAAAATTAATTTTTGTATTACAAAATTAAAAAAATAAAATAAATATTGTTATACTCAACAACAAAAAAAAAAATATAAAATAAAAAAAAAACAATAAATACATATCATTATATTCAAAAAAAAATATTTTTGTAATTAAAAATACAAAAAAAAAAAAAATAATAAAATTATTCCAAACAAAAACTTAATTTATATAATATAAAATAAAAAAAAATAAATAAACATCATTACATTCCATAAAAAAATTAATTTGTGTAATCAAAAATATAAAAGTAAATAAATAAATAATATTAAACTCAACAAAAAAAATTATTTAGATAATAAAATAAAACAAAAATAAATAAATAGCATTATCTGCCCTAAACAAATTAAATTATACATATGTATAATTATATTCTAAAAACACATTAATTTTTTATAAAAAAAATGTATATACATATGTAAATGATAATGATTATTTCCAAGAAAATTTGTATTTAAATAATTAAGAGTTAAAAAAAATATTATTACATTCAATAAAAAATTGTTTTTATAAAATAAAAATAAATATGTATATCATTATATTCAACAAAAACTGTCTTTCATAATAAAAAAAAACCAAATAAATATAACATTATTCCATAAAAACAATAATTTATATATGTATTTATATTCTACAAAACATTTAATTGTATTAAGAAAAAAATATATAAATAATAACAAAAAATTAATTTACATACATACATAATAAAAAAATTAAAAAAAAAAATATTCCAAAAAAAATTTTAAATATAAAAAAAAAAATATCACAATATTCAAACAAAAAAAATTATATAATAAAAATTAAAAAAAGATATATAAATAAATATGCATAAAAATTAAATTTTGTATTAAAAAATTAATAAATATCATTATATACAAGAAAAAATTTGATATACATATATTATGGAAAAATCAACAAAAATATTTTTTTTATATAAAAAATTAAAATATATAAAATAAATATAAATAACCTATAAAATTCAACAAAACGAGAATAACACTTTGCAGCAGGGCAACAATTGCCGCAACCAAGCAAACAACAGCAAGCGCAACAGTTATTGCAATCGCACCACACAGTTACATATTTCAATAAAAGGTAGATTATCTCGTTTATCTGCGCACTTCTGCCGCCTGCCTGCTCCACTTTGGGTATTACAGCGATGACGACATTATTAACACACGCCTACGCGCAGCTGAATGGAAATACACCACAACAGCAACAACAATCAGAACAACAGTGAATGCCAAAGTTGGTACACAAAATTTCGACAATGTTGATTTGCTACAGCGCGGCGTCAGTAAAAATGTTTGCACAGAAACACAGAAACACATACATACATACATACATACATGCACTCATGCACAAATACATGCTTGCACTTAAACACAAATACATATATAACCAACGAGTGCTTTTGTATTTAATCTTTAGCCCAATTGGGCCATGAATATTTATTAAGCATTTGTTGTTATTTACGATAGAATTCCCTTAACGGTTGTTGGCAATATTAATAGCGGTAAATACAATGGTGTCGCACTAGCAACAGCACCAGCAATAGCAAGAAAGAGAAGAAGTACGAGTATGAGAGTAGGAGTACACAAACAACTGTTGCAACAATACTCGTTACAAGTCAACAAAAACAACAGCAGAGTCAAGCCGTCGCTGGAAAGGTGCTTTTAGTGGAGCTGCGCCTGTAGTTATACAGTTGTGGATGGTAGATGGGCATAGGCTGCGAGGCGAGAACCTTTAAATGCAGCGGCCACAGAGCCGACCAGCGCAATTATTACAATACACAGCAAATAATCGTTGAATTCGTCGAAATTCAGCAGAAAGCTGGAGGACAAGTTGTTGAAAAGGGGGCTGCAGGCTATTCGCGGGTTATATATGTATAAGTAAATATCTGTGTATGTACATATACATTTGTACAGTTAATCAGTCAATATGTAATGAGTGTACATAAATTGTAAGCAATTTTCACTGCTGTCTAGAAAAATATGAATTGGGAGCAAGTGGAAAAATTTTACTGAGCTACAATAGTTGGAAAGCTCTTAACTAGTTTCATGAAAGAAATAATATATTTTAATATCTGGTAAATTTGCTGCGCTGATAAGCATAAATAGTTCATGTTTGCGTATATATTTTGGTGAGTTTTTAAAAACTTTTAGACTTGTTGAGTTAATAATTAATTGGAATTTTTTCAGTACATCGCTTAAATGACGTCAGATTAAAGCACTGAGTTCATTAATAGTCGCTTTGCTAGCAAAAAGCTACTTTTACTGCTTAACTTACATGCTCAACTCACTGCTAAAATGACGTCACTTTAGCCTTTACTATCTGGCCTTTACTACGATGGGCGATTTAGTAAAACAGTTTTTGAGATATCGATTTGAAATTTGGCACACGTTCTTTACTCCTCAAGAAGCTGCTTATTTGTTGGAACGGCCGATATAGGACCTCTATAGCATATAGCTGCCATACAAACTGAACGTCCAAAATCAATTTCTTGTATGGAGAAATGTTTTATTTTGAAAGATATTTTCATGAAATTTGGTATGGCTTATTTTCCAAAACAACCACTTAATCTCCGAAAAATTTATTCCGATCGGAACACTATATCATATAGTTGCCATACAAACTGAACGTTCAATATCATATGCTTGTATGAAAAACTTGTTTATTTTAAAAGATATTTTCATGAAAATTGCCACGAATTATTTTTCAAAAGAACAACACAATCTCCGAAAAAATTATTCCGATCGGGTCACTATAGCATATAACTGCCATACAAACCGAACTTTCGAAAACAAGTTTTTGTATGGAAAACTTTTTTATTTAACTAGTTATGTACACAAAATTCGGCATGGATTATTCTCCAAGCACAGAGTACAATCTCCGAAAAAATTATACCGATCGAACCACTATAGCCTATAGCTGCCATACGAACTGAACGTGCAAAATCAAGTTCTTGTAAGAAAACGTCTACCTCCGAAGGGTATTATAGCTTAAAAATCACAAAAATAATTTACACTTAAACGCTTGTAGCATTTGAGATAATGTCGCACATTTCAACCTTTCTGCAAACGCGTCTGAGCAGCGTTAATCACAAGCTTTCCAACTGCATGTATTAAGTAACATTTAAGCGCAGAAATAATTACTGTCTCGCCTTCACTCTCACTCGTAATCACATTTGTCACAAAATGAAAGCAGTAGCAACTGCAACAACAAACACAACAAAAGCCATTTAATGCTTATTACGTCAAGGAAAATTAATTATTTCCAGCTGGCAACAAGATATGCCTGCTAACCCCTTTTCGCCAGCTGCTACACTAAACCCCCCCGACGTTGGTTTTGCATGCCGCCATTTCGCGCGCTTGCCATAGTGTGTGACAGCATGGCTTATCAGCGAACATATGGCAACGCAATACAGCTGGTATTGCCACATCGCTGCTGGCGTGACACACTAAATAGGTAAATAATTCACATTACAAATGAGTTCAAACGCGAATTACTATGTGCATAAGCATGTATGTGTATATACATACTTACATATGTACATGCGCGAGCGTGTGTTTATGCAGCGCGAATATGCAATATGTGGCGCGACTATAGACCATTCTTATCGCTGCGCGCATGCAACACAAAGTCAAGAAATAAGTGTGCATGTGTGTGTGTGAGTGGGTGGTGGATGGGGCACAAGTGGCTACGTTTCACTGTGGAGACGCAACAGCTTGACAGCACATTGATTGGCATTTCAAGGTCCCGTTAAACACGCAACGTATGTTACAAATATGAATACGATTACCGTTACACATGTACAACACCGTGTGTATGTACATGTAAGTGTGTATGTTTGCATGAATTAAGTCATTTGTGTGAAAATTCGAAGTGCAGGCAGGCGTTGTGGCCCTACTGAGCGCTAGTTAGTCCATATGCTACGCTTGATAAGCAATTAATGACAACAACAAAGCAGGCACACACACATACATACAATAAAGAATAAATGTTAGCTTTAGTTGCAACGCAGCGAATATACACTTCATTAATTAAGAGTTTCTTTGCAGCACTTAATTTTGAGAGGTTCATTTGTATGGCAGCTATATGCTATAGTGGACCGATCTGTATAATTTCTTCGTATATTATATTGGTGTCTTACAGAATAATCCACACCAAATTCCATGATGCTATCTCCTCAAATAAAAAAGTTTTCCATACCAGCACATGAGTTTGATCGGTCAGTTTGTATGGCAGCTATATGCTATAGTGCTCCGATCTGAACAATTTCTTCGGATATTGTAATAGTGTCTTAGGGAATTATCTACACCAAATTTCGTGATGATATATCCTCAAATAAAAAAGTTTTCCCTTGAAGGACTTAAGTTTGATTGGTCAGTTTCTATGGCAGCTATATGCTATAGTAGACCGATTTGTACAATTTTCTCGTAAATTTTACTTTTGCCCTAAAGAATAATCTGTGCCGAATTTCGTGAGGATATCTCTTCAAATGAAAAATTTTTCCATTGAAGGACTCCGAGGCTTCCTTCTTCTTTTCGACAGGGCACACCCTACCACTGCATCGAAGGCACTTCAAAGTCACTAAATGTAAGTGAAATTGCATTAAGTGCAAGTCTTAAGGTCTCGTCATGTGAAAATTAGTGAAATTAAGCGCAAAGCGTTCGAAATTTCTCTTTAAAGTTTGCTTCATTCCTTTCGTTTAATTGAAATTTGGTAAAACCTGTTGCCCAACTGTCAGATCAATGCGCGTGCTAAATTTAAGTAACTGCAAAAATTAAAATTTAACTTAACACGCCTGCTTTAATTACATGCACTTGGTTGCTGCACGCAAACAAGTTGCCAGCGCGCTACGATACTCGTATTCGCCTGAAATTCATGTTTTTTTAGTTTTTGTCGTTTTTGTTTCGCCGCCGTCAACTGACGCATGCAAATGAGCAAAAGCAATAAAAATCACTTAATGCTGCCGCCGATTTTGTTGATTTTGCGATGAGGTAATGTTGGGAAAAGTTAAATGTTAACGCAAGAAGCGATCAGCAGGGCGTATGAGTGACGTCATTCAGGTTAATTGCGAAGTTCGACATTAAATCGAGATAAATGCAAAAAAAAATATTTATAAGGATGCAGACAGAACATGTGAAAGCTAATTGACGCGGGTGAAAGCATGCTGGCCATAAATAACTAACGGAGGACTGAGGACTTCCAAAATGAATGAGGCAAAATGTGAGCACCAAAGTATGAAAAGGCAAAATGTAATATTACAGAAAATTTTTTCAACTGTCGCTTCCGACAATTATGTGTTGAAACTTGAGGAAAACGGTAACAGAACTACTTCTTTTTGTTGATGGGCACAGCTAGTTGAGCAATAAGTCTAGCTGAAGCTAACGAGCTGATAACGAAAGGCGCTCCAGTGACGCTATCAGTAGCAAGGGAACGTGTGTTTTGGATAGCGATCTCTGGTTCAGCCAACGAACTTAAGCTAACCATGTCCAAAAAATATATATATTTTAAGAAAATTGCTATCTTTGTAGTACCTAGCGAGTAATTAATCGCCTACACTTGAGCTCGGCGCTACCCTCCACCCGCCATACCACTATAAACATATGAAAAAAAAAAAAACATTTTACAACAATTGCTTTGAAAATTGCTATAAATCGATGACAAATTGCTTCATGTGGAAATGAGTAGCAATAAAAAATAGCAATTCAAATGGAATCATAAATAATGACTACCAGCAAGTCAGCTGCACACATGTTGGCAATCATTTTGTAAATGTAAAGGAATTAGTAATTCATAAAGGGGAAATGTTTTTCAGCACGCGCTGTAAAATAGCAATTACTGAAAATCATTTTCGAGCAGAAATGCGCAAAACTGTCGTGTGTCTTTATACAACAAAGTAGGTAAGTAAGCAATATTAGAAATTGCTGAGCACAAAATCAATGGCAAGCCACCGTGACAATGACAAATAGCGAAGGAATGACTCTTTCACAAAACAGCGCGCGGTGAAATGAATGTATGTATGTAAGAGCATAGAAACAAACATGTGTGCCATGCTGGCGAACAAACAATTTTTAAATACCATAATCAAAACAGAAAAAGAAAACAGGAGCAGTTATTGCTTTGATATATCGGCGCAAAATAATCACATTTTTCCGATACGAAAATCAGCAACATAGCTTTAAGCGATACATATACATGTATGTACATACTTATGTTTATGCATGTCTATACTTAAATACATACGTGCATTCCTTATATTCGAAGTGATAAGCTATCTAAACGAAATGGTAGGGCCCACTACAACACCAACAATCATAGAGAACAAAGAATATGACTTACAACGCAAAATATGCCATTCAAGCGAAATTAATAGATAAAACATGTAAAGTGTTGGCTGAGTATAGGCAAAATGTTTGTAATGGTCATACATATGTACATACAAATGTACACCACATACATACATACATATGTGGAAAACTACAAAAATGCTTTTACGGTAACAAGAAATGAAATGAGTTTGCAATCAAGATAAGTCATAAAAAAGCGATTATGGTAGATATCGAAAAAACTAATAACAAACAATCGATAACAAAATGACTCTATAACAAAAAATGTATATCGATAATAAAAATAACCGATAACCAAATCGAAATAGCAAAATTCAGAAATAAATAACAAAGAAAATAACAAAATGACTCTTTAAAAATATCGATAATAATAAAAATAATCGATAAAAAATCGATAACAAAAAATCGATATCAAAAAAAATCAATAAAAAAGATAACCGAGAATAAAAATAATCGGTAAAAACATATCTATAAATTTAGTTACATATTAAAAATTTGTAATTATTTCGAATTTCTATATATTTTTTTCATTTTAAATGTTAGGAAAAAAGTAAAACTTTATTTAGATATTTTTTTGCGATAATAATAAATATTCATTGAATAGCATTAAGGTAGAAACATCTTGTACAAAACCATTTCTCAAAATTTATCGATATATATTGTATTGCTATCGATTAATTCGATAATTCAAAATTTATCGATATATATTGTATTATTATCGATTAATTCGATAATTTTTGTTACTGAAAAATATAATTAGAAGTTTCATACTTTTCCCAGTAATTTAACTCAAATTTAAAGATAATTTTTTTTTAATTATTATTGGATTATTTCAATCATCTGTATAATTGAAAATAATCACTTTTATTTACTGAAAGTATATTACTGTTTATTGAACTATCGATTAATGCCATTATTTTTATTGCTGAAAATAATAATTGCTAGTAATTTTTCTGAAATATATCGATTATTTTTAATGATTAATCGATTAATTTCTTAAATGTATCTATTATTTTTAATGATTAATCGCTTAATTCGATAATTTTTATTACTGGAAATAATAACAGAAAATATCGTTTTACCTTTGCTAGAAAAAATTCTCAAATTTATTGAATTATCGATAATTTTTACTACTGAAAATAATTGCAATTAGTTTTTCTTAAATGCATAGATTATTTTCAATTATTAATCGATTAATTCGACAATTTTTATTACTGAAACCAATAATTAAAAGTATAGCATCAACTTTAACAATATTTTTTTTTTAGATTTATCAATTATTTATTAAACATTAATCAGTTAGTTCGATAATTTGTTTACTAAAAATAATATTTCAGAATAATATTTTTGTTTGAAACAGATTTCTCAGATTTACCGATTATATCATACTAAAAAGTCATCGATTATTCAGATAAGTAATTTTTTTTTGTTTATCGATTATTTTTGAATTATTATTCAATTAGTCCGATAATTTTTATTACTATAAATGACAATTCAAAGTATTGTAAGAATTTTGTCTGAAAGATTCAGATTTATCGATTACATAATACTGAAAAGTTATCGATAAATTCGATAATTTTGACTAACGAAAATATTAGTCCAGAGTAACGTATTATCAGTAATTCTGCTCAAATTTTTTGAATTATCAATTGTAAAAAATTATAAATATATCGATTAATACGATAATTTTTCACAAAAAATTATTTTCACTTCATACCTGTATATACAAACCATACAAGCGTGCTATATATGCAATATAATGAAACACAATTAAGAAATTTTAATAGGGGTGCCCACCATTAGTGCCATTCAGTAATGACTTCATTTTCAAGAGTCACGCCATAATACTTAAAGAGTGATTAGACAAGGTGCGGTAGTAATTTAAAGTGAATTGCAATGTTTTTGTTACAAGTTCAATGTTTTTGGTTCGATAGATGGAGATGACGAAGTCATATTGATTTTTTACAAATATTTGTTTATTAAGTCCTTAAAAAAATGTCTTTTTTTACATAAAGTAGTTTAAGAGTACAGAGTACTAGTACAATGACTGAGTGCCCTTGATTTTCTATTGCACAAACAGCAAAAATAATAAGAACGTTGGAATGAGGGTCCAACTTTAAGCTTTCTTTCTGCTGCTTACGGCAGACTGCAGCTGCAAATACGTTAAGCTCGTAAGGCTCATTCATCATATGTTTAGTTTCACAATAAAGCCAAATGGCTGCTTTTTTCTCAAACAACAGACGTCTGCGATTGACGTAGGTAAACATTTGCATGCAACAATAAAGATGGGAGAACACCTCTAGACCAATATATGTATGTATGTATGTATGAACAAGCCAGTGTTTAGGTGAATGAAAAGTGCAACAACAAATTCAGGGGTGAGAAGAAAAAAGTTGAACATATTTAAATATTAATTCTTTAGATTGACACGAACATGAAAATGCGCGTTGGCAACAGAGCAACGCGGGCAGCAAACGCAAACTAGGAAGAATCATTTTGGCGAGTCAATGCAACGACTGCAAAGAGCGGCGTACAGATAGGAAAGCGGGCGCATGTAGGCAAATATAAATTTTTATAGAAAATTGTTAACATTTCAATTGCAAAACAGCTGAGCGCCGGCGTTCGGTATGACGTGAGCAAAGCCTGAGCAAATCGCAATTGTTGGTGTCGCAAAGAAAGCACCGCAGAGCCGAACGGAGAGCGCTGAGCAATTGATTGAATGCAAGCGCCACGAAGAACGCCACAGAGACCCAGAGCGCACAAGTGTTCAAGTCAGTGGCGGAGCCAAGGGGGGTAAAATTTTAGGTTTCAAACACAATGCCCACAAAAACGGAGATTTTAATACAAATTCAGATGATTTTAAAGAGTAAGAACAATATTAAAAACATGTTGACAGCAAAAACGCACCTGCCTCCCCTTGTAAAAAAAACTTGATGCGCCACTGTTACAAGTAAATTGTAAAATTGTAAATGAAGCGCATCGAATTCAGCTAATCAGCCAGTTGAAAGTTTAATTAAGACGACAATTGCTTGCGTACAAATGCGACAAGACCAACAACAAAGCGAAGAACAAGGAAGAAAATTACATTAGTAACGCGTAATGAAGACTAAAACGAAGAAAAGAGCAAAGCAAGCAGAACAACAACACACAATCAAGCAAAAAAGACACAAAGAGCGCGTTTCTTGGTAAAAGTGGCCCCACAAAGCGCTGAAAAGCTCAAATTTATGGCGAGTAGATATTTTTAGGGCTTTTCAAGTTTAGCCAAATGCCGAAGAGGGGCCAAAACAAACGAGCTACAACGACGATATGTAATTTGCGACAAGCAGATTATGGTCAACGAATTATTGTCAAGCACTTATGCGAAAGACAATACGAAAAAAAAAATTATTAAAAAAAAAATTATTAAAAAAAAAATTATAAAAAAAAAAATAAATAAAAATTAAATACAAAAAAAATTAACTAAAATATATAAAATAAAATATCAATTATAAAAAAAGAACAAATAATTGGAAAAATAAAATAGAGTAAAACAAATAAAATTAAAAATATAAAAACAAATATATAAAAAATAAAATGAAGAATATAAATTAATGAAATAAAAATATCAAAATTAAATTAAATAAAAAATAATGTAATATACATAGTTACAAAAAATAAAATACAATAAAAAATGAAATACGAAAAAAATAAAATACAAAAAATATAAAAACTAATAAAAATTAATAAAATAAAAAAGATATAAAAAATATAAAAAATAGCATAAAATATAACAAAACCCAAAAAAAAACGTTAAATTAAAATAATATCAAAAAAGTACATAAAAAATAAAAATTTAAATTAAAAAAAGAAAAATAAAATAAAAAATAAAAAAATTAAAAATGAAATACAATAAAAAAAATATATTAAAAACTAAAAAAAATTACATAAAATTTGTATATAATTTTTAATAAAAAAATTAAAGTAAAAAAAAAAATTAAAGTAAAGTAAAAAAAAAAATTAAAAAATGAAAAAAAAAAAATTAAATAATAAAAAAAAAATTAAAGTAAAAAAAAAAAAATTAAAGTAAGTAAAAAAAAAAATTAAAAAATTAAAAAAAAAAATTAAATAAAAAAGATAAAATTCAAATAATATAAAAAAAAATACAACAAAAAAATATATTTTATCAAAGTAAACGATATATGAACTGCTTATGTTGTCTGTATGTAGACAGCATAATTAACGCAGCGGTTCGATACGAATGAGTAATGTCACATGCCGCCATGTTCGCACACGCTATATAATGCCGCTATGCTGGCTTGACGAATGCCACACATTTGGGAACCTTACAAAATCCGTCCCGAATTTGTCGGCGGCAGTGACGTGCATGCGACCAATGCGGAAGAGACACGTTAAGTTTCATAATTTATTAGCAAGTGTGTGAGGAAGCGAGTTTGAAAAAAAATTAAAAATTAAAAAAAAACTTTTTGTGAGTGCAAAATACACAAAATATGCAGCGAGCAAATGCTTTTGTTTCAACACAGATATTGGCAATAAAATTTTGTGCGACTTTTATTAGGTTAAAATATTTATGGTTGGCCAGTTGGGCATGGAAGTAGAAGATATTCCTTACGAAAAACTTTAATTTGTGTGAAGAGTGGTGATTTCAACATTTGAGCGCTCAATTTTAGTGCAAAAGTTTGTATGAAACACATTAATGGCGATCAGTGTTAATGATCAGTGATCACTTGCTGCCACACAAAATCATTTTTGTTTATTAAATCACAGTTTTACTTAAATTTTATTGTTTCAAGTGATATTATGTATAAAAATCGGAAACATCGCTCATTTTTTTGGTTCAAAATGAAGATCACTTTTACATGATCTACTACGTTTTTAGCACTGTAGTTTGGACGCTTCAGTCTATATGGATATCTAGATGGCTGCTTGGCTTATCCCTGGATATGTATTTATGTCATGAAAATCACTGTTGAATATTAATCGATCACAGACGATTCGAAGATCACTATTTTACCAACTGAAGATCACTTTTGTACGTATTTTGCATTTCGCATTAGTTTTGTTGAACTTTGCTTGCGAAAAAACTTGCGACACTTTCTTTTTATAATCCAAAATTATATACTCGCGGACGCGGATAACTGCTCTCAAGCGCGATCACCTTTATTTACTTGTACTTTAATATGAGAATAATCATGTCTTTTAAAACATTGAACCACATTTATCAAAATATTTAAAATAATTTGTTATCAAAACACTTGTTCAATCGTATAGAGCTGATTATCTACCTGCGAACGCACTTTACGTGATCTTCAGTTGTGTAGATCACTTTTACTCCGCACACTTCAAAGCGTTTCCATTCACTAATTCTTTGTATTTGCAAGTACAGGAAATTTTATGTGCTACCATGCTATATGTTGACCTGTGAAATCGTATAACAATTAAGCGGCATTATTGTTGTCATTACTAGCGTGAATTCGCACTTAATTGCGTCACGTGATCAAGCGGTCTAGACAGCTGCTAACGATTGATATAAATTTTCCATCATTAATAATTTATGTTTAGATTTTGCAAGAATTGAAATAATTTCAGTTAAGTGCTACACAAACTGCGGGCTTATCTTATTTTCCAAAGCGATCATGGCGATCTACGATCTTAACAGCGACAAAAATGTGGTTTATTTGTGTTAAAATAATTAGAAGCTTTTGGTTTCTAGCATATATTGATAATATATGATTACTGGGGTAGTAATATAATATTATTATGTGCTGTCAGAAATTTTAATTTTTTATCACACAGTGATCAGTGATCTTCATCGGGTTAAGCTGCTCGTAAGGGCTTGTATGAACTACTTTTTTATTCGACGAGATATCCTGATGAAATTTGGCGTGAATTATTTTTCAACGCAGCAATACAATATATCAAGAAATTGTTTAGATCGGATCACTATAGCATATAGTTGTCATACAAACTGGACGATCGGACACAAGTTCGGGTAGGGAAAACTTTTTTATTTGATAGGATATCGTTACGAAATTTGGTATGAATTATGGTCTAAGGCAACTATATAATATATCAAGAAATATTTCAGATCGGACCACTATAGCATATAGCTTCCATACAAACTGACCAAACAAATTCAAGTCCTTGTATGGAAAATTTTTTTAAATGATGAGATATCTTGATGAAATTTGGTATGAACTATTTTCCAAGGCAACGCTGCTATATATCAAGAAATTTTTTAATTCGGATAATTATAGCATATAGCTTCCGTACAAACTGACCGATCAAACTCAATTCTTTGTATGTAAAAC
The DNA here is from genome assembly GCF_023373825.1 of Bactrocera dorsalis. Lineage (NCBI taxonomy): Eukaryota > Metazoa > Arthropoda > Insecta > Diptera > Tephritidae > Bactrocera > Bactrocera dorsalis. Next base: position 67,080,966 of record NC_064307.1, on the reverse strand, counting down.
TTTTTTATTCCTGGAGATATCCTGATGAAATTTGACGTGCATTATTTTCCAAGGCAACGCTGCAATATCTCAAACAAATTTTTCAGATCGGATAACTATAGCATATAGCTGCCATACAAATTGACCAAATAAACTCAAGTTCTTGTATGAAAAACTTTTTTATTTGATGAGATATTCTCATGAAATTTAACACGACTTATGCTCTAATGCAACGCTACAACATCTCAAACAAATTTTTCAGATCGGTTCACTATGACATATAGCTACCATACAACTTTGGCGATCAAACTCGAGCTCTTGTAGAACAAAATTTTTTGGTTTCACTCAAAGTTGCGTATTTTACTTTTAAACGTATTATCATATTTTCTATTTTTTTTTTTACTATTTTTTCGCATATCAATTATTTTCTATAAGTATATTTATATTTGTATGTATGTATATTTGCTCAGGCTATTTTCGCATAAATAAGTATAATTTCCGCTATTTTAAGCCAAATGATTTTTAATTGAAAGCAAATACGTTCGCTGTTACACAATTTCCGTATACTTTAAAGTGTCACCGGGTCAATTTATACCAGCAAGTGATTCATTATTATGTGCTTGTTCTTGTATGCTTTGGCTACAGGCAAGGGCAACGATCAATCAAGCGCTTGACTTATGTTGCTCCAATTTACGCTCCACGCTCGACGCATAGCCAAACAAGCGCATAAAATACGAAAACGCGTTTACTACACACGGCCGCTTGCTTTTAGAAGCTTTTGTAAAGTTTTGCGAAATTATGAAATAATGCGAAAAAAAACAAAAATCTCGGTGACACGGTTAGTATGGCACATAACGCACACGAACACAATATTTATTAGGTTAGTTTCATGTTACTGCGAATAAATTTAATACTTTTGCTTATTTTTCAGGTATTTGATTTATTTTTTTTTTGTAATTTTTTAGTTGTTTATTCTCACGTCAATTTTGTCGCGTTCGCCGTAGCAATTACATGGTCATGTGCACCATTCAAACAAATAGCCGCTCGACCGACCGACCAACTGACTAGCACTAGCAGCGCTTGCACGGACCACTGTCAGCGCAGCCCCGCAACGAGCAATTGTGTTCAATTTTTGCATGCCGCCCCGCGCTCATCAGGCACTGGTCGCTCACAAGCTGGCTTGCATATGAACGAGTGCGGCTAAGTCAGTTGATCGCAAGTGTGTGTGTGTGCGTCATATAATAGTCTAGCGATCGCGATCGCGCCACTCACGATCGATATACTTGCTATATAGCAAACTTAATGAGTAAATGTTGGCGACGATAATCATAATTCAGCGCTGAGCGTCGTACCGTACCCAAGAAATAGTTCTTTGAGCGGCAGCGACTTATACTAGCTATGAAGGCAGGCCGGCCCACGAGCGTTGGTCGCTTCGGTGCTGCAATTGATATGTGTTATCTTGGCTGACAAGTCATATAAAATACAAATGCTAGTGTGTGTACTTAGGTGCTTCCCAAGAGCTTTATTAGCTGACGATTGGAGGGTGAAGTAGAAACTTTTTCACCTCACGTCATTTCTTGCGTTTGTTATACCCTGTACAGTGTATGTTAAGTTTTGCACGAAGTTTGCAAGAACTTGAAAGAAACGTTAAAGACACTTTAAGGTAGTTTTAAGTATAAATGATATCGTATACAAGTATAAACGATCAGCGTGACGAGTTAAGCTGATTTAGCCATGTCCTTTTGTTTGCATATATGCCAATTAGTTCCTCGGTTTTAGAGCAATCGCTCTGAAATTTTGCACACGTTATTTTTTCTTCAAGAAATATCTCATTTGTCGGAACTTTCGATATCAGACCTCTATAACATATAGCTGCCATATAAACTGAGCGATCGGAAACAGGTGCTTGTATGGAAAACTTTTTTATTTGCCGAGATATCTTCACGAAATCAGGTACACATTATTATTTAGAAGTTTGCTACAATCTCTGAAGAAACTGTTCGGATCGGACCACTATAGCTTAGAGCTGCCATACAAACTGCACGATCAAAATGAAGTTCTTGTAGAGAAAACTTTTTTATTTGCCTAGATATCTTCACAAAATTTGGCAAAAATTATTATTTATAGCATCGCTACAATCTCAGAAGAAATTGTTCTAATTGGACCACTATAGCTTAAAGCTGCGATACAAAATGATCTATCAATTTAAGGTCCTTGTATGGAAAACTTTTGTATTTGACGAGATATCGTCACGAAATTTGATACGCATTATTATCCAATTCATGTCTACAATCTCCGAAGAAATTGTTCAGATCGGACCACTATAGCTTATAGCTGTCATACAAACTGAACGTTCAAAATCAAGTTTTTGTATGGACAACTTTTTTTGTTAACGAGATATCGTCACGAAATTTGGCGCACATTATAATTTGAAACACCGTTACAATATACGAAGAAATTGTTCAGATCGGACCACTATATCATATAGCTGCCATACAAACCGACACATCAAAATCAAGTTCTTGTAGGGGAACTTTTTTATCTACATATAAAATTTTTGGTTTCAATATTGTCACATACATATATATATGAGTATTTATGTATGTACATGAGTACATACTACCGTTTTATTGCGTCATTTTTGGACAAGCTTTGGATCGTAAGCTCTTCAGATAAGGTAAAAAAAAATCAGCTGTTTGTTTTCGTTATTGTTTAAAGCAAACGATAAAGCAATGCCTAATCAATAACTTTCGTTTATTTGCCTTCGTTTTTGTCGTTAGCAGCTACCGTATGCGTTATGAACGCCTGTGAAGTGCACAAACTTTTAGGTACACACAAACGGCTCGATTGCTGAAAATTACGAAAATGACGTCACCGCGCGGCTTGACCATTTCGGCGCATAAACAACGCGAGCAGGTAGACAGACACAGCAGCGATTGCGACAAATATCGTTCGATATGCACACGTATTGAAAGTCAGCAATGTCACGGCGCACACAACACGCCATAAGTGGTCAACGTACGAATTGCAACGCTGCAACGCGGCGTTGGCGAACGAGTTTGCCAAACGAACGCGAGGCAAACGTGCAATCGTCGTGCCGCTGCCGCTGTGCTTTGCTGACAAGCCAAGTTCAAATTTGTTAAAACAATTAATTTTAGATTTGCACTGTTGCATTTTGTGCGCTTGCTGCGGTTGGAAATTTTAATTTTTGCCCCGTCATTGTGTCACGTTATGATTTGTTGTGCGCGATTGAGCAGCTGATCGTTGCCACAACAACAACAGGCCACAAGCGGCACATGTGTGCCTTTTATTTAATTAACCTAACGCTACAGTTATGGAGCAAAGGGAAGCACTGGCAGCAACAAGTGCTCAACGCTGGCTACATAATAAAAAGCAACAACAAAAAAATAAAAAAAAAAAATTAAAAAAATATTAAAAGCAATAGAGCGCTTCAGTTGCCCGTTGAGTGGCATCAATTAATGATCACGTTGTTTGTGTTGTTATTATTTTTGTTTTTGTTTCATTGTCTATATTTTCGCTGATTCTACAATAATTGCCACTGCTTTTCCCGTTGATTGTCAGCAATAATTGCGAATCATAAATTTGTGCTGTTGGAAAGCAAAACGCGCCTGCCACGGGTGGCTAGGGGCAGCTGGAGCTGGGGTGATTGGTGGCGGCATTTCGAAAGCGAGCGTAAATGTAACTGATAGTTACGAAAATTACTATAAAAATTTATTGAGATTTATGTTTTTCACTTAGGAGGTTATGAGATATTTATTTGTTTACACTAACAGCCTAAGAGTAACCTAAGGAAGGGTTAGCGGGAAGCAGTAAGGAAAAGAAAACAAATAAAAACTACGAAAAACAGGTTTTTACTACACTCTGTGTGGGATTGTTTCCTTATGCCCTTATAAACACGTCTCACTATGTGCCTGGCCTTAGAAACTCGAAGCTTAGTAGTTGTATTGTTTACATGTTGCCACTTAATTTGTCATTTTAGAGAATCCATTGCATTGATTGTAGCGCTGCACTAAATTTTAGAAAGTCTCACACTTAATGTATTTATTTATTGTTATTTATGCAGTCTGTATGCATACTATTATTTCTAATTGTTGTTTGTTTATAATTAAGTCGAGTGCTTTAAAGCTTTTTCACACCCTCACTCGTGCAAAATGCAAACAGCAATTATATAAGATTATGCAATAAAAACTGACAGTTTACTAGAAAAATATTAATTTCATTCTCTCTTATTAAAAACTCAGACGAAATTATCGGTTTAAAAATTACTATGAAAAAAATCAAGGGAATCGATGTCGTATATGTTGGACATGTTCTATGGCTTATTCTGAAATACTTTGTCTTGGTCTAAAATCAGTCTCGAGTCAGCGATTATAGCCAAGTTAACAACAGCGCCCCAGTCGTTCTTCCTTTTCACTGTTTGGCGCTAATTGGAGATACCAAGCGTAGCCAAAGCCTTCTCCGCCTGACCTTTCCAACGGAGCGGAGGTCTTCCTCTGCTTCCCCCGGAGGGTATTGCGTCAAATACTTTCAGAGCTGGAGTGTTTTCGTCCATACATACGACATGGCTTAGTCAGCGAAGCCGCTGTCTTTCAATTTACTGAACTATGTTAATGTCGTCATCGAATACCAGATCCATTTGCTTCGCTGATTTAACCATTATGGAGAAAGCAACACTAACGGCGCTGTATTTGAGGCCAATGATATCAATATCATCGGCGTACGCCAGCAGCCTCTCCATTCAGCTCTGCAGTTCGAATTATTACCTCCAGCAATAAATTGAAGAGGTCTCACGCAAGGGAGTCGGCTTATCCCACGGTAGTTGGCGCAGGTTGTGCGGTCTCCCTTTTTGTTGATTGGTCAGAGCATGATTTCGTTCGATCATATTCTACAAAGAAGCTGATGCAAGTTCCTTATCAGTTCTTCGGATCGAACTTTTTCATGGTCGGACAATGGAACGTCTGCTTTATCGTCATCGATTGGGGTATCGGGTTCGAAATCTCCTGATTTTAAACCTTCACGCCATTCAGCAGGCTGGAGAAGCGTTTCCACCATACTTTTGGTATGCTCTGGGCATCAGTTACTAGATCACCTTTGGTGTTCTACAATATTATTTCTTGAAATTTTCTGTTAGTCGCCACATCTTTTCGTAGAATTTTCCATCATTACCCCTGTTGGACAGCTTTTCATCAAGCTCTTTGTACTGCAAATGCATTTCGCTTCCCTCTTCAACCCTGTAACGATGCGAGGTAGACAGTCTGCTTTCTCTCCACTGCGACAAGGCACTCCTCGTCGTACCAGCTACTCTTTTGCCTTTTCCGAAAACCAATGGTTACGTTTGCAGCTATACGTAAGGAGCTTGAAATGCGGTCCCACAGTTCCCTTATACCGAATTGATGACGAGAGCTCCCAGAGGACAGGAGTGCAAGTCGAGTAGAAAATCGTTCAGTTGTGTGTTGTGATTGCAGCTTCACGACGTTGAACCTTCCTTGTGTTTGTGGACATGCGTTTTTTGCTGCACATCGGCGGGTGCATGTCTAGTGGTCCGAGTCAATGTTAGGACCTCGGAGCGTACGCACGTCTTAAACACTGAAAACGTGTCTTCCGTTTATCACAACATGCTCTATCTGGTTGGTGGCTTTCTGATCCGGAGACAGCCAGGTAGCTTGGTTGCATATGTGAAAAACATAGCGACTGACTAGTTGGGCTAGTGATTCTTACTAGTTCTTTTCAAGCTTACAACCAGTTAACTCTGCAGGATATGCTATGTATGTATAAGTAAAATGCTTATGCCACATTTCAACAACGTAATTTCGGCTGACCTTCATATTTGAGCGACGCAAAAACACATAAAAAATTCCAATAATATTTTTAATGTCACGGGATCAAGCGCGCAGTGCCGCGCTATCTAGCAGCGAATAGCTGACAGTAATCCAATTTGAGCGAACCTACCCAACACGGTTTCGTGTTGTCCTTTTATGGCCACAAACAAAAGCTGCAGGAGAAGCGGGCGGCGACGCATGTGGAGCTGGCGACAAAGCAGGAGCAGCTGGTAGAGACAGCAGCGGCGTGCCACGGTTTGCATGCCATTTCATGCTATGTCGCGCTATAACCCGAATGACCTTAAGTAGTTGTTTTTGTTGTTGTTTTTATTACGAGTTATGGTTTATGCTGTTTAAAACCACTCCTTAATCTTCCGCCACAGCTCTTTCCACGGCGCGCATGGTGTAAGCTCGAGGAGCACTTCGGCATTCGATGCCATTAACGCTATCGCTTGGCATATCCTGTTTAAATACCGCTTTGCATAGCGATTTCTGGAGTAAATGCACGCGCGCACACATACCTACACACTTACACATGTTCGCTGGCAGCATGTGAGCGAGAGTTTTTACTAAAGCTTATGTGTGTGCGTGTGGCGGAGGAAGCGCTGCATAATTCCATTGCTTTTCTGTTTTGTGTTGAGTTTTTCTTAGCGTTTTTTTGTTGTTGCACTACAAAATTTTTTCCGCTTTTCCATTATTATTGTACTTTTACGATGCTCAACACGTCGCCGCAGTTCAATCATTTGTTCGCCGCATTTTATTGCTATGGAAATGAATGGGTGTGCGCGCAGGTGTGTGTGTGTTGGTGTTTGGGTCAAGGATGCCATCGCTATTAATTGTTTGATTTACGACTTTGTCATGCCATAGAGAAGCATTTCATTTATGTACTTTCGCCATTAAATGGATTAAGAATAACAAATTGACAAAGGTGAGTTTGTGGGTGTGGGTGTGAGAGAGAGAGAGAGTGAGAGTGAATGTGGCTTCCTCTAAAACAATTAGAAAATTGTATATAATTATGAGTGGTTGGATGTGTTCAAAAAAAATTAGTTGGAGGCAAGCCAATAGGTGTCAGGCGTTGGAGGTGATGAAAAAGAAAATTAAAAACAAAAAGCAAAAAAAAAACAATTTTGAAAGGCATCTGTTTAGAAAGAATTCATAATTCACAGAAGACGAAGCGTGAAGAATGTGTCAGCGTTTTCAAATTGTAGTGGGTAATTAAAATTTATAAATATTCATAAGATTTTGCGTTAATGTTATTTAAGGAAACAATTTTATAAAAAAAAAATATTTGTAACAATTATTTATTTGAACGGTGTTGCCAGCTATCTGTATAGCAAAAATAATAATAATTATGTATGTGTTCCAAAAAAACATTTATATACAAGTAGCATTAAATTTTAAAAATATAGAAATGAAGAACAACAATTTTTTACGCAGGGTTGCCAACTGAAAAAAAAAATTTTATTTTATAAATATTAATAAAATTAGCGCCAATGATATTTAAAGAATATTAAAAGTATTGGATTGAAATGCAAGAATTTTATGTAGGGATGCCAACTATTAAAAAATATTTTTATTTTATAAATATTAATGAAATTTGCCTTAATGATATTTAAAGAAAATTTTAAAGCTTAAATATTAAAAAAAAAAAATTATTTGTAAAAAATATTTATTCGAACAGTGTTGCCAGCTATTCGCTAAAACACTAATATTAATATTTTTGCATGTCTTTTAATAAGCCTAATTAATAAATTTAAAATTTGGAAGTGTAAAATTAGGAGACCAAAAATTTTTCAGGGTTGCCACCTTTTAAAAATATATACTTTCATTTTATAAATATTCATAAATTTTGCGTTAATGATATTCAATGAAAATATATTTTAAAATATAAATATAAATAAAATTGCCAAAAATATTTACTGGAACAGTGTTGCCAACTAATTGCTAAAACACTAATATTAATATTTTTGCATGTCTTTTAAAAAGCTTAATTAATAAATTTAAAATTTGGAAGTATAGATTTAGGAAATCAAGAATTTTTATTCAGGGTTGCCAACTATAAAAAAATTATTTTAATTTTATAAATATTCAAAAATTTTGCGTTAATGATATTTAAAGAAAATATATTATAAAATATTAAAAAAAGTATTTGCATGTAATATGTATTCGCACAATGTTGCCAGCTATTTGCTATTAAAAAAATTTAAATTTAATTTGTTTAAAAAAAGTTAAAAAAAAATTTTAAAACTAAATTGTATGCAAAAAAAAAATAAAGTAAAATAAATTTTCCTTGGTACTTTAGTGACCTAATAAAAAGATTTCTGTATGGGATTTAGTGTACTACTAAATCAATAAAGTGTGGTGTCAATTAAAATCTTATCTGAATTAAGCTTAACATTTCAAGGAAGCGCAGATTTTATTTAACTAAGCTTATGCAACCCTGGCCGACATGCCACACCGTGGCACCGAGCGAGCGCAGCAGTTTTAATGGAAATCCAAAATAAATTGTCAGCCAATTGTACAAGCTGACCCAATTAATTTCTGGCAATTACCGCTACAATTCCAGTTGACTGTTAAATTGTTGTTGCTGCTTTTTATTTAAGGTTTTTTTCTGCTACTTTTTTCATGCAGCATCAAGACGCCGGACCAGCGCGACGAGATGCTACGGTTCGTTTTTAATTTCTTGCCGTGATGTCTTCACAGCCAAGATACAAGCGGAGGAAGAAGAAGAAAAATTAATAAAAAAAAAACAAAAACAACAGAAAACACGTACAAATTTAAAAGTATAAATTTAGCGCAATGAAATTCGCTTGTACATGTGCGAAAAAATAAACAAGCAACGCGGCGCAAACGGGTTCTGGGAAATTAAATAAATTGAGAAATCATTCCAAGACATAACAAACAAATTTGGCGTTGAAAGAAGCGATGCAGTTCACAGAATTTTGTATTTGTAGCGAATTTTATTTGCGCGAAAATCATTTAGCAGCAAATAAATACGAAACTTTGTGGAGGAAAATCGCTATTAGAGCACAGCGGCAAGGGGTGGACAGGCTCCGAAACACACACAGACATAAAATTCGCGTTTTTGTGATTGAAATTGTTGTAGAAGACGTATCCGTCAACGTCAAAGTCGCGCGAATTTGATGTGATTCTGCTGATATTCGCTGGAAATGTGCTTAAAATTTGCAAGCAATTAATGTTTGATTCGCGCATACGCAATAACAACAAAGCGCGCATATGCAAAGTCTCCAATGGTTATTATTTTAAGTCGGAATTACAACAACAAACGCTGATTGCTGCTCACATGAATCATATTGGCGGCTGAAACGCAAGCAAATGTGTAATAAAAACAACAACAGCAACTACAATAAATGTGAAAAATTTAATTTCTGTGAATTGGCCAAGCGATCAAACAATAAATCGTTAAAATCCCGTTGGGACAATAAAGCAAAACAAAAACGACGACAAGACAAGTATAAAAAGAGAAAATTCATAAATGAATATAAAACATATGCACAGGGTGGCACGTACCAAAACTACAAAAACACAAACAAAAATAAAAATATAATATTAAAAAATGACACACATGTCTTTAAACATGTTTTTGAAACGCGCCTTCGTGTGTCGCCAGCGTCTCACAGTTATGAGTCAGCAGCGCGTAAGTGAAGGAGAGTGAGAGGCACCAGACATGTGTGTTTCCGCAAGCGCACGAGCACAGCGCATTAATATTTCTTGTTATTATATTTTAATAAATACAACAAAATCGTATATTATACCCTTTACAGGTGCATTTTTATAGCAAAAAATGATATTAAACTCACTTTATGCTGATTTTGAGGGCACAGTTTGTATGACAGCTATATGATATAGTAGACCGATTTGAACCATTTTCTCAGAGATTATAGCTGTGCTTTATATAATAATATAAGCCGACTTTCGTGTTGATATCTCGTCAAATGAAAAAGTTTTTCATACAAGGATTTGAGTTTGAGCGGTCGGTTTGTATGGCAGCTATATGCTATAGTGGACCGATCTACAAAAATTTTTCACAAATTGTAGCTGTGCCTTATATAACAGTATATGCCAAATTATGTTAAGATATCTTGACAAATAAAAGAGCTTTCCATACAAAGACATGAGTTCGATTGGTCAATTTGTATGACAGCTATAAGCTATAGTTGTCCGATCTGAGCAATTTCTTCGGTGATTGTAGCAATACCATAAATAATAACTTCGATCAAATTTCGTGAATATATCTTGTCAACTGAAAAAGTTATTTATAGGCTAAATCACGTTTCCTTTCGGTTAATACAAATATAGTGGCAAGCTTTATATTTACAACCTGTTTAGGGTATAAATCTGGGTATTTATGCTTAAGTGTGCGTGTGTAAATTTATAAATCGTTTAAGCAGCCAAACAAGTTACGCTTATTGCATGTGAGCACCAAAAATAAATCGAAAAACTGCTATTAGCTCATCCAGCTGAGCTTAACGGCACTTAAAACCACATTGCTTGTATAAAATTACCAAATTTATAAATACTTGTACAAATTGGCATTTTTTGAAATTTAATTTGTTGTTTTTATAAAAGACAAAGCGCTTTTTAATCACTGCATATTAAAAAAAATATGGCTATCGTTTTCATAAACTCTGTAGAATTCGGATTCGCTCTTGGTACGAAGTTCCTTCCAGTGATCAAACGGTTTTTGGCATCGGTGTGATCTTATATACCAGATTGCATAAAGTTCTCCAGCTTATTTTCAAATATAAAATTTTAATATTGAAAACTGTAAAGGCGCTAAAAGCTTTCACTTCAAAAGCTCCCATATATGAGCTTTTTTAATAAAAAAATAAGATTTCACGTAAAAAAAGTAGCTTTCATAATAACAAATAAGCTTTCACTTAAAAGAAATGAGCTTTCATAATAGAAAAATAAGCTTTAGTAACAAAAAAAAAAGCTTTCACTCAAAAGAAATGAGCTTTCATTATAAAAAATAAACTTTCACGTAAACAAAATGAGCTTTCATTATAAAAAATAAACTTTCACGTAAACAAAATGAGTTTTCACAATAAAAAATACTGTACTAATGCTTAAAATGAAACTTTCATAGTAAAAAGCTTTCATGATAAAAAAATAAGCTTTCACGTACACAAAATGAGCTTTCATAATAAAAAAATTAGCTTTTACATAAACAAAATTTGCAAAAATATTGTACTAATCTAAAAAATGAAACTTTTGTTATCAGCGGAGGGGTATACTATAACCCTCTCGTTGAGGCATCGCATTCGGTACGTTTTCACCGGCGCTTACGACTTTTAGGCACACTAAAAGTAGTGCAGACATTGAGATCGCCGACGGAGTGAGCACTAAAAATAAAGCTAAAAAATTACTGCAGAATATTATACACTCAAGTAAGAGTCTTTAGGGCAATCGGTCAACTCCGCGAGCGAAAAGAAACGTTTACCGACACGAGTTTGTATACAAAATCAATTTGCGCTGCGCCACTTTGCACTGTCACAGTCGCCTGGCTTAAGGTACACCACGACGCTAAGCTCAGCAGCAAAGCTGCCCCAAAAGCCACCAAGCTGACACTGCCACTGTTGTTGGATTTGTTGTTGACAAAAAGAAATATACGTTCCAACGGTATTGCTAATGAAGGTAATTGGCGTGTTGTAATTGCAGCTGCAGACGCGGTAATCGGTTTTTTGGTGTCGTTGTTCTACAACTTCTTGAAACTCGCGGCGTGACAAATGGCGAAACAAGCGAAGAGACCGATTTAGAATAACCAAAACACAAGCAGTCAGCTGCGCTATATAGCGATACGGAACCAACAAGTCCAATTGGGAAAGTAAAAAACAGAAGGAACGAACAAGTCCAACTGAGAACAGTCACAAAATTTAATGTAAAAACCGCGCAAGAATTAAAAAGTCTCATAAGACAATGCGTATATTTCTTATACGAGTACAATGAACAGATTATACTAAATTTGCCACGAAGTTTGCAATACACAAAAGAAAACGTTGGAGCGCTTGTAGAATATGGTATATATTGGACCATGACGAGCTGATCCGATACCGTCCGTGGTCTGTTCGCCTGTACAGTCTCTCAGTTATTGAGATATCGTTCTGAAATTATGCACACGCCTTTTTCTTGCCAAGAAGCTGCTCATTTTACGGAACTGACGATATCCGACAACTATAACAGATAGCTGTCATACAAACTGACCGACAGAACTCGAGTTCTTGCATGGAAACCTTTTTTATTTGATAAGTTATCGTCATGAAATTTGGCACAGATTATTGTCCGAGTCATGTCTACAATATCCGGAGAAATGACTCAGATCGGACCACTATGGCATATAGCTGTCATACAAACTGACCGATAGAACTCAAGTCCTTGTATGGACAGCTATTTTATTTGAAGAGGTATCTTTACGAAATTTGGTACAGATTATTATCCAAGTCATGTCTACAATCTCGGGAGAAATGATTCAGATCGGATCACTATGGCATATAGCTGTCATACAAACTGACCGATCGAACTCGAGTCCTTGTACAAAAAACTTTTTTACCGGCTAAGGTATCGTCATGAAATTTGGCACAGATTTTTATCCAAGTTATGTCTACAATATCCAAAGAATTTGTTGAGATCGGACAACTGTAGCATATAGCTGCCATATAAACTTAGCGTTCAAAATTAAGATAAAAGTCTTATATACCCCTTTATGATATAAAATGCAACGGAGAAGGGTATTATAGCTTCGTTGCAGTCGAAGTTAACATTCTTTGTTGTTTTTTTTATTTTTTTCAAGCTCATAGCAGTAGCTGTTGAAATGCGTTGTTGCAACTAATGCGTGCAACTGCGCGCTGATCAGCTTTGCGTAGGCAATTTGGATTACAAGCGTATTAAAAAAAGCGGGCGGAAAATTATTAAAAAGATAAAATCGTTTCAATCTATCTAATAATTACTGCAGCCGCAACAAATTTGAGGCGAGGTGAGTTGAAAGCGCTGCCAAATTAGACAGCTTGTGCTAATGAATAAATAATGACGCAGCACGAACTCAAATCAAATGGTTCATCGGCAATTTAGTACTTGTTATAATTGACCATTTACCAATTTTGTAACATTTACCGGCGCATATGCTAATCAACACACACACACAAACACACAGAAGGAGAAACTGTGGCAGCACCGCCCTCAATCGAAAGCTTTAACACGCAAGAGTAGCCAAGCGCTGCGCATTGCGGCGGCAGCGGGCTCAGACGCGAAAAAAAAGAAAAAACAAAAAACCGACAGAGGATGTACCACAAAATTGCCGCTGATTATACGACCAACAGCTGCCCCGGCGATGAGCCAGAAATTTTTCAATTGCAGACCGTAGTGAACTAATCAATGGCGCTTAGCGTTGCGCTTGTAAGAGCGTGTGTGTTTGTGGGTTTGTCATCAAGCGCATCGATTATTCGCAACAGTTGAATGATTAGGCATCAGTGCAATGGTAGCGCGATCGATTTATTTGGAAATATACAATAAAAGATTAACAGTGCTTTTCAAAAGTAAGTGACACTGAAAGCATAAATTTCAAAGCAACTGAAGCTTAACCAACAAGCAGCTGCTTTAATGGTCGCTGACAAAACGAGCTTGATGGGGCACATATGGTACATACTCGTACATATGTATGTGTATTAGAGTGAGTCGATTTTTTTACTATTAAATAGTGTATGCCGAAAATATTCTACGGATCATGCTGAACAACTGCGCCTAAGGATCATGGCTCTTAAAAATCGCTGGCGCGAAACCGGTTTTAGACCCATAGTCTATTGGGCAAAGTTGTTCAGAATGATCCCTAGGACGTTTCCCACAACTTCGAGGAGATATTCGCCTTTATGAAAATCAGAAATGAAAAAATAAATATACTTGTAATTAGCAACGATAGTAAAATCTATGAGAAATCTAATATCGGAACACAACTAGAAACAATGAATTTTCAAACTATTTGGGCAAGTTCTCGCATGTATCTTTGGGATGCAGTGGAATAATTTTCTTCGACTGTCTTTAGATAGAAAATCATAGTAAAGGCTATCGTAAATTATTTTCGAAATTTCGAAAAACCAAAAAGATGAAAAATTGTCTAATTCGAAGCAGAAGAAAGAGCTGATTGATTAATAAAATGCACCGTGTTTATACAAAATTATAAAAACAAGGGGAAAATTGCTTGTCTTGGGCCCCGAAATGCTGTTGCATCTACAATATGCTCTGTAGCTGATCCCCAGCGACATTTTCCTTTCCTGAGACCTATGCCTCAATCTCGGAGGTTATCTCTTGATTGTTGTTTAATTTCTTCCCAGCGAGCAATCTCTTGAGATCTGAGAACAGAAAAACGTCACGAAGGGCCAGATCTCGGGTCTGCGGAGGATGCGGAAGCAATTCGAAGCCCAAGTCTGAGTTTTCTGCTATCGTTTTCACTGACTTGTGGCACGGTGCATTGCCTTGGTAAGCAACATTTTTTTTTGCTTCAAATGCGCCCGTTTTCGGCAATTTAGTTCTTCAAACGATCCAATGACACCATAAGATAGTCGCTGTTGATGATGCTTTCTTTTTCAAGGTAGTCAATTTATTTTTATTATTTTTTAATATTTTCGCAAACTGAAATTGCCGCTCCGTGGAACCCGTTTTCAGTCAATCGAAGTGATAAAACAAAATGCGCTAAAGGTCATCCCAAGAAGTGTTCATTAAAAGGGTTTCGACTCTACAAACTGTATAATCAAAATTTAGTTTTTATATGAAAAGTGCTTCATTTTTGAATAATATTCTAGCCTTGGTCGAACAGAATTAGTTTTTCCCCATCCTTCTTCTTTTCTTCCCTTTCTTCTTCTTTCCTTTCCTTTGACTACGAATCCTCAACATTCAATGAACCACTTCTCAAGCAAACAACTTTCCAAGAACACCACTTAAACAAAAAGCAAATCAGAGAAACAACAACATTACGGTTATTTAATCGCAACCATTCAACACCCAAGATGTGCCAAAGAAATATTGATTACACAATTATTAACACCTACCGGCAGGCAGGACTTACAGATTTCATAACGAGGATACACAAGTGTTCGAAAGTTTAGCAAAGTTTTTGGCAAAATAGAAAACAAAAACAAAAAGTTAAGTAAAAACTTCAAGTGTAAAAAGCAAATAAAACCGATAACGTGCTACTAACCGACTGGCAATTGAGGAAATAAGAAAAACTACAGCAACAAGCAGCAACTAAAAATGGCATGTAGAAAAACTATTGGCAACACGCAAGAAAACGCTGTGTGAGGGCAAACTTTGAGTGCCAGAAGAAACTTTGCAGGAAACAGAAAGAAAAGAAAGGAAAGGAAAACAACAACTACAACAATGCGGCGCAAACGAGTATGAGCCAAAGCAAAGAAATCAAAAAGTAGAGAGTCGATGTTGCTGCTACTGGCTAAGGGTAGGGAGACTGCTGCCGAAAGAAAACTAATTACCAACTATTGCTAACTGTGCTATGTGGCAACAACAGCAATAAAGGCGGCAAAAACAATGGCAACGAAATCAAACTATGCAGCAAACCAAAACTCTAGCAACAATTGCATGAAACAACGAGAAAATAAATACATAAAAACAACAACAAAAACAAAAAACAAAAAAAAGAAACAACAACCACAAAAACAGTAAGTAACTGCAATAACAATAGCAAGTAGGCACAACAAAGCCGGCAAAATGAGTTACGAAAGTAATAAGTCACGTTATTGGCGTATTGCCACAGCCAAGAGGCAACCAAGTTAGCTGCCGATGACTGCACAGCAGTTGGAGAGTTGTAGGCTCCACAAGAAATTTAGCCGCGGCAGTCAGCCAACTGGTAGCCACGGCGGTGCAGGGCGTTACAGCAGAGCCTAGGGCGCAAAGCGGTCGCGGTGCAAAGGGCGGGGCTGGCGCAGTGAAGAGCCAAACAGAAAAAATGAAAAAATCACGACGAATGCAACAACAATAAGACAAGAAAATCAATGTTGTTGTTTTTGTTGTTGTTGCAACTATGATGTTGTTGTAGTTTTTGTTGTTGTTGCAACTGTGTTCATGTTATCTTTGTTGTTGTTGCAGCACTGATGTCGTTGTTTTTGTTGTTGTTGCACCGCTATTGTTAATGTTGTTGCTCTTCTGAAGTTGTTGTTATTATTGTTGTTGTTGCACTGCTGCTACTGCAATCGCGAAAAATAGCAGTATTATTATGAATTGTTGCAGCAACAGCAACAACGAACGGTACATACAGTGCTCTTGCCACAACACATGCATACATGGGCGCTGGTGTGTGCATGCTCGCATGTGGCATGAATGGAAAGTGCGGCAATAGCGTAACAATAATAGCGGCAGCAACAATTTTACAAAAAACAACAACAAAACTAATAACAACAATAACAACAAAAACAAGTACACACACACAACTTCGAACTCGTACGTGCGGCTTTGATTTCGCTATTGCTTTGGCTGCTGCTGCTTAAACTTCCTGTTGCCACAGTTGTTATTATTGTGCTGCTGTTGCATGCCGCTTGCATGGATGCGCCCTAATCTGTGGCAGCGCTTGCGAAAGCAGGCCATTATTTCTATTGTTATGCGCCGTGTTTTATACTTCGCTGTTGTTGTTGCTGCTGCTGTTAACAATTGTTTCGCACTTTTTACACTATTTCTACGCCAACTGTGTTGTTGTTGTGTGTATGTGGCAAAACTTAACTTATTTAATAACCGCAAATAAATGAACAAAGTTTGTACTTAAGCGCCTCCGCGCTCGTCGGCCTCCAACGGTTTGGGGTTTGAGCAACAACCTTCGGCTGTCGGCGCTGTGGCAGAAGGCTGCCGCGTTGGAATGAAAGAGGAAGTGTTGTTGCGCTCGCGTAAGCGGCAGCGCAGTGGGCGCGCTGGGGTTTGTGGCAATATTGAGACAGGAAAAGGCCATAAATGGTACAATGCCAGCAATTGAATTGATTCGAACGGCGCTTGTGTTTCTATGTGTGTGTGAGTATATAAACTATAGCAACCGCGTCATTATGTACAGATTTATGTACAACGGTCTAATGCGTTGCGTCATTGTTGTTGTTGCTGTTATTGTAGTAAAACTATTAAGTCATAGTCGGTATTATAAGGTCACGAACTCGGAAAGATCAAGCCTTTGTAAAAAATAATGCCACATAATAATAAAAAATTGTGTATTGTTCTCTAAGTAGAGTGCTTCGAAGAGCTCCTCGAGCAACCCTTCAAACACTTACTTATGTATATGGAAAAATCTTATTCGTAATCGTAATTTTTCGAACACTTTTATGGAAAAATCTTATTCGAAATCATAACTCTTCCGTTTTGCGTTTTGATAAACCAGTTGAGAATTACATGACATGTCAGCTTAACGAATAAAATTATATGTTGAAATGAATATCATGCCGAGAAATAGTCAACACAGCAGCGATTTGGACTTCAAAATTTATAAGAGTCTTGAAATAAAGTTCAAATGCGACACATTACTGTGCACATCAAAGAGTTTCGGCCACGAGGTCTGACTGAAGCATTAATTCTGGTACCACGGGGAGCAGAAGCCCTTGGAGTTCGCTCCAATCTGCTCAGACGGACTGGTCCCTAGTGGAGCATCATGATGGTTGTGGTTAAAACCCAAATGCAGAAAGAACTGACACTTTGTCAGTTGAATTCCGGGTACCGGACCGAAAGTACGGCAGAGGTTTTAGATGGGGCTCGAACTCTACCAAGATGATTAGTATGCCTGGCATTTTCAGGGCACTGATCAACGCATTGATTTGGTCCGCTGTGCTTTTGAGCGCCGTGAGGTAAGGCTATCGTTAGCAGGTAACCACGTTAAACACACCGGACGTTGTCCACGTCGAAGTTCAGTCCTTAAATTGGCTTCCTATCAGCAATTCCAAAACAAAACGTACTTTGAGGTAAAATCGTCTCAAAAACCGTTAGGTTAAGTTAGATGGCTAATCATACAGCATTGCGGAGGGACAAAAAAAAACTGCTGGTTTTTCTTTAATCTTATAGGATGAAGCCGAATGAGACTGTGTCCTGTTAGAACTCCCACTAGAATCACCTTGCAACAGCACAGCTGCTGGTAGTCTTGCTTGCTGCTTTAGTCTGAAGCCCAACAGTCCAGTAGTGAACCAGAAGAAGCAGGAGTTGCAGGAAGTTGCCTTCTACTCATTTCCATTCCGCAGTTATTGAGACTGAAGTACCTATCCTAGCTAAGTCATCAGCCTTACAGTTTTCAGCAGTACCGCTGTAGCCAGGCAAACCAGTCTAATCGTTAAACTACTCGATGCTAGAGATATGGAGTCCAGGCAGCCTTTTAATATCATTGAGCGGACTATAAACCCAATTGTATCGTAAGAGACGTCTATCCGTTGTGATGACCAGAACTCCAAGGTATTGATCAAACGACCGTCAAATATCTACAAAACGCCACAAATTTATTGATGGCGAGACGGCAAATATCAATTCCAGCTAATTCACCGGGTTCGTAGAAATCACCAAGCAATCGAGATAACTCAATCTTAGTCTAGTGAAAGCTGGACAGCGGAGGAGGTGCCAAAAGGTTTTTGCAATCTCTTAAGTGCTGATTACTGACCAAAACTCGCGCTTCCTGACCTCGCACGAAGCTCATAGATCCAGCGTCCGCTTCTTGCAAGCTCAATTTCTGACGATTCCGCGGTGACCAGGCACCCAGAAGGTTTAGTACGGATCGGATAACTGTTTCCCCACTGAGGTGAAGAACATGTGCTAGCCTTCACTGCTCGGAGACTTTCGCGTATTTAACAATCTTTGGAGGCTCACGGTATGAGGCACAGTCTTTTAAAGTCGCGTCAAGCGCAGGCATCCAAAGGATGACCATTTCTCATGGACTTGGTAACGAAACTCCATCTTGTACGCAAATGACCGAACTGGTATATGCGTGACTCATTAGTCTAGCAGACTACCCTAAAATACCGATATTTCCAAATTCAGTCGAGCCTCAGTTTCAGTCAATTGTGGACGTATTGCGGAAAATATAACAATATAACTTCAAAAATTAAGCGAGTTATGGTCATATTTGTAAATAGGTATTGTATACAGGGTGTTACAAAATAAGCTCAATATTGGAATTATATACAGGGTGCTAAAAAATATCGAAATATTTAAATTTCGGGTATTTTGCTCAAATTTCGGATCTTCATAGTTTGCTAAAAAATTTTCAATGCCACCTTTATAGTACAGAACCATTTCTAGTTTCTCAAAGTCTTGAGCTAACACTGCTGAGACGCTCATGTAAATACGTCAAGAATATGAGGAAGTTATAACCGTTAAAATGAGCTTAATGGCTAAACATAAATTATAATTTTTAGTAATTTGCTCGAAACGCGAAGTGAGCCATACTTGGAGGTTGTGTTATTGTCTGCATATACATAAGTATATAGTTCTAAATCCATTAAGACACTACAAACGCAACAAAGTTAACGTTTTTCCTTAGTTTTTTATACAAAAAAATCGAACTGTGCTGCTGTTTGTTGTGGAGTAATATACAGAAGAGTCATTTGTCTAATGATGCAGAGAACAAAATACGAGTCTACATACAAAGACGCGCTGGAGGTGGCGTGATTTGTAGAAAAAATTAGCATTGGAAATAAAATGAGCATAAAAAAAATTTAACAAGTTAGAAGACAACTACAACTACAACAAGGCAAAACAAGTAAGATTTCGCTACTGTGCGGCGGTAATTGGCAACAAAACAGGTTCGAACCATAGCGACGACGATTTAAGTCACAAAAAGGTCGACTCGTCTAACTGGAATTTCAAATCATTTTTTGGTTTATAAATATGTACAAAATCAAGACTGAAAGAACAGTTAACAAAAGAAGAGCAAATAAGACAAAATTAGCAAACGAAAAATGCTAAATCAACAAGAATCTTAAAGTGGACCACAGCAGCTGCGGAGCGACGCAGTCGTCAGCAGCAAACCGACAGGTGGCGACCATAAAAGTAGGCAATTGTAATTACAATTAAAATTAGCAACAAACCGTAAGCAAATGAGCCGCATGACAACAACATAACAACGCTAAATAACTATAGGCTTAATGGGTGACTAGGTGAGACTTGGAAAGTGGACAGCGGAAACAATAACATCGCTGACTAATTGCACTTGACAAACGCTTGCCGCTTTGGCAGACTTGCTGGTGGCAAGTATAGTGGCTGACAGCAACAACAATGCGGCAGTAAGGCAGCAAAAAGCGCAAGTCAAGTGTCATTGCCGAGGTGAGCAAATTTCAGCAGTAAAATATTTGAGAAAAATATGAAAAAAAATATGAAAAAAAAAATAAAAATAAATGCTAAAAGGGATGACAACAACACTAACAGCCACACAAGTCGCTGGCAAGGCAAACACCAAACAATTGCTAACAAATGAGTAACCAACCACAAAAGATGTGACTGAGCACAGCAAATGGCAGCAGCGCGACCGCAGGAAGCACAAAAACAAGCAAACAATAACAATAAGGCGGCGCGCATATAGCCTCGAGAGCAACAACAATGGTGGTTTGTAGCAAAAAATTGCACAAAGAAACATAAGTCATAAGACGCATAAGACTTAAAGTGTCTTTAAACAAATACAATAAGTGAATAACAAGCAGCAACAACAAAAAATCGCTTAAGAATGCCAACAGTAATGACAGAAAATATTTGCTGTTATTGAAAACAAAAATAATAATGAATGAATATCATTTAAAAATTAGCAATTTTAGCAGAATTTTACTAAATGAATTACTGTGGCGCGTTGGACACACGCACCACCTGTTCGGACAGCCTTGACGCGGTTCAAGCACCCTGTTTCACAAGAAGCGCGTAAAGCAGCATTGCGCCACTTGTAATTAGACCCAGCCAAAGTAAATGAAGCACAAAGTAAAGGTAAAAAAACACAAAAACAAAAAAACTGTTAACTTAGCTTGCATTTAAGCTATAATACCCTTTACAAATAAAGAAGTTTCAATGCAGTTTGTATGGCAGCTATATCTTATAGTGGTCCGATTTAAACAATTTTCGGTGAAATTATACCGTTGCATTGAAGAATAGTATATACAAAATTTCGTGAAGATATCTCGTCAAATAAAAAAATTTTCGTACAATCACTTGATTCCGATCACTCAGTTTGTATGGCAGCCATATGCTATAGTAATCCGATTTCAACAATTTCTTCGGAAATCGTATCGTTACTTTAGAGAATAATACATACAAAAATTAATGTAGATAGCTCATAAAATGAAAAAGTTTTTCATACTAGGACTTGTTTTCAATGGTTCAGTTTATATGGCAGCTATATGTTATAGTGGTCCGATCAATACGATTTCTTCGGACAAGATATCGCTGCCTTGGACAAAAATACATGCCAAATTTCGTGAAGATATCTCGTTAAATAAAAAAGCTTGCCATATAAGCACTTGAATTTGATTGTTCAGTTTGCATGGTGGCTATATGCTATAGTGGTCCGATGTGAACAATTTCTTCGGAAAATGTACCGTCATTTTGGACAGTAATCCACACAAAATTTCGTGAAGATATCTCGTCAAATAAAAAAGTTGTCCATACAAGCACTGGATTCCGATCGTTCAGTTTGTATGGCAGCTATATGCTATAGTGGCCCGAATTCAGCCATTTCTTCCGGAATTGTATTTCTTGAAAAGAAACGGACGTGTGAAAAATTTCACATCGATATCTCAAAAACTTTATGGCAAACTTAATATGCCCCGTTCAGGGTATAAAACCGAAAAAAAAACAGTAATAACAAATGAGCAGCAATAAACAAAAAGCGGGCACTTGAACATGAGCACCTCATAGTACTTGTTTGCATTTATTTATTTTTTTAATTCATTATTATTTTTGCTACTTCAATACGCCTGCACAGTCAGCTGAAAGCGCGATGCATAACAATAATCAGCAGCATCAGCTGCAGCAACGCCATTAGCCCGTCAGCGCGGCAGCACGTTGGGGGCAGTCAACTTTAATTGAATTACCAGGCCGCTAGGTGCGGTTGCCACACAATTGCCTACGCACACACACATTAACGCGCGCATTTGCCGCATTGACCGCTTTAAAGCGCGCGCATGTGTTTGTTTGTGCGTGTGCACGTAGTTGCCACATTGTAAGTATGTGGTTCAATGCCTTGACTTTGCAATTTAAGCGCAGTTAAAAGTTCAAAGCAACGTTAAGTGAATGAATGAATGAACTCTCGCATTACAACTGGCCCATGAGTGAGTATAACGGTGTCTGCTTTGACGCGTCGCGCCGCGCAGCTCATTTGCCATTGAGGTGGACAAATGATGCTGCAACCCACAGCCAGCCGTTTGACAATTTATTCAACTACATTCATAACTGTCAAAAAGCGGTGTCGAGTGCAGGTCAAGAAAACTGGAGACAAAAGTTGATGAGCTCAACTGAAATATGATGCAATACTCTTGAAGCGCTTTGAAGCACGTACAGAGCGGCGATGACGCTGAGTGCTTCGTGAAATCTGAATGTGAATTTGCTAGAATTTTTGGAATTATTGTAATGCAAGACGTTGACTTGGCAAAGCAAGAATTTCAGACAAGTATTGGGGAACTTTTCAAAATTTTCAAAATATGATCTGGACAAAAAAAAAATAACGTGAATTTCGCTTAACCTTCACTATAAAACTTTCAGTTGATTCTGAAGAGATTCAAGAGCTGCCATTACATCCAGAAAAAACAACGGTTTGGTGTGGTTTGTGGGCCGGTGGAATCTTCGGACAATATTTTTTCAAAAATGATGCCATTAAGAACGTAAATTTCGACCATGTTAATGACTATTTGATGTCTGAAGGTGAAGCTCGTGATCTCGGCGACATCTGGCTCCAATAAGTCGGCACTACTTCCCACACATCGCATTAATCAATGAATTAATTGAGAGAACACTTCGGTGAGCAGATAATTTCACTCTTTGGGCAGGTCGATTGGCCACCAAAATCGTGTGATCTCACACCGTTAGACTTTTACCGTTGAGGATATGTAAAGTCTAAAGTATATGCGGACAATCCCACTTCGATTCAGGCCTTGGAGCAAAATATCACGCGTGTCATTCGCCAGTTACCAGTCGAAATGCTCGAATGAGTCATCGAAAATTGGACTCAACGGATGGACCATCTGAGACGTAGCCGCGGTTAACATTGGAAAGAGATAATCTTTCTAAAAATAAATGCCAAAGAAAATTCATTTAAATGATAATAAACATTCCCCGATTGAATTTGAAGTTTCGGTGTTTTTTCTTTAAAAAAGTAGGAAACCTCGAAATGGATCATCTTTTATACATACGAATATATTGTATATTTTGTATAGTCTCCGGCGATTCCTTCTGAGTGTTTCAAACTTCGTGTAAAACGTAATAGAGCCTCTTCAGGGTAAAAAAGTGCTGTAGAGTTTAGAAAATACATTCACCCGCATGTAAAACTCTGATAACCCAGCCGACTGTTTCTACGTTAGAATCCATGGGAACTCTAAAAAATGGAAGCGCCGAAGGATTGAGAAGCCGTCTCAGGCCATAGAACACATACTAGGTAGCTCAGTTCAAGACCGATAAATCTTGTAGACCGCTATAAAGCCGAAAGACCTTGCAGCGCAATCTCATCCAGGTCTACAACTTCAAACGGAGGAAATTATCTCAGTTTCTAAAATATCCCGAAGGACGACAAATCTGAAAGGTATATGTCAGCCAAGGTTCAACAAAATCCGCCAGCTAATCAGTACCAGTGTGACTCTTGGCTCCATTATATCCTCTAAAGTCTTCCAAAAACAATCGTTTTGAAAACTGATTACAAAGGTCGGAAAATTGTTAGCAGAATAAATGAAATCAGTCATTTATATACTCTTCAGTATGCTCTTAAGAACCTAAGAACCTAAGGTTGAGGGCAAAAAATCAGGAGGACGCTCTAGAATTGGTAGAATCGAAGAAAGGACCCTAGATTCATAACCAAACCTTCCACAAATCATCTCAGTTTCCAAGGTCGCGCTGCAGACTATAAATCTGACGAAAGCAAACGTTTTGAGCATTCTTTGTCAAACTTATTAAAATTACTGAGGGTTCAGCATAGTACTTGGTTACAAATACTTAAAAATTTAAATAAAATTCAAGTGTAAAAACTTACGCTACAAGTCCGCCCAGAAAGGCGACCGGACCGCCGCCGATGAGCCGTATCTTCCGATGACATGAATCGAACAATGAGGTTCGTGTCGGTGCCTGTGTTGTCGGCGACATAGTAACGACCGAAGTGACCGACGCTGCGCTGGAGGCGTTCGAGTTGGTGCTGGAGATCGCTGTGCTCTGTGTGCTGCAGCTGATATTGCTCGCGTTGCCAACACTGGCCGCCGACGCAGAAGCGGTAAGCGGCGTTGTGGAGAAGGCCGAATGATTTGACGAAGCCGTCGAGGAGGCGTTCGATGATGACGACGATGATTTCACTAGCGCTGTGCCGTTGCCGTGCGTCAACGTAGCGAGTTCCGTCTTCAAATAGTTATTATTGTTATTGTGTTGGTTGCCGCAGCAAAAGTGATAGTTGTTGCTGCTGCTGCTGTCAGCTGACTGGTCGAACTGTTGGCCCTGCACTGTGGCTGCAGCGACCGTTGCTGGCGCATAAACGTGTTCCACCACAGCGTTGGCGATCAGACCGTTCGTCTTTGTGCGTGTGCTCGCTGAGTTGGTTGTTGCTGTTGTTGTGGTGGTGGTTGTTTTCGATTTTTTGATACGCTTAAACGAAATAAACGGTGTCGATGACAAGAGGCTGCGTGCGGCCGAAATCGGTGTGCTAGCCGCCGTTGCGGTGTTTGTAGTTGTTGTTGCGTTCGCTAAGTGCTCTTTCGCAGCCGAGGATGATGATGTGGTGATTTTCATGCCCTTCGCTTGAAATCGATAGCCAGTCGTTTGTTTGTGTTGCTCTTGTTGTTGTTGCCGATCATTAAAGAATTTGTTAGACGTTTGCTTTTGCTGTTGTTGTTGTTGTTGGTGGTGATATTGCACCGCAGTTGCCGCTGCGGCTGCTGCCGCCGCACAGCTGCTCGCCTTCACACCGACGGCTGTGGAGCCGTTCGCCGCGCCAGCGCCGTTGTTACCCGCGCCGACGTGGAACTTCTGTAGCAATGGACTCGTCGTATTCGTACTCAGTTCCACGATGTGTGTGGGCGTTCTCAACATAATTTCGAAGGTTTAGTGGCACCTCGCCAAGAGGTTAGTTCAAGTTGGTTTTGGTTTTGGTTTCGGTTTGGCTGTTGGAGTTTCAAGTTCTTAAGAGGATCACAAGGCTTGTGTAGCCGGTGCGCAGGTCAACGCTGTGGAAACCCGCTCGTTCAATAATTGCTGCTTCGCTTTTATTATGTGTTTCGTTGTTATTGTTATTATTTCACTTTACTGCGCACTTTTGTTCGATTTTCTGACGAATGTTTACTTTGTTGCGCATTTTTCTTTCACAACTTATTTTCTTCTTTACTTTTGTTATTAATTATTTTTGGTGTGGTCTTTATTGTTGTTTTGTTTACATATGTGTTCGTGTTGTTGTTGGTTTATTTCACAGCATAATTGGTATTTCTCCCACTATATTGTTATAGTTCGTTCGGCGTATGTTTCTTGGAAATCTTTCAGCAATTTCCAAAACAAAATAAAGCACTAAAGTGGAAATTTTTTTCGAAAAATTAATTTGTGAGCAACAAGCCGACGTCTGGGTCAACAAATCAACGCATTCGTGTTGAATTGCCGAGCCAAGCGTTTGCTAGGTCATTCAAGCCATCAGTCAGTCACTCAAACAGTCATGAAAGCAATGACCTCAGCACTTCCTTCCGCAGATCGGGCATTGACCAAGCGCAATACTGGAGGTCAGCTAAGCAACAATTATACTAATTTCATTATTTATGTTTCGTATTTCGAATTTTTGTATGAGCCATTGTACCCTGCATAGCCTTGCGTTATTTTATGGTCCAAAGCGTGTGATTCTTTGTGCTTTTTTGTGGTACACTAGGTACCGAGCATTTGTTTTAATGCGGTATTTATGCATATCATTAGCACAAACTGCGGTTAATTTGTGTTAAACACACATATACGACGACTCAGAACCATACCACCCACATGTAACGAAATCACACGCAAAACAGCAATAATAAATAGAATAAATTTGGTAAAATTCCGCACGAAACATAAGCTTAGCTGGGAAATCATAAAAGCTGAGCTTTGTGAGAAAATAGCAAGTTTAACAAACAAATAGTCAAGCATACAAATATTTGTGAATTAGTAGCTAAGCCAATGAGGAATTTCCAAAAATTATTTTGGTTGACTGAAAGCTCAATTAAAAGCTTTCGAAAGCTTTTGAATAGATGCCAAATCTAACGAAAAAGCTGCAATAAACAAGTAAAAATCTCGACTGAAAGCTCTATATAAAGCTTTCGAAAGCTTTTTGCAACCCTGAATAGATGCCCGTTCTAACGAAAAGGCTTCAAACTCAATAAAAAAATTAAAATCCTAGCATGAAAATATTTGAATGAAATGAATTTAAATATTGTCGACTGAAAACGCAATTCGAAAGCTTTTTCTAACCTTTTCGAAAGCTTTTTCTAACTCTGAGTAGTTGCCAATTCTAACGAAAAAACTTCGTATTCAATAAACAAATAAAAATCTCTGCACGAAAATGTTTTGTTTCTACGGAAGCTCAATTTAAAGCTTGCTAGAGCTTTCTTCTAACTATGAACGGTTATGACGCGCATATTATATTGGCGAAAACACCAAATTTAATAAACAGTTTGGCGCTCAATATTCGATAATTTGTTGGAGAGGAAAAAATAACGAGATGAAAGCTCAAAAGCTTTAAGAAAAAACCGATGTGATCATGTAGATGTAATGCATTTGCGAATAAGAACCTATGACTATATGGAGTTATCCAAAATGGCTGCAGTCGCCTAAAAGCTCAAGCTTTAAAGCTTGCTTAAGTTTTTAACCATGAATGGATTATCGCGCTTATTTCAATGGTGAAAATGCCAAAGTTTAGCGCTCAATATACGATAATTCAATGAAGAGGAAAATATCATGAGATGAAAGCACGAAAGCTTCCAAAAACTGATGGGACCATAAATATATATTAATATACGATAATTCAATGAAGAGGAAAATATCATGAGATGAAAGCACGAAAGCTTCCAAAAACTGATGGGACCATAAATATATAGCTGTAACGTATTTGTGTATGAACATCTACAAGCTCAATTTAAAGCTTTTTTTTTAAATGTGTGGATTTTCGCGCATATTTTAAATGTGAAAATGAGGACAAAAAAGCTTGTAGCTCATGATTCGCTGGAAGTAAAAAAAAAAATAAGGTCAGAGCACAAAAGCTTCCAAAAACGGATGAGACTTCTCTTGAATGCTGATTGTTAATGAACTTCATAACTACATATGTATATAGCTATTAACTATTTGGGAATCAGAATCTATGACTTTAATGAGCTCACTGAAAACTCAATCTAGAGCTTTTGAAAGCTTTTCCAGCTTTTTGTTGATTTTTATTGAGGAAAATGTTAATTGTAACAAAAAGCTTGGAGCTCAATGTTCGAGAATTTTTTGTAGATGAAAAAAATGATACGGAAAAGTCCAAAAGCTTCCAAAAACCGATGCGGTTTCGGGTGAATGCTGATTTTCAATGGACTTCATAAATAAATATATAGCTATTACATATTTGTGAATCAGAATCTACGACTACGATGAACTGACTGAAAACTCACTTTAGAGCTTTCGAAAGCTTTTTTTTAATTTTGAGTGAATTTTTATTGACGAAAATGCTTATTCCAACAAAAAGTTTGAGTTAATTTGATGAAGATGTAAAACATAATATGTAAAGTGTAAAAGCTTCCAAAAACCGACGCGATTTCTTGAGGCTATTGAGCTACAGAGTACTTCAGAAATATTTAACTATAATTTCAAAGTAAAAAAATATATAGTAATTTACCCACGGTTATCGTAGCTCTAAATGGAATGTTATGGAAATGGAATTTTATCGTTGTAACCGCATCGAAAGCTTAAAGCTTTGTAAAAATTGGACAAAATATAAGAATCAAAAAAAATATTAAAAACTTAGCAAAAAATAATATTTTAAATTAAAGCAAAACCACATCTGACTCCGCCTCAGAACTGAACTCGTTTGTTGCCTACCGAGCTTGAGATATATTTGTTGTTAAATTATGAAGCATAAAACGTTTTTTCCCAATTATTGTTATTATTTTCATATTTATGTAGTTGAGTTTTTGTGCAACAACACGATACGCTAGGATTTTATATTTTTTATTTTATTTTTATTTTTTTTTTCGTGGTTGGCGATAAAGCGTACTATGTATATGACCAGCGCGCAAAGACAAACCGGAACCAAACTGAAACCTATGGGACTTTATGACTAAGCCACTAGTGAGCCAGCCACATGTGTTGCTCAGCGACTCAGTAACTTTTTCGATTTTTTTTTATATTTTTTCGACTTTTTTTTTTATTTTTCTCGATTTTTTTTTTACTTAAACGTTGAACACGTTCGATCGCACCACTTTGATTTATGTGTGACCATTTGAAAGCAATCAGACACATTCGCACGAAATTAACGTCACATTAAATCGCACCATATTGGCGAAATTGATTAGCATTAAACATACGAAATGGGTGATTACGCGCAGCCGTCGCGCGACGTGCATTAGCGATCGCTCCCCTTATGGATGGGATGGTATTATGGAAATTTTCGCGTACTACAACAACGAACTTGATAAAAAAAAATTGTGTGAAAACCACAGCGAGCAAAAGTAAAAAAGCGACGTAAACTAAAACACACACACACGCACATTTGTGGAGAACAGCTGTTGCTCGATCTCTGACCAACATCGCGCTATCAGCAGCGGCGGCGTAGCAGCGACCTCGACGTTAGCGTCAGCGTCGCACAAATATTTGTGGTCGGTTCGAGCTGCTGATAAGCATAAGTCCGGCTATGCGCTTAGCTGCCACAAGTGGCGTGTGTGTGTATGTAGAATATCGGTGTACTTTTCACGCTTAATCTTTAAACCGAGTAGTATTCGTCTGATTTGTTGCGTTTGCTTTTGTTTTTGTCATAAAAGTGATACGAGTTTGCATGTAAATAAGTGTAAGATTACAGGCGGACTACATGTGTAAGCGCTTGAGCACACACAGGCGTCGAGCATACGTGCGATATTGGTCAGCGGCCGTCTGTCCGAGCACTGACTGACGCATCAACTTCGCGTGCGAAACCGTAGACGCGCGTAGACCAGCGACGGCGCCGCTGAAACATACGGACGCGGTCGCAAAGCTGATAAAGGGCCTTGAAGTCGCCTCGCCGTGCCAGCCGAAACCAATGTAGCCGGCGCTACAACAACAAAACACACAAACAGACGATTATGTATGGTATAGATAAAGTAAGCTGAACTTTCAAGGCGAAGTAAGCAGTAAATAGTCTACTTACTTACTACAATGTAATTATAGTATGTTTACTTAGAGGTCACTTTATTAGTGGCTATGGAAATATTAAGCCTCGAAATTAGAACAATCACGTACCACTAATGGTCAGTTACTACGAATGTGTACACTCAGTGATTCACATCATTAAGTCAGCGTCGCCTTCGCTGTGAGAAGACAACATGTAAATGTTTCTGGTATTTTAGTGTCAATGTTTTGGAGGCAAATAATACAGTTAATTATATACACAGTAACGAATATGATATTAGATTTAGAGTGCCTTAAATTGTAATCATTCAAAATTAGCCTTACACGATTTTTAACTGACCTATCGGCAAAGTTTTGACAGTAAAGTAATGCATTAAATAAAAATAAGCCGAAATGTAGGCTACAAATTTCGATCTTTTTCACGAAATTTTTTCGAAGAATTTTGTAATTCTCACTAGGCTTATGAAGAATAGTTTACATATAGGCAGAAGGTCTAAATAAAGTAAGCAAAACGAATTCTAATGGTTGAGAAATTGGAAAAAAGTTTTCGGAATAAAACAGGTTAAGACTAGGGATTAAAAATGACCTTGTTTGACTAAAAGCTTAATTTAACGCTTTGGACAGCTTTTTTCTAATTTAGAGTGGATTTTCGGGTGTATTTTAGAATCGAAAATGCCAATTCTTACAAATAGTTAGGAGTTCGATAAATAAATGAAAATCTTCGCGAATAAATATATGTGAGTCAGAATCTCGATATGAGAAAATTAAAAGTAACAATAAGCAACAGAATGTATGACTACGTTGAGAGATCAAAAATAGCCCGAAAGCTCAATTGAAAGCTTTCGAGAGCTTTTTTCAGGCTTAAAGAATCTTCGTGTATATTTTAGTGAGGAAATTGCAATTCTAAAAAATAAGCTGAAAGCTCAATATAAAGCTTTCGAGAGCTTTTTTCCAAATGTGATTGTATCTTTTCAACCGTGAATAAATTTTCGTGAACACATTAGAGAGGAAAATGACAACTTTAACAATCCCAGCCCAAATTAAAGCTTTCGAGAGCTTTTTCCAATTAAATTAATTTTCGTGTATATTTTAGTGTCGAAAATGGCAATTCTAAAAAATAAGCTGAAAGCTCAATTTAAAGCTTTTGAGAGCTTTATTCGATCCGTGAATAAATTTTCGTGTATCTCTTGGTGGAAGATCAATTTAAAGCTTTCGAAGGCTTTTTCCAACCGTGAATGAGCATTGCTGTAAATTTTAGTGACAAGTGTGTGATTCTAACAAATTAAGTGAAAACTCAACTTAAAGCTTTCGAGGACTTTTTTCCTAAAGTGATAAAATGGAGCATATATTTCAGTGACGATAATGACACCTCTAAAAAAATAATTTGGTGCCTACGACAATTTGATGTAGATGAAAAAAAATACAAGGTGAAAGTAAAAAATCTTCGTAGAAACCGATAAAACTTGGTAGCAGCAAAGATATCGGTTATTACACTTCTATGAGCATTTAGCATACTCTCTTGAACGAATTCAACTCGCTAACTTTATTGTTGCTTTTACATGTAATTTTTTGACAAGTGAGCAGCGCGTGAAAAGAAATGTCGAATCGAAGACAGTCACTGTTAAACGATTCAGACCACCACTTTCGTTCAGATTTTTTTGAAAAATTTTTGAACAGGAATTTTAAAATTCCCAAAAAGCACAATAATTTTTATTTATTTTCCACACCACTCACTTCAAAGCAATAACCGAAGAGTAAATGAGTAATATACACAATTCGTGTTGGCCTAATCATTTTCGCGCTTAATTTGCCTTTCTTACTTTGATAAAACCATAAAATTCAAAAAAATCACAGAAATCACACCATTTCTCCACTGCAGTTATGACTCAAACCAAAATACTATGAAATAAGTAATGAGCATAATAATTATTGCATTACACAAATGTGTCGTGCAAAAACAACGATTACGAGCGCGATGAGTCGCATGCCCCTGCTGTCGATGCGCCAAAGGCAGTCACGAACAAAAGCGGACAAAACCAATGCGCGTGGAGGCAGCGAGAGCCACAGCAAGCCGTGCGGCTGCTGATTCGAAGCTAAGCCGGGCAAACAGCGCACGACTCTCCTTTCTGGGCATTTTAGATTAATTTGAATTGAAAAGTTGCGCAACCTTCAAAGAATCTTAGCAACAAAATGCAGCAAAGTAATAATACAAAATGCAAGAGCATAGAATGGAGGTCGAATTTTAGTTAGTGTCGAGGCGCGGAGAAAGTATTTGTACGGGAAGCGAAAAACCTACAGAGAGAGCTACACATGTATTCGTTGGTTGGTTGGTTATGTGCGGCAAAGTTCAAGTGCAAGTGGAATTTTCTATTAGTAGACATACAAGTTCCATGGTTAGAAATTTTGGCAAAGTTTCAAGAAAAAATTGAAAGAAAATATAATCGAAGGCAAAAGAAAAATAATCAAATAAAGCATGAAAGTGTTGCGGCACAGCAGCTGGCGCAGCGCTGTGGCTGCAGCGTGCAGGTACGAGAATAATTTGGCTATAATGTAAACTAACGGCATGCGCGTTATATACTAAAGCGGTATATACATGTATATATAGTATACACGAAGCGCTTTGTAGTTCCGAGATATGGTATTCTCCGCCGGCGCGTGCTTTTAATGCGAATAAAAATGTTGGCGTTGCAATTGAAGCAGCGGAAAACGCTTGCAACTCTATGTATATATACATATGTATGTATATATATATATATTTAACTTTATATATATATATATATATTTAACTTTATATATATAAACATTTATTTAACTATTTGTCTATATATCCGCAATTTTATTTTATATTTAGTGCTCGTCTGTGCCGTGTTTCACTCAATTATAGCGGCTGTTCGTTTATACCGCTAGCAGCCGCACGCGCACTTAAGCACAACAACACACCTGAGTTTGTAGACGCGGTCTGCAATTGGTGTTTGTGCTAATTGTGCGCCTAAGAATAAACAAATATTTATTTATTTATCTGCTAATGGCTTTGGCGTAAGCGTTTCCTGCGCGCAAATATTATTTAAGTGTTGCAAATTTATTTTTAAATTTCTCTAGTATTTATTTTCATTAGTTTTCTGCGTTGTAACGGTATACAAAGCAAAAACAATAAAAACTATTAACTTCGGTTGCAAAGAAACTAAAATACTCTTCACAAATACAAGAGATTTCATACAAGAACTGGATTTTGTTCGTTTACTTTGTATGGCAGCTATACGATATAGTGGTTCGATCTGTAAAATATCGTCGGATATTGTAAGTTTGCCTTAGAAAATAATCTGTGGTAAATTTTGTGAAGATATCTGCTCAAATAAAAAAGTTGTCCATACAAGAACATGATTTTGATGGTATAGTTTGTATGGCAGCTATATGCTATAGTGGTTCGATCTGTAAAATTTTTTTATATATTGTAGCATCGCCTTAAAAACTAATACGCGCCAAATTTCGTGAAGATACAAAATTTTTCCTTACAAAGGCATGGTTTCGGCGGTTCAGTTTGTATGGCAGCTATATGCTATAGTGGTCCGATATCGGCGGTTCCGACATAAGAACAGCCGTTTGGAGAGAAATGAACGTGTGCAAAATTTCAAAGCGATAACTCTGAAACTGAGAGACTAGTTCGTGTATAACCTCACAGTCGGACCGACATTTTTAAATCGACTCAGCTCATCATGCCGATCATCTAAATATATGCATTCTATAAGGTCTCAGATGTTTTCTGCTTAGTCTTACAAACTTCATATTAAACTTAATACACCCTGTGCAGGGTATATAAACTGAGTAATGCTTCAAAAACCTGTCTAATCGACACCAAGTATTCTTCTCCCTGCCTAGGAATTAAGCCAATACTTTTTGGAAAATCACTTTAAATATAAAGACAAAACACTTTGAATAGAAAAGCAAATATCCCAATTCGTATAAAAATAAATGAAGAAAGAACAATTAGAAGCATATGCAAAAGACAAACCATATGCGCATATAACATATGCTTGCGGGATGAATATCGCTGATTGTCGGCGTTGCCGCGCAAGTTTAATTAGCTGTGACAAATGTGCCGCGCGCACAAAGCGCCGTACTGTTGCCGCGGGATGACGCAGCAAATCCCAATAAATCTAAGCCAACGTCTTTGTCTAATTACACCGCGAGCATTCTTAAGCGATACGCTTGCGCGCTTATGTGATATTATCTAAATGACTACACGGAAAAAATAGTGAAAAGTACAAAAAATAAAAAGGAAAATATCAGAAAAATATTTTAATAAATTAAAAAATAAAATTAAAAAAACAGAAAAAAATAGAACAAAAATTTAAAAAAAAAAAAAAAACCAAAAATAAAAATAAAAAATTTTAAAAAATTAAAATAAAATATATAAAAATAAAAAATAAAATTTAAAATACAAAAAAAAATTAAAAAAAAAAAAAAAAAAAATAAAAAAAAAAAAATAAAAAAAAATAAAAAATATTCAAAAAAAATAAAAAATATTAAAAAAAAAAATAAAAAAAATTAAAATAATTATTGTACAAAGTTTTAAAAAATAAATAAAAAAACATAATACAAATTTGAAAAATTATAAAATAATCTTTGAAATAATTGAAAAACAAAAACAAAAGCAACAAATATAAACCATCATTAAAAGAAATTAAAAAATAAAAAAAACAGAAAAATATAAAAAAATATATATTTAAAAAACAATTTAAAAAATATTTAAAAACAAATACAAAAATATTTAAAAAAAATAAAAAATATTGAGAAAAATAAAAAAATTTTAAAATAATTATTGTAAAAAGATTTAAAAAATAAAAATAAAAAACCATAATACAAATTTAAAAAATAGTTAAACAAATTAAAAAAATAATAAAAAAACTCTTTAAACTAATTTAAAAACAAAAACAAAAGCAAAAAATATGAAAACATCATTAAAAGAATTAAAAAAATAAAAAACATAAAACAAATTTAAAACAATAGAAAAAAAATAAACAAAAATATATTAAAAAGTTCAAAAAAGACTTAAAAAAAGAAACATAAAATCGAATTTAAAACAAACTAAAACAATATTAAAAACACTAAAAAAATAAGTAAACAATATTTAAAACAAATTATTAAAAGAATTGAAAAAAATAAAAAAACAAAAATTGTAAAAAAATAGTAAAAGAAAATAATAAATATAAAAAATATTTAAAAAACAAAAAAAAATATTAAAATAATTTAAAAACTAAATCAACACCAAACAAAATTAAAAAGATAAATAAAAAATATTTAAAAAAAATTTAAAAAAATTTAAAAATATATAAAAAAAAATATCTAAAAAAAAATTTAAAATTAAAAAAAAAAAAAAAAAACAAAAAATAAAAAAAATTATAAAAAAAAATATTTAAAAAAAAGAAAAAAATATAAAAAAATAATTTAAAAAATAAAAAAAAAAAAATTAAAAAAATAAATAAAATTTAAAAAATATATAAAAAAAAATTAAAAAAAAAAAAAAATATAAAAAAGAAAATTAATAAAAAAAAAATTAAAAAAGTTAAAAAAAAAATTAAAAAGATATATAAAAAATATTAAAAAAAATTTAAAAATATATAAAAAAAAATATTTTAAAAAATTGAAAAAGAAAACATAAAGTCAAATTTAAAAAATTTTTTAAAAATCGATTCTATACTACTATATTTTTTGAAAACCGACAGCAAAACAGCAGTTGTGGCAGAAATAAAATTTTCCAAAAAAAAAAGTATTTATGCAACTCTTTCGTAGAAAAGTGGCCGCAGCGCGTAGAAATGCGGAATGAACAGTCCAAATCACACGAAATTTCGAAATCTCCACAAAATACTTGAAGCGTGAACCAAAAATTGAAAGAAATCTGCTAACGCGCTCATATTGTGCTGGTGCTTCAACTTTCATTACTTCACTGCGCTATTTAGCTAGTCTAAAGCGCGCTGCCCACACCCTCCAACAACAACGGGCTAAGAATTCTTGAAGCGTGCTTTACTTGCGTTGCGCTTAGTGCGCGAATATTAAGACGCTTTCCGCTAAATCTTTATGCACGTGATTTCTGTGATAAAGTAAGCTTAGGAAACTAACCAAAAGAAATGCCGGAAATGGCTTTTTAATTATAATAACTTGTCTAACCCATACTGGAATATGACCCGGTCATTTGATCTCCATATACAGATACTCTGATAAATTGTGTTAAAAAATTAAAAAAAAAAAAGATGTGCTAGGCCCTAATTTATCACCGCGTTCAATCATCTCAAGAATCTTAACGGAGAAAACATGCCGTCAGTTCAAAATTAATAGTATCAGAACTCGCCAAGCAAATCGTACTGACGTATGGAAGGCCTTCCAAATTTTACGTCGAGATCTGAAATTGAAAGCGTACAGAATACAGCTTCTGCAAGAAGAAGCCGTTCGACCTTCTCAAGTGACACTTCGGTCTATGGGCTCTTGAAAAGTTCTGGAGACAAACTTTGTTCAGCGATGAGGCCCATTTCTGGCTGAATGTAAACAAAAAAAATTGCCACATTTAGGACGAAGAGCAACATCCAGAAAAAACAACAGTTTGGTGTGGTTTCTGGGCCGGTAGAATCATCGGTCCGTACATTCCACAAGTACCTTGCCGATTGACGTTAGTTTGATAAGATAAATTATTAAATTTTATTAATCTTCTTAATTAAATTGTCACTTTTCAGCCAAGTTCGACTCATACAGCACTCATTAATGGCTGCTTACTGCGCAACTCGGCGCTTTTTCTTCACCAAACGAACTACAATTAATACTTAGAAGACACTTAGCTGCTTAAGCTTGAATTGTTGCTGCTAACGGTATTCTACTTATTGTTTAAGCACAATTTTTAAATGTCACAGCGGCGCGTTGCATATGAAATCAGCTAGACTGCGTTTAGCTTTCGCCTCCCAGAGCCCCAAACCAAACGGGCTGGTCTCGTGAGAGTTTAAGAGTTTATGAGCAGCGTTAAGAAGCAAAGCACGCCGCGCTCAAAGAAAACTGAGGTGGCGACAAGTAAATTTGCTGTTGACATTAATGTTGTCTGCACCGCCCGCCCAACCAAAGCAAGAGCGCGCTCACTTCTCAGCCTAATGGCTAAAACGAATGACTGCTTAATCACTTGGCTGTCGCAGCGGTGTATTCGTTAGCTGCTAGGGAGGTAGGCAGGTAGCTACAGCTGAGTGATTACCCGTTGAACCCGCGTGTGCTGTGCTTGTGTCTTGTGCATCTTCGGCAGCTACCTTTAAGTCTGTCTTCTTCACTCGATTAATGCTGATGTGCATGTGGCTGAGGCGCTTAATGAAGCTCGAAAGTAATTTCCATGTTGCCAGCACTACACCGTACGGCGCGGCTATTTAAACAAATCAAGTGTTAACTGCCGAAGGGTTAACGGTAAAAGAATTTGTCTACGGGTTTTTGTACAGCAAGCCATCAGCAGGCAACTGTGTAGCCACTTCACGGCGCTGCGCAGTTTGTTAGGTTAGTCGCCGGCCGGGCTAATGAATTTTACACAAACATAATTTGATGAGACATCAATAATGAAAAGAAAATCGATTTCATTTAGGGCAATGCACGGTAAATTTTTTTTAAGTGGGTTACATAGAAGTTGGCGTGTGGCGTAGTTAACCAAATTATTCAAATAAGTTTAAAAGTTTATGTAGGCATGTGATAAATTCAAATTAATATAGTTTTGGAGGCGAACCGAGGCAGGCAATGGAGTTGACTAGACAGCAGCTGTGCATATGTCCAACACGTAAAGGCAAGCCCAAAGGTTCTAGGAGCAGTGTAGACAAAAAATTGTCAATAACAAAGGAGGAAAGCTTTATTTGCCTCTGAATAAATAAGATTTCTTTATAACAAGACAAGCTGCAAAAAAATGTCTTGTGAGCTTTTTTCAAGCTTTCAGGCTTTTTTACGAGTCTTTGTAATTTGTTTTGAGCATTTTAACTTTTTTTTTCTAATAACAGACCTTCTTCAAACTTTTGAGCTTTTATGATTGTTTGCGAAGCTTTTTCAAAAATTTCGTGCTTTTTTCCCAGCCTTGAAAATTTTTTTTAGAAAAATTGATTATTTACTACTTTAGCTCATTGATGAGTTGAAATCGGCGCTCAAACTAGTCAAAGAAAGCTTCAGGCTGTTATTATGGAAAAGCTTTCATGCTTTTTTTGAGTACATCAACCTTTTTTTCAAATATTACAGCCTTTTCGAGCAATCAAACTCTGTTTTTAAATATTACAGCTTTTGCAAACTTTCGAGTTGTCAGAAGTGTCTGACAAGATTTTTCTAAATTTCATTTTTTTTGTACAAGATTTCAAGCTTTTTTCCAGTTCCCAAACTTTACCCCACATATTAAAGCGTTTTCAAACTTTCCTAGTTTTCAAGATCGTCAGAAAAGCTTTATCCAAACTTTCATGTTTTCCAAGATTTCATGATTTTTTCGAGCTTTTAATGAGATGTCATGCTTTTTGTAATATTAAAGCTTTTTTAAACTTTCGAGCTTTCAAGTTTGTCAGGAAATTTTTCCCCAAATTTTCATGGTTTCCAAGATTTCATGATTTTTTCGAACTTACACGCTTTTTACGAGCTTTCAAATATTATTGCTTTTTCAAACTTTCGAGCTTACAAGATTGTCTGTTCAGTTTTGAAACAGTCTGAATAAGCTTTTGTATGAAATACAGACTAAAAAATCGCAGAATACATTTAATGAAATTTTCCCTTTCGCAGAGCTTTTTGAGCTTTTAACACACTAGCTACTATGAAGTCTTTATATGTATCAACCGACTACATATATATAACAATGACTGATTCGCCTGCCACAGTTTGACACAATTCTCGGAAATTTACTGTTACAATACATAATTTTCGCAAGCGACCTCGTAGTCGTTTGACCGACACAAAACATTTTTTACGACTAAATGTACGACCATTAAGAAACGGGATACAACGAACTCGTGGCAATTTATCCCTTTTGTTGACCCATTTGCGCTGGACATACCATACCGCAAATCCATAAACCAAACTAACTAGACGAAGCGCCACTCAAGCAACTAACACAATGTTAATTAAATACGCCAACAGCTCAAGCAATCTATGCCACAGCAGCGCCAACAAGCCACCCAGCGACCCACGCGCAGCAAGCAGCCGCTAGAGCAGGCGCCAGCAAACAACGTCCTTACTTGGCGCTACAATCCTTAAATTGATACACTTGCTTTGCAACAAAGCGCTGCAACGTGCCTGCAAACACACACATATACATATATGTATATACAAACGTGTATGGTTAAGCAACAACAAAGTGTGTGTTATAAAGAACTCAGCGGCGGCGTCATCGTCGTCGTCAACGGGAATTTATTACTTTAATTAATCTGCAGTTTATAGTTGCCACAGCCAGCGCCGGGCAGTGATGAGTCATAAAGTCCTTTATTGGACAGCGGCAACACATGGAGCGCCGCGGCGCAGGCGAATGACAAAATCACAAAGAGCGGACACAGAATATTGCTGGCATGTTGCTGGTAAGTGTAACAGCAGTTTGTGCTTTTTTACAGTCTTATTACACTGCTGCTTCTTCTTGCTCGTTGGCCACTTTTTTCCAAGAATGCCGCAGTGTGAATAATGCGGCACAAATGCATTTGTGTGCGTGTGTGTGTGGCGGCTAATAAGTGGAACTCCGAGCAAAGGTAAGACAAAGCAAATTGAAGTGTGTGGCACAGCATCGAATAGACACACACACAAACGCACACAGGGCAGGCAGGCCAGCAGAAGCGTTGAGCGAGTAAATCACCCTTTCGCTGCAGGTATTCTGTGTAGCTCATTCAGTTTTAGACACAGTGGGTCTGCAAGCAATTTCATTTGAGATTTATGACGGCCATTGGACGCAAGGACGCAACAGCAGTGGCAACAACAAAAAGCAGCAGAACAGTTAAGCAGCAACAAAGTCTGTAAGGCAAGATTAAAACAAGGAGAAAACAAAAAAGCAAAGAATGGAAATTAAAACAGCAGGTAACAACAACAACGACAACTTTGTGTCACCACAACAGCTGGCAAACAGCGGAGATTGTGCTGAAATGATAACAGCTTGCTTTTTCCAACTCATTAAAAGTTCTCTACAACAACTTCTAGCTGGACTGAAAGTGACGTTTGTTTTTTACACACATTGTTGTTGTTTTAGCGGGTGTATAGAGGGCAAAAAAGCACAATCAACGGTAAAAGTAAAGGTAAAACTGCGCAACAGTTGCAGCAAATTGACTGAGAACCAAGCGACCGACACGCTGGCATGAACTTCTCAAGCGTTTAACACCAAAAAAAACTACGTGAGCGCCCTGCCGTTTGGCGCTGGGCAACTGAAGCGTGTGCCACAAGCGCGAAAATGATAATTGCTAGCCAGCAAGGAAGTACAATAGCGACAACAGCGAAATAACCACGAATTTATTAAGCAAATTAGCGTGGCGACAAGGCAACGCGAAGAGCAGTCTCGCATACCCACACAAAGCATATGCTTTGAAGTTTTGAAGTCGCTCGTAGAACGACAAGATAAAGGTGAAAAACCAACAATAACAAAACAAGAAAACCAACAATAATAAAGCAAGAAAGTAGAAGACAATCATTAGTTGCAGTGAGCTCCATGACGGCGCTTCATGCAATGACTAACCTCGACGCGCGCAATGACAAAAGATTGACCTATTAAATTTCCCACAAATTACACCAATTACAGCGAAACAGTAATTCAACAAAATCACACACATACACACAACAATGTATGTAACTGAAGTGAAAAAGAAACGCTGAAAGGCAGAAAAAACACAATACACGAAGGCAGCCTAAGAGCAGCACAGGCACAGTGGGTCAAATGCAGGTGTGTGGTGAACACAAAAAAAATTTAATATAAAATAATAAAAACAACAAAAGAAAAAGGAAAATAAACATGATATCCTGCACAAATACTAAAGTTTCCTTAAAAGAACTTTATTTTGTTCAGCAAGTTTGTATGGCAGCTATATGCTATAGTGGTCCGATCTGAACAATTTTGACGGATATTGTACTATTGCCTTGGACAATAATTCATGCCTAATTTTGTGAGGATCGCTAGTCAAATAAAAAAGTTTTCCCTACATGCACTTGATTCTGAACGTTGAGTTTGTATGACAGCTATATGCTATAGTAATTCGATCTCAATAATTTCCTCAGAGATTATACCGTTACTTTAGAAAGTACTCCGTGCTAAATTTCGTGAAGATATATCTACAAATAAAAAAGTTTTCCATACAAGAACTTACTTTTGATCGTTCAGTTTGTATGACAGCTATATGCTATAGTGGTCCATTCTAAACAATTTCTTCGCAGATTATACCGTTACTTTAGGCTATACTCTGTACCAAATTGTATGACGATATCTCGTCAAAATATGAAATCTTTTATACAGGGACTTGAGTTTGAGCGAGCAGTTTGCTTGACAGCTATATGCTATAGTAGTCCGATATCGAATAGTAGTCTGATATCAATTCGAACAAATTAGCAGCTTCTAAAGGAGAAAAAGGTTGGCAAAAATCCCTCGCCAAACCCTGGCTGCGGGTACCGACAGTTAATAGATACCACAGTATCCCGACGAAGGCAGTACAGGCCGGTAAATAGTGCCTCCCTGTTGCAGTTGGGAAGGACTGGCCTTTTAGCTGGGTTTACTTTGCTTCTCAATAGCATAGCGCTCAGATCGGGAGTCTTACTACGGTTACGGGCACGAAAGGGTTGGATGAAGATGTCATGCGAAACACGCCGAGGATCGACCTGGCTGGGGGCCTTAAGTAACCTAATCTCAAACAACAAGATAAATCTTACGGATACCTGGTGACCTCCATAATAAGACAGTTTTACTTGCAAAGCAGAGGCCTTGCTGACATACATTCTACTACACTCAGATCTCCAATTGAAAAACCGGAGGTTACTGCTCCGACAGACAGAGGGCACCGTTTGAAACGAGCTGGTCTAGGTACAAAGGCTGACACTAGGAAGGGAGTTGAAGCGAAGCCTAACTTCCGAAAGGCAACAAAATTAGCAGCAGTCGGAACCAAACACGGTTGCCAAGTTTTGTCACTGTTAGTAGTGCGGCCGCCAGGGAATGGGCTATTTTTAGCTTCGATGACCTGAAACAGGCAAGGTTTGCTGAGGACGACTTGCTGCCTACCTGTTGAGAGGAAAGCAACTGTAGCCGCCAACCGATGGGGAGCTTACAAAAGAGCGCCACGAATAAGTTAATTATGCGGAAGCAGTGCAACCCAATTTTAAGCTGGAAACATCAGTAGTGACAGTTAAGCCTCAGAGACCAAAATATTGTTACTTTGTGTACAAAACAAAAATTTGTTTACAAATTAAAAATTTTTGAAATTTTTTTTTTATTTCGTTTTTTTTTTCAATTTAATATTATTATTTTATTTATTTAAATTTATTTATTTTTTTATTATTGCTTTATTTATAATTTTTTTATATTTATTTTTTATTTATTA
This sequence comes from Bactrocera dorsalis, assembly GCF_023373825.1. Lineage (NCBI taxonomy): Eukaryota > Metazoa > Arthropoda > Insecta > Diptera > Tephritidae > Bactrocera > Bactrocera dorsalis. The sequence goes on along the minus strand of NC_064307.1, from coordinate 67,039,109 downwards.
TTTGTTTTTTTTTTTTATTTATTTAAAAAACAATTTTTTTAAATTATTTTTTTTATTAATTTTTATTTTTTTTTGAGGAATTTTTGTAATTATTTTTTATCAATTTTCTTTTTTTCATTTATTATTATTTCCTTTTAGTATTATTTTTATTTATCATTTTGTTTTATTAATTATTTTATTTTGCTTAAGTGACATTTTTTTAACGACGACTACTTTCCATAACCCACTTTTTTGCCACGCAAGTTACACTGTGCGGCTGCTCACAGTTTTCCGGTGGAAAACCGAGAAATCAAGCGACCTAACCGTCAAGCGTCAGCCATCAAGCAACAGCCAACAACCGAGACACCGACGATTGAGCAACAAACTAAGAGAAAATCGCTCGTGGCGGAATTACAAAAGTCAAACAACAACAACAGCAATAAAAAATGAATTAAAACACGACAAATTGTGCGATGCCGCAAATAGAAGAAATAAGAGAAAAGAAAAAAACTAAAGAAGAAAAAATAGTAAATATGAACAACAAAAACAACAACGACACGAATAGCGGAAAATATTAGATTGCATATTCGCACAACTCGCCGAAGACCCACAGTGAGTATTTGCAGAAATATTTACGTGTAGGCGTACGGTGGGGCGTCGGGCGTCGGGCGAAAACAATGGCAACCAAGAAAAACGCCAGAAATCAGCATGACAAAGCAAAGTATATAAAATCTAAATTAAATGAAAATAAAAATCAAATATTTGCAAAAAATGCTTGCGCGCCACAGCTCCCTGGCGCGCGCCTGCAGACGAACAATGCAAGCAAAATTAGACAAATGCGAATAAATGTCGGTTGCGCGGAACACGAAGTATTAAAATTAAAATTTAATATAAAAAAAAATTAAAATTGTGAAAAGCGAGCGGAAAACACACATAAAAGGAACGTAAGCCAAGTGGCGTGAAATGAAAAGACAGACAGACAGCCAAGCAAGAGCCAGCGACGACTGCAGAAGCGCTGCAGCGCGCGCCGCCCACAGTTAGCCCACAGTAAGCGCGCAGCAAGGCGAGCGGATAAAGCGATTTCACTGCGTGCGCGCGTGTGCGTTGCATGCGAAATTTTCTTCGGCGCTATCAGAACTGACAGCGCCAACTGCGAAACGCGCTGCGTAAATTAAAATGAAAATTCGTTAAAAGCCGAAATGGGAAAATTTTTGCTGAAAATTATGAACATAAAGTAACATGAAAAATAATTAATAAAACAATGCACAATAGTGGCGGCACAAAACGCAATTGCAGCAAAAATAGATTTGCTAAGTGGCGCGCGCGGGCGGTGGTGGAGCGGTGTGCGTGTGCGCTGCGGCTTGGCGCGTTGGAAATTAGAGGCTTCACAGCCAGCGCGGAGATGAATTATACAACAGTGCAGTAGCAAAAGCGGCAGCTAACTGTGTTGAAGTGTGTGTGTGAGTGCGGATTATGTGGGTAGGCGGTATGTGGTTGGTGGTTGCTGGTGAAACTTTTGCGAAATTTTCACACGCCGCTACACATTGCCGCACATAAACACACACACATATGCAGGGATTTTGTAAGAAAAATGTTGTGCTAGTTTTTTTTTCTTCTTTTTTTTTGTTGCTAAAAAATTTGTTCATCAGTTAGTTTCCTTGTAAGCCAGCACCTTTACTGCCACATACATTGTTGCTGTTGCTGCTACTGCTTTGTGCAACAATTTTTCCCGCGCACTCTTTTGCCTTAATGTGTGTTTGCCCGCCGCCTTTGTCTTGAGTTGGTTTTTTGCCTTAGCGCTGCTACTAATTTGCAGTAATTTTTGCCTTCAGCTTAGTCAAAGTGCTCAATGTAATGAGGCGTTTGTGAAAACAACAGCAAAACTAAATAGAGAAAAGAAATCTGCGCAGAGGCGCTAATTGAAGTGCAAATGTCGTATGAGTACCAGCGGCAGCAGCAGTGGGCGGTAGGCGGTGTGCGCATAATTTAATGTTGCGAAAAACAGTCGATGCTTGAAGGTGATGATGTAGCCCGCAACAACTGGCTGCTTGTTTCACAAAATGGGCGGCAAAAGTAAATGGGTCAGGGTTTACGTCACATAAAAAATATGTGCACAAAAATGTTGCGCAAATGCTTAAAATAAGCGAATACTGTTTAATGCTAAGAAAAGAGATGGTTGAGCAATATTTGCGCTTTAAAAAGCAAATTTATAAAATTTAGCGTTAATTTGCTTATTGATATGACAATAGACGCCGTCTTACAACGCGCAAACAAGCTTTGGTGACACCTATGACCTTCATCGGGTTATTCAGCTAGCTTACTCCTTAGCTGAATTAGTGCTGAATAAGCAAAAACTTGAAAAAACACCAATAAAACTATCTAACAAGCTTTTCTGTCTCCTATGACGCTTTGCGGGTTATTCAGCTAGTTTACTTGTAAGCTGAATAAGCCCAGAACAAAAAAAAGTTTGAAAAAAACACGAGTACAACTCTCTAGCAAGCTTTCCTGCCCCTTTTGACATTCTGCGGGTTATTTAGTTAGTTTATTCTTAAGCTTAATAAGTGCTGAATAGCCAAAACTTTGAAAAACTACGAATGCAAGTCTGTAACAAGCTTTTCTGGCACTTGCGACATTCAGCGGTTTATTCAGCCAGCTTACTATTAAGCTGAATATGTGCTGAATAGCCAAAAGTTTGAAAAACTGGTAATGGAAATGCAGCTTAAGTCTTGACGCAGGCAGAGGACGAACAACTAAAAAAATATCTTAGATAGTATGAGATGTGAGGTCACTAAGCAAGAAAAATATTTATAAATTACCAATGACCAACTATTTATCGTAAACTTGCTTAATAATATGACAATAGACACGCGTGCAGCTCTCTAACAAGCTTTATCGACCCTTGTGATATTCAGCGCGTTATTCAGCCAGTTTATTCTTAATATGAATAAGTGCTGAATAGCCAAAAGTTTGAAAAACCACAAGTTCAACTCTTTAGCAAGTTCTTCTGCTGTCAGTGACATTGATCGCTTTATTCAGCTATTTTTACCTTAAGCTGTATAAGTGCTGAATAAACAAAAGTTTGAAAAAAATGCGAGTACAACTTTCTAATACACTTTACTGACATTTGTGATATTCAGCAGTTTATTCAGCCAGCTTATTCTTAAGCTGAATACGTGCTGAATAAGCAAAATGTGAATAGCCTGCTAAAAAACTGCAGTTTAAACCTTGCGGAACAAAGGAAAAATATCTGAGGATAATTTCGACATTCGATGTTCCACAATCCACAAAGATTAAGTTCTGAACTTATGGTACGCCTGCTGAGAGACGTCGACAACAGCAGCATCAATGAGTCACGAATGGTACAAATATTATGAATCATATGTTACAGAGTTCTACATATGAAATTACAAACATTAAATGAAAAAAATTATAACCGAGAATGGGTAACAGCTTTGCTGCATTTTCTTTCTTCTGTTAAATATACCCAACTCTTCAAAACGTTTTACAAATATGCTCAATTTTACGCATTCCTCAAATTTCACAATTTTCTCCAAAACGAAAACCGATGAATCATCCAAAACCAACCGCCAACTCATCCCCTTTGCCCGAACGCTTATGGCAGATTATCTCACAGCGCGCTTCGACAATTTCATCACGAAAATTGTCGACTTTGCTGACACACATACATAAAAACATGGGATATACACACGCTCAAACGCGTATCCTTTTACGTAAAAACCTTTCATCTCGTCATGGTCCTGCCAAGCCAAATGTACGAGTAATTACATTAGTATTGACACATTTTCTTCGTAATTGCTGCGCGTGTCATTAAATGTGGCGTTTCAGTGTTAACACGCTTTTTTGTTGAGTTATTTGTCTTGTCATTTTTATAAGAAAAAAAAACTGAAGAAAAAAGTGAAAAAAAAAACGAAGAACAAAGGAACGGAAGGCGAATTCCTGCGCATGCTGGCACTTGCAGCGGTGGCTCAATTTGGCGAGTGAACGAGTCGGCCAAATAGTGCGGATGTAATCCGTTGGGTTCCGGCCGCTCTTTGGCACACGAGCACAGTTAATCGATGAAGGCAGGATGATTGAACAAAAAAGTGTTGAAATAAGCAGCACAAAAGCTTCAACAAACACGTGTGCAAGTGTCCTTTTGGCACACATACCAAACAGGAAGTTAATAATAAATGCAATAAAACAAAGTTGGTGGTACAGACGTGCAAAAAATTTGCAGTTTTTGTGCGCATTTTGATTTTTTCCATATTAAATTTCACCGTTATACCCTGGTTAGGGGTGTCTTAGTTTCTAATATAGATATTTCTCATTTGACAAGATATCTTCAAGAAATTTTGAACAGATTATTGTTTATAGCAAAGGCATAATCTCCGAAGAAATTGTACAGATCGGGCAACTATAGCTTAGAGTTGCCATACAAACTGAAGAACCAAACTCAAGTCCTAGTATAGAAACCTTGTTTATTTGACAAGATATCTTCACGAAATTTGGCACAAATTATTGTTTAAGGCAAAAATAAAATCTCCGAAGAAATTGTACAGATTGGACAACTATAGCATATAGCTGTCATACAAAGTGAACGATCGATATCATGTCCTTCTAAAGGAAACTTATTTGTTTGTAAAGATATCTTCACGAAATTTGGCACAAATTATTGTTTAAGGCAAAAATAAAATCTCCGAAGAAATTGTACAGATTGGACAACTATAGCATATAGCTGTCATACAAAGTGAACGTTAAAACTCAAGTTCTTGTATAGAAAACTTTTTTATTTGTCAAAATATCTTCACGAAATTTAGCACGGACTATTATTCAAAGGATCGCCACAATCTCCGAGGAAATTGAACTGATCGGACAAATATAGCTTATAGCTGCCATACAAACTGAAGGACCAAACTCAAGTCCTTGTATGGAGAACTTTTTTATTTGTAAAGATATTTACACGATTTTCTGCACAGATTATTGTTTAAGGCAAAGGTATAATCTCCGAAGAATTCGTGCAGATCGGACCACTATAGCGTATAGCTGTCATACAAACTGATCGCTCAAAATGAATATAAAATTCTTTTTATACCCATTTATGCTTTAAAAATGCAGCTGTGAAGGGTATTATACTTCGGTGCAAGCTAACTTAACATTTATTTTTGTTCATATTTCTTTTTTATTGTTGTTGGCTGTTGCGCTTAGCTGTTGCAAGTGGCAAGTGGCTACTTCCTGCGTTGTACGCTCACAGCACAGCACTTCCTGCATTGACCTTCCTTGCAGTGCGCTCAGCTGCTGTCAGCCAGCCAAAACTGAAGGCGGACAGCAGCGAAATAAAAAAAAACAAAAACAACAGCAACACAAATTAAGACAAGAAAAAACGCTCAAAATCATTTGGTATTTGTCAGTTTGCCAAGCAACTATGAAACAGCCGAAGCTGAGTTACTGCTTTTGGACATTTAGCCTGCTATTTTACTGCCCTACACACACACCGACACACATACACAGCACACACACTTCCTTTTTGAATTTTATTGCCTTCCTGTGTCCATGCTGGGCTGGGACCGCTGGGGCCGCATGCGGCAACATTGCCTTACAACAAAGTCGGTTTGTGTACACGCTGGCCGCTAGCTGGGCTATAAGTCAGGAATTGTGTCTTAAAACGCCAAAATCTATTGCTAAGCGTTATATATGGCCATGCTGTAACCTTTGACCTACGCGGATTTGTGAGAAGGCGGCTTAAAAGGAAATGCATTTTATCAGATTTTCTGGATTTTAGATCGATAAAAATGCCAAAAGTTATTTGTTGTTGTTTTTGTTGCTGTAGCGGCATAAAACCTATTTATACATCAGTGCTGTTATATTAAGTGTCCTAGCGGTCTGAAGATGATGGGATGCTGAGAAAGCATAACTTGCCACAAAATAGTCTGGGCGTCTTGTGACCACTGGCCGTGCATGATTTTGGACTCTGTGTTCCAGTTAGCCACTAAGCTGAAAGCTTTTCTGTCTCACAAAAATTATTCAAAATATTTGCTTTGGCTTCTTCCACTAAGAAATTGTTTCAGAAGCTGATCGCTTGGCTTCTTAGCATTCAAAATATTTGTTTCTTCTTTTTTTTAATTTTCTTTAAATTTTCTAATTTTTGTTTTTTTTTATAATTTTTTTTTGTTTTTAATTTTTTTATAATTTTTTTTGTTTTTAATTTTTTTGTATTTTTTTTTTTTAATTTTTTTGTATTTTTTTTTTTAATTTTTTTAATTTTTTATATTTTTTTTTTAATTTTTCTAATTTTTTATATTTTTTTTTAATTTTTCTAATTTTTTTTAATTTTTGTTAAATTTTTTTTTAATATTTAAAATTTTTTTAAACTATTTTTGTTTATTTTTTCATTCACAAATCGATTTTTCCACATCAGGCAATCTCAGTGGAAACATAGTCGCCTTTTAGACTGTTGTCACACAGTTCCACTCACGCGCAATCGCACTTCCTTGCAGGCAATAAAAACCCACACACTTTACATACATATCTACGAGGACCAGCTGCTTATGGTGATGTCTATGTGTGTGTGTGTGTGCTCTACTCACCCCAAATAACCAGCGCTCAACTCGCTTTGCATTGCCACTTGCCACCACGTTGCATGCCACTTTTTTTTGCGTGCCCCTGTGATGGCATGTGTGTGGCCGGCAACAAAATATTGCCGCTATTGTCGTTTGTTTAGTTAGTTGGCAAGTGGTGTGACTTGGCTTGGCTGCTTGCCGCACGCAACTCACATGTACATGTCTATGTGTTGCAAGCAGTTTACTAGCAGCAATTTGCAATATAATGCAATATCCAACAGCAATGGTAGCACATATGCGTTAAAAGCAGACACACACACACTTTGATGGGTATAAATAATATATGTAAGTATGTATGTGTAATCTATATATGTTTGTATGTGTGTGCCCGCAGTTTTCACCATATGCCGATCTAGATGTGTAGCGGGTTTTATTTGCACTTCCCAAGCCGACAGACAGGCAGTCAGGCTGACAGGCAGCAATACCTGCACTTCACACAGCACGCCGCGCTCCATCGCCACGTTTGGGGTACCGCGCTTCCGCCTACTGTTTACCCGCATGTCTGTTTGCCCAGTCATCTGTCGCTCAATTGTCGGGGTGTGAGTGTCCGTTTACTGTGCATATTTGTTTGTCACTTTGCCAGTTGATAGAGTTCGCCTCGCTGGCTTACTGAATGGCTTTTGTGAACTGAACAGGGTATATTAGTGGTAGCAGTAGTTAGTCACACAGTTTTTGGGATATCGCACTGAAATTTTGCGCACGTTGTTTTCTCACTAAGGGGGTGCCCATTTATCGAAAGCGCCGTTATAGGACGACTATAGCATATAGCTGTCATATAAACTGAACGATCAAGCTTAAGTAGTTGTATGGAAAACTTATTTATTTCCCGAGTTATCTTCTTGAAATTTGGCAAAGATTATTGTTTAAGACAATGCTACAATCTCTGAAGAAATTGTTTAGATTGGCTTACTATAGCATATAGCTGCCATACAAACTGACTGCTCGGGCTCAAGCCCTTGTATGAAAAAATGTTTTATTTGACCAGTTATCTTCATGAAATTTGGCACAGATTATTGTTTAAGGCAACGCTACAATATCTCAAGAAATCGTTTAGATCGGACCACTATAGCATATAGCTGCCATACAAACTGACTGCTCGGGCTCAAGCCCTTGTATGGAAAATGTTTTATTTGACCAGTTATCTTCATGAAATTTCGCACAGCTTATTATTTAAGGCAACGCTACAATATCCCAAGAAATTGTTCAGATCGGACCACTATAGCATATAGCTGCCATATAAACTGAACGATCAAACTTAAGTTCTTGTATAGAAAACTTTTTTGTTTGTCAAAACATCTACCCGAAATTTGGCACATATGATTTTTTACGGCAACGCTACAATATCTGCAGAAATTGTTCAGATCAGACCACTATAACATATAGCTGCCATACAAGCTAAACGATCAAATTTGAGTTCTTGTATGGAAAATCAAGTCTTGCATGCCATCTTTTGTCTTTGTATAGGGTATTTTAGCTGCTACCGAAATGAACGTTTTTGTTGTTTTTATATTATTTGCGTTCCTGACATGCCGCCGTGAGTTGCCGCTGTCGGTCCTGTTGCTGTTGCTGACACCGTCACTGTCATTAGCGTCAACGTCAGCATCATCGTCAGCAAAACTGCACTCACATACAAGCATATGTACATAAGTGCGCCGTATTGTTGTTATTGCTGTCGGTATTTTTCGCCACTCATTGCTATTGTGTGCCTTGCCAAGAAACTGGTGGCTGCCGAGCGGCAACAACAGCAGCAGTGGCACATCAAACAATTTTCAATATTGGAACTTCCGATGACGGCAGCGAAAACGCAACAGCAACAAGCGAGATAAATACTAAGCTAAAACAACAACAACAGCGGCAACAATAACAACAACAACAGCGGTAGGTAGCTGCAGCAAACAAGCATGCCGACATACAAGCGATTTGCTGCAGCTTTATACAAGTATTCTTCTCGAGCGTGTCAGCGCTGACAGGTAGTCAGACGCGCTGACCGACAGACGGACACACGGTTCGACTTTTCTGCTGTTCGACGCGCTATTTATTTAGTGCGGGTTTTTTACTTGTTATTGTTGTTGGCATTACCGTGCTCTGTTGTGCCATTAACATTGTTGCTGTTTTTGCTTTAGTCACACGAAGCAAAATATTTGAGAAAAAAATGTACAAAAAAACAAGTCGAGCAGGTGACACCACCAAAGAAACACTTTCGCTTCACTTTTCGTGTGGACGCTTATTTATTTTATTTCGTTTCGTTTATTTTAGCCGCATTTTTATTGTTTTTGGTTTTTATTGTTTCAAGTTTCGTTTTCATTCTTTTTAATGAATTAGATTTTTGCGTTTTTTCTCGATTTTTTTTAAGTGTTTGCATTTGTTGTACATTAGGGCTTACACCTTTTAGCACCTAGCGAACGCAAACACACACACTTGTGTACATACACGCATACATTGAAACATATTTTTTCATATGCAACCAAAGTGTGGAATATGACCAAGCAAGAATCACAAAAATGTTTTGGAAAAATGTAAGAACCATAAAAATGCGCGACATAGCAACAACTATAACATATATACACACCTGCATATATACATACTTACATACATATGTAGTTATAGCAGCATATAAATACATAATGACTTTGAATGACAGCTAAAATATGTGACAAGTGTACATAAAACGTTTATGCTTTGGCAGTCGAACAGCTGAGCAGCACAAATTACACACGCAACAACTAACGCCAAACAACAACACAGTATTTGAAAAACATGCGACACATTTTGAACTTTTGCATGTTTTTGCCTTCGACACATTAGCATTAAGCCCACAGAAGAATGTTCAAGACCATTTATTTCGGTGGAAGTTAAAAGTTAAGGCTTCGGTTACACGCACTATTAGGAAGCGAGTGTTCGTGTGTGTGTTTCACGGCAAGTTGTCAAAATATACTGACTCATTTGTTTTTTAGTTACAAAAAAACTAATATTTTTCACAAATAGCGCTATATTATAAGCAAAAACAAACGAAACAATAACAAATAATAAATAAAAATATGAATATATTATGATATTTAATTATATAATTATGTGATATTAAAAATAAATAAAATATGCAGTTATAATGAAAAACTGTGAAGATTAAAGCTTACAGAACATAGAACAACAATAATTGTTTCGCTTGGTGGACTATATGAAAAAATAAAAAATTAAAAATATAAAAAAAAAATCGTGAAACATGTGTGAGATTGTGCTGATATCGGACCACTTTAGCGTATAGTTTTCATACAAAGGGAATGATCATACCCAAGTACATACATAAGTACATGTAAGGAAAACTTTTGTATTCTACGAGATATCTTCACAAAATTCGATATGAATTCTTGTCTAAGGACACGGTATAATCTCCGCAAAAATTGTTGAGATCGGACTACTATAGCATGTAGTTGTCATACAAATTGAACGATCGGAATACAGCCCTTGTATGAAACACTTTTTTATTTAACGAGATATCTTCATGAAATTTGGCATAGAATCTAGTCCAAGGCAAGGCTACAATATCCGAGAAAATTTACAAGATCGGACTACTATAGCATATACCTGTCATACAAACTGAACGATTAAACTCAAGCGCTTGTATGGAAAACTCTTGCATTTCCTTAGTTATCTTTACGAAATTTGGTTTAGATTCTTGTCAAAGGCAAGAAAAAATTGTTCCGAAAAAATTGTTGAGATCGGATCACTATAACATATAGTTGCCATATAAGCGGAACGCATCAGAGTTGAGTTTTTGTATGAAAAACTTTTTTATTTGAGGAAATATATACACGAAAATTGGCAACTAATACTGTTGGAAACAACGCTACCATATCTGAAGAAATTTTCAAGACCGGACCACCATAGCATATAGCTGTCGTACAAATCAACGCTCAAAAGCAATATAAAGATCATTTTATACACTTTTATGCTATAAACTGCGAAGGGTATTGTGGCTTTGGGTGCAATCGAAGTCAACGTCTTTTTCTTGTTTTTTTAATTTTTAATATTATTTCGTTAATGTTGACAATTTTATGTGCATGGTCTGCCCTTTATTGCACAATTACTACATTACTTCAAATTAAATTTTTTTTATTTCCAATATTTTATTAAAAAAAAAACATTTCTTTGTTTTCTCTTTTCTGTTATTTACTTTATTTTTTTTTTTTATTTGTTTATTTTAATTTTATTATTTATTTCTTTGTTTTCTCTTTTCTGTTATTTATTTTAATTTTTTTTATTTGTTTATTTCTTTTTCATTTGTTTATTTTTTTTTTATTTTTGTTGCTTATAATATTGCTTTTCTTGAATTATTTGGTTTTTCATTTATATTTCAATTATTTTTACTCTTCAAGTTTTTTCTTATTTGCTGTTACATTTCAAGTTTTTAAATAGTTTTTGATTAATATTTACCTTTGTATTCATTATTTTAAGTTTTTTATTTTTGCATTTGATTTTTTTTATTATAATATTACTTTTCTTGAAATGTTTTTTCTTTCTTTTCATATTTCATGTTTTTAAATATTTTTTTTTTAATAGTTTTCTTTAATTTTTATTTAATTTTATTTATTATTTTTTATTAGTTTTTTTTACGATAAGATTACATTTCTTTAAACTTTCTTTTTTTAAATTTCAATTATTCAAACATTTTTCTATTTTATGTTAAATAAATAACATTATTATTTTTATAGTAATTTACTTAAAATTGTCGGTTTTTTTTCTATTTATATTTCAATTATTTCACTATTTTCTTTTTAACATTTTTTCTTTGGTTTCACTTGTTTTTATTTCAGTTTTTTTATTTTAATTATTTTTTTTTATTTTAACTTTGTTTTAAATTTTTGTTTTGTTTTATTGTTTTAAATTTTATTATATTTTGTCTTCAATTTCTTTCTATTTTTAGCTTTTTGCTCTTTTCGGTAATTTCAATTTTTTCAATATTTTCTCTTTGAGAGTTTTCTGCTTCTTATTTTAATTTTTGTCTTTATTATAATTTATTATTTTATATTTTAATTTTTTTAATTTGATATTTTAATTTAAATTTTTTTTATTTTTATTTTTAAATCTTTTATTTTATTTAATTTTTTTTATTTTAATTTTAATGTTTTTTATTATAATTTATTTTTAGTTCAAGTGTTTTTTATTTTTGCTTTTGTTTTTATTTTATTTTTTGGTAATTATAATTTTTTTTATTTATTTTTTGTTAATTTAAATTTTTTTTATTTTATTTTTAGTTAATTATAATTTTTTTTTAATTTTAATTTTTTTTAGTTTAATAATTTTTAAATATAATTTTTTTATTTTAGTTTATGTCTATTTCAAGTTCTTTGTAATTTTATTATATTTTCTTATTTTTATAAACAAATTTTCTCCTTCTATTTGAGCTTACTGCTGACCAACTTCATCAACTAATTTCCATTATAACCGAAATTAGCCTTTATATCACGTTTTCACATTTCTCACAAACTTCCATATATACATACATATGTATATATGTATATACGCAGTGTTAATTATTTTTAATTTTCCAAATTCACATTAATTCACATTTTAGTACAATTTCATTGCCAAATGAGCTTCCAACACTTGGCATAAGCTCATACGATTATTGTACGCAAATGTGCATATAAAAAATAATTTGCATATGTGGCACCCTGTAATACACGTGCGCAATAACTTTGCAATTAAACGGCAAGAAGTGCAATAAAAGTAATTTTGTCCGCAATTTTAAATGTGTGCGTGCTACTAATTTTATTTGCTTTTATTTGTGTTTTTATTTCTGCGCAATAATCTTCAATTAAACACGCACATTTTATGTATGAGTTGGAAACGCATTTGAATTTTTAGCGAGCGTGGCTTTTAATCGTTGAACTGCTGGCCACTCGTTGAAGGATGAGTAAGCAAAAAGAGCAATTGATTGAGTTCATTTGACTTCAATTGATTTTACGAGCAGAGCAATATTGCAATCAACGGTAAATTTTTTACATGAGCATGTTTATTAAAGAGTGAATACCAAAGACAAATTTAAAATTATAATTTTGTTTTTCAACTATTTTGTTATTTTTATCTGCGCCGTTGGCGGCGACAGCGAAAATTGGCGCGAGCAGTGACAGCGTGCGCGTTTGATTGATGGATCAAGCGTGGCGTTAGCGGTAGTTCACGACGCCGACGCGACAACCTTCAGCAAGTTCAATAGCACCCGTCGTTGACGCCGGAAAGTGTTGAAAATGCGAGCTTTGGCCGCAGCGCCCAAAATGTAATCTCAAAGCAACAACGAAAATATCAACTACAGTCGTGCCTTAACGTATCAAAAATAATGAAAGGCGCGATTTAAAGCGGCGGTCGACCACACTGCCGCCAAACGCCAGACTTCAGCCAACAGCCCGAGCGCGCAGAGTTTTTCGACCGCAAAAGTAAATCGTTTGCATTCCAATTTCAATTCACTTTAATTTTACGCGTTTTAGTTGAATTTTTGTTTATCAATTTTGAAATTGTAACTCACTGTTTCTAATTTTTTTAATTATTATTATGATGAAATTTGCAACCGCATATTAATCAGTTTTCGTGGGAATTTGGTTACACCATTCAAATTCAAGCTTAAGATGAAGTGAACTGATTATTTTATAGCATGTTTTATTGACGCGCGCATATAAACACCCTTTACGTGTATAAATTACACGAAAAAACGTCCACCTCGTGAGCACTGAAGCTATAATACACTTCACAAGTAAAAGTTTCCGTACAAAAACTTGCTTTTAAACGGTCAGTTTGTGTGACCGCTATATGATATAGTGATCCGATCGAAAAAATTTCTTTGGACGTTGTGCCATTGCTTTGAAAAATAAGCCATACAAAATTTCATGAAGATACCTCGCCAAATGAAAAAGTTTTCATACAAAAACTTGTTTTTGAACGGTAAGTTTGTATGGCAGCTATATGCAATAGTGATCCGATCTGAACAATTTCTTCGGAGGTTGTGTTATTGCTTTGAAAAATAAACCATACCAAATTTCGTGAAGATACCTCGTCAAATAAAAAAGTTTTCATACAAAAACTTGTTTTTGAACGGTCAGTTTGTATGGCAGCTATATGCTATAGTGGTCCGATCTGAACAATTTCTTCGGAGGTCGTGTTATTGCTTTAAAAAATAAACAATACCAAATTTCGTGAAGATACCTCGCCAAATAAAAAAGTTTTCATACAAAAACTTGTTTTTGAACGGTCAGTTTGTATGACAGCTATATGCTATAGTGCTCCGATCTGAACGATTTCTCCTGAGTTTGTGTCATTGCTTTGAAGAATAAACCATACCAAATTTCGTGAAGACATATCGTTAAATAAAAAAGTTTTCATACAAAAACTTGTTTTTGAACGGTCAGTTTGTATGACAGCTATATGCTATAGTGGTCCGATAGCAACGGCTCCGACGAATGAGCAGCTTTTTGGCAAGAAAAGGATGTGTGCAAAAGTTTAGATCAGTATCTCAAAGACTAAGGGTCCAAAAACCATCGCTTGTAAGCCTAGCACAACGCGATCGCGCCACTTCTAACACCAAGCCACATACAACTCCACATATATTGTATATATCAAATCACTTCTGCCACGATTTACGCAAACGTCGAACAAGAAAAACAACAACAACAACTTGCTATAAGTACAGCGCATAAGTCGTCAACCGAGCATTTAGTTAGTCATTTCAGCGCTAATGAAATATTAATAAGTATAACCCAAGGTATAACTAATAAAACTAGAAACAAAACAACAAAAACAAAAACAATAGTTAGAAAGAAGGAACAAACTACCAACTTCCCGCAAGATCTCGGCAGATACACACATTCGAAACTTGTTTTTGTTGCTATTGGCCGTTAAAGGTCAGACAGCAAATCAATAGGAGCGGCCAGCAAGCAACTAATAGCCATACATACACACACACACAGAAACACGGCTAGACAACAACCAGTAAATTGCTGCGCTACGAACTGACGTTTCTTCACACCACTTTTTCATGCTACAAACACACATATCGCCACACAAAGCTGGATGTTTGTGTGTGTGTTTATATGCTGCCGATCACACGATCAGCATCGACTTGCTGACTAGGCGCCCGTGGGCCGGTCTGTTTTGTTCACACAATATAATGATGGCTACGTCAAAGCAAAACAAAAACAAGAAGCGCAGAAATCACCAACAGCGCTTAGAACCGGAGCAGGTTTACGAAGCGCTTTATACAAACCAAGCTGCGTTCAAACAGCTGGCGGTTTGGCTGAACGTTGAAAAATACAATAATTAACAAATGACTGCTTTTTTGTTCGAGGCGCGTGAAGACCAAGCTGGTGCAGACCAAATCAATGCAGTTTGCGGTGTCTGGCGGGGAGCGCAGGGGTCGTATTTTATTGTTTGGACAAACAAGTGATCATGTGCTTGGTAAATCGATAAATTATTGCTAGTCTGCGGATTCTTTTTTTTTCGAAAAGTTAAAGACAAAGCTTGTCTGCAGCGGTGAGATCATGCTAAGATGATGTCAATTTCGGTAATGTACATATAGACAAACGACGATGTTGTAGAATGACGACGATGTTCTCACCGAAGGTCGTCGATCATGTACTACCAATTACCGTTTTGTTGGGATGTTACAACCTAGCAAGGTTTAGAGATATGACCAACTTCCCCCGAAACAAAGTCCGTCCTCTTGGCACGCTCTATACTGGGCACTGTAGGCTAAAGAAACTCTATGTCCAACATGGCCATAGTCTATTGTGCAAACTGCCGGTTTTGCGACGTGGAACCGGAAACTCCAGAACGCCTGATTCTAGATCGTTCATTCTAGATCGTTTTTGCAATTTCCAGGTCCTTGGATCCATTTACGTGGACAGGGATCACATCACCTCTATTGGGGCCAGCAAGCTTTTGGAATTGTTCAGAGTGTTGGCCCTTGGTGACAATATATGATATAGAAGAGAGCTCTCTAACTAACATCTACTCTTTTTGGAAAACTGTTCTTGCAAAACTATAGCACTTTTTGATATTTTTGGTGGCTCATATAGATGATTACTTGATCACACTGATCCTATATCTCATTTCAATATTGATCTCATAGTTCTTCTTCTTCTCTTAAAGAAACGAACTGAAACTGAGCGATCACACTGAAGTTCTTGTATGGGAAACTTTTTTCTTTTAGAAGATATCTTCACAAAATTTGGCATGGATTATTGTCTATAGCCACGGTACAATCTCCGAAGAAATTGTTCGGATCGAGCTACTATAGCTTATAGCTGCCATACAAACTGAGCGATTTGAGTCCAATCTTTGTATTATTAGAATTATTTATTGCGGAAGTCATAACAGACTTTTAAAATACTCAATGATGATACTAAAAATCTCACTTCAGAAAGCTTGGCACTTCTTACTGAATCATAAAAAATCTCTAACACTTCGATCTTCGCAGATAACATACATCACCGAGAGTAATGCTCCCAGCAAAATAATTACAAAAATATAAACATTTAATTTACTTAGTTAGCCGCACTATTGTGTGCCCGGTGGCGGAAAGATAAAATACAAAAGATAACACGCTAATGACACAACAGTGCCGCAAGTAACAGAAACAAGGAAACGGCAATGAAAAGAGAGCAAGCAAAAAACACTAAATAAAAGAGCCGACAGGAAGATCAAAAGAAATAAGCGGCACAGAATCAGAGTGAGAGCCGGAGCCGGAGACCGAGTCAGAGCCAGAGCTGGAGCACGTAGAATGACACAGAGTGCAATGCAAGTGTATAGCTAGCGGTTAGATACACACACACCGAAGTGATATGATTGCAAAGCGAATAAACTTGCAACATGGCAGGTGGTAAGCGCAGAGCTGCATACAGTTACACAGCGCATATGAGTACACGCGTGGCGAATGTGAGCGGCGGCGGTGGGGTAATGACACAAAGATGATCGTGCCGCGCGTGAATAGTAAACAAATCAGCAGCGACCAAACAACGCTAATCTCGTGTGGGGAGGTGGAGTGGCGATTGCGCGAGTTTTAGAGCCGCTTCGAGCGGTTGAGTGACTGACTGGCAAATAGGCGCGAGAATCAACACTCTGACAAACGAGTTCCAAAGCAAATAAACAAATAATAAAAGTAGGCGATTAAATATTTGTGCCGCGACGAGTGAATGTAAAGCACAACGAGGCAATGGCAGACTGGCTGTGACGCTAAAAACACGGCCTGACACAGTGACACTGCAGCAAACGAGTAAATGGCAAGTGAGTGGATTAAATGCAACCCTCCAAGAGGCTAATCGCAGTGTTCAAAGAATGGACGCGATTGAACTTTTCATTTGACTTGGCGCCGGCAACTGCAGCGCAAGCGCCCATCCCACACACAAGCCAGCTACGACGACAAGCGACAGCTTGCTTTAGTTGGCTTTGGAAGTGTAAATGGTTGCAAATCACTGAGCGTGCAACTAAATTGCTGTAGCACCCACATAAACATAGTAACAACAACAATTTTTGTGCTGGAAAATCACGAACAGAGAATGAGCACAGAAAGAAGAATATTGGCAGTTGTTGTAGATTTTTGCTATTTAATGATTTTGTTGTTGTCTTTTTATTTGTGTCCTTTTTTGTTGTTGTTGTTGTTGTTGCATAATTATTTATGTTTGTTTAATTTTGTGTGTTTTAACTTGTTGTTGTTGTAGTTATCTTTTGTTTTTGTTGTTGTTGTCTCCTTTCTTGTTGTTGCAGTTGCTTTGTTGTTGTCGTTATCTTCTTTGTTCTTTTTTCGTCTAGTTGTTGTTGTCTTCCTTGTTGTTGTTGCCTCTTTATTGATGTTACTTTGTTGTTGTTGTTATCTTCGTCCTTCTTCTTCTTGTCTTCTTCTTGTTGTTGTTCTCTTCTTTTTGTTGTTTTTTTATTTTTTTTTTGTTGTTGTTGTTGTTGACGAAGTGCTGTTACAGTTACGCGCATTACTGATATTGCCGCAGCAGTCCCCATCACTGCTGCCAACCATAGCAACTGTTGTTGTCGTTGTTGTTGCTGCTGTTATTGCTTTAGTTATTATCACGTCACTCGCTGTTAGCTTAGCTGTTACAGCTCCGTTGTGCCATTATTCCAATTCTAAGTGTCAGTAAGGCAAACAGTCAGCCAACTAACTCGCCAGTGAATGCCAGTCAGTCAGTCAGTCAATCAGACAGTACGGCGGCGCGCAGCGCAGTCAATTAGCGTGGCGCGTCGTTTAAACCTACAGTTGTTGCGCGCTGTTTTTTCTGACGCGCCGTTGTTCGGTTCTGCTTGGACGCACAAAAGCGCAACAGTCAAGCGCTAACGAACGCTAACCAAGCGCAGCAATATCCACAACAACAAAAACAACAACAAGCAATAATCAGAGTAATACGAGATATATTAGTAACTGGCAACAATACAAATCATGTACAGTGGCTAAAAATATGAGTAATATGAGTAATATGAGTGGCCCAAAAACAACAACACCGAAACGATGTTAACTAACTGAACATCCAGGCCCGCTTGGCAACCGAAAAACTCACAGTACAACACATTTGAGAATGTGTAAAATGTGGAGAACGTGGAAAATGTTGCAAGGGTATGCCTGTGTAACGAAGATGGAGCACAAAAAGTGCAGCGTGTATGGGCGCAGCCCTGCCTGCGGCCAGCAGTCAGTCACTAAGTTAGTGAAGCAAGCGGCCAGCGGCGCGCAGTCGGCCAAGCAGCTAACCAAGCGCTGAATCAGTTAGCGAATTATGAAAAATAAATACGTGTGTATTGAAGAAATTAGCGAATTGCAGTTGAAATGAGGTTTAGTTAGCTCTGTGTGTAATACACATGGGTACGAAAGGTAAATACAAGTAATGTTATTGAGCATTTTTGTGCCAATAACTGGTGATCGGTGAACTGAATTTTCTACACGTGTAGATAAATATTATTATATTATTGAAGTAGCTTTTATTTATTTGCAGTATATTATTTGCGAATAACAATACGTAGCGGCTGAAAGTGGTTACGCGCAGACGAAAATTATAGGCTTTATCTAGCTTTCCATTTTGTTCGAGAAAAGAATTGCATGAGGTAAGAAAAAAATATAGAAAATTTTCTAAATATCGCTGCTATGGTTTTTATAATACTTATATTCATATTATTTTTATACCTTGAAGAGAATATATCCTCAGATATCCAGTATAGCCATCGCTACCATAAAATTGACTGATGACAATTCAAGCCTTATATGGAAAACTTTTTTATTTGAAGAGATATCTTCACGAAATTTGGCAGCGATTATGTTGTAAAGATATACTACAATCTCCAAAGAAATTGTTCAGATCGGTTTACTATAGCATATAGCTGTCATACAAACTGAACGCTCAAAATCAAGTTCTTATATGGAAAACTTTTTTATTTCACGAGATATCTGCACGAAATTTAACAGGCATTATTATTTGAAACAAAGATAAAATATCCGAAGAAATTGTTTAGATCCGATCACTATAGCATATAGCTGCCATATAAACTGAACGCTCAAAATCAAGTTCTTATATGAAAAACTTGTTTATTTTACAAGATATCTTCATGAATTTTGGCATCTATTATTTTCTGAAGCAACGCCATAATATCCGCAAAAACTTTCAAGATCGGACAACTGTAGCACACAGCTGCCATACAAACTGAACGCTCAAAATAAAGTTCTTATATGGAAAACTTTTTTATTTCACGAGATATCTGCACGAAATTTGGCATAAATTACTTTCCAAGTCAATGCTTTAATATCGGAAAATTTTTTATAAATCGGACCACTATAGCATATAGCTGCCATATAAAGTGAACGCTCAAAATCAATATCTTGTAAGAAAACTTCATGATATGAAAGTTATAACAGCTGGACTTCACTTCTTTTCCACTTTTTATAATTAATATATATTTTTCTAAAGCATTTCGCTAAATTTTTCATTACTTTCATTCAGCAGCAATAAATTATTCAACTTTATTTACTTTACCAATAAGACGACGCATTTTGAGCACCCAATTAAAGTAAAGCAATCCGCACCGTTAAAAGTAATACATAAATTAAGACTGAAGAAAAGTGAGTACTTAATTATGGACTTCACTACAATGTGTAAGTATGTATGTGCAACTCTTTTAGAATCGTTTAACCAAAAAAAACTGTTTATCTGCAGCAACAAACTAAATACAACAACTGTCAAGACGTTTCAATTCACAGCACGTTTTGCTGTACGATTGGCTTTTGGGGTCACCTACTTTTAATTTCAAACTCATTTACGCGCTCGAAAGGTGTAATGACAGCAAAAATGGAGAGTTTTTCTCCACTTTTATGGGATATTCTTTGCTTTGTTGCGCTTTTGGAAAGCATTTTAGTAACGCGTAGGAATGTTAACAATATTTGTGATCAAAAAAAAGGAAAAATCTTTATAAAAAGGTGGCTGAAAAAACAGTTGAAAGTTGGTTATACACTTCATTTGGTAATAAATACAGAAAAAAATGGAAAAGCAAGACTCTTACAGCTCGTTTGAAGACAAATATCCGTGTAGGACAACTAGAACAAGCCTTGCAAAAGACCCTCCAAAAGACTTGAGATCATGGAAGAGTTAGCAGAAAACTAAAATTTGTTCATTGATTAAGGAAAGTGTAGTTAGTATGCGCGTTAGCCTGGCATAACCAAAGAAACACCAAGTTAACGCTCGAGCGAACTGCTAATACCTACTTTTTTCGGTTCATAATGGAATTGTTTTGCTAAAATTGCTACAAAACTTCAATACAAAAAGCTGAAAAGCAACTTAGTTCTCATCAATATCGATAGTATAGCTTCTGGGCAGCTGTCAACGTTTTTTTTTTGTTTCTTGCTATTTTTTGAAAACTTTTATAAAATAACGCTCTTTATTGAAAACCTCATCACAGCAAAAATAACGCAGAACACAAACGTCAACTTCATTTTATCAGTTAATTAATTTTCAAATCAATCAGCTGCTCCACGACGCACACAAATAATTAGCGTGAAAATTGCACGAAACAGTACAGGCTTCGGGCTTCTGGAAAAATCAGCTCACTTTATGCGCTTGCAAGACAATGAAAATCATTGAACGCTTATCCAATCACTTAATTTCGCCGCACACACTTTACGGCACATGCCAACACTTTTTATTACAATTTTCTCAGCCTTCAAACACACACTTCAATCACAGTTTATGGCACACCATTGACATCCATTCGATGAGAAAGGTCAACCGCACGCCGCGCGCTGCTACAAGCCCGAGCGACTAAGCGCAGCCAATACATCCGCCCGCTTACAACACAATTCTTATTTGAATGGAAAATCCATTTGCATCTGAGGAATGGAAAAGCCGTTTCCTTGACAAGTAAATCGAAAGACACACACCCACAACCGCATACCTACCAACTGACACAACTGACAGCTGGGCTT
Source organism: Bactrocera dorsalis (assembly GCF_023373825.1). Classification (NCBI taxonomy): domain Eukaryota; kingdom Metazoa; phylum Arthropoda; class Insecta; order Diptera; family Tephritidae; genus Bactrocera; species Bactrocera dorsalis. The sequence continues at coordinate 67,018,061 of NC_064307.1, read as the reverse complement.
ACGATAAACTTGCCGTGGTATACGAGTATCTGGCTGCTAGATTTGTGTATGATTCGAAGCAATCACGTCAAAAGGCGACGTTATTTAATATCTATGCAATTCAATCAATTTTTAAGTGGTAAGAACGTTGAAGGTAAGCACCAGCACACAGCGTACGTAGGCAGTGAGCTTGTTTGAGGGTCGAAACGAGGCAGTGCGCTTGTTTGAGGATCCAAACGAGATTGTGAGAAGGGTATGATGGCGCTTTGGCCGCGTTTAAATACAATTCATTTCCGGCGAATATTTATTTCGTGCTTCCTACTATCTCCGCAGCAAACGGATATGATTTAAAGTAAAGCAAGATATTGTAAAGCGATTGCTAGACAGCTTTATAGCGATGCTTGGCGAATGAAAAAGTATGGACTTTGCATGCAGAGTTATGGACTTTGATGCTATGAACCACTGCCAGCCGCATGGCGCACAGCGGAGCCTACAAAATCTTTCATTTCCTAACGGCTGCTGAATATCTAATTTCCTGAAGGCTACCACAACCGCACAGCAACTGCTTCCTCTGCTTCTACTTGTACTTCTGCCTCTTCTTTTTCTGAATTTTCTGCTTCTTCTATAACTAAAGCGATAATTATACTTATGGCTAAAAGTCGCCAACAACAATGCTTTGCTGCTGCTGCTGTCGGTTAGCGTTGCTGACCGAGTGCCTTACAAAACGCCAGCAATCGACACCAGGCCAGACTGGATTTAATTGCCATTGCCCACTGCGTGAGTGGCGCTCGCTCAATCGGGCAACTCGCGTATATGCACAAGTGCATATGTGTTTGTTTATACAAGTTTCAAGTGCGTTTCTTGCGCTGGCTCAGTGGTCGGCTGGCTCCTGCTTTCCTGACTGGCCGCTTGTTGACAGCCAGCCAGCCAGCTGCTCTATTCCAGCTAAGCGGCGTACTACTTGAACGCCTGTGGCTGACACAATTACGCTAACTTGTACGCCAACACCAACACAAACACGCACACACATACACATATACTGAACAAAATACATATACTATGTGTTGAAATGTAAGCACGAAATTCGAGCTCTCATGGCGGTCAAAATGGCTTATACATATTTTAAAACAAAAACAAAAAATGTTATAAAGTAAGCAAGTTTGTATATAAATATTTGTCCATAGAAGAAGTCAGCGCATCCAGTCGACTTCTCAAATGACTTGAACGCTGAGAACATTCGTCACTGCGACGAAACTGCTGTTGACTGTGATTATGAGGATTATTTGCCCAACGGCACACACACACATATATACACAAGCATACAGCTTTTGAAAAGCACACACTTCGGCTGTTTGGCTCACTCACTTAATTTTCATTTATAATTTTATTTTTATTTTTTTTTTTTGTATTTATTCCAACAAAAAGTCGTCGAATTTCACCAGTTTCGCAACTGTTTGCAGCGATTTTCTTCAAATTCAGCACATTTTTGCACACTCAACATCTGTTTTGCACTTTTCACACACGAAGAACGTTTCGCGAAATTGCCAAAGCATACAAAATTGCATTTGGCTAGCTTACGGCGAACGTACCGTTGTTGTTGTCACGCTGTTGTGCGCTTTTCAATGTTCAAAGCGTCAATTGTCGTTTTTTGCGCGTCGTACGAAAGTCACAACAGTGAAACAGGTCAGGCCTGTAATGTACCAGCGACCATTTAAACTACCGAGCGATCGAACGACTAAGCTGTATAAGCGTGCGCTCACTCTATTACTACCGGAGATACAACCAGTCTGACCAAAAGAAATTTTCATACTGAAGCAACTGAAAACCGCTCTGACTCTGAACAACTTGAGCTGAACTGCACTGTGTTGACGATGCCGCCGCTGCCGACGACGACGACGTTGATGATGACGACGACCTGTATGGCAAGCATCACAATCAGCCACAGCAAATCAGCCGACAGCCACTCGTGTACGTTGGAGCAATCGGAGTCGTCGCAGTTGCTGCTGTGCTGCGTCTGTGTTCGTATTTTGGCACCATTGTGCTAAAAATACGAATACAAAAGGCAGTGTAACTGCGACTGAGACGACCTGGCGTTGACGCCACCGTTTATGGCAACGTCTTCGTTAGCAGCAACGCTAATGACGTTGAGATGATGAGGAACAGTGGTGAGAAATGCTGCACACCTGCAGTAATTATATTTTCGAGTATTTGGGGGAACATGTGTAGGCGTAAATATGTATTTATTTATTTATGCAATAGCAAGAAAATATATATTTAAAGTATAGAAAAAATAGCTGTAAGCTTGTAGGAAATACTAACAGTTTTCCACATAAAATTATAGGAACGGAAATTTCGTTAAAGGAACCGGATTTGTAGAGTTAAAACCGTAGCAGGGCGACAAAATTTATTTGTAAGGGCTTAGCTTATATTAAAAAGTCTTACCAAGTTTAGTATATATCGAAATCGAAAGGTCGGTAAATATTTGTACATACCTGAAAAGAGAGAAAGAAAGCAATATTTAATATAAAATTAAGCTGGAAGACATTATTTTAAAAAATATTTAGAAAAAAAATTGTAGAAAAAAATTAGAAATTTTTTAATCATCCAATACTTTTTTATACTCTTGCAAGATGTTACTACAGCGTATAATAGTTTTATTCACATAACGATTGTTTGTATCACCTAAAACTGATCGAGAGATATATAGGGTTACATACGAGTATATACAAAAGATGAGGATGACAAAACGAGTTCATGGTCAATCTAATCGGCCTACTGAGAGCACTATTTGCAAAACCATCACCCATCTTGAGACCCAGCATTCATTATTGGATAATATTCGAGCGAATAGACCACGTCCAGGACGCAGTCAAGAAAATATACTTAGCAGCCGTAACTGTGAGTGTACAAGAAGACCGTGAGGATTCGATTCGGCGCCCATCGTACCAACTCGGACTGACGTATGGCTCGACTTGTGGCATTTTACGTCGAGATCTTAAATTGAAAGCGTACAAAATACAGCTTGCGGATGAACTGAAGCCGCTCGACCTTCCCAAGCGTCTTCGCTTCGCTCTATCGGCTCTTGAAAAGTTCCAAGAAATTCCGACATTTCTGAACCAAATTTTGCTTAGCGTTGAGGCCCATTTAGGACGAAGAGCAACCTGAAGAGATTCCGGAGTTGCCATTTCATGCAGAAAAAAAAAACGGTTGGTGTGGTTTGTGAGCCGGTAGGATCATCGGTCCATATTTCTTCAAAAATAATACGGGTGAGAACGTAACCGTCAATGGCGACAGTTATCGCGGCAACTATTTGATGCCTGAAATTGAAGCTCGTGATCTCGGCGACATCAATCAAATAATGGATTTATTGAGAAAACACTTCGATGAGCAGATAATTTCACGTTTTGAGCAGGTCGATTGGCATCAAAATCGTGTGATATCACACAGTTAGGCTTTTTCCTATGGAGGTATGTAAAGTCTGAAGTCTACGTGGACAATGTTTGCTTCAAGCAAATATCACGCGTGCCATTCGCAAGTTACCAGTCGAAATTCTCAAAGGAGTCAATGGTTGGACCATGCACACATATAGTGCCATGGAAGTGTGTCACCTTATCACCAAAAATTGTGCGAATCGAGAAGAATCTAGGTACCGAAAACGCTCAAGAATCTAGGTACCGAAAATGCGGATACAGTGCCTATAGTTGACTTTTGATCGAAAATATCGGTCAGAGTGTGATATATCTATATAATTTAAAATTTGCGGAGAATGTGACCTAAAAGCAAATGAATTAGGTACACTATGCTGTAAAAATATAATAACCGTGGACAACGAGTTCTCTCTGTCTTTAGTAGACCATCGCGCTTTACTAAAGGTTGGAAGAATCCGATCCAATACTTTTACTAAGAACAGTAGGGTACTTAAACGACGGTATTCGAACTAAGAATGAATGAGTTAGTTCAATAATTTCTACTTAAGGTATGAAGAACTAATAGAAAAATGACCTTCAGATATCTATATCTAGAAATATATCTGACAAGATGAGCTTCAAAACCTGTTTATCAAAAAATACAAGTAAAAAATGTTGGATCTCAAGAAAAATATTAAATCTACATTATGTTCCAGCCACTGCAGTCCAGTCAACACGACCTCATAATGTCTCCAGTCACTTCTAATGCCAGCTGAATCTTTAGTCCCATCTCAGACGTTGCTGCGCTGTGCTTCTATGCCATTGCGATAAACCAACAGCCAGCTCGGAAGCACACAGCCAATGGAGTCTTCTCGACTTTCCTATCCTACCTGACAGCCGCTATCAGCTACTTAACCATCAAAATGCAACGCGCTTAGCATACTAATTCCGATAAAGCCACGTTTGGCCAAAGCAATCCCAAATACAACACTAACAATAGCAACAACGGCAATTTAATGGCACTAACAAACCAACAATTGAGCACTAAAACTTTACAAAGACCGAAGACACAACCAAAAAAAAAAATTGAAAACAAAGGGAAATGGACTTGCTGAGTGCAGAGTCCGAGTGCTGTTGTAGTGAATGAATAAATAGTGAAGCAGAAAAGTGGTGCCACTGTGCGACCGAGAACCGAGTCATGGGCAGTGCAACTATAGAATCAACGCCACTGGAATACCAAATGCAAGGCATAAAGCAATAAAATGAACAAAGCAAGAAACAAGAGACAAGAAAAAACAAATAAAGAACGGAAAACGCAGAGAAACTTTGCATACAAGTAGAAATCTATAGCACAAGCTCCACTTACTGCAGCGATTGCACACAATTGCTTGCTGAGAGTCAAAGCTACGAAGAGCATGTGTGGTATTGAAAGTAACTGTGCTGGAGCAGCTGATGACAGGTGTGGGAGAAAGGGAGAGAGAACTGGAGAGCGAGAGTGTGTGTGTGTGTTGGGAAGTGAGGCAGTAAATGCCAGCGACCACTTGTTTAATGCTGTTTTTATAGCTTTGGCTTAGCCAAATGGCCTAGTCGTCATATGGTTTCACTGCAGCACCACTTTTTGCTGTGTTGTTTTTGTACTGCGCTTGTTACTTTACTGGTGTGTATATGATTTTACCGTTTACTGCAGTGCTTGGATATTGTCTCTCATTTGCCAGTTAGTAATTGTCAGCTGTGTGTTGGAAACATTGTTGAAGCGCTCATGTGGAATAGCAATAATTTTCAAGAGAGATTTATTAATGCTAAGCGCGAGTTGACAGTCGGCAGAGCACGTGATAGTTAGTGAAGACAGAACAGTGTTAGAAATTTAAAAAAATTCTGACATTATATCGTCAAGAAAAGCTTTAAGATTTTAGAACGAAGTTAATTGAAATCGATTAGGAACAGAATCTTTAGGTTAGGATTAACTCAAAAAAATCTGGAAAAATCCTTGGAGAGGCTTGAACAAAATTAACACAAGGTGATCTAGAAGATCAATGATAAAGCTAACTTGAAGATCGTGCTTACAATCAAGATCAGAAGATCAGCTTAAATGAAACGCTCTCACCACTTCTCGCCACACAGCTTCTTTAAAGTCTAACCACGCTTCTTCCAAGTCATAACTCAAAACCCTCACAGCTAAACAAATAAACGAGAAAATATACCTACAAAGCTACATACGTGTTAACTTTTATGTAAATATAAATAACTGTTACACATTTCTTGCATCATCGGTTCTCATCTTTCGTGCTTCCCTTTCCCTCACGCCTTGCTTCTATTAGCTACAACTGAATAGCACAAATTTTACGATTATCATCCAAATAACGTTTACAAAATGTTCATAAAACGATGAGATAAATGCTTACAAATCAACAACAACAAATAAAGAGTTAGAAATAAAGTGAAATAAAAAAAGGCAGCAGATGAAGAAAGAGATTAACGGCAAACGAGCCAAAGAGTAAAGATTACCATAAATACAAAAGTCACACACATATCTATGTATGTACGTATGGGCAGCAACGACAATATGATAGACATTATGACTGGTCTAAAAAAATGTTAACTTCGGCTGCACGGAAGCTATAATACCCTTCAGAACCACATGAGATTCTATACAAGAACTTTAAAGGAACACTCAGTTTGTATGGCAGCTATATGCTATAGTGCTCCGATCTGAACAATTTTTAAGGAGTTTGTAGCGATGCTTTGGAAAATAAGCCATGCTAAATTTCGTCAAGATAACTCTCCAATTAAAAAAGATTTCCATATAAGGACTTAACTTCGATCGTTGAGTTTGTATGGCAGCTATATGCTATAGTGCTCCGATCTGGACAATTTCTTCGGGGTTGGTACCCTTGCCTTGAGCAATAATCCATGCAATTTTTCGTGAATATATCTTGTCAAATAAAAAAGTTTTCCATATAAGGACTTGATTTCGATCGTTCAGTTTGTATGACAGCTATATGCTATAGTGATCCGATATCGGCGGTTCCGACAAATGAGGAGCATCTATGTGAGAAAAGCACGTGTGCCAAATTTCAAATGTATATCTCAAAAACTGAAGAACAGACAGACGGACGTAGCCAAATTGACTCAGCGCATCCAGCTGATCCCTTTTATACACATCTTTTTTAGGTTCTCAGACGTTTCCTTCTCTTAAAAACTGTCTCTAACTGTATTTCAAACTTTGTGTCAAACTTAATAAACCTCGTTTAGGGTATAAAAATATGGCTAACTTATATATCAACAAGCCTAAGTGGAGGCATAATGGATGTAAAAGCTGTAAAAGACAGAAAAGGGCAGACACATTAATGACAGCGGCTGACAGCTGACACTTGCTAGCCCACAATAGTTAAACCGAAGACATACGAGCACAAAAAGCCATGTTTGTAACGACTGAGATTTTCAAACGAAAATAGAAAGAGGCAGGCAGCAAATTGCATCAAAGGAGAAGCTGTGTAGTTATAAAGGAAGTGCAGAGGTTAATGGTTTGTGGCGTGAGAAGTATTTGTACTTCTGTTAATCTAATGGATTTAGTATATATTCATACTTGGCTTTAGTGAAACTGACTTTGATCCTAAGTTCAAACCTTAAAATGTTTATGACGATTATTCGTTGAAAACTTTTTTGCACTTTGGAAATGAGGGCTCCGCAGAACAAATGAATGGAGTATAATTTTTATTGAGATAACTTATATATTGGCCGATGTATGTGGTATAAAACCAATGGGAAGTTCGAAAATCTTACGTATATGGAGGCCAAGAGAAGTATTAATCAGGTTCAGCCCATATTTGACATTCGGACATAATATCATTACGAAAGGATACTCTGCGAATTTCAGTTATATATCTCAGACTTTTACTATAGTACAGGTCATCGTTCTAACGTCTGCGATATTCGCTATTGCCAATGCGCAAAGGACCACAAGTCTTCCGCGGAGCCTTTCTCTCGAAAAGAGAATGGAGTCATGTGTAGAAGTTCACGGAAGTGAGGAAAGTTCTCTTGACGCCATTCGCTTTGGAGTGGCCAGAAACGAGCTCACGACTTCCGGTCTTAGATCAAGTAGTTTTTGGGTAGCCAAAAAGTATCCGTTTGAAGGCGAGCTAAAGTAAGAAGGCCTCCCTTCCTCTCGCTTGTACACTGGTTTTGGGACCCGCCACGTAAAAAAAACTCACAATGAAAAGAATGATGATGATAGACCACATTTTGAAATATAAATACATTCTTTAAATTTAAACCAAGTAAACTGCCTTTGGAGACACACTGTACCTTACTATGTACATGAAGTGCCAAAAACGGGTTTAATGACAAAATCTTAGAATCAGGTGCAATGGGTAAGGTGTTAAATTGAAAATGAAAACTAAAAAGCTTCTCGCCTCATTTTCACTTTGTGACGCTACCTCAACTACAGGGGTCCCCCAGCGCTGAGTGAGTATAAAGAAAACAGCTGGAAATGGAAGAAGGAAAGAGAACTGCTGTGAAAAGTTATTGTTTAGGGCAGCTTAACCGTTGTATGGAAGGGCCAACAAATGGCAGATGAGACCGCGCCAGTGGTGCAGTGCTTAGATTGGGTTTCTTGTATGTGTATGTGTGTGCGTGTAGGGGAACGACTCCAACTAGCGCACGCTCGTTGCTTTGTTGCTGCTTTAGTTATTGTTTTAGTGTTAATATTATGTATTATTACAGCTATTATTATCGTTGTTGTTGTTTAATGATGTCAATGTGGGTCTTCATACATACACAAGCACTGCGGCAGTGTGACATACATACATACAAACAATGGGGACAACAGGAACTATTTGAATGAAAAACAAACACATTTTCTTTCACCTTAATTTTATTTAATGGAATACTGAGAAAATCTGCTGAATGCCAGCAATAACAGCAAAAAATAATAACAATAACAACTATATATCTCTGTGTGTGTGTATGTGTGTGTGTAAAAAATAATGACAGCTTTAACGAAAACATGCAGATTATAGGCGCGTAGAGGCTGTGAGCTGGTGGAAACCGGCCAGCGGCGGCAGCAGGAACCGATTTACTAACAACAACAGCAACAACAATTACAATAATTACGGCAACAAGCGCGCTAGCAAGTAGAGCAAGCGGAAAATAGCGTAGGCAAACGTAGTTGTCGTAAATAGCACATATACTATATATATATATAAATATATATATATACTTCTATATTGTATTTGTAACAAAATTAGAACTTTTGCTGTTGACAAATGTCCAATGACAACCCGGCGGCCCGTACATCCAACAATTAACAACAGCATCAATTCACAGTGTGGCGCAATGCGGCCGGCCGGCCAGCAAGGCTAAAATGCCAAAAATAGTTTCCAATGCCTGTAGTTACATACAATAACAGCAACAACAAAGAATCAGCAGGCCCCTAGCAACACGCACACGCAGGAAGAGGAAGAAAGCCACAGCGGGTGTTGCAACAGCGCGCTGTAATTTCGGGTCCCCAAACAGCTGTTTTCATTAATTGCTGTCGGCTCGCTGTCTCTCTATACTCCGTGTGGCTCCGCTGCAGCTCATATTCCACTTCCAGCATGTGCGTTGCTTTTCATGCGTTCGCGCTCACATGACCCTGTTTCCTTTTTTACCAGCCAGCAGCACTGCAGTTAGACCTCTAACCCTTTTTCATTTCCTTGTAACATTTTACGGCCTGTTCTCAATGCACTTTTCTTTTGAACAACTTTTATGACCACCAGCGTGAGTAAGAACCAGTCGGCCAGCGATTCAGAGTCAAAAACGGCGCAGCGCAATCGGTCTTTTGCACTCTGGGATATCCGTTTTCATCTGTCCGACCTGCGCGGCGAATTGTGCAACCAAACAGCAGAAAATCATTCATTTATACCCAACTCATATTTTTTTCGGTAAATGAGATCAACTTGTTTTTTATTTTTCACTTTGCTACGCCGCATGTAGTTTTTAGTGGAAAAATTTCCACCATCCGGCTAAATGAATGAGTGAATGAGTGAGTATCTGATCTGAAATTTTGCATCCGTCCTTTTCTTTCCAAGAAGCTGGTCATTTATAGGAAACGTCGATATCGGACCACTATAGCATATAAGGTAGGTTAGATGGCTGTTCCAGAGAGATCGCACTTGGACTGATATATGTAGTCCTTTGTGAAGCCACAGAAAAGAAGAAGTCCCGTGTTCGAACTAACAAATTCACAAAACGCTTTTAGAGGCCAATACAAATTTGCACAGGCGTTTAATTTTCATTCCCGCCAGTTCGGTGGGATGTCTGAAGGTATGCGCTTCCAAGCCTTTAAGCCTTGACCTCCAAAACTCGAGACAGTCACGAAGCAAGTGTTAAGATGTTTCCACCTCGTCTTCTGCCATACAGCTTCTGCAGATGGCGTCTGGTAGGATACCCTACCTTACAGCCTGGACGCCCCTAAAACTAAGGAGTGGCTAGCTTTACTGAGGGTAAAGAGATCAATAGATCTCTCGCGTTGGATCTAGGGCCAAAAGGTTTTTCCAATAGCGCATGTACCGATGCTGGCCCAGTGCTGTCCAAGCTCCCACGAATCTAGTAGTAAAACACAAGAGGATACGGGAGCACCGACCTGCTTTCATTCTGCTGATAGCGGTTCTTGGGTGTCTTTCCTTGCTAGCTCATTAGTTTTACAATTGCTTGCGATTCCGCTGCGACCTGGCACTCATGCTAGTCTTATCACAAAGAGACTTTATGCTGTTGATAACGAGGTTCGGCACTCCATGACCAACCCTGAACGCAATGTTAATAAATTCAAGGCTGGTATCGCCGCTCTGCTATCTGAGTGACTGGTCACTTCTCTGAAGGAGGCTGCACTCCGGAGCAGTAAATCTAGTGCTATCTAAATGGCTGCAACCTCGCCTTGGAAAACAGTGCAATAATCAGGAAGTATGAAGCTGGAATTGATAGAGAGCTGTTGACAATAAAACCCTCCCCCAACCTTCATTCAAGCTTTGATCCATCCGCTCAAAGAAGCTCATTGCACCTCTTTCCTAACGGCTTCTCCCTAGTAGTGACGGAGTTGTGCTTCACCGGAGCCGGAGCCGTCAGAGTTCGGTTTGGCGACTTTATGATCCAAGTGATCCGGTATAAAGTCAAAGTGTGTGAGGATTTCCAAGTGTTCAGACATGTGTTCATTTAGGAACTGATATTCTCTGAGTCTGATGGCAATTTTCGCAGCCATACACCTTCCGACGATGGACATCATGTACAAAATGGCTTTAAGTGTCATGGTTGGAGTGGACCTTAATGCACCACACATGTTGATGAGCGCCACGCGTTGAACGCTCTTGGTTTTTTTTTTGCGAGTATGGTTTTTTCTAGAGCGCTCTCTCACATAAAGACTCCATACAATATAATGAGCTGAACAATGGTGTCGTACAGCCAGAGAACCACTTTCGATGAGGACCCCAAATCTTACCAATGGCTCCTCTACACTAGTAGAGACGCCCGATAGTGCGCACAGTAGACGCTTTTTCTGCCCTGATTGCTGGAAAAAGTGGTCGAAAGTGTGTGAATATGTAAGAAATCCTGGTCAAATCCACATGTCTTAAAAAGCAAACAATTCAAAATTTCGGAATAATCTTATTTGTGCCAAAATTTTCGAATTCGAAGAAAATTTTCCGTTTAAGTATCAGTATCAGCCTCCCTAGTTGACATTTGAAAAACGAATAAAACCATTTGAGCAAATCGTTTAAAACTTTGGCGACACCACAGTGCAGCCATACAAATTCGTGTTGCATTTAAATTGGTTATTTGCAAGTTCCATGTCACTACAAGCAAAACTGCATGCATAAATACTAACACTAACACACATACATAAGCACATGCACATATGTATGTATGTGTGTAGGCGCTGAGTGCGGCAAGTAACTGCATTTGCGACGAATATTCACAGGCAAGCGAACTTTCGAACCAAACGATTGCGGAACAGAGGTGCTGCTGATACTTCAGTAGCATATGAACACACATACACACGTTTGTATGTATGTATGTGTGTCAGTTAACCGCTTGTATGCGCAATTTGCTGCAATTGTTGCACACACAAACAAATGCTAAGCAACAAAAAATAAGGCAAATAGTAATACATGCCAACAAACAAGAGTATGTAGATATATTTATTTGTATGAGTGTGTGTGTAAGTGTTGTTAGTACATGTGTATCGATTGCAGGTTACTGTGAAACTGAATGAATGTCAACTTTATAGGTGAGCAAATACGATTATACGATGTGATGCAGCTATGCTAATACAACAGCACACATACTCACATACATACATATGTACATACAGGGGCGTACATACATATGTATGTAAATAGCTGCGTGCAACTTCACCAGCAAGCGACGTCAAACGACCGCACAACAATGCATGTGACAATAGACAACACAGCATTAACAACAGCAACAACAAACAAATGCAAAAAGCCAACAATAAACAACAACAGAGAACAACAACTAAAGTGGCTATAAGAATCGTGGCAGAAACACGGCAAAAAGCGCTGGAAATACACGTAGAGACAATGTGTTGTTACTATTTCATATTTTTTCCGGCACTTTAATATTCTACTATTGTGACGTTGTTGCTTTTTTCGCATTGCAATCGGATTTATTTGCATGTGTGTCTGTTGTTGTGCTGTTGTTATTTATCGATGGCCTCGCGTCAGTTGGTCACACCACCGACGAGGGCACTGGTGTCTGATTGCTGTTTTGATTAACGTTGTTGTTGTTGTATTTGTAATTTATTGCCACCTTAGTTCGCAATAACAACACGGAATAATGTAAAACACCAACAAATATGCAACGCAATTTGCACGTTTCTATGCATGTATATGAGACCATGCGAAGCTACCCTGTAGGAATAGCGAGCAATTGCGTTTCAAATGAAATTCCAAACACATGAAAGGGACGAAATGTTAAATTTGTCTGCATAGCAACTATAACAACCTTCACGGGAGCATTTTTTAAAGCATAAAAGGTTATAAAAAGCTCTTAAGCTAAAGTGGTCTGATCTGAACTATTTCTTCAGAGTTTGTATCGTTGCCATAAACAATAATTCGAGACAAATTTTGGGAAAATATCTTGTTCTTCTTTACTTTCCGTGACACCGCTTAACAACAGCGCGCCAGTCGTTTCTTCTTCTCGCTAATTGGCCCCAATTCGAGATATCAAGAGTAGCCAGGTCCTTCTCTACCTAATCACTTCAACGAAATGCGGCTTCCGGCAGGTATTGCATCGAATATTTTCATGATCCGGACAATATGACGTACCCAGCGCAGCCGCTGTATCTTGATTCACTGAACTATATCAATATCGTCGTATATCTCGTACAGCTCATCGTTCCGTCGACTCTGGTACTCGCCGTTGCCAATACTCAAAGGATCATAAATCTTCCGCATCAACTTTCTCTCGAACACTCCTAACGCCGAGTCATCATCGTCCATGCAATTGAGCAATAGGCTCAGAGAAGTCCTTCCCGATCCTGACGGAGCTTTTGGTATTGCCCAACTTCAGCTTACACATCCGTATTAGCTTTGCGCCGAGACCAAGTTCAGATATGACGGCATAGAGACAGTTCCTTTTGATTCTGTCGAAGACGAAAGAGGTGGTGTGTGTCGATCATCCTTTCACGGTTCTTTTCCAAGATTTGGCGCATGGTGAAAATCTGGTCGATAGGAGATTTTCCAGGTCTAAAGCCACACTGATAAAGTCCAATCAATTGATAATATCTTATACGAGATATATTAGGAGGCTAATAAGGAGGTAATTGGCGCATATTGTGGGGTCCTCCTTTTTGTGGATTGGGCAGAGCACACCGAGGCTCCAATCGTCGGGCAAGACTTCATCCGACTATATCTTGCGAAGAAGTTGATGCATTCACTTTGTCGGTGCTTCGCCGCCGTATTTGAATAGCTCATCTTGATAATTAATTTATTAAACTAAAAACCTAGATTAACACCTTAAAAATATATCCACTACTATCGCGTTTCCCTACAGGGTCGCATATATTCGCACACAAAACAAGACACTACGATCTAGTATAAAACTGTTTGGGAATAGTGGAGCACGGTCGTACAGCTGACGCAGTGGGTTGGCTGCAAGCTGCAGTGGAGGGGGCCACCATACTAAAACCGATGGGAACGCTATGCGGCAGCGAACGGCGCAACAACAAAATGTTTGTGCGTGTGTGCACGGCAATGACGTCACAATTACTTCGCGCATTTGCCATATTACTAGACTACTCTACAAATTTCGCTGCTGTTGGTGTTATTGCATTTACTGGTGTATATTTGCTTGTCTGGCGAAATTTTCCGAACTCAACAGGCACACAAACGAGTGTGTGCATGTTTGTATGAATATAAGTGCGCCCAACCGGCAGGAGTTGTAGCAATAAAAGGTGGATATGAAATGAAATGGAAATGGAAATGAAATGAGAATACGCAAAAACCCATAAAACGAAATAAATAAGAAATCTAGGTAATAAAACCACCGGGAAAAAGCACACAAAAAAGCTTATTGCGCCGCATGGGTAACACGAGGCCACAGATTGGAGCAGGCGATAAAAAGAAAAACGCTTTAAAAGCATAAAGTTGTGGGCAAGCAGACACAATAACAGGAACTTGACAGAACTAGCTGAGGGAGAAAATTAAAATAAATCAAAAGACCATAGCGAGAGCGCACCAAAAATGGCGAAATGAAATCGAAATCGAAATCCACTTCAGCGCGCTTACGGGAAAAAACGCAATTGAAATAAAGTCAAATGCGATTTAAAGTAAAGTAAAGTGGAAAGAGAATAACAAAAAAGTTGAGTGCCCGTGATTTATGCGTTTTCGCCATTTACGACGCTAATCCAACAGCGCTGAATGGGAGCATCAGAATGGCCAAAGAAAAAGCAATGCGAAAGCGTATGAATGAATGGTTAATGGCCAAACGCAGCAAACTATAAAAGAAGCTTGAAGTGACGGCGCTTTGCAAAGGGTGCTGTCTTCTACATGCATGTATGTATGTATATTCATATGTGTGTGTGCGAGTGCGGCTAGCTGGTTTGCTTTAAGACCAGCGGAACGCATATGGAAATTAAAGCTCTTATAGGTGCTTATGCACATAAATATTGTGGTTTACATATAGAAAAAGAAACTAACGCATAATGGCAAAACTCATACACAAACATAATGCAAAATAATATGAATAATATAGAAACTATAATAAAGTAACAGCGAAAAAAAAAAATAATGAAAAAGTAAAAAAATAGAGAAATAAAAAAAAACAATATCAAAAAATTAAAAATAGCGAAAAATAATAAAATAAAATTAGCGAAAAAATAATGAAAGTGAAGTTGGTAGATAAAAATCGCTGTGACAGCGTAAAGGTATGCAACGAAAGGGGCTGAGTCACACAACAAACTTGGCTTGGCAATAAATAGACGCAAGCGGTGCAAAATGTAATCTAAAGACTTGTGGGAACTAATTAAATTGGCGTTAAATCGAGAAGAATCATAGAAAGAAGACAGAAAAAAACGAAGCAGAATAGCCTACACAAATAAAAAAGTTACCACGCAAGGACTTGATTTGGAGCGCGCAATTTGTATGGCAGCCATATGCTATCGTAGTCCGATCTGGAATATTTCTTGGTATAAAGTAGCTTTCCCTTGGACAATAATCTATGCCGAATTTCGTGAAGATATCTTGCCAAATAAAATAGTTTCTCATACAAGAACTTAATTTTGAACGTTCAGTTTGTATGGCAGCTATATGATATAGTGTTCCGATCTGAATGATTTCTGCAGATATTGTAGCGTTGCTTTATGTAATAATTCATGCCAAATTTCATGAAGTTATCTTGTCAAATAAAAATGTTTTTCAAACAAAAACTCAATTTGGATCGTTCAGTTCATATGGCAGCCATATGCTATATTGGTCCGATCTGGAATATTTCTTGGCATAAAGTAGATTGCCCTTGGACAATAATCTATGCCGAATTTCGTGAAGATATCTTGCCAAATAAAATAGTTTCTCATACAAGAACTTAATTTTGATCGTTCAGTTTGTATGACAGCTATATGCTATAGTGGGCTGATATCGGCGGTTCCGACAAATGAGCGGTGTTCTGGAGAGAATAGAAAGTACGCAAAATTTCAGAGCGATATCTCAAAAACTGAGACAGCTACACCAGCTTTATAAACCATTTTTCAAGAACCCCTATCTGTAAAATATGTCAGAATCCGAGCCTCACTATAGTTTCTATAGAAACTCCGTTGAGCTGCTTTCATTGGGATCAAAATAAACACTTCAAGCAGTATGCAGATCGCTGTTAAAATCTCCCAAATTTTATGTTACGATCTCAATTTGGGGTTCTTTATCGTTTCTTTTGGTTAGGGAAAACCTTTAGGAAGAGTTGGTAATTATTTCTTCAGTTAGTCTTGCTTCATAGCTGAGATAGATTTCCGGTTTCGGTAAATTTAATAATTTAACCTTATACGTCGAAAGTTCAAGGGGGACAGATTCCAAGGTTTGCAAATTCAAAAAAGATTCCAAGGTTTACAAATTCAAAAATTACTTTCAAAAGTACAGGAAAGGATGATTCTAAGGAAGAGTTTAAGGAAGTAAGGATTGTCATCGCTCTAGTCTCAAAATACGATATAAATCAAGAGATCAGGAAAAGAAGGTTCTAAGGATGTCAAAAATTCGGAGAAGTGAGATTTTAAGGGTTACAATTTCAAAATTAAAATTTAAAAGTTCAGTTCAATATAAAATTTTAAAAGTTAAGGGAACGAAGATTACAAGGAAAAGTTCAAGGAAGTAAGGGCTCTAATCTAAAAATAAAATGTTAAGAATTCAAGAAAAGAAAACTATTAGGATTCTAATTCAAAATAACATGTCGAAAGTTCAGGGAAATGAGATCCTAAAGATTCTAATCTCAAAATAAAATATCAAGAGTTCAGGAAAAGTAAATTATATGGATTAGTTCAAGGAAGAAAGATTCTAAGAATTCTAATCTCAAAATAAACCAAGGTTACGGAAACGTTGGTACTAAGAATTCCAATATCAAAATAAAGTTTCAAAAGTTCGGGAAAGTAATATTGAATTGACTCTAATCTCAAATACAATGTCAAAACTCCGGAAATAGAAGATTCTAAGGAGTATAAAAGACAGAACCCAGCAAAGACCAAACTCTGCAAGTCACTCATCATTCTCGTCCTGCTATATGGTGCAGAGGCATGGACTATGATAACATCTGATGAGTTGGCGTTACAAGTTTTCGAGAGAAGGTTCTGTGGAAGAAGTATACCGCAGTCGATGGAACGACTCTCCTAATATAAGATCAAATCAACTTACAGCCACATGATTGTTTTAAAGAAGTTTTGACGAGGTTCAGTTTGAATTCCTTCCCACTCCTAATATAAGATCCATCCAGTCTAAACTCAACTTGCAGCAACAAAATTTCACTAAAAGAGTTTTGACCAGCTTCAATTCAGCTGCCAGTGAAGCAGGAAGCTTGATGTCTTAACTACACAGCTACCACAATTATGCCTTCTCTAACCGAGTGTGTTGTTTATGGCTTTTGTACCGCCGCTTCGATTACTATGAGATCACGTGTAATCTAAGCTATAAATAGTTTTTATTTTTTTGAGAATCCAATTAGAACAAAATGCTTATTATGGACTTAATCCAATGGCAAACGTAAAAGCGTACAACAAATAATAAACAATTCCGGAAGTTTGCGAAGAGGATACAAGTACGCGACACGTGTGCTGCGTCAGCCAAGAGCTCGCATGCATGAGCGCACGCCCCCGTCTTGGTGGCGAAATCGCCCGCAAGCCATTTGGGGCGCGCTGTAACTGCGTAGCACTAAATGGTTTGTGCAATCCCATTGCTGCCGCCGGGAGTAAATGAACCAATCAAAATGTGGCGTAAGGCAATCGAGCTGACGAGTGCACAAACGGCGCGCAATAAAAGTGGGGAAGCGCTTTGTTGTTTGTTCGTACATTTGTGTGTTTATGTGTGGCTATTTATAAAGTTTTTGCAAAATAGAAATTTACATATTGTTTACAGTTTTCTTGTGTTAAGTGGATGTCTAATTGTTGTTATTTAGCTTGCCCCTGCTATTTGCGAGCAAAATAAGACGTCGTTGGCGTCGCGCCCCCGCTATTTGTTTGTTTTATTGTTGTAAGTGGAGCATACCTGAAGGTGAGAAATTTGCAAGGTTCCATGTACAACGGCAGAATCTACCAGAAACAACAAATAAACAACAACTCTGAACGAAAAACAAGGAAATACCCTCAATGAGTGCACAACAACAAACACACACACACATGCTCGTACCTGCTGAGCACTTACTGCCGAAGTGATACAAACCAACAAACAGGTCATGAAGTGGTTGTTGCTGTGAGGAAGGGTTGCTGGCGCTGGACGTGCCTGCCAGGAGGGGCGGAGGAGAGGCAGCATCGAAACAGATGTTCAACAGCAATTGAAGAAAACATATACACAACCCACACGCAGCTAAGTATATGTAGTACGATATATGTATTTATGTATGTGTGTGTGTAAAGCAAATGGCTCTGCGCAAAATCGAAAATCAGCTGTTCAGTGCTGCCGTCGCACGCAGTCACAGCTGACGCATAAGGCAGCCAGCAATTAACGAGAGAAAAGAGAGCGCCACATGCTGTTGTGACCTGACTTCTAATGCATACACACACACACACAGCAATGAGAAACAAATCAAATAAACAAACGTACGAGTAGAGGAACGATTGAAATACTTATAAGAAAAGTGTAGGTAACGACAACGGTTCAACCACCAGCCGCATTTGGCAGCGGCGGAGGCGCACAACCTGAAAACAAACGTTTCTATGAGAACGTGCTGTGCATAACAAATCGAGAGTAAAAGGAGGCAAACACACTGAGGCCGAACTACAGCTGGAAGCACTCATATACACACACATATAAAGTAACATCAGCAGCGCAGCTGTCGCCAACGCTGGCTGCGCAGTCAACGCCGACATGCGAACGTCATTATCACCACGGCGAGGCAGCGAAGCGGAATGGAATAGTTTTGGACATGAGACAAGAGAGCAGTCGAAGCGCTCGAACAGCTGTTGACTCTATTTGAGCACGCGGTTCGCTGTCTCTGACAGTGTATTTTTTGATTATTTTAATAAAATTACTATATTTTTTTATTAAAGTGTTACTTATGCCCTGAACAGAGTATATTAAGTTTATCACAAAGTTTGTAAGACCCAGAAGTACAAGGAGTCCCTATTAAATATATAGTACATATATAAAAGAACAGCTTGACAACCTTGTCGGTTTGCCTATATCTATGTCCATCAGTACAAAATACAGCTTGTGCAAGAACTGAAGCCGCTGGACCTTCCCAAACGACTCCGCTTTGCTCTATGGGCTTTTGAGAAGTTTCAAGAAAATCCGATGTTTTCGAGCTAAATTTTGTTCAGCGATGAGGCCCATTTCCGGCTCAATGGGTATGTAAACAAGCAAAATCGACGCATTTGGAGCAAAGAACAATCTGAAGAGATTCAAGAGCTGCCATTTCATTCAGAAAAAAGAAGGGTTTGGTGTGGTTTGTGGGCTGGTGGAATCATCGGTTCATATTTCTTAAAAAAATGGTTCCCGTGAGAACGTAACCGTCAATGGCAACCGTTATCGCACCATGATTATCGACTATTTAATTCTTGAAATTGAAGCTCGTGATCATAACGGCGCCGCTTCCCACACATCGCATCAATTATTGGATTTATTGAGAGAACGCTAAGCAGATACAAGTAAATTCACGTTTTGGGACGGGTCTTTTGGCCATCAAGATCGTGTGATATCACACCGTTTGACTTTTTTTGTGGGGACATGCATAGTGTTAAATCTATGCGGAAAATCCCGCTTCGATTCAGGCTTTGAAGAAAAACATCACGCGTATCATTAGCCAGTTATCTGTCGAAATGCTCGAACCAGTCATCGAAAATTGGACTCAATGGATGGATTATCTGAGACGTAGCTGCGGCCAACATTCTTTCGAATGATAATGCATTCCCCATTAAATTTGAAGTTTCTGTGTTTTTTCTTTAAGTAGGGAAAGAAGTAGTAAAAGTAGGTAACTTCGAAATGGATCACCTTTTAGAATCTTTTGTATTTGGGAATGGTTTATTACTTCCTCCTTTTTTTCTGTTGAATTTAATTTGATGAATGGCAAGTCCTATCAGACCTGCCGAGTGCTCCAAAACAGACCCTATTAAGTTTATAGATCTATATCTTTTCAAGATACTGTTGAAAGATCACTGACGTTTGTTTCATATTCATTTGAATAGATTTGAAGTCGTCGTAAGATTCTCTTCATTGGCCTAATATCTCGAGAGATGGATAGATCAAAAATCAGAGGCTGAGAATAAATCAGTTTCACATAGTTTCGCCGTTGAAACTCAACAACAGCAGTTCAGAATTTATCATCGTGTGGTCATAATTATAGCTTTGGCACAAGATGAGACTTGTAGACCTATAGGCTTCAAGTAAGCTAGCGATTATATGTATTTTTGACTTATAAGACCACAACTGCTGTCTCTACTCGGTGTTTTGGTTCTGCCTGAAATTGTTTAGGGTGGTCTAATTGCTATAACAGATATGTAAGTCTAAGGGTTAAAAAAATGAACAATCCAGAAAAATAATAGATCTTCCTTTTTAAGATTGTATGAACTCCAGAATCCACTGGAAAAATAGGAAGCTCTCCGAACCAAGGTTATTTCTAAAGTTGATTGATCGAGTAGCCGCTCCACAGGGGATTTTGTATATGCATATAATACCTAAACGAACCGGAAAGTTAAGCCAAAGGACATACTTGCATATATTCAATGGCGGACCCCGGTGAAGGGTTTGTTTGTCAAAACCATACCGAAACGAACCACGACGATTAATAGGGAAAAGTCCGAGCTGACATCTCAGCGGTATTCTCCGAAACTATTTGTTGAATGTTTTATACTATTAGAACAACGACATCAACATACTAGTACTACGAGAATTGCTACAACAGAGATGGTTTCGTTTTCTCTAGAGTTTGCTAACCGAAAGTGGAACGTTTTTACTTTACTCATGTACTCGTAAGCTACATGCTACATGCTCCAGAAAAGTACTTAGCATATCGATTATTCAAGAACAAAATTTGAATATTTCTGACCTAGTAAATACGTTTTCCAATCAAAGCGAAATCCAGCACAAACGCACATCAAATCTCGACCGGCTCACTTTAAGGGAGCTCGTTTTTATAACTTATCGTGATGTGTATCATACTTTTGCTCAAATTACGGTTAATGGGAATTATGGTGAGCGCCTCATAAGCAGACAAATAAATATGAAAATATATATTTTATACGACTGTGTATTTGTATAACGGTTTATGTACAGTGAGCGCGAAAAAAACGCAACGATGTGGAAACAATCTGACATGCAAAGCGGCAATTAGGGCGTTGGGTCGGCCAGCGAGCAAACAGGTCGTCCAAACAGACCGCCAGTCAGTCAGTCACTCAGTCGGTTGAGTCAGTGAATGTGAACGCGTATGCTCATGGACCATAGCGTACGCCATGCCAAAAAAATATGTATATAAAACAAATGAGGAATAATCATAAATAATAAAGCATTGTAAGGTCACTCATTTTTTATACAAATTTTCCAAGAGACGAAACAATTATGAGCAGACATAATGAAGCAGTAGCATTATTTACGCAGTCCATTTTCATAATTATATACGAATTGATATGGAAGCCGAGTTATAAGCAAATGTTGCAGTGATTTTTGTTAGATCGCAAAGACGGCAAGATTTGGCTTCACTAATTGCAGGCTAGACGGTTAGATCAATTACCGAAAATTAAACAGAAGGAAGTGGTTTGTTGTTGTGAGTGAGCTTTTTTTCTAATGGTGAGTAAAGAGTCTAAGTAGATTTGGGCTGATTTATACGAAAAGGAAACTTGTAGTTTCTGAACGAACTAAACGGAACCAACTGTCAAAGGGAGGAGTGGCGAGTGCGCACCATTTTCAACTATATATTTTAGACTTATGGGTATAAAACAGTTGAGATTTGAGATGGTGGTTTTTATTGCGACAATATTTTTTTCTGGATTGCGTATTTGACAGCTGTTATTTGACTTATACCCAATTTGATTTACCATTTCATAATGAACATTCCTACACCGGAACAACATTTGCAATTAGACAAAATTTGTTACCAAAATAATGCTTCGGAACCGTTCCAATTGAGTAGACCCGATTATCGTGGGAACGGTCTAATATTTAGTCGACATAATCGCCCAGCAGAGTCGGCAATACGAGCAATCTTGGATCGGTTCCGCACCACATTTACTTTAGTGGATAATACGCATTCCCAGGGACGCCGTACAGTGCGTACCGTAGACGTTATTGCTGCTGTGGAGCAGAGTATCGAAGAAGACACGGATTGGAAGATTTGCGGGCTTTCAAAATCCAACTCGTGCAAGAATTGAAGCCGAGATACCATCAAGCACGTCGCTGGCTCGATGAATGGACCAAAGCCAAACAGCCACCGACCCTGATTTTCACAAGAAATACATCATAGGTGATCTGATCGATCCCGAATTGGAGGCAGTTGCTGTGGACGACCTTTGGTTCCAACCAGACGGCGCTCCAAGCCATACAACCAACAAAACAAACAATTTATTGAAGAAAACTTTTGGTGAGCTCGTTATGTAATGTCGTGGTGCAAGAACCTAGAGTTGTCGGTCCATAATTCCGACATCTTTTTACGAATTGCTTTCCGAAAATGACGCATTATACTCAAATAGTGAACAAGGAATGATAGTTTGGCCTGTCGGAAGGTATTCGGAATGTATCACACCACGATAATCGAAGAAAACTTTCAAATGGGCGCGTTATCTCATTTCACGCCCTCCAAGCTCGTGAGATTTAATGCCGCTGAACTATTTTTGGAGGGTTATGTGAATTCGCTTGTCTACGCAGATAAACCCGATACGATCGAGGCCTTGCTTGGCGAGCTTTTATTAACGTAAGGTCCACACTGCTGCCGAAAAAAAGGAAGAAACCAAAAAGGAGGAGTCGGAATCCGAGAAAGATGACGATATGGGTCTCTTCGACTAAACGGCTCAACACTAAAGTTGGTCGAACATTGGATCTCACGCCTGGACTTGATTTGAGCCAGACGTGGCGGTTACGCGTCTGAACTCATTCTTAAAACATAATGGCAAACCCTTATCATTTATTTCCTCTTCAAAACCAGTTAACTAAAAAGACACCCTTTATAAAATTATATGCATTGGTCAGTGGGTTGAATACCTAATTCTATATATAGACAGTATTGGTGGGTGATGGTGGCAAAACTGCGTGCGAACTTAACAACAACAAGAATTTGCAAAAAAATATCGAAATATCGATTGCACTACAAAATTGAAGAGACTTAAGCAGGGAGGCGAAGACCTATAAGTTTGGTGTAGTTTCACACCTCACCAATGCAATTCAGCGTTACCATTAGCTAAGACGAGAGTGTACGAAATAAGAACAACACAAATACAAATTAGGCTGAAGAATTGAATGGAACGAGGTAGACAGGTGTTATTTTTAGAAGGGATTAGAGCCAAGTAATTTGTACAACTTTGTAGCGAAACAGCCATTTAAGTCGAATTTTGGTCAAGGGTAAAACCAAAATCTACGTAGAAGTAAAATGTTTTCAATTTATTTAACCCACAAGTTGGCAACGCGCACTTGCAAATTTACCTACAAAAACAGGTGACGGTCTCCTCCACATCCAGTGGCAGTGATAGCTGTGTTGCGGTGGCACCACCGCGCTGCTGTTGCACAGCGCGTCCAGGAACATTTTGGCGCGACGACGACGTCGAGTTGGACGCATGCAGGAACGAGGCACCCGGAAATGTTGCGGTCGACGCATTCGCGCTTGCCGCACCGGTAGAGGATGGTGTCTGTGGCACCGAATCCGCCGCATCCGAGGCCAACGGCACGGCGGAGTAGCGCACGAGTATGGCACGACTGACACGATTGCCGCCCGTCAAATTCGAAATGGCCCAATTCATTGCGGTGCCACTAGCAGGAAAGCAAGGATGCGACGCGCGAGGTTTGCTTATGCACCGAGTGCGTATGAAATGTACCGCACGGTTTCACTGACAATGCAAATATAGTGTTGGCGGCTAGAGTGGCTGCCACGGGCAGAAGCAGTAGCAACAAACCGCACGAAATTGCCAAATGCGACTGAAGCCTAAAAATCGCTGGCGCGCACACAAAACCAGCTGGCTGGTCGTGTGGAAAGTGCAAAAACCAGCGGTGGCACGACACTTGAAGCGCCGATGGTGGCGAAAATGACGCCTGACAGAAATACATATGCGAACAACAAAGTTATTGGAGAAAAAATAAAGCAAAAACCGGAAGGAAAATGCGGCTGAAGGCACAGTGATATTTTGATGCAAATCAATGCAACTTTTTTTTGGAAAACAAATAATATACCGTGGTAGCAGTAAATAAATGGAAAAATATGTTTCGGAAAGTAATGCAATGTGAAAGGAAATTATATTGCGAATAATAGTTGAGGATTGAATGCCGAATTTAGTGAATATAGCTTGTGATTTAAGGTTTTCACACCAGAACTTGATTTTCGACGTTAAGTTTGTATGGCAGCTATAGGCTATAATGGTCCGATCTTAATAATTTTTTCGCAGATGGTACCGTTATTTTGGACAATATTTCGTACCGAATTTCATGTAGATATCTTATCAAAAAAAAAAGTTTTCCATAGAAGAGCTTGATTTTGAAGGAGCAGTTTGTATGGCAGCTATAGGCTATAGTGGTCCGATCTGAACAATTTCTTCGGAGCGTTGTAGCGTTGTCTTGGATATTAAGTCATGCCGATTTTAGTGAAGATATCTGGTCAAATAAAAAAGTTTTTCATAGAAGAACTTGATTTTCGACGCTCAGTTTGTATGGCAGCTATATGCTATAGTGATCCGATCTGAGTAATTTCTTCGGAGATTGTAGCATTGCCTTTAAAAATATTCTATGCCAATTTTCGTGAAGATACCTCCTCATATACAAAAATTTTTCATACAAAAACTTGATTATGAACGTTCAGTTTGTATGTCAGCTATATGCTATAGTGGTCCGATACCGGCGATTCCAACAAAGCGGCTTCTTGTGGAAAAAAGGAAGTGTGCAAATTTTCAGATCGATATCTCATAAACTGAGGGAGTAGTTGACATATATACAGTTAGATAGACGGACATGGCAAATAGGGTAGGTTTAAAAAAATTTTAATAAATTCTGTTAACAGAAAAATTAAAAATTCATTTCATTAATTTCATTTCTATGATATATTATTTTATTATTATTTTTATTTTTTAAATTTTACTTTTATTATTTTTTTCTTTTATTTGACTTTTTTCTATTATATTCTAATTTTTTTCATTTTTTATTTTATATTTTCATTTTATTTTTTATTTTTTTATTTATTTTATTTTTTATTAAATTTTATTTTTTTTTATTATTATTATTTTTTTATAATTTTTTTACTTTTCATTTTATTTTTTTATATTATTTTGTTATTTAATTATTTTTTATTATATTTTTATTTAATTTTTTTATATTTAAATTTATTTATTTTTAATTATTTTTGTATTATTTTAACTTTTATTTTGACTTTTCTTCCATTACATTCTAATTTTATTTTATTTTTTCATATTTAATTTTTATTTTTTTATTACAAATTTATTTATGTTTTATAAATATTATTATTATTATATTTTATACTATATTTTTATTTTATTTATTTTTTATTAAATTTTTATTTTATTTTTATATTTATTTTTCTTTTATGTTTTTGTATTATATTTTCATTTTATTTTTTATTATATTAATTTTGATTTTATGTTTTTATTAAATTTTTATTTTATTTTTTATATTTAATTTTATTAATATTTTATATTATATTTTATATTATATTTTTTTTTATTAATTTTTAATTTTTTATATTAAATTTTTATTTAATTTTTTTTTATTAAATTTTTATTTTAATTTTTTATATTAAATTTTTATTTTAATTTTTTATATTAAATTTTTATTTTATTTTTTATATTAAATTTTTATTTTATTTTTTTGTATTACATTTTTATTTAATTTTTTATATTAAATTATTAATTTCTTTTTATTTTACATTTTTATTTTATTTTTTTGTTTTACATTTTTATTTAAATATTTTATATTAAAACTTTATTTTATTTTTTATATCATATTGTTATTTAATTATTTTTTATTATATTTTTATTTAATTTTTTATATTTAAATTTTTTTTATAAATTAAATTTAAATAAACTCATGTCACCGTACTCGCCTATGACCCGCGTTCGATCTTTCGCTACAATCACCGTTGACCGTGGTCGGAAATCAGACAAAACTGCGATTTAATGACCAAACCAACAACAACAACAGCAACCGCAGCACAATAACCGAAAGCAAAACAATAAACTACCCCAAACCACTAACAGTTGCGGCACTTGCACGCATGCAAGTGGGGAGCCAGTGTGCACTGAACGCGTGGGTGGGCCGCCGCGCGGATGTAGAACCTCCACTTAAAAATGGAAATAAATTAAATTCCGATGCGGCGCATTGCTGCGACTGGCGAGCGTCGACTGCGTGTGTTTGCTATTGTTATTGCGTGCTGTTGGTGGTGTTGTTGTGCAAAAAATCAATCACGTACGCAAGCGAAAGTGATTTCCTAGACGCTTGCCAACACGGCATGGTATATATTTGTATATGTATGTGTGTGTGTGTGTTCGTGTTTACTTTGTAGTTGTCGCACTGCCGCCTTCTAATTTAATTAAAGTTTATTTAATGTTTTCTCAAGGTTTTATACCCCGCACACCAGCGCGGTATGCGCACACAAAGCGTTGCTTATTCAGCGCTTCCATGCCATTTCATTTTCAATTTACAAGCTGCTATTTGCAACAGCAGTGCTTGCCACTCAGGCTCCTCAGCGCACACTGGCGCTTTTGTAAGGCAATTGTTGTTGTTATTGTGGTTGCAGTTGCAGTGCCATAAAGATCTTTGTGTTTAGTGTTCATATTAAGGCTGGCTGGTGAGCAGGCAAAAGCAGCTGTTCGATGTGCGTACATATGTGTGTGAGAGCACTTGAGTGTGCAAACTTATTCTGACGGTGTGATGTGTTTTGTGTTTATTATTGTTGCTGTTGTTGTGGTGTTTTTTATGACAGTTGCTGCCAAAGTGTTGAAAATCAATAGTCACAATTTGCACTGCTGCCATCAGCCTGATATCCGACACTCACGCCGGCAGCAGTGTAATGCAAAGGCACCCACACACAAACACACTCATATGCTCACCTACAAATGCCTGCACCTCCTTGAGCATCATCGCAACAGCTCGATGAGCCTATGATGAGCCTGGGATTGAAGATGTGCCACTGTGGCAGCAACAGCAGCAGCAGACATGTGTGACATGTGGCATAATTCCGTACACACACACACAGGTACAGACTTGAAAATGCAAACCTTGCATAAGCAGACCCCTGCACATAGTTATACTTTGCCACATGTAAGCTCGGTGTGTTATAGACCACTTTTCATCTTGCCTTCCTCACATTATTGCAATTTCTTTATTACTATTTATTTTTATTTCTTTTTTGTTCGTTGCCGCAAAGGATTTTCTGTGCCAGCGTTGATGGCTGCCCTCTTTTTCCAATTCCGTTTCCAATTATGCAGATTATAAATAAATAGATATGCCAGTGTTGCCACGTTTATGACACATTCGTGCCATATGTTATAGAAGGCACCGAAATACAAACAAATATATATATATACATTAGGGCCGAGCGAGGTGTAATAACAATCGAAAGTCGGTATACTGGTGGAACGTAGAAATCGCCAAGCTGAGGAAGCTCTGTCACTCAGCTAGCCGCCTACAGCGTAACCAGGGGAGTGAAAACGAAATCCGCCTCAGAAAAGCATTTAAATGTCAAAAAAAGCTTCTGAAGTCAGTTATTTCCCGCAGTAAAAGATTCTGTTTCGAAAAGCTCTGTGAAGAAGCAAACATGGAGCCCTAGGGAACGGCATACAAAATATACAAGGTTTGTCCGAAATGTAATAAGACTGATTTCCTTTCGCTGCGACTGTACACCGACTGTATTCGGTAGAGGACGTTCCTAGCTAACGAACAATCAGTCGTCTCCGAGCACCTAGAGAGTCAGGACAAAGATTTCCGCGCGACGTGTTTCTGTGAGCAATGCAAGCCGAAAATGCAGGGTTCGTTAGAGCAGAACTACGCGATTAAATTCTGCGTGAAACTCGGTAAATCTGCGACAGAGACGTTTGATATGATCAAGCAGGCTTGGCTTACCCAGATGTTGCTTAAAAAGAAGTGATGTGTTTCGGTGGCACCAGGCCACTTTGGAGAGCAGGGAAGAGGTCCTTCAAAGAAGGGAAAAATGTGCAAATCCAAAGTGAAAACGATGCCCATTATCTTTTTTGACAACAAAGGCATCGTCCACCATGAATTTGTTCCTTCTGGACAAACCGTCAACGCCAAGTTTTACGTGGAAGTCCTCAAAAGACGCAAACGAAGGATTAATCGTCCTGAAAAGGCTGATGAAAGAAAAGAAATTTGAGACGACAGTGGGGATCTAAGCAGCATACACCTCAGCTCTCAAGGCTATTCCGGAGAATGCCTTCCATGACACCTTCAATGCCTGGCAAACGCGCTGGTAGCGCTGGAACGACGCGGAAGGAGCCTATTTTGAAAGTTTTTAAAGAATTGTAACGATTGGTTCAATAAATTTTTTTAAATCGACTCAGTCCTATTACTTTCCGGACAAACCCTGTATTAGTCGAAGTTGAAAAATAAGTCGCAGCAACCTAAGGACGCATCATTTATGAGAAATGAGCTACACTATCTCCAGAGGCAAGGCTCGGTTTTAGGGCCACTACTATGGAACCTGATGTACAAGGGGTTGCTAAGAATACCGCAACCAAAAAATGTGAAAACAAACGTATATGCGGATAATCTCATAGTGGTAACAGTGGCTAAACATCTGGATGACCTTCGGATCAAATGCGCTGAATGTATAAATGGTTTGCGCCGATGGTTTGCTACCATGAGTTCGGAGCGGGCTTAGCAGAACAGAGAAGTCTTGCTCATAAGCTCCAGGAAAATTGAAGGAATAGGATAATGTGAGATTACTTCACAGCCACAACTGAAGTACCTTGGTGTAATATTGAAATCAAGACTCAATTCAAGGAGCACATGGGAAATAGGACATGTTAAGCAAATAAAATCGGTAAAGCTTGATCTAGAATGATGGCAAATAAAGGCTGTGAGTGATCCAAACTGATTCTGGACCTATATTCGTGGATAGATAGACAATATGGGGAGCTGGATTTCCACCTGACCCAAACTACTCAGTGCCCAGGGGTCTTTAGAAGCTACCTATACAAATATCGTTATGACTTTAGTCCATATTGTCCGACGTGTACAAGGTGCACACGTACTCTTTCAGTATCTGATAATAAAAGAATAGAAACCTGTATGAGGGAGGAACTAAAAATTAAGAGCTCATGTTTAGAGAGACATTCTTAACAGTGGCTTAGCACTTATTTCACCAAAAATAATTGCGTTTTTTGACCCACTCTAATATATACTTACATATATATATTTTAGATGTATGTATATGTACCTATACATTCATATATACCTAAAATTTCTTTTTTGTTAAATTGTTGTTGTTTTGCAGCGAAGCGTACTTTCATTTCACTTTTGTGCGCTAATAAATTTTTTAGGAGCCAAAGGACACTACGTTTTTGCTCAGCAGACTCACCAGCTAACTAAGTAAGTGTCTACATAAATATGCATAGATATGTATGTATGTATGTGTGTGTATGTAACTTAACTTACATTTGCATAAATATTTGAAAGAAAGTGGCGAAAAGACCAAAGTAGTTAATGCTGCAACTAGAGAGCAGAGAGTAATGGCGTCGCTAAGGGACATCAAAAACAAATATTTCTCTCTAAATTCAAATTTTAAATGAGAAAAGGCTTTTAACAAATATTAGTTGTACCTCCAGGGGGACAAATTTACTTAAGATTGCAATGTGGAATGAAATTAAGTGAAGCTGCAGCAAAACATGTTAAATAAAGGGTGTTTTTTTAGAAGTGTGCTTTTTAATGAGACAATATTTATTTTTTGAAGTAGGTCTTTTTCATAGTTGTTATTTGGTTTACACTTCATATGACCGCGATAACTGCCAAAGTACAGAACCGGAACCAAATTCCCTAGTCGCTAGTTACTTCAGACATGTCAAAATACCGTACTCCGAACGATTAAGATGAAGCCCCCTTCTGCTTGTATGTTTTCGTAGAAACCACCCATGCAGTCGTTTACTTGAAGCGAAACCGTTTTCAAGGAACATTAAAAGGTATTTTTTTGATTACTTCTGCCAGACTGCGGACGTAACTAACTTTAGACACTGACTGACCGCCATTCACAGTGCAGCCGTGATCTTCTTTACCGACTTTATCTCAGTAAACGGCGAACTTGGAGTCAAACAACTACCCTATTCAGAAGAGCTCGACTTGCCCCGAAAATGTAGAATGACATTTTGGTTCAACTTCGTTCTAGATACTGTGGCAGGCAAAACTCTTCCTTGCCCATAATCGACCCCGACATATATAAAATATCCGCGCATGCAATGAATTTCTTTTGATATTTTTAGCAAAGGTTTGGTAGCCACCAAATGTTCTTCTTAAGAATCTTGGGCACTAATTACTATTTACTAATCCAAAGAGGGTTAGATTGCCGAAATATCAGCCCTTGGATGTAAAAAACCACGCCATTCGGGTGACGTCGAAGCGGCTATTGGAAGAAATATTTGGTTCTGGAATAGGGTTCGGACCCCATATTGCCCAAGTAAACTATTAATAACTGCGTTTTATTATTACTAAGGCATCATTGACTCTTTTACCAGCGTTTAGGAGTCAGTCTTGTCCACAGCCAGAAAACCATATGTCTCCGCTCTTACGACATTCTGGTATACATAACCGGAACAAACCCGAATTTTTATCCGGAAGTTAAAATCGGTCAAGGAACGACACAGTTACAACCGCAGGGTAAAAAAAAACAAAACCCAATTGCTTACAACATTTACATATAAAACATTACAACAACAACAGTACAACAATAGCATACAATATTTGTTCCACAACAACACTAACTAACACGCAGTGAAAGTTCAATAGAAGGTTGAGTACAAAATCAGCCAACTAAATAAAAATGAAAGCAGAAGAGAAGGCATAAAAAAAACAGATTTATTGCCCACAGATTAGAGACAGATATGAGCACGAGGTCAACGCATTCAAAACGCTTAAGAACCGCACGATAAGCTAAGTCGACATATTAGAGGATTTAGTGAATGCCGAATGACCTTCAGACGAGTGAAATGACAAGGTGAACAGTATAAGCTGCGTTAGGCGGCCGAAGTGAAGTGATATAGGGAACTAATATTGCAGTAAAAGTCTTGCGAAAGCGTACGGCGATAAGATGCTTTAAGAAATCGCTTGCAGGTTGGTTGTTGGGGGCTGCGCTGGACAAAGTGGCGTAAAATTTGGACTTTCATATTTATATAAAAGCGTTGCTAAGTGCATGGTGGTTTGGCAGGCAAATAATTTATAACATAAGTTGAATTTTCTGTTGTGGTGGCATTGTGCTTAGCCGTTTGACAGCTGTCAATTTTTTAATTAAGTTTATTTTGCTAAGATTTATTTGCAGAGAGTTTATATTAAGTTTGTTTCGAAGTTTGTAATATTCATAAGGAAGCATTGGAGACCCTTTATAGAATATAATTGGGTAGTCGAAAAAGTCTTTTCGTATTTTGTCAATAGATGTCGTTGCAGTCGTATGCAAATTTCGATGTGAAAGATTCGCTCTGGTCGACTAATCGTTGAAAAAGTCGATGAAATTATGGAAGATATTGACCAGGACCGTTACATAAGCAGCCATGACATCGCTAAGGAACTTAACAGTCATCATCAAACAGTTTTGGACCATTTCAAAAATGCTGGCTACAAAAAAAAGCTCAATGTTTGGGTAACACATGAATTTTCTGTGGAAAATTTAATGGACTAAATGAACATCTACGATTCTTTGCTGAAACGAAATGAAATCGATTTATTTCAGAAGTGAATGGTAACAGCAGACGAAAAGTGGATCAAATACAACAACACTGTGCGAAAAAGATCATGGTTCAAGCGTGGTGAAGCTCAACAAATGGTCGCAAAGCCAGAATTGACGCCTCGAAAGGTTATACTAAGTGTTTGGCGGGATTGGAAAAGATTCACCCACTATAAGCTGCTCCAGCCTTTCAAACAATTGATTCTACATTTTACTGCCAACAACTGATGAGATTGAAGCAAGCAATAGAAAAAAAAACGGCCAGAACTGTTCAACACAAAGGGCTTTGACTTTCATCTGGACAACACTAGCCCACACACACACATCTTTGAAGACGCGGCAAAAACTGGGAGCGCTTGGCTGGAAAGTTTTGATGTATCCGCCATCTAGTCCTAAGCTTGCACCAGCGGACTACCATTTGTTTTGGTAAATGCAGAACTCCCTTAATGGAGTAAAGTTGGCTGCAAGAGAAGCCTGTGACAATTACTTGTCGCAGTTTTTCGCCGTGAAACCAGAAAAGTTTTACACTGTTGAAATATTGTCGCTAGCGGAAAAATGGAAAAGTGGTCGACCAAAATGGTACATACATACTGGTACATATTTGGTTTATTAAGATTCATTATAAATATAAAAAAATAATAAGTTTAAGTTTGTTTAGAAATACGAAAAAACTTTTTCGACTAGCCAATATTTAATGAATTTTAATACTAGAACTTGTTTACAAACAAGCTGTGCGCAGAAACCTCTCAAACATAGTTCATTTATGAATCATATAAAACAGTTGGCAACGCATTAGTCAGCCATCGATTATCTAAGAACGGGTTTAATCAGTGCCTCGCTGGTAAACAACGCAAACTCTTCGCAATAAACGACGGACAACAACGCTTTAGTTCTGATTGATTTTTATCTAGAATTGAAGCTGTTTACATACAGGTACATAGTATGTATGTCTAGGTGTAGACGAAACAAATTATTAAAACGCGAAAGCAATGAATATTAATTGCCTGCATGTACCTACAATTACAATTAAACTTTTCAAAAATTCAACGGGAGCGCGATAATTCACTGTGTAATTAAGATTAAGCTGATAACAGTCGGCAAAGCAATCAAGTCAGCTGTCTGGCGACTGTGATTGTTGCCTACGTGCCTCGCTACGGAGGCTGGCAGACTGAGCGGCTGCCAGCTCGAGTCGTCGTCATTCCCGGATAAGTGGCTTTAATATTAATTAGCATTAAATAATTTATTTTAACAATGCAATTTTCAAGATGTTATAACACTCGCAAACACAAATACGCTGACACAATTGCGTTTATCTGTCAAATGATTGTTAAAAACAAACATTAAGATGGAAAATAATAAATAATATGTTAATGTAAAATTAACAGAAAAAAACAATAATAAAAGGAACAAAAGCGGCAATCTTTCGTCTGTTTACCAGCAAGTCAATGAACTGATAAAAGCAAAGTCGTACGACATTATGGTGTGTTACTGTTTCTGGTCTCTGATCGGCAACTGTTGGCATTGCGTATTATCTTGAAAATATAAACAAATAATAAATATTTGAGCAAAAATGTCATGTGCATTGTTAATGTAGTAGCACTTAGTTTATTTGCGCTTATTTTTGCTGTAATAGGTTGTTATTATTGTAAATAGGTGGGCGGCAGCTGCTAGTTGCTTTCACAGCCACAGCTACAACTATATTGGCGTGTGACGTTTAGACAATTCACAGTTAATTAGTTGCTAGAAATAGTATGCAGTCGCATGTCATAATAGAAAGTCACTTGAGATAACGTATTTCCGCAAATACCATACATAAATATACTATTATTGAACAGGCAATAATGGGTGACCTTAATGGCAAATGCAGTTTAGAACTGTCAGTGCTGATTTCTATCACAGTTGACTTTCATACGGTTGAACAAGTGAAACAGCAGAGTCGGTAATATTGCACGACAATGGTTAAAGATATAATTACTAAAATTTTCAGAGATTTTCTAGAATTTTCTGAAGAAATCTGTCCAAATAGAAAGATTTCCCAAACAAGGACTTGATTTTTATCGCACATGTTGTTTGTTATTTTAACAGTTATCTACTCGCTGTTGGAAATGTACTTTTTCGACGAGGTCGGACTATAAGGAGAGGGGTGTCAGATGAGTAGGGTTAGCTGGGCATGCAAAGAGGTGCTTAGAGTCATTGCGGGTTCGTTGTATGCTGGACATATGTACATGTGTATAGTTGATATTGTTGTTGTGTTGTTATAACGGATGCCTAGTCCCCTTTTGGGTGCTAAGGATAGAATGGATTGTCGTCGACGTCATGCAAAGGAAGGCCCAGGAAACGTACCGTTTCGACGGGGTCGGACAATAGGGAAAGGGGCGTCAGATGTGTAGGGTTAGCTGGGCATGCAAAAAGGTGGTAAGACTCATGCGGACATTCCTTGCATGCTGAAGATATATTTGGTATGTTGGTGTCGATTCTGGATAAGTAGGAGTTTAAGCTGCTACAAAGCTATTCAAGCTCTTCTTCTGCAAAGGCTGGTGGTTTGACTACAAAAACACCATTCACTGAGAGGGATTCCGTAGATTCCCACGACAGCCGGTTCTACGCACCGGAATTGACTCGGATTTCATCCGACCAAGGGCTGTTCTTTCGGCGATCTAACCACGTTTGGATCGGTAAGTACTAAGCGATTCCGTGAAGGTGTTTATGTCGAAGTCTGGTCGGCCCCTGCAGCACCAAAGCAGAAACTGCTTGGAGAGGAGTTCATTATGATCCTTAACTGAGAGAATACGGGTCTCACCGTGTAGATGTTCGATCGGAGTCATCAAGAGGCAACCCGTTATAGTCCGAGAGAGTCTGCAACGGGAACGGGGCACCATCCTGTAGAATCCCCTGTTTAATTATTCTCAACTTGGAATTTTTCGCTCGAAACAGTACGGAACGTTGCCAACAGCTCAGGTAGTTAATACATCAACTTTTCAACCTCGGACCCTGCGCTCCCATATTTCGATGTCCCCAAGCTTTTGACAAGTCCAACGTTACGAGGATCGTCCCCTCGCAGGGTCCTTTTTTGGGATAAGGCCGCGAACTATCTAGGCGTTTGTGACGCTAAGTGCTGTGGTGAACTGTGCATTTTACGGAGGCCGTAAATACGCTGCTGGTGGTTTGGTAGACTCAGGTGGTGGGTGAAAATCGAGAAGAGCAAGGCCTCAAGTGTCTTTACTACTGGAGAAAGGAGAATTATCGGGCGTTACTAACGTCGGCATGGCGTCAGAGGCTGCTAATCAGAATGGGAGTCATGTTGCCTGTTTGAGCTCCTATGGATCGTAGAGGTTCTTTGTTGGTCACTCATTTGGACTGACGGCGCAGTACGTGAACTGGTTACAGATTGCACAGCCGTAGAGGCTAATGTCGCAGAGTCGTAAGGACTCTAAGCAACCCTGCTGCAAGGAGTTGCACAAGTGATGACCAACTTAACCCAAAACTCACCGATCCAAACAGGGTTAGATCGACGAAAAAACAGCCTTTGACCGAATAATATTCGGTTCAATTCCGGTAACGTAGAATCGGCCGTAGCGGGAATTGTTTAGCGGCTATATTATACAGTGGTCCGATCAGAACAGTTTTTTCGGAGATGGTATCGTTGCATTGGAAAAAGTTTTTGGGCAAACTTAATATGCCCTGATCAGCACATAATAAAAAAGACGAGCATGGCTAATTCCAGCTATAATAAAACCAGTGTGCTTTTGCCGAGAACCAGAATGCCAGCATACCCGAAATCACGGCACTTGTAATTAATGAAGCTATAAATCACATACCCACAAACACGTGATCCTTCTCGCCAGCAGAGAAAATTGCTTAGAATATTCTGCCACAAAACGCTGGCATACAAATTGTGGAGTGACCCCAACACAAGAGTAGATATGTATGTCTGGCAGACGACAATGCGTAACAAGAAAATCTCTGTGTCCAAAACAAAAACACTTTGTAAGTATTTGTGCTGCAACAAAAGCAATAACAAATAGCAAGACCAAAAAAATAAAAAAATGCAGACGATACTTCAGAGAAGCTAAGGAGAGTACAACGATTGAGAAATCAATAAGTAACATCGATTTAGCCGAACTTTGAATGTGGAAAAGCGTGTGAAAAACGCCAAATATACAACAAAACAAGCAGGCAGAAAATATTCCCAAAAAACCGATTATGCATTCATACATACATACAAGTGAGTGTGGCAACTATTTTAGAACTAAGGCAGAAAATAACAAAAATACACAACATACGCTTTGATGAGTGATTCGTGAAAGGAGCTGTAGCTTTATTGTTAGGTATGGGCTGGTGTATACGGTTTTCTTGTGCTGTACGTGGATAAGTGGGTGATATGCTACATAGACGGGGCATGTAAATGAAATGAAAAATGACATAGTATGACATTAAGTTAAACATAAGCAAGCAAGTGTATAGAAAATGCATAAAACAGCAGTAAGAAGAATATTGTGCCAAGTGGCAGTGGGCAACAGCAGGACAGCGCACGCAAAAACAGCAGAAGCAGCAAGATTACTACTTGGTGGCTGAATTAGTGGCAAAATTTGTTGAAATGAGGGCAATTGGCAAGCCGCCAACTAAGCGACGAAGCAATCGGCAAAAAGTGGCAGGCGGTCACAGTACAAAAAGCAGTATTTATGTATAAACGCGCATATGTAAAATGTACATTGTACAAACAGCAGCCAAAAAAACGAAAATGTACAAAGTATTTGGCTATGACATGTACAACATGTAGCTATGTATGTGTCCTACAGCAGGTGCACCCACAGCGATCACCCAAGTGACGGCTGACGTGAGTGCTAAGCGTTGGGCCGCGTTGACATGGGGACGACAGTTTTGGAGAGGATTTTATCACAGTGTAAACTGTAGAGCAGAGCTTGGTGAAACTGGAATCTACTTGCCAGTAATATTCATATGCGGTTGCTTATGTTTCTAAAATGTAATATTTTTAATAAAACAAAATATAACAATACTTGCAGAGTAACTGTGAAAAATAGTTATGTTTAAGTTACATGAAAATTGTTGATGCCACTTACCCCATAAGCCAGTCGACAGTGTCGCGCAAGTACTCCGGTATACGCTCCAGTTTGACGGCTGTGCGTTGCGTTCAAGTTAAAAAATGTTGTAGATTATGCTGATAAGTTAGGTTGTTCGAACTGGAGGTGCTCAAGCAATAGGGCTTCCGCGCTTACACTTGTGCCTAATGACGTTAAAAACACTTTCTGGTAGGGAGCTGGACCAGCTGCAGCGAGCGATTTATTAAAGGGGTGGGAGCACACACAATATATGTTAAAACTACCACCAATATCACGAGCACTCAGTAGCAGCGCTATGACCTGGGCCACCGATAGCTGGTCGAAATACAACGAAAACATTCACTTGCACACTTATACCGATTTTATATTACTCTTAATTGCTAAAATACTTCTTATATTTCACTTGTTTTCCAAATATAAATAATATTGAATAACGCAAAGAAAATAAATTGTGAAACACTTTTTTCTCACTGTTACTGCAACCACTTTCCTGTTTGTGTCCACTCGCCACTTTTTTCTTATTCGCTCAGTTATCGCTCTGCTTTTGCTTCGCAGCTTATTTCGACACTTTTTGACAATATTTCTTCGTCGCAGTGGAAATTCGAAATTCGTATGCAGAAGATGCCAAAGCAGAAACCATGAAAACGAATGAGATGACCATAAAAGACGTAACGATACGTAAGCAAATAAATGTAAATGTTATTGCACTGCCAAACAGAACTAACAAAAACAATCAACGACTACGTCACACAATACGTACTAGCGCGAGAGAGAAAGCACTATTGTTTATTCAATTCGAATTTATTTGCTGTGTACAACATTTCAGTCCCACCAGTAGCACTATGCGAGGTCAGATGTAAACGCGAAACAGCTGATCGCATGAAAATTATTCATCTACTCGACTTAATAAAGGTACACAGCATACATATGAATGCATCACATTAACGAGTTTTTTACCTTTGTCGTCTTATTTAACCGTGGACAACTGCACACTGATGCCAAATATTCGTGTATCTATTTTTAACTTTGAAGCCCGACGTCAGCACAGACTTTTCCCTGCTCCAAAATTAAGGATTTCGCAAAGAAGCCTTCCAACAAACCACTATTTTCGTTAAAGAAAAGTTAGTTCCACTGCTGGCTTTCCAACTAGACAATTTTTTGATCTCAAGTCTAGTTAGCCATATTTTCTGGAATTCTTTTAGCTTGTTCTTCACCAATTGGCACTATCCTTGATTCGTATTTGCACTGCTTATCAGGAATTATTGCGCATTATTTTTCAACACTTTTTCGCTAAATTATAAATTATAAACCAATTCAAAACATGTTTATGCAATTGGTTCGCAAATGTGTAAGAGTATTTCTTATATTTTAATACACAATTTTAATTCAATTTTTTATAATTCGAAGCTTATCGGCGACACGCAGAAACTTTGCAAACTTCCTTTGCAGAAATTGGCAAAACAACATACGAACACGATACAGAAAGGGAAGGCGATAAAGCAGCATAGTGCTGCCGTATATTCCATAACGCGCACAGGGTGACACGAATTACATTAATGTTTGAAATTTTGATGTACAAGAAAATAAAGATTACTTGCAATTAATAATAATAAAAAGTTAATTAACTTAAGTTTCGCTGCTTCATAATTATATATGATAAATTTTCTTAATTGTATATTCCGTTAAGTGTAATTAGTTAAATAATATTGTCATCTAACAAAATATGGCACTATTGTATTTTCCAAGAATTTCATATCATCATTAACAACAGCTGTTTTTGACATTTGATTGTATAAGAAAAATGTGAAAACAACATCGTAATTTGTGAAACTCTAGAATCATACAGCTGAGGGAATTCAACGTTCTTACATAAAATGGTAAACTCTTTGCATTACTTTAATGCTATTATTTATCCAACAACTTAATTTATTTAACAGGCAAGTTCTATTATTGTTGCCGGTATTGGACTGGCCGCGGTTGGTTTTGCTGGCAAGCACCTCATGCGCCGCATGCCTGCTATGGCCACTAAATTGAATGAGACCATGAAAAACCTACCCAAATTTGATGCGGAAACTTTAGCGAACTCAAAGTACTACAAAGGAGGTTTCGATCCGAAAATGAATAAACGTGAGGCGTCTTTAATCTTGGGCGTGAGTCCCAGCGCGTCTAAATTGAAGGTTAGTTTGTTTGCTGTGTCTGAAACATTTACAATGTTTAATAATATGATTTTTGGTGTATAGATAAAGGATGCGCATAAAAAGATTATGTTACTGAATCATCCTGATCGCGGCGGCTCACCTTATTTGGCGGCGAAGATTAATGAAGCCAAAGATTTCATGGATAACGTTAAATGAGCGTTGTAAATTGGAAGTGTAGAATAAAGTAGTGTTTAAAATTTAGCAATAGTAAAGCAGCAAAATAATTTTAAATTCGTGTTTTGGTTATTTTATAAAAAAATAAAGTCACCAATGTCATAATCTTCGATTTTTTTGTAAAATTTCCCCATTTTTTTCGTAGATTTTCCTCATTTTGTTTTAAATTTCCATAATTTTTTTTTTTTTGTAAATTTTCCATAATTTTTTTTTGTAAAATTTCCCTACAATTTTTGTAAGTGTTCCAAATTTTTGGTAAAATTTCCCTTTTTGTTGTAAAGTTTCCTCAAATTTTTGTAAAATGTCCCCAAAGTTATTGTAAAGGTTCCCCAAGTTTTTTTTTTAATTTTCCCCAATTTTTGGGGCGCCTTGTATTGCGTTGGCAACATTGTTGGCCCCAACTTTCTCCGCTGCCTAAATATGTGTTGACGTAGTCAAATGTCAAAAATCACTCGACAAGTGGTTGGAGCAACAGTTCCGCAGCAAGTGGTTTTACTTTTTTGTTTTTACCACCCAATTTAAACCAACAATTTTACAAGTAAGTACACAAATTAAATCATAATCCATTTTACTTATAAATATAATTTTGTTTATACAGCTTCCCTTGCAAGCGCGCTGCAAGCGGTAATAACACGACACAATGCGTCAACTTCGCGGTAAGGTGAAAGAGACACGCAAGCAGAAGAAGGAGCGTAAACTGGAGAATTTGGAGATACAAAATCAGTTGAAAACCGTTGTAATACCAGCCGTTTGCGTCTTTGCGCTACTCATTGTTGTCTTCGTTTACTTCAAAACACGTCCCGCTGTGGAGTTGTAAATTTAGTGTATATGTACATATATGGGAAATTGTGCGTGTCCAGAAGTGTGTGCCTTCAATGGCGAAAACGAATACTAGCTTAAGCGGCCTGAACAGCAGCAGGCAATGAGAATTTTTAAATATTACTTCAGGAGGAATCCTCAATGACACACACGCACTACCCGCAACTTTTCCGTTTGTTAGAATATGTATGGCGTATATATTTTGGGACTGCGGTGCAAAGTTCGCTAAAAATATCATCCTGAAAATTTTAAATTTATTTTTGAGACTTTACAAATTGCATAGTTATAAAATGTCTGTTCAACCCACCACTTGTTGAGTGTCTACTGCTTTTGTAGCACGTCACAGAAGCCCGTGTTTTGAGGAAAACACCTGTACAAATATAAGACCAGTTGACGCCAGTACTTCTCCTACTTAGTAATAGTTTATATACTTAATACATGTGTAGATTTGTGCGTACATACTATTTATTTAGACTACATATTATTATATATTTTAATATATGTATATATAATGCTGTCTGTTGAAGAAAAACAAATAAATATTTTATATAAATTTTAGATGAAAAGCTTGTTTTTTAGTATGCTCGCAAATACTTTTAATACATCACGTATGTATGTATATAAATACATGTTTATGTGAGATTTATTATAAAGTTAACCAATTGATAAAGTATTATTATACCCTGAACAGGTTATACACGAACGGTCGCTCAGTTTTTGAGATATCGATCTGAAATTATGTAGACGCGCTTTTCTCATGAAGCAGCTGCTCATTTGTCGGAATAATCCATATCGGACCACTATAGCATATAGCTGCCATATAAATTAAACGTTCAAAAACAAGTTGTTGTAAGAAAAAGTTTTTAATATGACAATATATCTTAATGCAATTTGGTTTACATTATTATCCAAAACAAAGGTATAATCTCCGAAAAAAACTTTCAAATCGGACCACTCTAGCATATAGCTGCCATACAAACTGCACGTTCAAAATGTAGCTCTTGTATGGAAAACTTTTTTATTTTAAACGATATTTTCATGAAATTTGGCAAGGATTATTTTCCAAAGCAACAAAACAATTTCCGAAAAAATTTTTCAGATCGGACCACTCTAACATATAGCTGCCATACAAACTGCATGTTCAAAACCAAGCTCTTGTATGAAAAATTGTATATTTGTGTAGGATATTATAGCTTTGGTACTGCTGAAATTAATTTTTGTCATTGTTTTACTTGTTGTTGTATTTTAAAATGCTTTAAGTGTTCAGCAAGCATATGCAAACACACATCTCTAAGTAAAGCCTTATCAAGAGTTCGAAGGTGAGCAACAGTACACACTCACCTCACTCTACTTACCAATTGTAATCTTCAACTTTTTCAGTAATTTTATTAAAATGCCATTTTTTTATTAATTTTGTATACATTTATTTGTTATATTTTAAATTTTCATAATCATCACATTCTCTTCTACATCTTCTCACAAGTGTCAGTTGCATATTCATATACTAAATATATATGTATGTATGTATATCTATAATATGTTCATAAATTAAAGAAGTTGAATTAATGGTTGTATGTATTTAATTTGCATGTAAATATATACTATGCAGCACATGATTTCAGTTAGAGGTCATAACTACAGCTAACACACTGACTTACGCTTACAGCGTAAATGCATGCATAAACTATTATTTACCCGTTATGCTTTACTTTTATGTTTGAATTTTTGAAAATGAAAATATTCGGAAATATTTTTGAAATTTATTTTTTAAACAAAATTATTTCTGTGGCTATGAGTCAGCCTAAAAGTATGCTTTATTTTTGTATTCGAATTTTTCAAAACGATGGTATTCGAAAATATTTTTGAAATTTATTTTTTAAACAACAATACTTCAGTAGGGGCTTGAGTCAGCCTGCTTTAGTTTTATATTCGAATTTTTCAAAACGATGGTATTCGAAAATATTTTTGAAATTAATTTTTTAAACAACAATACTTCAGCAGGGCTTTGTGTCAGCCTAAAGGTATGCTTTAATTTGATATTCGAATTTTCGAAAATGTTTTTGAAATTTATTTTTTAAATAATATTATTTCAGTTTTTGAGTCAGCCTGCTTTAGTTTCATATTCGAATTTTTCAAAACGATGGTATTCGAAAATATTTTTGA
Organism: Bactrocera dorsalis; assembly: GCF_023373825.1. Taxonomy (NCBI): domain Eukaryota; kingdom Metazoa; phylum Arthropoda; class Insecta; order Diptera; family Tephritidae; genus Bactrocera; species Bactrocera dorsalis. Next base: position 66,975,977 of record NC_064307.1, on the reverse strand, counting down.
AATTAATTTTTTAAACAACAAAAAATGGTATTTTGATATAATTTTTGTTAACTTTAACATTCGAAAAAATATATTTTTTTAATTTTTTAAACAAAAAATATATGCCATATCAAGTTTATTGCATGTGATAACGGAACTTTCCTGACACAAAACGATTTTTATGCACTGAAAATGCTTGGGTCCTTGTAAAAATTGTATGGTTTCTCTATCTTATGCTTATAATTTTACACATATTTTACGTATACTTCACGGTTTCAGCAGGTATAAAAGTATGTTTGTTTGTATTGGTGATATTTTTTTTTCATATTAAAAAATATTATTTTATTAATTATTAATCATGAACGCCAGCAGCGAAATCTTGTTTGAAATAAGTAATTATGTTTTCTCAGTTTTTCGAAAATATTTTTTAAAACCAAAAAACAAAAAATATTTTCAAAGCTCAGAAAAAAGTATTTTCGAAATCAAAAAAAAAATTTATCCACAAAATGTTTTAAAAACAAAAAAAAAAAAAATATTAAAACCAAAAAAAAAATATTCTTTAAAACCAAAAGAATTTTTTTTAAGCAATAAAAAACATTTTTTTGAATTTTTTTGAAATTTTTTTTACCCACAACTTTTTGCATTTTTTTATACAATTTTATGGAGTCACCATGCAAGTATCGCTGTAAAAATAAGTTTTATTAACATTTTCGTATTCTAAGACTTCCCTAAAGTGCCGTTATGCCTATGCTTACATTACTTTTGTTTTCAGTATTGTTTATTTATTTTTTTTACCATTTCAAACGCACGCAGTTGTAAAAACAAAAAAAAAACATATTACGGTTATTTTAATACATAAGTATATCAGTTTTGTTTTTATTAGAAAATGTTTACATATATAAATTATTATAAGCTTATAAGGTAAATACTTCATTAGAGCGCCTAAAATGCTACTACACTTTTCAACACACACATGTCACACAATTTTTTTTCGCAGTTAATAGTAGTTGAAATATAATACAGAAATATGCACTTAACGGACATGCGTTTACAACAAAAATTTTATACGAAAGAAAAAAAATCAAAGCTGCCATAAAATTATGTTTCCTTCACTCACACACATACACAAAGTGGCACACGCAAACAAACGCACACACATACACACATTAGTTAAACATGAATCACCCTCACATACACTCACTCTTACACATATCGCCATTTTGTATGTATTTTTAAGCATAATTGCTGGTACATAAGTATTAATTTAAATTAATTCATTATATAATTTTATGCTTAACGGCTATTGAACTTTTTATAACTGTTTTCTTGTTTTACGTATATAAATGATTTGCTTCGCTTCAAGTTCAATTCATAATTTTCTGCCATACTTATGCTAAACATGTTTGTTCTTGTAATTTTTGTTGTAAATAAGTAGTTATAATACAAGTTTACATAGAAATGCGCCTAAAAGTAGACTTTCACTTGGCATGCACTAACTGCTGTAGTTTTGGAAGATGTTTGTAAATTTTTGAACTTCAATGCTATGATTTTTCCGAGTTACTGATATTTAGTTAGGTGAATATTACTAAAGTGCCTAAAAGTATGCTACTGTAAAACATTGGAAATGCAAAAAATGCAGCATGAAAAACAGAAGGCGGAAATTTAGGGGCATACTCAGACTAATAACTTGCTGAGTTTCGGTATTATACACATTTACATGAAAATGCGCCTAAAAGCAGACCTTGGCTGGGAAAAGTTAAAAAAAATTCAGGACAAACAGCTATAGTGTTGGAAGATATTTGTAATTTTTCACTTCACCACTTGGCTTTTGTACGAATTATTGATATTTAGTTAGGTTGATATATATTACTAAAGCGCCTAAAAGTATGCTACAATGAAACATTGAAAGTACAGAAATGCAACATGCAAACATAAATCGCAAAGTGATGGCCACCCTCTGGCTAATAACCTGCTGGATAGTTTTGTTACAATATAAGTTTATATAGAAATGCGCCTAAAAGTAGACCTAGACTTGGAAAACACCAACAACTGTAGTGTTGGGAGACATTTTCAAGTACTTGAACTACATTGCTAGGCTTTTGTTCGAGTCATTGTTTCATTAGCTAGGTTGTTATTACTATAGCGCCTAAAAGTATGTTACAGTGAAACTTTGAAAATGCAGCAATTGCAGCAAAATTAAAAATAAGATCTTTTAGTGTGTCTTATTTTCACCGGAAATAAAAAAAAACAATTTTTCTTGTTCTAAAACAAGTCACTTTTCCCGCCTGTAAGCATGCTACACATTTTTTTTGTTCTAAAACAAATAATTTTTTTACGCCGGAAAGCATCGTAGACTATTTTCACACCATACTACCTGTGCAGCACAGTTTCTACATACCTGCCAGTGCTGCCACTTAACTCAAAACACAATATATAAATTATAATTCATACAAATTCGACGCGACGCACTCCGACGCCGCACACTGTTTGTCCGTGTCCTTAATACGACTTAAGCAATAGCAACAACAACGCATCACAGCATATCGGCAACAACACCACCAAACCACGCCATATACAATGGCAGCAAATACAATAACAACGCGCGCCGCAAAGTCATTTTAGGCGCCGTCTTCGCGCCCGCATTGCCACTACCGCTCTTCTGCTCATTCAAATCATTATCGTCGTCGGCATCCTCGTCCTCGTCAATGGAGTTCGTATCACCGCCAGCAACGGTATCAATACCCGTACCGGCGCTGCCAGGATATTTGGGACGTGTCGTATGCGAGCTGTCCGTAATGCGACGCTCTTCCACATCTTCCTCATCCTCGTCATCAATATTATTCGCTGGCATAGAGCCCGGACGATCGGTGGGTTTCATATGTGGTGGCGTAAATGGACCGCCGCTCAAGCCAGAGCCCTCATCGTCATCCTCGTCATCGCTGCCGGCGCCAGAGCCAGCACCGCTGCCATAGAGCGCATCGTCTGTAACAGAACGTCATAAAATATGAGTTTATTTGTGGCGCTAAAAAGTATGCAATGTTTTTTTAGACTTACCTTGATCACTCCAGTCCACGTCCTGCCCATTGTACGCATTACGTAGATGGTTGATAACATTCTTCAGGTAGAAAAGTTGTGTGGCAACTTGTGATGTTTGACTCGTAGTGGCCGGATTGCCAGGGAATTCGGGATTGCGGCTCTGTTCGCTGGTCACCGGATGCATATATCTGCAGCGTAAGAGAGTAAAGGTTAAAAATTTGTTTGCTTAGCAATGCTGTGTGTGTGCGCTACCCACCTATCGATCGTGTGTCCGTTCCAGCACATGCCATCAACATCCGAGGACGTGGAGATCTCGTCATTGCTGCAAATCTGATGTGGCAGATTCGACCAGAACTTCTTCGACTCCTTCACGCGCTGTCTAATCTCGCGCACCAACTTATCGAGATTCGGATCGCGTCCATTATCATCGTCGTTTTTGCGATTTTGGTGGTTCTTGCGACGCTGCTTGTCACGTCCACCGCCACGGCCGCCACCATTGCTCGTTGCGCCACCGCCAACACCGGCATCATCATTTGTCTTATCGCCATCCGCGCTCTGCTCGTCCGTGATGGGCTCAGCGGCGCGCCGTTCACGCAATACAATCGCATCGTCAACGTCCGCATCAATGTCCAAGATATCCGATTCGATTTGCTCGGCTGGCACGTCCAGCGTGGCGCGTTTGCGTATGACTTTCGAATCGGAGCTGGTCAAAATTATTGATGACGACTGCACTTGCGGCTGTTGTATGGCGACGGGTTGGCTAAACTTGGGACTGACAGCGCGGCGCGTGCGTCCGATGCTAGGACGTCCGCAGCCCTCGAAAACGCGCGAGGTGATTGATTGACTGGATTCCTGTAGGAGGCGAGAAGGAATATGTGTTCAATGAAATGTTAAAAATTTGAAAAAAATAAGTTTGTGTCAACTGAAAAGTCACCACCCTGACACAGTGATGGCGCTACTGGGATTAAAGCCATACTAAGTTGGTCCAATCTTTCTAAAGACAAGAAATACAGTTGAAGCAAAAACATGGCTTGATGACGAGTTACCGGACTCTGTCCCAGGAAAATCAACCATCAAGGATTGGTATGCTAAGTTTAGACGTGGTGAAATGAGCTCCAAGGACGGTGAACTCATTGGGCGACGTAAAGGGTTTGTTATCGACGAAAATACCAAAAAAGTCCACAAGATAGTTTTGGATGACCGTAAAGTAAAGTTGTTCAAGATAGCAGACACACTAAAGATATCATCGTACACGAATATTTGGATATAAAGAAGCTCTGTGCAAAGTGGGTACCGCGCTAGCTCACTTTTGACCAAAAACAACGACAAGTCAAAGATTCGGAACAGTTTTTGGAGATGTTCAAGCGTAATGAATCTGAGTTTTGGAGTCGATATGGGACAACAGATGAAGTATGGCGCCATTATTTCACTCCGAAGTCCAATCGGTAGTCATCAGCGTGGACACCACACGATGAACTCGCTCCAAAGCGTGGGAAAACGCAACATTCTGCCAGGAAGGTTGTGCTGTCTATATTTTGGGATGCGTATGGAATAATTTTCATGGACTACCTTGAAAGAGGAAGTAGAAGTGACTATTACAGAACGTTATTGGAAAATTTGGAGGACGAAATCGCCGAAAAACGGCCACATTTGAAGAAAAAGAATGTGCTATTTCACGAAGACAATGGCATCGTGTCACAAGCCAGTGAGACTGATGGCAAAAATCCACGAATTGAACTTCGAATCGTTACCGCACCCACGGTATTCTCCAGATCTGGCCACCAGTGACTATTTCCTGTTCTCGGATCTCAGAAGAATGCGCGCTGGAAAGAGTTTTTTAGTCGAACGAAGAAATGATCGCCGAAACTGAGACCTATTTTCAACCGAATGACAAATCGCTATACAAAAATGGTAACGAAAACTTGGTAGGTCGCTCAGTGTATGACCCTATCTTGAATAAAAAAGAAATTTCGACAAAAAATTTATTTTATTAAAGGTTATAGCCTACTTCTAGGCGCGAAACTTTATACTTCATGAGATAACAACTTAATTGACAAGTGAAGTAGCCTGGAATGCTTCAATTGACCTAGTATTATTAAAAATTATATTATTTTTAATATTATAATTATCTCTTGCGCCTAAAAGTAGGCTATAACCTCAAAAAATATTTCCACATATTATAAATAGTTAATGTATACAACGCATGCATGCGCACGAAAATATAAATGAAATATTTTCATTGAAAAATATTGAAAAATATTGAAAATTTACAACAACAACAAAAAAGTGGTATACAATAACAAAACACAGAAAACCACAGCCGCGTCGTTGGTTTCGCCGCAGACATATATGTCTGTGGAAGCGCTAAAAAAGTGTGCATATGAAAGCAACAACTTCGAAAATGTTTACCGTAATATATATACATACATATGTACGCATGTAGCGCTACATCTGCGTAATGTTGTCTACCACAATTCACCTACTTTCAGCGCAAATGACTCGCAATGGCAACAGATTTACCCAACTGCATAATAGAAAATGATAAGCGTACTGTGAAATATGATGAATTACCACTTGATAGCCAACAAATAGAACTACAAAAGTGGCACAGCCATGCACGGTAAGGTATAACGCACAAACGCACACACTTTTCTCAAGCCCAACGCTGCTGATAGAGTGCCATAACGCATCAAGTACTGAGCAAATATGACTGGAGGAGCACTGAAACCCACTTGCAAGCGTAGATATCGACTACAGTACATATACATACATATAAATATATTTACAAGCGCATATCTAATCACTGGCAGCGACGCATTGACACCGCGCCACTGCAAGTTGGCACTCAAAGCGCGCATATCTCACGCTGACACGCATTCTCATAGTTACCGGCATGCCAATTATACGCCGCTAGGTACTTTAAGCATACATATATATGTGTATATGTATGTACTTGTATGTGCCTGTTGGCCGATTGCAGCAAGTTAACCACAAAAGTGGTTTTCAATAGCTGCGTTAGGCGCGTATATCATATTTTCTAGGCGCTGGCGTGTTGACACCTTCCCGGTAGGCCCACGCACACATACACACAAACGAAAGCGCTTGCTGGTGTGTTAACTCAACACTTTGAGTAGCTTTCAGCTACCAATAATCGATTAATATGAGTCCACCGCGTATGTGTGTGTGTTTGTTGCACGCGCTGCCGTGCAATGAAAGTGAAATGCCTGACAACTTAATGGTATCAATTACAGGAAATCAGATAAAAACGCATACGACGGTATATATTTATCACACGACTACTAGGCGTCCATAAATACCATACTCATATACAGCCATAAGTATGTAAGCCTGTGCGATTATGTGTTAATGTGGCAGCTCACTGCATATTAGCTATTGTATGCGGTTGCAGTTTTGTTTGCTTACATTACACCCACTTAACTAGCGGTATCGTATGAATATTTGAAAATATTGTATATAAGCTAATCTGTAGTGTTCGCGTAAGCGGAACAGACATTAGAAGTCATTCAAGGTTCTAGTAGATGTGTTTGAGCATAAAGCTCCTTACTTGTGGTGTGTTTGAAGGGATTTTTGCATACTAAATTATCATTATATCTTTTGTTTGATTTGGTTTAATGTTAATGTAATCAATAATTTTTTCGTTATGATTAATATTTAAAAAATAATCATAATAAAACAGGTTGCAATTTCAATACCAATACCAGTATCTATAGCAATAACAGTACCATTACCAATATCAATACAAATATCAATACCATTCCCCATACTAAAACCAATACCAATACCAGTATCAGTACTAATACCAATACAAATAAAGATACCAAAACCAAAACCAATAAAAATACCATTACCTATCCTAAAACCAATACCAATCCCAATACAAATACCAATACCAGTACCAGTACTAATACCAATACAAATACCATTTCCTAACTATAACCAATATCAATCTCAATTCAAATACCAATACCAGTACCAATACCAAAACCAATGAAAATACCATTACCTATACCTACCAGCACCAGTACTAATCTCAATACAAATATCAATACCAATACCAATCTCAATGCAAATGGCAATCACCAATACCATTACTAATACCAAAAAAAGTACCAATGTCAATATCAATACCAATACAAATAACATTGTCTATACTGAAACGAATATCAATTTCAATATCAGTATGCTAATACGAATCTCAATACAAATGTCAGTACTATTACTATCATCAATATCACTACCAATACTAATACCATTACCATTACCAATATCAATACCAATCTCAATACAAATACCAATACCATTACCATTATTAATATCAATCTCAATATAAATGCCAGTAAATATACTAATACCAATATCATGACTATTACCAATATCATTACTAATACCAGTACCAATACCAATACTATTATTTATACAAATTACAATACCAGTACCAGTATCAATGCAAGTAATAATACTAATAGCAATACCCATTAGCAAACGTTACCAAATCTAATGTCAAAGCATTTGGCCATGCCTACACCTTACCATTTCCAATACCAATACCAATACCTCAATTACATCAATAATTCTAAGAACCAGCAACGACATTTCAATACTAATTACAATACTAATACTTCTAAGGAATCGCAAAACCACTGATTTTCGAAAACCTTTAGAATTAAACTCAACTTCGGTCCCAAATAATGCCTTTCCTACCGGAAGAGAGTGGGAAAAGGTTGAGATTGACAGAGACACAGTGATAAACATCTATAAGCGTGAGTCCAAACTACATAATCGAGGTGTTGCTGGAGTCTTTTCAACAAAATTAGAAACCAGAATCGCCTTCCGACTACCAGACCACCGCAGTATCTTCCAAGCGATCACAGCGATTACAGATTGCCTACCAATTTTTTTAACTTTGGAATCACTATAGTCTCTTGATAAACGAGGAATACACTGCGACCTTAGGTCTATTATGCTCTCTACTAATCAAATAACAATAGTATCTGAGGGTTAAATGAAAGATAGTGAAAAATGTATTGATCTTCTATGGGGTCTAGTATCCTATTTTACGATAACCCTGCAATGAGTTCTAGAATATAGTGATATTCCTAGCTCAGTAAATACTACTCTATTGTAATTCTTAGTACTACTGGGCGAACTAGACAGAGCAGGCACCACACTACCATTAGACGCCGAAAAATAGGTAATTTTTATGCCTCTGGCTCTGGTTGAGATTTAATTGAGAATCGGTAGTTGAGTCTCGGTGGACAAATTCCTAATTTGTTCAACAATCAGGCAAATATGGCATGAATGGAATATGGGCCGCACATGCGGTCCATTAAAATGCAAAAAGGAGTGATATATGAACTCTAATAGGACTGCTTACAGGTCCCTGTATAAATGGCGGATATATCAGCGGCCTAGCGACACCATACAATGACTATTGTGGTAGCTATCAAGAGTTCGAAGGAGTAGAGACTATAGCACATCTTTTATGGCATAAATTTTATTAGAATGCAAGACTTTTTACAGAAAAAAATGTTTCGGAGTTTGCACAAATAAAGATTTTGTATTGAAAGACTTCAGCAGGAGCTCTTGGAGGTTCAGAGAGAACTTTGCTACTGATGAACTTCAGCAGGAATGCTTGGTGGTTCAGAGATCGAAGAAGAAGTGACTACAGAATATTCAGAGAGAACATAATGGTATGAAGACTTTAGATCCGGTGGTTTCACTGTCGGTCTTGTAAAGCTGTAAGATGCGTCCTTCCTACCTACCTACCTACATTTCTCCATCATTAAACAACCTATACAATCTCAATCGCCCACGTAATCTCTCTAAATTCGTAAAGCGAATAAAATTGTTTACAAAATTTACATAATGGCTGTGTTTATTGGTGCAACACCCGTCGTGTTTGCTTTGAAGTACTGATTTATCTGCATACACAACTATTGCTCAAGGTCTCAAGCAAAATAAACTGGTAGTCGCAGTGAGAACTAACCAAATGTTATGCCTTGTTTACCGGTAATAAATTAAGCGGATTTCTATGAATTTTCAATAGGAAAATTTGCTGAAGATAATATTTGCAGATAACCCATTTTCGCGCCAAAAATAATACACAAGTAAACAACGCGAAATAAATAGAGAAATTTAGGGCAATAAATTATGGCATGTGATAGGAAAATAATGGGTGGTTCAAGTAGGGGTACTTTTATCGATAGCTTTTTTTAACAGATCATGACTTATGATTAACATAATTGACCTACTGAGCGTACTATTCCCATGGAGAGTCGATTCGGTGCTCTTCGCAGCAAATCGGACTGACACGTTAGTCATGACGTATGGAACGAGTCGGTTCGTCGAGATCTTAAATTGAAAGCGTCCAGAATACAACTTGTGTAAGAACTGAAGCCGCTCAACCTTCTCAGGCGACATCGCTTAATTCTATTGGATCTTGAAAAGTTCCAAGAAGATCCGGCGTTTTCGAGCCAAACTTTGTTAAGCGATGTGACCCATTTCTGGTTCCATGGGTATGTAAAAAAGCAAAATTGCCGCATGTGAGACGGAGAACAACCTAGAAAGATACCAGAGCCGCCATTTCATTCAAAAAAACAACGGTTTGGTGTGGTTTGTGGGCTGGTGGAATCATCGGTCCATATTTCTTCAAAAATTATGCCCGTGAGAACATGACCGTCAATGGCGACCGCTATCGCGTCATAATAACCGACTATTTGATGCCTAAAATTGAAGCTTGCGATCTCGCCAACATTTGACTTCAACAAGACGTCACCACTTCTCACCCATCGCATCAATCAGTGCATTTATTGAGAGCACACTTCGGTGAGCAGATAATTTCACGTTTTGGGTCGGCCGATTGGCCATCAAGATTGAGTGATATCTCACCGTTAGACTTTTTTCTGTGGAGATATGTAAAGTATAAAGTCTATGCGGACAATCCCACCTCGATTCAGGCCTTGGAGCAAAACAGAACGCGGTCATTCGCCAGTAATCAGTCGAAATGCTCGGACGGGTCATCGAAAATTAGTTTCAACGAGTGGACCATGTGAGACGTAGCTGCGGCCAGCATTTGAAGGAGATATTCTTAAAAAAATAAATGCCAAATATATTTTTTCGAAAGATTATAAATACTTCCCATTAAATTTTAAGTTTTTGTGTTTTTTCTTAAAGTAGGGAACCTCGATATGGATCACCCGACAGAACTGAGCTGTCAAATTGCGGAAAACACCATTCGCCGGCGCGGTGAGGCCATATATTACGCACAGCCAACTGTGCCAGCCGGTGAGCTATTTCTGGTATTTTTTTATTTTGTTTTGTTTATAATTTCACACAAATCAACGTAAAATCAAAAGAAAAGCCGAAAATTGGCGGATCAAAGCGAAGGTGCGAAAAACGGAAATAAACACAAATTGAGGAAAATTCGCCGACAGGCAACCCGAAAAGCGCCGCGCGTCATAAATTTTAGCGCGAATTGGCAGCATGAAATGTAAATTTAATTACAACAAATAAACCAAATAAACAAATTATCAAAGCGCTTAGCCCAAACACACGGCGAAATTATAATAAAATCAGAGAAATGAAAACGCAATAAAAGTAAACAACGCAAACATTCAATAAAACTGAGTAACAACAAGTTCAAATAAATTAAAGTGCAAACGAAACGGAGCAATTTAATTTGCACTGACTCAGCCGCAGTCAATGTGGCAACTACTGCGCGCGAGACGTTGCGAGCAGCTGACACACGTTCGGTTTGTAAACAGAGGCAGGCGGTGTAATAAATTTGCGAAACTTGAAAGCTCGATTGTAGAATTTTAATTAGCAAATGGAGTGTAAACAATGCCTAGCGACTTGAATGTCGAATAACGAATCAAATGGCATGAGCAAAACTTGAGAAATTGAAAATAAGAAGAAGCAAGGAAATTGATTATAGCGCGGCTAAATTTGGCAGATGATGCGTACCAGCCGAGCAGCCATAAATTTAAATGTTAATTAAGCGAAAATCGAAAATATATAAATTGTATTTATACTAATTTCCGTCAGCAACACCAACAACAGCCAAAGCAAACAAAGTTCAAAGCCTCTAAAGACATTAGCAACAGCATCCGCCGCGTTAAAAGCTTTGATTTGCCAGCAGCGACAACACATTGACGACCGTTTGCGTGTGGGCTACTGTATAGACATTAAACTAGCAGGCGCGGCGCACCCGCGGCCAAAACTAATGGGCGCTATATTTGATTAGACAACTGATGCTTGAGTTTTTTGCATGATTTAACTGTTAATATGCGCATGCGCAGCGGAAATTAAAATGAGTTGGAGAGATGTTTATCGATTTGCATGTGAAATCCTTTGAGGAAAATCATTTTGGTGGTGCTTGCTTAGTATAGTGTGGGTAACGAGTGGTTCAAAACAAAATTGCCTGAAATATACCCGAAAAATTATGGAGGGAAGACCGGACCATACTCTTGTAGGACACAAAGTGATGATCTAGTGAATCATACACAGAGCATATTGAAATTATGGAGGGAACACTTCTCCAGTCTGCTGAATGACAGTGAAAGCTCCGTCAAGATCGGGAAGGACCTCTCAGAGCGGTTCGATATCAAACGAGGTTTCAGACAAGGCGACTCTCCATCGCGCGACTTAATCAATCAACTCTTGGAGAAAATAATTCGAGCTGCAGAGCATAAATAGAGAAAGTACAATTGCTCCAAGTTGGTCCTCAGACGACAATCAAGTTTCCGGAATCTTGAAGTGTCTTTCAGATGAAAATCTTTGTGGCCAGGAAAGCGGCTGAGACAGCTAAAACCGCCAAAGGTGTCGGAGCCGAAATGTTTTGCTCAAAGCTGGATCTCAGGTGATCCTTCAAGCTTACGGAATACTGGGGTAGGCGGAAGTCTTTGGTCAGGAAAGTGGCTAAGATAACTAAGATCGCTAAAAGTGTGGGAGCTGAAATGTTTTGTTCGTATACGGATCTCAGGCGTCCCTTCAAGCTTTGGCATACTACAGTATTTTCTAGGCGGAAGTCTTTGTGTCTGAGAAATCTAACAAAGCAAGAAAGGTCGATAGCCAGACGGCAATCTCAAAATCACTAGTGGCTGCATATATACTTGATCCCACAAAGAAATTCCGGCCACCGAAGTAGCTATTGAAGCAGTACAGGAAATATGGAAGTCACTAAAGGCGATGTATAATAATATTTCCTAAAAAACTGTCAGAGTACCGAAGAAGAATACGTATGATTTTTAATCACACGGTCTCGAAAGGACTGCAGAACGTTTGTTGGTCTAATAACTGGCCACTGGCATCACATGCGAGTCGGTTGTGGATAAGTAATGACAATACTTGCAGACAAAGCAGGGAAGTAGGCATGAGAGATAGTCTGGAACACCTCCGACACTTCTGTCTAGCTTTAACTAGAACTCGTCTTAGATAACTAGGAGCTTTCTGGTTCAAGGGATTAGGCGTAGTATCAAAATTGTATAACCTTTCGCGAAAGTACGCTAAAACCCTTAACGTGCCGTATGACGAATACTTCAGCTCCTATGAACTGAACCGCCATCTAGCATTACTAAGCACCAGTAGGTCTATGTATGACGTGACAGTTGGCCTTTATAATGGAACCTAACCTAAATTATTCACCAACTTAAATCAAGCTTAGACGCTTCATTATAAGCTTATAAGTTTCTAAGTAAAATTAGCACTTTAAATGGTTAATAAAAATTCATTAAGCCAAACAGTTAAACTAGTTACATTAATAAAGCGCCCTAAAATCAAAGCTTAAAATTTGTCAATTGCCGCGGGTGTTTATGCTACGGTTTTTATGACCTAACTAAGATCTAAAACCGGTATATAGGCATAAACTATATATAGTTTTCACAAAATTTTATTTAATACGTTGCAAAGTACGACTTTTATAGGCTTCGATTTTAACGATTGCATATGATTTAAATTTTACGACTTTTCTGAATGAATGTTGGGGTTATATTATTTATATTGTCACCTAAAATGCAAAATAACGTAACATCACTTTTCGAAAGTTTATAGGCGAAGGAAAAATTATAGCTCATTGAAACGAAACTTGAGTTTTGGTTATAAACTGGTTATATATGGGTTATATATAGGTTATATATTGGTTATATATGGGTTATAAATTGGTTATCTATAGGTTATATATTGGTTATAAAATGGTTATATATTGGTTATATCTGACAACCGGAGGTTAAAATTCTATGATACATATAAGTATGTAGGATGTTGTAAGCAATAAAATACTCAATTTTGAATTTTTTTGATGATACGGAGTTTTGCATTTCAGGTGACGGTATATACGAGTATGTGCCTATATATATGTACATGTTCATAGAAATATCGAAAATTATTTCTGTTCGAAGCAGTGACGCCACCAGTATTGATTTTCGAAAGGGACTGCTTCCAACATATTTTTTATACTCTTCACAAATTCTTCTAAATTCAAATTAAAATCTTCGGTTGTGATTATGTGAGGTTTTTTGACATTCCACCTCCCCCCTGAAACCCGCTACTGCTTTCAGTCATACTTTTATCGCGCAGTTCATTCAACTCACCTGAAAATTCATAATCGCTTCGGAGATTTTGATATTAATCGGCTCGACAACCATTACAATATTGAATGAGCCCAGCAAGCGTTCGGCAACCTTGTCCATGGCGACGGCGAAATTCTCCCACTCCGTGTCGAATTCGTGCACAAAGTGCAGACAACCCTTGATCACATTGACGCAGTAATTTGTGCACGGTTTTTCCGCATAGCCCTTGCAGGCGCCGCAGTGTTGCATTTTCGTGAGCGCGGCCGTGCAGTCGGCGTTTAGACGTACCTATGGAGAGGTAGAAAAATTTGATTATTTTTTTTTTATTTAATTTTTTTTTTTATAGAGCATTACAAATTATTATTTTTATTGTTTTTGTTGCAACTCACATTCATCATCTTCTTCGACACTTCGGCGGCTGTGTGCAGCGCCTGCCAGTAGGTGCGCGTCGCCACAAAGGAACGTTTGATTTGTACAGCCAATTTGTCGGGCACATCGCCGAACGGTTTCAGTTCTTTCATGTGTTCGCTGACGCATTTTAGGAATCTGAGAAAAAAAAATTATTTTTAATAATAATAATAATAATAATAACAGTAAAAATAATAATAATAATAATATTAATAATAATAATAATAAGAAGAAGAAGAATCCATCGAAGTAGTCTAGGAAAAGCTCGACAAAAACAATTTTCGTAGGATTTGAAACATATTCGGGTCCAAAACATCTTTCTAAAACATGTATGTATTTTCTGGATCCGCTGGTAAAACCCAAAAATATTTTTAAGTGTCGCAATTCAGCGCCTTCGTCCAGATTATTTTCGCAATACCACTTTTGTGTTGTTGTAGCGACAGAATTCTGCTCATTTGTCAGTTCTTGGACGGATCAAAATCCGTGTCCGTTCCGTTTACCTAGACCCGACTTTTGTGGGAATGAAAGTGATGTGTGTATGCGAGTTTGCTAAAACCGGACCTATAGTTGTTTGTTGGATCCAGAGTCCTGAGTCTTTTATAGACTAATTTCACCCCCAAAATTTTTAAATCTAAAGCTCATACATAGTTGGAGCTCGCTAAATCTGAACTTATAGTCGAGAGTTCTTATGAGATATCCGTGTTCTTTTCGGTTTCGTATACTCGAGTGTCGTGGGAAGTGGAGAGTATTCAAATTTGCTAAGACTGGACTTATGATTGTTTTTTCGGCGTCCAGCGTCTTTTATAAGATGATTTCAAAGAGTGTTCTAGCCACAAGGAACTCTTTTTTTATGAGCCTTCGTCTAGAACACTTTCTAAATATCATAATTGGAGCTTGCGAAACCTGACCTTATAGGCTTTCTTAGGCATCGAGAGTTCTTTATGATATGAGTTCTGTTCAGAAATGTTAAAATATAAATTTGATGGTTATTCAAAGAGTCTTCTAGCTATAAGAAACACTGCTGCTATGAAGCTTAATCAATACTATTTGCTGGACACCACTTTTTCCATATTTTAAGCGAAACGTCTTTTACAAGATGATTTCACCTGAAAATTAACTTTCTGAATAACAATTTTTAAATATTTTAGGTTATGTGAGTAATCGAGTTGCCTAAAGTCGTGTTTATAGTCGTTTCTTAGGCATCCAGATTCTTTCACGAGATATTTTTATTCAAAAAATTACAATTTGGGTATCACGTTTTCCATATTTTAGGTTATGAAGGTATTTGAGCTTGCTGAAACCGGACCTATAGTTGTTGCTTAGGCTTCCAGAGTTTTTCCCAAGCTGTTTTCACTTATAATATTATGTTTTGAATATCACATTTTCCATATTTTAGGTTATGAGCGAAATTGAGCTTGCTAAAACCGAACCTATAGTGCTTTCTTGGTCATCCAGAGTCTTTTACTCGAAGATTTTTTCAACATTTCTTTAAATTTTAAATCTATGCTTATTCACCGCGTCGTCAAACACTTTAGATCCCAGCAGGATGCCCTTTAGTTCAAGGATAACAAAGGAAGAGCGAAAGCAGCAATAAAAAAAAGCAAAGATACGTGCTTCACGCTTGCACTTAACCCTTCCGAAAAGCAAAAACAACAATAAAATTAATGTAAAGTAAACAAAAGATGAATTTTAAATCAAAAGCGAGCGCAATAAAGCGTTGATTGTTGGAGCTTTAAGTGAAAACAAAAAGTAAATAAAGATGCAGAGAGTTGCTGAGGCTAGTGTAAGTTAGACACGCTGTATGTATGCTTAAGAGTATGTATTTTTGCTTGTCAGTATGTATATTAAGGTGTGAAAAAGTGCAAGATGCTAACTATGTATGCCTGTTTGTGGGTGTGTGTGTGTGCGTGCAAAATGTTTGCGGCACTTGTAGGGCTGCACTGTACTTGATTGTTGTTGTTTTTGTTGATTTTATTACTGTTGCAGTTCGCATATTTACAACGCCGCCCCCAAAGCTATAAAACTTTGTTGCGAGTATTTAGAGACCGACACAGAGAGAGAGAGTGGGAGGAGGAGAGCTGTGTTGGGACAATACAGGCGGTTTTTATAGCAGTGTTCACTGCATATGTAGTTGTGTGTGTGCGCTTGCCTACGCTGTGTGCTTAAGATCATTTGAACGCGGCTTGTTGGCCCAGTCACCGCGCTTCCGGCCATTTTTCGCTTTTATTTGCTTATGAATGAGGTGTGCTTGGCTACACTTTGTGTTTGTATGTATCTATGTGTATATTTGCAACTAAAAGAGCTTGCCTATATGATAGTGTAAACAATTGTGTGTTATTGCATGCATCTGGTTGTGTTTCTATGAGCCGACGTGTCAACGCGCCTTTTAACAAATTCGTTGTAAATGACTTTTGGCTATTTTGCCGCTGCTTTTCTACATCTTTCACTGCTAGTGGACTTTTGGATGGCTGATAGAGTGGTGAAATTCAAGGAGTTGAACGGATACATATCTATGTATATGAATTCATTCATAAATGCAAACATTTTTATATACAAATGTGGCACATTTATTATAACCTGAACAGGGTCTGTAGACAGACGAAGTCAATATCTGTCAATTACTTCCACAGTTTTTGAGATATCAATCTGAAATTATGTACACGTTCTTTTTTCCATAAGGAAATGTTCATATGTCGGAATTGTTGATATCGGATCACTATAGCATATAGCTGTCATATAAACTGACCAATAAAAATCAAGTTCTTGTGTAGAAACTTGTTTTATTTGACGAGATATCGTCACGAAATTTGGTGCGGCTTATAAGTAATAGCAAAGCTATAATACTTGAAAATATATTTTAGATTGGTCAACTATAACATATAGCTGCCATACAAACTGACCATTAAAAATTTAGTTCTTGTATGGAAGACTCTCTTATTTAACGAGATATCTTCACGAAATTTCGCATGATTTATTACTAAAAGCAGCGCTTTATTATCTGAAGAAATTTCTCTGATCCGCCAACTATATCATATAGCTGCCATATAAACTGACCAATAAAAATTTAGTTTTTGTATGGAAAACTTTTTTATATGAGTATATATCTTCACGAAATTTGGCACCGATTATTTGCAAATACAGTGTTATAATATCTGAAGAAATTGTTCAGATCGGACCCCTATAGCCTATAGCTGCCATACAAACTGACCATTAAAAATCAAGTTCTTATATGGAAAACTATTTTGTTTGACAATATATCTTCACGAAATTTTGCATAACTTATTAATGAAAGCATCTCTATAATATGTGAAGAAATCGTTTAAATCGGCTGACTATATCACATAGCTGCCATACAAACTGTACGTTCAAAATCAAAATTTTTCCTTGTAAAGGATGTTATATAAGCTAACGCTTGTTTTCTTGCTTTTGTTTTTGTTTTTGTTTTTGCTTTATTATTTTCACACACTATTTCCCGTTATTTCCTTCATAGCCTGCGAAAAAAAGTACTTATTTGCTTTGTTTGCAATATTTTAAACGCTTTGGTAAACCGAAATGCACGCGTGGGTAACACGAGCTGTTGCGGTTCGACCGCCCTTGCTGTCTACCACACGCTGACCGTTGCTTTTACATGGAAATGTAAGTATGTGTTAACAAGCGCTGTTTCCGCAAGAACTTGACCCTTCCATGCTCGTTTACTCTTTCACTGCTTTTTTTTTGGTATTTTGCTTGAAGAAATACAAGCTCATGGTGGCTGCTGAATATGACTATGTACATATGTATATGTATATACATATACATGTGTATGTGCATTAGTTTACAAAGCCACATAACTCATAAATGCTCCGTTTGCTAATCAAAGCGGTAATTTAAGCTGTTTGTCATGGTACTTGACTTTCGGTGACAAGCTTGGTCATCACTGTTTCCCTACACACCTTCGTTGCTCAAAGTCAGCAAGCAGCAGTGAATGAACGCAGACTTTAATATAAGTGGGTATGTATGTGTGTGTGTGTGTGAGTTTCAGAAATTTAAGCCAATGCTGCGATTTTTTGGTGCGTGGCAACGCTTTTGTCTAAAACGTGCTGTGGACAGTAAAATATGCAGAATTCGTATCAGTTTCTTTGTGGTCACGTGTTTGCTATGTCCCTTAGCTGAAAGTCTTGTTATTTCTTGGCTGTTGAACACACTTTGTTTTATTCTCTAATTTCTTTAACCACATTGAATTTTAATTTCTTTGGGAAGGTCAGTGGCTTGCTTGGTTTTAAACTCATATAAATGTGAACTAATTAAAAAATTGGTTTAAAATCATATTTCGTTTAAAATAAGCAGCAGTCATAACCTAAAAACTTAATTTAACTGAAAGCTCTGAAAGCTGTCCGCGGAAGTTTAATCTCAAAGCTTATTTAGAATCGATAATCAATATTGAAAAAGCATGAAGACTTCCAGACCCTCCAATATGTATAAAAATGTTGGAAGTAAACAAAAAAAATTAAAAAAAAAATTAAAAAATATTTAAAAAAATTTAAAATAAAAATAAAAATTAAAAAAATTTTAATTAAAAAAAAATTAAAAAAAAAAATTGTAAAAAATTTTAATTAAAAAAAATTAAAAGAAAAATTCCAAAAAAAGAAAAAAAATTAAAAAAAAAATAAAAAAAAACTATTAAAAAAAATAAAAAAAAATCAAAAGAAAATTAAAATAAAATTAAAAAATTAAAATAAATAAAATCATCCAAAAAATTTTTAAATTTAAAAAAAGAATATTAAAAAAATAAAAAAATTAAAAAAATAAAAAAAAAATCAAAAGAAAATTAAAAAAAAATTAAAAAATTAAAATAAATAAAATCATCCAAAAACCGTCTCTCGTACTCACTTTTCTTCAAACGTTTGTCCGTTCAGCACTTGAAACATTTTCTGGTAGAGCGTGTTGAAGAATTTGTCCATCACTTCCAGCAGATCGACGCGTCCACGCGTGTAATAGTTTTCCAATTCGTTGAATAAATCGGAGAAGACATAGGAATTTTGCTGATAGATAACGCCATAGGTGCGTGTGAACATCTTGTGGAACTCCTCTTTCGATTCGCCCAAGAGTTTGCGGAAGATGGCTGGAAAAAAGAGAAGTTAATGAGATTAATTTGAAATTATTAAAATTACTTACAAAAACAAAAACAAAACAAAAAATGTCAATTTCGGCTACACTAGAATACCATTCAGAGCTTTAAGTTTTTCTTCAAAAACTTATTTGTGATGGGCAAGTTTGTATGGCAGCTATATGCTATTGTAGTCCGATCTGAACAATTTTTCTGGAGTTTGTAGGATTACCTTAGAAAATGGTTTGTGGCGAATTTCGTGACGATAGCTTGTCAAATAAAAATCTTTCTTATAGAAGGATTTGAGTTTGGTCGGCCAGTTTGTATGGCAGCTATATGCTATAGTAGTCAGATCTGAACAATTTCTTGAGAGATTATACTGTTACTTTGAACAATAATCTTTGCCAAATTTCGTGAAGATATCTCGTCAAATACAAAAATTTTCCATACGAGAACTTGATCTTGATTGATCAGTTTGTATGGTAGCTATATGCTATAGTGGTTCGATATCGACAATTTCAACAAGTAAGTAGCTGCTTGGCGAGAAAATGAAGTGCGCAAAATTTCAGAGCGATATCTCAAAAAATGAGGGACTAGGTCGCTTATATACAGAGATATTGCTAAATCGACTCAGCTCGTCGCGCTGATCATTTATATATATATTTTTTATACTGTTCAGGGTATAAAAACTCAACAAATCACGAAACGGAAATTGTGTTAATTAAAGAAATGTTTGCAGTAATCAAAAACTAAATCAAAAACTAGCATCCGTCATGGTGGATGATGGGCGTTAAGTAAGCCGCGCGGCACCCTCTACCATATCAGTTGGCGCATGCGCTCGAGACATCCGCCAGCGTTACTGCGCGCTTATTAGGCGATTTAAATTTGTTTATTACTTATTTGGGCACAGCAAATTCGATTTGTCTTGTTTCAGCGCGCGCGCACAGCATTAATCGAACATAATTGGAAAACTCCGCATCCGGCAGTGCTCAACTTGTTGACACAAACAAGCGGTGTAATGCAACGACTGCAACAACAATAACATACACTAAATAAACAGTAACAATTTTGTTAAGTATGTGCACGCCACAATTTGTTGCAGTGCGCCGCATGCGCAATGAGTGAACGGTTCATTGGTTAGCCACTTGTGGTGGCAGCAGTGGAGGGTCGCGCCTAAGCAGCAGCCACAGAGCCACTGTATATTGACAGCGTGTCATGTGACATGCCACAGATTTGTGTAGCCGTTAGATGAAGCGCAACCCTGTGCTGTACAGTCGCTAGCTGCCTTGCCGCTCATCCATCTTATTTTCGTTTTTGGGTTCAAGTGGGTGTCAAGTTAATCGTGTCAGAGCACATTAAGCAGGCGTATGCCGAGTAATGTTTTAATTTTTCAAGTAGCGACTTCGGCTTGTGCACTCGACCTTTTGCTCTATTATGCTCTAAATTTAAATTTCGTGTAATTGAAAAATGATGCACTGCCGTTATTTCGGCAACATAGAATTGGTTTCGGTTTACCAAGCGGCGTACACGACGCTGAATTAGTAGAAATTATATAATTTTTGACACCCATTTAACCACGAATTAACTGTGGCACGCCTTTATGAGGAAATATGACATTTCTTTGAATTTTTAGAACCGACCGCTATGCTTTACTTAGGCGATTATGCCAGTTTACTGCATTTATACCAATTGCTTGTTCGATTTATGCCTATTTAAGGAAGTCTCATAGCTTTTTATACTGTCAGTGACGCTTTCTTTGCTATCTCCAGGTAATTTACGCGAATTTATTTTATTTAAACCAGTTTCTTGATCGATTCAGTGCGATTACAAGGTCGCTAGTAAGGCTAAAGTCACTTTTTGGCAACATATAATTGGTTTCGGTTCATCAAGCGGTAAACACTACCCCAGATAAAATTCGATTCGCTTCTCAGAGGAAACGTCATAGCTCTCCGACCTTTTATAACCATTTACTATGCTATCTCTAAGGGATTATGGTAGTCTATTGCATTTATACCAGTTTTTTTGATAAATTCAGCACCCTTGGTTATTGAGAAAGGCTGAAATAAGTTGTGTAAGGGTAATGAGCTTGAGTTGCCAATAATAAAATACCCTGTCTCTAAGAAATTTTGCCAGTCTATTGCATTTACACCAATTGTTTGTTCGATTCAGCACACTTGTTCATGAAGTAAAGTTAAAATAAGTTGTCTAATTGTAATGAGTTTGAGTTGCCAATGATATAATATTCTGTCTCAAAGCAATTATGCCAATTTACTTCATTTATACCAGTTGCTTGTTCGATTCAGCACTCTTGGCCATCGAGTGAGACTGAAATAAGTTGTGTAAGGGTAATGAGCTTGAGCTGAGAATACTATAATATATTGTTTCTAAGTAATTATGCCAGTCTATTGCATTTATACCAATTGCTTGTTCGATTCAGCAATCTCCATCTCCAAGTGGGGCTGAAATAAGTTCTGTAAGGGTAATGGCTTGAGTTGCCAATATTATACTACTTTGTCTCTAAGCAATTAGGCCGGTCTATTGCAATTTATACCAATTGTTTGTTCGATTCAACATACGCTAACGGCGATTACTCGGGCACTGTATGAAAAGAGTATAATTTATGAATGGTAAATCATGAATTGGGCAAACAAGTAAAAGTTGTGGCTAATATATTTTCAGAATTTTTCTTAAATCTGGCTCTCAAGTCTTAAGAAGAAGCGTTTCTGCTTATTTAATTGAATTTGTGTCGCGTTTCTAACATTTTTCTTAGCAAAGCCTTCGTACTCCTTAAATAAATAAAAAATTTGTCTACTTACAATTATATTTCTGCGCTTTCGCCGCCAAAGCATTCGACAATTTCGTTATCTGCTCCTTGGACTGCTTCTCCAGCTGCATGCGCGATTGCAGCGCCAGACGCGTTTCCATATTGAACGTGCAACAAGTGCCGACCGAGGGTGTTTCACAGTAGCGCAGACCCATTTCTAGAAAAAATATAAAAAAATAGTTGAGGATTAGTAAATATTTGTAGGCAAAATAAAAGAAAATAAGAATAATGAAATGATAATATTGAAACGAAACTAAAAATGCAACGCTGCTAATTGAAGTGTAAATATTTGTATGATTACTAAAAATTCCAAAGAAATTAGGTTGCAGACTAAGCATTGTAATGGAAAAGGAAGTCAGGTCACGAAGAGCGCTAAGGTTTGCATTGTATTTTTTTTTACTCACACAATGGTGAGCAGCGAAGAAATTCGGTATGATTCCATTAGTATTTAAGCAACTAATGACGCGCTGCAAGCGCTATTTGCGTAATCTTGATAATTATACATATTTATGTATGTGCGCGCTTTGTGTTTGTAGGCGCTTCCACGAAATGCCACTGTACACGCGATGCGGCGGAGCGCTTCCTGAGAATGCGCTACAAGCGCTTCATGTGAAACACGATGCGCAATGCAATAGAGTGGACAGTGGCTGCAAAGTGTACATAAATGTTGGAAAATGCAGACACATATATAAATACATATGTACTTAAGCAAATCCAATTTCGTGCGACACATGCTTAAATTCAGGCTTGTTAAGCGCTCACTGCCAGCGTTTACTCATTGCGCGCTGCACTTTTGGCTGGCCAGCTTATTTACCGTAGCCCTTAGCATGCACTGCAACACAGCGCGTATTTATATACATATAAACATACTTATTTTATTGAAGCGTTGTATGTGCGCGCGCGTTCTTTGCGCCGCGCTTCAAGTGCAGCCATTTAAGACGCGAGTTCGCGAGTTCAACGCCGCTACCTTTAACACCATCACCTTCATGCGCGCGCTTACCCCTGTTGCATTATTTCATTGCTGCGGTAAGCGCTTCGGTTCAAGTATTCGTAAATGAAGTGTAAAGAATCCCAAAATCAATAAGCGCACTGTGGCATGCCACCACGCCGGCTAAAGTATGCACACCTTACGCCTG
This sequence comes from Bactrocera dorsalis, assembly GCF_023373825.1. Lineage (NCBI taxonomy): Eukaryota > Metazoa > Arthropoda > Insecta > Diptera > Tephritidae > Bactrocera > Bactrocera dorsalis. The sequence continues at coordinate 66,952,922 of NC_064307.1, read as the reverse complement.
CATAAAGTGAATGTATGCGTAGCGCGCGCTTGTAGTTGCATGCTGCATATGCACACACTCATGTTTATGTGCTTACACATACCACTTTAGCGCCGGCTTTCGACTGTCCGTTTGAATGCGCGCAATTACATCGAATTATGCGGTGATTGGGCTGTAAGAATTGGGCGTCCGGCCGCGCGCTGCTCTACCGCGAACTGCGATGTTGGCCCGTCAGCGCGCTACCCTACCGCGAGTTGGTATGTTAGTATGTATATTTGTGTTCATGTGTGCAACAGGCATATCGCGTAAAATAAACACCGCAAAGCAAATAAAATGTGGAAGTGCAGTCTTTAATGAATCATCTGCCAGAAATGCGCCGCAGTTGGGCACAAAAAATAAACACAGCAACAAATTTTAAGCGGAGCGCGCGCACAAAACAGCATCTCTGACTGGCACTGGAGTTTTGTGCTGCAAAGCAGCTTTTCACTTTAGCGCTATTTTTACTCGTTGCTGTATTTTATTGCCAGCCACCACCTATAGTTGCTGCCGCATGCAATGCAATATGTTCTTGTTTTTGTTTTTTATTTCAATAAATAAATTTCGACATATGCTTTAATGTAGTTGGTGAGTTCGCGCACTCAGACACACACACGCGTAGACTGTGTTATAACATATGCCTTTGCGTGTGTAGGTGAATGACGTGTGAAGTGGCAAGGCTGCCTAGCGTATGCGCCACAGGCTCCACGATGCAGTGCGCTTTGTTTGTGTTGAAAAGCAATTAATTATTTGAAGCAAGAAATCGCTGCCTATTAGAGCACTTAATTGCCTCAGCAAACTGCTTTGTTGGCGCTCAGCGTGAAGCACCTGCTGTTTTGGGTGGCACAATGAGAAGACGGCGTAGTGGCGGTGGGCAAAATGGGCGCTTTTGTGTTCTTTGATTGCTGAAGTTATACTAAAGATGTGCTAAATGAAGCGCGACGTTCCAAAAGCTTTCAAAATATACAACTAATTTACGAAATTTAAATATTATTCTTACTAATTGCAGGAATTTCTCACATTCCGAGGGGTTGCCACACAGCGAGTGACGCACAGGAAAATAATTTTATAGGAGTGAAATTTTTATATTTAGTATGTTCTTTAGAGCAACAACAACAATAAAATTGCATAATAAACAAGTCAAGTACAACAAAAACTAGAAAAAATGTTAATTTCGTAAAACAACACAAATTTTCATTGAAGTACTTGTTTAAGAGCGTTCAGTTTGTATGGCAGCTATATGCTATAGTTGGCCGATCTTTACAATTTCTTGAGAGATTATACTACTGCCTTGGAAAATAATGCACACCAATTTTGTCGCGGATATATCCTTAAATAAAAAAGTTTTCCATACAGGGACTTAAGTTTAAGCCTTCAGTTTGTATGACAGCTATATGCTATCGTTGGCCGATCTTTACAATTTCTTCAGAGATTATACTACTGCCTTGGAAAATAATGCACACCAATTTTGCTGCGGATATCTCCTTAAATAAAAAAGTTTTCCATACAAGTAGTTAATTTTGAGTGTTCAATTTGTATGACAGCTATAAGTTATAGTCATACGATCTAAAAATAGTTTCCGGTTATTAAAGCCTTTTTTGTCAGAATACTATATGTTGAATTTGGTGGAGATATCTTGTCAAATAAAAAACTTTTTCATATAAGAGCTTGATTTTCAGCGTTGAGTTTGTATGGCAGCTATATGCTATAGTTATCCGATCTTTACATTTTCTTCACAGATCATACTTGTGTCTTAGTTAGAAATTTGAGCAAATTTTTGTGAAGATATCTTTTGAAATAAAAAAGTTTTCCTTACGAAGATCTGATTTTAATCATTCAGTTTGTATGACAGCTATAAGCTATAGTCATACGATCTTAAAATAGTTATCGGATATTATAGCGTTGCTTTTGGGAAAGCTCTGTGTCAAATTTGGTGGAGCTATCTCGTCAAATGAAAATGTTTCCCATACAAACAATTGAACCAAACTCCTTTCCCAGTTTTCATATACTTGTGTACGAATTTTGTTGTAAGCAAAACAACAACAATAACTTTTTATGGCGCTAACTGGCGTTCGTTTCGCTGCTGTGACAGTCTACATACATTAAACGAGCGAGGGTCTGGCATTGGCGACACATGCATGCATGTTGCTGCTACACAATGCGGTTACTTGCAGCACACAACTACGTATATACACTTAGACACATATATGTGGTTATTCGTTTTTGTGCCGTCGCACACTTTTATTGCCAACAATTTTGTGTAATTGTTATGACGGCGAAATGTCAAAAGTGTTCTTATGCGCACACACATTCACAAACACCCAAACACATACATGTAAATATGTAATGTGTGCTACGGAGCATGTAAGCATGTGCTACGCGCTTGTGGGCACTTGGCATAACCATATCGACCTTATCTAAATTGCTTGGACCATAATTATAACAATTTATGCTAACGCGACAATTTAAGTGAGTTAGTGCAACTGGAAATGCGAATGTGAGACGAAAGCGTTGGAGCTAAATCAGCAGTTAAGTGAGTGGTGTAGTGGAAGTGCTGAAAATTTCATGAAGTCGAAAAATTTAGCGTACATTTGTAGTTTTAGTATGTGGAATTATAGTTTTTGACGCTAAATTGGTTAGTTTGTGTGTGCATAAAGCATACTTTTAGGGGTAGTAAAGCATGCATTAATATATTTTCATGTTAGAATGTTAAACTGGAAGAAATATACGAAAAGAAAATATAAAAAGTATAAATTCAACTTTTTTTTTGAGTGTGTGTGTGTATAATACCCTTCACAGCTGCAGATTTTTATAAATAAAAGTGTTTAACAAGGTATTTATTCTGATTTTTTTCAGTCAGTTTGTATGACAGCTATATGCTATAGTTGCCTGACCTGAACAATTTTTACAGAAATTGTAATGTTGCTTTAGACAATAATTCACGCCGAATTTCGTGATGATTTAGCTATAAATGAAAAAGTTTTCCATACAGTGACTTGCTTCCGACCGTGCAATTTGTATGGCAGCTATATGTTATAGTTGTCTGATCTGAACAATTTCCACAGAGATTATGCAGTTTTTTTGGATATTAATTTGTGTTAAATTTTGTGCTAAATATCGCTTTCCATAAAAAAGTTTTCCTTATAAAAACTTGGCTTTGATCAGTCAGTTTGTATGGTAGCTATATGCTATAGTTGTCTGATTTGAACAAGTTTTACAGAGATTGTAGCATCGCTTTGAAAAATTATTCGTGTTGAATTTCATCAAGATATCTCGTCAAATAAAAAAGTTTTCCATACAAGCACTTCAATCATATCACTCAGTTTGTATAGTAGCTATATGTTATAGTAGTACATATATCGGGCATTCCGACAAAATCGATTCAGCTTGCCATGATAATCATTTATATATATTTTTATTTTGGATCTTCGACGTTTCCTGCTGTATGTTACAAACTTAATATACCCCACTCAGGGTATAAAAATCCCTCTAAACTTATAACTGCCGAAAGTCTTTATATCAAAACTCCTCTAACCGCAAGAAAAATAGTAAAATCTTATAAAAAAAAAAAAAAGTTTCGAAAAATTCTGAACAATCTTCTTTTAAATGAAGAGCATCTTAATCAATCGCATCCTTCTAAGGAAGCCCATGGAATTAAACCAAAATCTTTGTTATAAAATTAGGCTGAGAGAAATAATGATAAGAAGTCATAAGTCGATGCTGAAAATGACTGGATATAGCAAGGAATTTTGGCTTGTTCCGAAAAAAATTGGATCTATGAGGAAAAAACGGCTTTTCGACGACTTTCCAGTAGGTTCCAGCCTGGTATGATATACATCGACTTACAAGATATACTCGTAATTCCACTTGAAGATCCACTTCAATTGATATAGCAGGAAGTTTGACCGTGTTCAGGATTTACCAGATAAAATGAGATTTGTCTGGAAAAACAGCTTTTCGACAACTTCCTACTAGGTTCAACACTTAGAAGTTATAACTCCACTGGTTTAAATTTCTAGGTCCGATGGTCGCCACTATAAACTATTACCCAGCTTTTCTCTGTGAAAAGTATAGTTAACAATGCCTATCTCTCCGAAATATATTCAAAAATATCTACAAAAATCTGTCCACTGATGATCAAAACGCATGCATATGTATATATGTATATCTCCCTCAAACCATTTTATCCCAATTAATTTTCCATAAAACTCTGAATTATACAAAATTAACTCGCATAAACGGAGTGTGTACGCCATCAGGAAGTCACTTCAAACTGCCACAACCAGCAGAAAGCGGATACCGTCAACAACTTGGCAACAATGAAAACAAATACGACACAAATTTCCAAACACAAAGGCAATAAACTCAATAAAATCCAATTGTTTACATAAACAAATTTGTTGAATGCTATAAAAATGCAGTTTAAAGTAAACGAAAGCCAATTGAAGCCGCCACGTAGCTAGCGAAAGACTGGCAGAAGGCAGAGAAAAAATCAATATTATTGACTTTGGATGAAGACTGGCGAGCTGCGCGTGATGTCGGGCTACAAAACACACACACAGCCAAACAAGAAACTGAGAAACTGTGTGGAGAAATTTAAAGCACGAAGTGTGGCACGAGGTGGAAACTTAAAATAAAAGTAAGCCATTAGCCAAGGAAAGGCACAACAAAAACACATTAAAGTGAAGTATAGAGATTTGGATAGACAAGAAAGCGTATAAAAAGCAACAACAAAGCAAACAAACTAAAGCGCTTTTAATGTTCGCCAAACGAGGGATGGTTTGGCGCAATTGTCTGGCAATTCAGGATTTCAGGGTTGCGCACAACAACAAAGCATAATCAGTCAGCGCGCACACAAGGTACGGCAGCCACCAGCCAGCGCACACAAAGAAGGTGTCAAGCCAGTATAATAAATGACCTTTACCAAATGGCAACAGTACACACTTACAGTTATGCTGCTGTGTATGTAGCTGTGGGTGTATGTGTGCATGGTTGAGGGTGTTGTGGACGAGTTGAAGTGCTGTTCATGAAAAGTTCAAAACTCCAGGGCGAACCAACTTTGAAGCAAGCGACATAGGCAGCAGTGCATGCATACATTTCTTTGTGTGTGTGTGTTTGCTGAAGTGATTGCTTGCTTTGGGGCGCTAGACCAGCGGAAAATAAACAAAGTGCTTCATTTTATACCCTCAACAGGGTATATTAAGTTTGCTATGAAGTTTGCACTAGCGTATAAAATATAAATATATATAAATGCCAGTTTGACGAGCCGAGATTTAGCCGTGTCCAGCTAATCGAAATCAAGTCCTTGTGTAGAAAACTTCTTTATTAGATGAGATATCTTCACGAAATTTGGTATGAACTATTGCCCAAAGCTACAGTACAATTCTCGAAAAAATTGTGTACTTCGGATCACTATAGCATATAGCTGCCATACAAATTGATCTATCAAACTCAAGTCCTTGTATGGGAAGCTTTTTTATTTGACAAGCTATCGGAACGAAATTTGGCTCAAATGCTTAGGTAAGACAAAGGTGCAATCTGTAAAGAAATTGCTCAGATTGGACTACTATAGCATGTAGCTGCCATACAAACTGAACGTTCAACAGCATATCCTTCTAGGGAAAACTTGTTTAGTTGATGAGATATCTTCGCGAAATTTAGCATGAATAATTGTCCGTAGCTACAGTATAATTCTCGAAGAAACAATTTCAGATCGGGTCACTATAGCATATAGCTGTCATACAAACTGTTCGATCAAGCTAAAGTCCTTGTATGGAAAACTTTTTTACTTGATGAGATATTTTCGTGAAACTCGGCACGGATTATTATTTAAGGTAGTGCTACAATATCCGAAGAAATGGTTTAGATCGGATCACTATAGCGTACAGCTGCCATACAAAGTGAACGAGAAAAATCATGTCCTTGTATGAAAACCTCTTTTATTTGGCAAGATTTTTTCATGAAACTTGACTTGAATTGTTGATTAAGACACAGCTACAATCTCTCCAAAAATTTTGCAGATCGGACCACTATAGCATATAGCTGCCATACAAATTGAACGCTCAATATGAAGTTTCTCTAAGGAATCTTCTGTATTTGTTTATATTGTGAAGGGTAATATAGTTTCTGTGCAACAAAAATTAACGGTTTTTCCTTTTTAATGAAAACTCAGATAAAAAAAATAACATTTACATACACAAAAACATACGAGACTAAAAATATTGTGTATTGTGTATAAAAATCGATTTTGGTTTGTTGCAAAAGTAGTACAACTTCAACGGTTAACTTCACATGTGGATAGTAACCGAGTATGTGTGTATGTTTAAAAAAATATGTAAAGTAACAAAAACAACCCCATACTATGATAAAGAGTGTAAATATGGCAGTATATGAGAGTAATGGTAGCAAGAAAGCTGTTTTTAGAGGAAAAAACCCACAAAGGAAACGGAAAACACGGTGGACTGGGCGCAAAACTGCAGGAAATGATGCCGAACGCATTTTCAGATTACAAGAATTCCAAAAAAATAAATAAACAGTTAAAAACACAACAGTAAAGGCATGTGAGCTTTAAGTTTTTAAAGCAAAAAAAGGCATAACAATAAACAAAAGATAGGAAAAATGCACAGGCGTTAAAGCCCGCAGGAATTCACTCGAACCAACGATGGTGGCATGAGCAAATGATGAAGAGTATGCTGAAAAAATGAATGAATGGACCGGCACAGAGCGACAGCACATACATTTGTGTGTATGTGTGTGTGAGTAGATGGCGCGTATGCAAATGAGCAAAAAGGCCGCTGTGGAGCACTAAACACAGGCGCACGCTGTGTGCGTACCGGAGTTGAATGGCCAACAACAATGGCGTACACAACATTAACAAGCGGCTGTAGAACATGCAAAATAATTCATGCAGCATTAGCCGAACACAACTAGGATACTGCTACAAGAACCGTTAGCAGTTAGCACAAAATGAAATGAAACAAGCTGTTGAGTATTGACAGCATGGCTGGCATTACGAGCGACTCTAAATAGTAAAAACGCAACTACTAGCAGGCAAAGCCATTCATTGAGCCCAACTAGGCCGGTTTGCGAATGTGTCGTTTGCGCCATGCCGACTAAGAAATCCATTTAAAATGATTTACTGTAACGACCTAAAGCAAACAAATGCGCAAAGAGGACATCGAGCGAGCGCATTAGGCTGTCGAGTCGTGGAGTTTGGGGCGCTGCTGAGCAGCAAAACAGCGCGCGACCGCATCCAATATGCAGGCTGTGGTGATAGTGCGGAACTACGCCAAACAAAGCACACCCCTTAATCAACACTAGTTATATGTATCTATATGTATGTATATATATGTACCGTTGTACATATTTGTTACGTATTTCCAACGTCATACATATCTCCACGGTTCTATACGTGTAAATTACTGCTCAAGCTTGATTTACCAACCACCGAGTACCCTTCAAGCACATGCCGGCCGTATTGGTACCGAGTTGGAGACTCTGCTATTTAGGGCAATAGCCCGTTGTACTCATGTATGTAAGCGCTCTGCTGCCCTCCTGTCGCTTTGCGGTGTGCGTTGGCTGAGGGTGCTCGTGGTGGTGGTGGTAATAGTCGGCAAACTTTGCACTAGTGGCAACTGTAGCATTTGACTGCCTAGCTTACGATCTGGTTGTGAGTGTGGACTAAATCTTGCTCCAGGGGTAAACAGTATGTTGACTTAAGATGGAGCAGTAAAAAAATGAAGGCTGACTGTAAAAGAAACAACCCCCAAATTGCCCAAAATGTGAGGTCTCAAATGGTTCGAAGGTCTGTAAGTCATATAGAGTAATGTTATGGTTTTCTGGTCGAAAGAATCCTACTGTGGAGGTTCTAAACCCTGAACAGGGTATATTAAGTTCACCACGATGTTTGTAATGTCCAAAAGTGAACGTCGCGGATCCTGTAACGTATATATCCAAATGCAAAATCATGACGAGTGGACTCACTTTAGTCATGTCTCTCTGGCTGACCATCTGTATAGACGCGAACTAGTCTCAATTTGTGAGATATCGGTTTGAAATGTTTCCAACTCATCTCTTTGGTCTCACCGCGTGCAGTTAGGTCACTGTTGCGGCCATGTGAACCTTTTTAAGAGTTAGTAGCTCCGCGGATCTTTTGCTTTCCACTCTGGGCCAGAAAGCTTTCACAACCTTACAAATGCTGGTTGTCAGACCAACGCTTACGGAGCTCGCGGGAGGCCTATAGTTCCAGCAGGGGAATATCTTCTCGTTATCATCATAATGAAGTTTGGATTGTACCAGACTCATCGGATATTTATAGATCCAGCGCCCCAGCGACGACAGGGGAATATCTACTCCTACCCATCCTAAGGATATTTGGATTGTAGCGGGCTCATCGACTTTGCAGTTTTCGACGATTTCTGTGATCAGACAACCAAAAAAGTTAGCTTGATGCTATAGCTGATGAGGTTATGCACTCTATGACTAGATTTGAGCTCACTGTCAACGAGCGTTGAAGTATATCTGCTTCTACTTTAACAGAGGCCACTGCTGCGTGAAAGACAGAACTGTGGTCTGGCAGTCTGAAACAAGAGTTGATTAGGGGCCTCCGACACAAGACTCCACTTCTAACCTTCCACTTGAACTTCGATCTAACCGTGAAAAAGCTAAAGTGCGCCTCTTGTCGAGTGACTCCGTCCTACCCACGTATCCCTCGAAGGCATTTGCGCGGAGACGATGCCGCTAGGTCTTTACTGATCGATACTATCAAGAATATGCACTCCGCGTTTCAGGCCGTTACAGAAAATTCACGGAAGATTTTCAGAATACTCTACCTATCTTAAAAATGGCTACCCTGGCGCTGCGTATAAAGCCTTGCTGCCACAGTTACAAACTACGCGACGTATACGCAAAGACACACAAAAATGTTACGTCGCAGAAATAATAGGCGCACAGCAACCGGCAGTCAGCCGCTACGAGCGACGCCACTGCCTGGTAACGGTTGATAGAGGCACATGTTTGAGTGTTTGCGTTTTGTTGTGCCATTTTTGTCTGAGAACAAAAACTGTCTGGCTACGAAAAGCGAAAAGCTAGTAGAGTAGAGACGAGCATTTGTGCAAATAAGTAGAAAAGGACAACGGCGAGAGTAGCGGATGGAAAAGTGGCAAAAGCGGAAGTGAAAAGAAGCTGAAAGCTGTTGAATAATGGAAAATGGCAATGTAATTGTACGCATGTAGTGGTGTAACGAAGTGTGGCTGAATGAGAGTACAAGGTATGACAGTGCGCGCCGGTAAATGGGAAAAATAAAACAGAAAAAATAGAAGAAACGGAAAATAAGCCAGAATAAGACAGAATGGGGTCGTTGTACGTTTTCAATTTCACTTTCAATGCATGAATACACGCAGGAAGTGGTGGAAAGCGTATGAAGCGTGCTGCAGCAGGTGTGGGCAGCAAAACAGTTTGCGCTCGCAAGCAAATTTCATTTAGGCACTTTTCGTTTTCAACAACCCTGCAAGCGTCTGCCTTATTTAGGTGATGGGAAGTGAGGTTAGTTTATTTTCGTAATTTATTTTCGCTCTCATTTATTTTCCTGCACATTTTTTTCGACGAAAGTTGAGCAACTTCGGTCGTCGGCGGCGCTTATTCGAAGTAGACACAAAAAATGTGCGGAAATTATGAAAAATATGTGCGCACATCAGCTGGCTGCCACTTTTTCGTGCGCATAACTCATCCACTTCGTTTTTTGTTTTATTGGCAATTAGGAAATGCGACTTTTCATTTGGTTTTCTTCGTGTTTTGGCGTCTCGCGCGGAAATTACATTAATGGCGCGTTGCTGCCGCGCCTGCCTGTGTGCCTGTTTTGCGTAAGCTTCGGCAGACGTCGCGTTGTTGCTCAAGTCTACAACTTTTCAAGCGTTTCCTTCCTCACTTACGTTCTGTCTTAGCGGCTGTAGTTCTGTGCGCGCTTTGTTTGTTTGTCTGCCTTGCTGTCTGTCGGCTGCCAGGATGCGACAGGAAGAGGTTAAGTGTTGCCTGCGGACGCATATCATTTGCCGCGCAGTCTTGCTCGTTCGTCTTTTAACTCTTCGACAACTACAGTTATGTGTTTTTACTGCTCTGTGCTTCGACTTTGCCATGTAACTTATGTCTTCATTTGGCGCGTGGCTGCCGCAACCACCGCTCTGCCAGTTACTTTGCGCCTTCATTTACTTCTCTTTTCTGGCATTTGGTTGAGTGTCAGCGAAGTTTTCTTCAACAAAAATTTTAATTTAATTTGCACGCAGTCGTATCTACATATGTAGATTTGCAAAGAACCCTCGTGTGTTTACCGATTTCCGTGCTGCGGAAATGGTTTGTGCTAAAGTAATGTCTGTCCAATAACCGACATGTATGTATAGAGCCTCAAGTGTCTAACTTTCGTTTTCAGGCAGGAAAATGCTATAAATTTATTAAATGAGAATGAAAGTAAGTACTAAATCGAATTTCAATGCAATTAGGAGAAGAAATATTGAAGAAGCATGATAAGTCTGCATTATTTAGTGATTTAATAGTCCAATTATAGCCAAACTGTCAGCCTATGAAGACGACATAGATTTCCTACAACACTCTAAGGTCCGAGCGTATCAACGGCCCGAATAGGCTAATCTAGAGGTAACATAAATACCGTAAGACGGTTATGATACTGCTTACAAGGAGGCACAGAATACCGACATGGAAATCACTGAAGCTCAAGAGCGCTGAGTTAACAATTGAAGACCATACCAAACATATAGGAATAAGGTACAATCTTCTAAAAGAGTGTACAGCTGCTAGCTTACGGTCATAACTTCGAAGTCGTAGATGATTTCGTATGGAGCAACAATGCAGAATAACTCTTTCCAACAGGTGCTATGGAAGAGAGAGTGAAAAGATCAGTAAGACCTTCTAAGCATACAAGTAGACGCCAGGGTCTACATGGGACCTATCATCTGACATTACGCTTTGGTGCTTCACAGCGTAAATCACACCAATCATGCTTTATGGTACTTTGGTGTGGTGATCTAAGTAAGATAGAACGCCTTAAGGATATACAGTATCGCCACAACATATGAAAGACCACTAAAAAAACAGGAATGGTTTTTAATCACACAGTTTCGAAAGGACCGAAGGATGGTTGTTGATCCAATGACAACTTACTGGCATCTCATGTGGGTCTGGTGGGCATTAGTAACGAGGATACATGCAGATAGTGCAACGAAGTAGCAATGAGAGAGACGCTGTAGCATCTCCTTTGCTTCTGTCCAGTCTTATTTCGAACTTATCTCAGATAGATAGAGCTTCGTAGTTCAGGAGACTGGGAGAAGTAAAGCTCGCGTTGACGTCCTGTATGCCGAACACTTCAGTTCGAATTAAAAAGAACCTCCATCTGTCATCCATCTTACCAGTAGGTCCACGTTTGACGTAACAGACGGCTAGTTACCCAACCTAATAACTTTTTAAAGGCGTAAATTCGTGTTTACTAAGAAATATTCTGTTGCACGAAATATTATAGAGTTTTGAGGCAGCTAAGCGTAGTCGGAGACACTTAACGTGCACTTTTTTCTCTCAACAAATTTTATATGCATATATAAATTTTGTGTTTTATGATGTTTACTGACGCCAGAATAGCTGAATTGAAATTGCTAACTCATAGCCACATTTCCTTCGTTCTGCCCTAGCCGCTATACGCACTTGTTTATACTTCAAACACGTTTCTGAGTTGATTTTTTGTAAACAAAAATTTTGTTTTACTAATTTTTATTTTCCCGTCTAGCTGCAAGAGTTGCCAAATTGTGTTATTTGTTTGGTATAAATTTGTTTTTTTATAAATATATGGCAACTCTAATGTAATGATGAAACTAATTTGCAAAATAAACTGTAAATAAAAACTTATTGCCAAACTTTTTTTCTTCTCTTTATTTAATTATAAAAAAATTTCTATGAATTTGATCAATATGGCAACTCTGATAGACGAAAATAGTATCGTTAGTACTAAAAACCAAGAAATCTGCTATATCTTATTAAGCTCACCGAGCCCTCAGCCCCTTGCTTCATTCAGTAATAAGCATTTTTCTTTTAATTCGACCAACGTGGCATCTTTTTTTATAGGAAACAGCAACGCCAGCATTAAACACAACAAAGCTAAAGTATTTAATTAAGCATTCCGACCCCTCAGACCCCTTAACACCTCTTCTTCATGCTATAATAAAAAAAATTACTAATAATTTTTGCTATGTGGCAACTCTCTTTAAGGTAAAGAGTTATGTTACCTCTGATAACAACCATTTATTAGACATTCCGCATCCTCAGACCTCTCTTTCATTAAATAATAAACATTTTTCTATAAATTCGCTCAACGTGGCAACTCCTATTATAGCAAATAGTAACCTTAGCACCATAAACAGCAATTCTAAAGTATTTTATTCAGCACTACGCGCCCCCAACCCCTTTCCACATGACATCTGGCCGTACGTGGCTTTCTTTAGCGCATTTGGCATTGTTTCTAACAATAACAACAACAACTGTTTGTTGTTACAGCACCCACTTTTATCGCCGGCTTTTACTAGCACACAGTCGCCACACAAATCACTGCAGTTTACTGCGTAGTGCGCTGCATATGTTGATTGTTACCGCAATGGAGCGTATCCGCCTAGATGCCATAATTCCGTTGCCGCTGCAACAATGCCAACGCAGCTGCTCTTGTTGGGTTCCGCTCCAGTGACGCCTTGACATTACGAAGAATTGCGCGTTGCTGTTGATTTTGCTGCTGTTGTTCATTAAAGCAGCGTCTATGCTGCCCTTATTTACACAAGTATGCGCTGTTGCATGTATTCATTGTTGTTGTTGCATGTAAGCATTGTTGTTATGGCATATATGTATTGTTGTTGTTGCATGTATGCATTGTTGTTGTGGAATATTGCATTACATATTTATATTCACTATTTAGAACATGTTTTAGTGGCGTTGCATTGCTGCACTTGTGCGCCGCTTGTTGTTTAATGAATATGGAATAATGAATAATGTCGTTGTCGTTGTTGTTGTTTTTGTTAAGATCATCAATACTAAACTCAATTAAATGTGAAATATTCGGAAGCATTGAGCGCATAACTGTTTGAATGAGCATGCGTTTCGCGGTTGGTTGAAGGTCATCGCTGACTAGTGGGTGCAATCAGTAGACGGTGGCAAGGAAATAATAAGGAGCTTGTTGGCAATGTACTTACTAAGTATATATATATGTACTTATATAATTGTATGTAATGTACATTAATTAATCAAGTATGTTTTGATTTTCATCCAGGAGAGACCGTCTCTTAAATATTTACTTTATACTGCGATAGGCATTCTAGATACTTTGATGGCAGTGCCAATAGGTTTGTTGTACTGAAGCGGAAGCTGCAGCTTTTCAACGAATTCTTGGAATATCTATTTAAACCGACAATTATTTAACCAGTAATGAGCCATCAGTAGCACAGCTAGACTCATGTTTATATTACGAGTTTGAATACTTGAATACAGAGATCCCAAGAAACAAGTACTTCATAATACAAGTATATAAGAGAGAAGTCAATAAACTGATTAAAAGTGTGGAAGTAATTTGGTAATGTTAAACTTCGTATACGATTTTCATATATCGTCGCCTAATATACAAAACAACGTATCTATCATCAAAAACAAAAAAAATTTAAATCGTTATCGGTTATAATAACCGATATATAACCTATCAATGTGAGTGTATGATAACCAATATATAACCGTTTTATAACCAAAACTCAAATTTCGCTACGATATTAGTTTCTATTATATCGTTTTCCTTCGCCGAAGGTTAGGTTGGGAATATTCTAAAGGAACCAATACATTGAAGAAAATATTAGTAGAGTATTAGGTAGAGTATTAGGAGAGTAGATTGGTGAAGAGTAGATTGCTGGTTCTTGGTGGTATCAGAAATTGTGTAGAAAGCTCAAAACAGCCTTCAGACATACTCTATCACATCTGAAACATTAGGGTAGGTGAAAAATGTTCCATAGTCACCATCACAATGTAGAGTCTGTACATTAAAAGATTAGTAGTGTAAACTACTGCTGGATTTTGGTATTAGAAATTGTATAAAATGCTCAAAATATCCTTGAAGCATTTACTATAACATCAGATAACCTCGAGGAAATGCAAAAGATCTAGACAAGTATTGCTAGCGGTTATGATCAGTCCTCAGAATTGAAAATTATACACAGATAAAAGTATTTAAAACATAAGAATGATTAACTAGTCGGTTTGCGGCTAAATGCGCCAGAATGTTTGTATTACCCGAAAGAAAAAGTCGGAAACCCTATAAAGTATATAAATCTATATAAAGATCAGCGTGACCTGGTATGTAAAACTTTTATATTTGACGAGATATCTTCACGAAATTTAGTACAGTTTACAATCCAAGACATCGCTGTAATCTCTGAAGAAATTGTTTAGATCGGACCACAATAGCATATAGCTTTCATACAAATTGACCGGTCGAACTCAAGTCGTTGTATGGAAAACTTTTTTATTTGATGAGATATCTGCGTGATATTTGATACAGATTAATGCCGAAAACATTGCTATAATTTCCCATTATATTATTCTGATTGGACAACAATAGCATATAGCTGCCATACAAATTGACACATAAAACTCAAGTCCTTGTAAGGAAAACTTTTTAATTTGATGAGATATCTGCACGAAATTTAGCACAGTTTACAACTCAAAGCAACCCTTTATTCTCTGAAGAAAATGTGCAGATCGCACAACAATAACATATAGCTGCCATACAAACCGACCGTTCGAACCCAAGTCCTTGTATAGAAAACTTTTTAATTTGACAAGCTATCAGCACGAAATTTTGCACAGCTTACTATTAACGCTATAGCTACAATGTCCAGAGAAATTGTTGAGATCGAACAACAACAACACATAGCTGCCATACAAAGTGATCATTCAAAATCAAACTAAGAGTCTTTTTAAACACCTTTATGCTATAAAAAATGCAACTACGAAGGGTACTACTATTTTTTCTTGTTTTTGTTATTTTTATTTTTGTTTTGTTTTAATTTCTTGAAACAAACCAGCACATTTCGTTTGCACAGCAATACGTATGTACGTGCCACACAAGCACAAAGCCTGCAATTTCTTTGGAAACAGTGCGAATTCTGGCGAGTTAAAGACCTCAACCAAACATACCATAGTTTTATTGCACACAAACGCAAACACACTTATTACCTGCAATGTCAGTTGTAAACAATTTGCAATATGAGAAAAGCAGATGGCTGCCTTGCAGCTTCATGCTGCAAATGGTGCTAAATGTCTCCGCATATGCATTTGTCTAATTGAACGCCGATCGTTCGCTTTGTCTGGCAGTCGCCGGTTGCTTAGCTAGCTATATCTGTGTGCATCTAAGCATCTTTCGCCTGTCGATATGTTAGAGATTGTTTACGTAGAACTCCTAACTGCTTGCTGGTAGTATTGTTTCTGTTGTTATTGTTGTTGTATAAGTGTGTTGCTTTAAAAAGCGTTGCGCCTGCTGCTCTCACTTGTGCTGTAGCTTGTTTAAATAATGTTGTCGCTGTTTGTTGCTGTTGCTACTCACTACTACATGCTGCTCCTGGCGTACTGCGTTGCTTGCTTGCATTTGTGTGCTTGTTTTTGTTGCTGTTGGCTGCTGTTGGCTGCTGATAGCTCTTGGCAATGCACAGCGCGATGTTTTGTTTGCTTTTTCTCATTTCAATCGCTCCTCATTTGGTTTCCTCACTACTTTTCTGGCACAACTATTGATGTAACTATGCTTACATATGCCACACACACATACATACACTGGCATGCATGCCTACAAGTAGTTGTCTATGTGTTTGTAAGTTATTTTCTGTGTTTGCTCTGCAGCATTTTCATACAAAAATGCTACTGACTCCATGCAGCCACCTTTGTTTCTATCTGTTATGCACTCTAGAAGTGCCTCATCGTTTCCTGTGTGCCACTTCAAGCTTCCTGTGTCTTCAGACGAGCCAAGTGCAAACTGTGTGCCAAACGCTATGGCATGTAGGTGGTCGCTGCTAACACATTGGCAAATATATAAACAAGCCCTAAATGCATACATGCATGCAACCACAAATATTTATGCACACACACACCCACGCAAACAAAGAAATATTTTAGCTTTTGGCCCTTCGCCTTTACCCACTCTTTGCTGCTTGCCTCAAAATGCAGCCGTGCAGTATGACATCAAAGCATAGCAGCAATCACAAAACAATGAAAAATACAATAGAGAAGAGCAGCAAGCATGATTAGAGCCGGTACAGGGTATATGAAGTTTGCCAGGGCGTTTGTAGCACTAAGAGAACCCTATAAAATGTATATATATCTATCTGTCCGTCCTTCAGTTTTTAAGATATTGATCTGAAATTATGCATACCTTATTTTATCGCCAAGAAGCTACTTATGAATCGGAACCGCCGAGATCGGATCACAATAGCATATAGCTGCCATACAAACTGAACGATCGGAATAAGGTTTTTGTATGGAAAACTTTTTTATTTGATGAGATATCGTCACGAAATTTTATATGCATGATTGCCTAGAACAACGGTATACTCATTGAAGAAATCGTTTTGATCGGACAACTATAGCATATAGCTGCCACACAAACTGATCGTTCAAAATCATGTCCTTGTATGGAAAACTTGTTTATTTGATAAGATATCCGAACGAAATTTGGCATGAATTATTATAAGAAACAATTAACTAATATCTAAAGAAATCGTTCAGATCGGACAACTATATCATATAGCTGCCATACAAACTGAACGATCGCAATAAAGTTCTTGTAAGAGAAACTGTTTTAGTTGATGAGATATCTGCACGAAATTTTGTATATATTATTAACAAAAACTGGAGTCCAATCTCTGAAGAAATGGTTCAGATCGGACAACTATATCATATAGCTTCCATACAAACTGCTCTTTAAAAATCACGAAAATAGTATGTTTATACCCTTTTAATGCTATAAAAGTGCACCTATGAAGGGTATTACAACTTCGCTTTAACCGCAGTTAATGTGCTTTCTTGTTTTTATTGCTTAATTCCGTCGATTGCGCTCCGCATTAACACACTAATTTTATTGGCATGAAATTTACGAGCCGTTCTTCTATTCGCCAACGTTGCCTGCTCCGCTGGGCACTTGTAGTTGTGCAAAAGCTTCATAAAATTAATTGAGAGCATTCTTCAGGCGCGTCTGCTGTGCGCAAATAGTCGGCCGGTCGAATAGTATGAGTAGTAGCCACCGCTGCGACGCTGTTGGTGTCTGTGCCGCACATTGCGGCACGTAAGCTGTGAGACATGCAAAACTGGCGGCTTTGTAACGATGCCGTAAGCAGGCAAGTATTTCTAATAATAACAACAAAAGCACACATGCGTGCTGTGCTGCTGCAGCCAACTCATCTTCATCTTCACTTAATTTCTTGATATGATTATTATTATTGAATGCGTACGCCAGCGGGTGGCCCAATGGCTGCTTACAGTTTGGCCAACAAGGCAATGGCAAAAGTTAATATGCTGCTATTGCTATTGTTGTCTATTATTTGGGAAATTTGGTAAATTCGAGTTAATATAATAATAATAGTCAAGCATCACTGGTGGTCAGGTCGGTGAAAGCTTCAAATACTTGGCCTATTTGCTAATCTAATTGATGCTATACACTCGAAATTTTCAAAGGCATAGATTTGGAAGACGAATAGAGCATGCTGTGTGCTCTAAATTCCAAGAAACCTAAAGGAATAATATTTTTTTTCAATAACTGAAATGTGTTCAACTTTTTTTTTGTGATAAATTTTTTTTAAATAATTTTTTTACTTTTTGGACCACCCTAATGTGTCTATATTTGCAAGAAAAATAGAGCGCGTAATATGTTTTAAATTTGTAAATACGTAAAAATCATTTTTTTTACATTTTTTGTGGTTTTTTTACGTTTTGAGCCACCCTAATGCGACTATGTGTAAAAGAAACCTCGAGTGAGTGCTCTAAGTTCCAAGATAATTTTTGTTTGTTAATTTTACATAAATTGGAATCTATTTTTAGTAATTAAAATTTTTTACTTTAAGGACCACCCTAATCTGTCATTGGTTGGAAATCAAATAGATGATGTCAAAAAATGTGAAAAAAACAAATTTTTTATAAAATTTTTACAAGTTAATTTTTTTTTACTTTATGGAACACCCTAATGCGTCTATGTTTACAAGAAAAATAGATTGCGGCATGCGTTTTAAATCCCCAGCAGCGTGAATAAAAATATATTTCTTAATTAGATTTACTAATTATTTTTTTTTTACTTTACGAGCTACCCTAATATGTCTTTGTGTGAAAAAAAAGAGCGCGAAATGTATGTATTCTAAATTCCAATAAACGTGAAAGAAATGTTTGATTTTTTTCTAATTTAAAACTTTTTAATTTTTTTTTTTTAATTTTAATTTTCCGATCACCCTAAAGTGAAGACATTTCTGTTTGCCGTATAGACTGCCTTTGATATATCTCAGATCTAGTATAATCACCTTCCTTCTCACCTTTACGCTGTCAGCAATAATTAGCCCTTTGCACGGTATGTAGTTATCTATGCATACCACATGCATGTTGCATGCAACCTATAATTTGCAACGCAACCCCATTTAAATATGCTGAACTGTGAACACTAAAATTGCATGCGCCATTAAAAAGTCGGCAAAATACCGTCATCGATGAGCAAATTTAAATTAAATTCACAACAACAACAGCAACGAACAGCTGAGCAGGCGTTGTAGCAAGCGCAGCACAGAACTGCAACAGCTGTGCGAAAAATTGCAAACTTCCTTCAGGAGCGTACATACAAAAGTTCGAAATTAAAGCAGTTTGCTTTCAGAAGTTCATTGTTGTTGCTTCTTCCCCTTTCTACATGCCACAAAATGCATTTTTAAGTGGTTGCAACATCTGTTTCGTTGCTTGCTAAGGAATACAGAGGTTAGCAACTGACAGACTGAGTGACTTGTTGACTCAGTGCTAGCAAATTGGCCAGAAATTGAGCGAGTGTAGAGGGATCTTTTGGTCTTACACGGAATATGGGCTGAATTATATGTTTTTGTTGTTACGGTTGATATATTATCAGATTTGCTTTTGCCTCAAAATGCAAAAAACTGATGATTTGCGTATAATCAGTTTTGTTTTTTCGGGATCCCGAATAAGCAGTTTTGTTTTTTCGGGATCCCGTTACAAAAAAAGCCAAAATCCAAAATATCTAGCACAAAATGCAATAAACTCTAAAATAAGTCAAATTTGCACTTTTTAATTTCGGGATTTATGGAGTCGCGTTCGGAATTCACATATTCTTTTGCTATTAAACGCCTTATCTGGAGATTTAGCGCGCTTGGGATACGTAAATTTTGGTTAAGCATAATATTTTGTGTCGGGATCCCGAAAATGCATGTTTGGTTTTCAGGATCCCGCTACATTGAAAGCTCAAACTCAAAATACCTCTGAGAAAAAACAAATAACAACAAAATAAGTCGAATTTGCATTGTTAAATTTCGGGATTTACTGAATCTCATTCGGGATGCACCTATTAATGCGGGCTTAACAGCGTTAGTATGCACTCATTTCCATATACATGTATGTATAATTCTGCCACACTGCGATTTATATTGAAACGTTCTCATTTGTGTTGTTCTTATTGTTGCTTGCTTTTGGCCATGTGGTTTCCTTTTCGCCTGTCGTTCCAACTGTTTCAGCATTCTCTCACCCCATTTATATCAACTGTCAACCGTTGTCTTCATTGTGAGTGATTGCTGCATGCATGTACGGACGGGCAAAGTGTATGTTCAAACAATAACGTATACAACAAAGTGATTGCAACACTGTTGCAACAAACAATGGACGAATGACTGAATGCTGGACTAAATGATCAATTGACTGATAGGCGGCAAATGTGCGAAGTTGATGCCAGCAAGCACATACATACATGTATATATTTGGATATATTCAGAATAAATGCAGTTTTATGTGTGTTTGTGTGCATTTGCTGACAAATGTCGGTTCATTGTGTGTCACGTGGCAGACAGCGATTATTTCTTCAATTTTTCGTTGATTGCTTGCACACATGCAGCAATACAATAAAATTGCTTATAAATGTTTTATATATGTGTGTGTCCGCAATATTCCAATTTCGCATTGTGGTTTGTCGCTTGCTGCATATGCCCCATTCTGTGGCAGTGTTGCTTTGTGCGGCTTAAATGCAGTCTCCGTAAGAATTGTAGGAAGTGTCTGACATTTGTTAATGACACTGCAATTACTCAATCGGCAAGTGTTTGTTGCAATTGCTTGTAAGTGAGCGTTGATCAGCAATTATAGGCAGTTAATTAATGTCGGGAAATTTAATATTAAATAAAATAGTTGTAATTCTTACTAACCGAGCAGCTATGCTTTGTTATATTTGAACAAAAATATTTGAAAAGGAAAGAAAAATTATGCTGAAAGGTTTTAGAGTAAGAGAAAAACAAGAAAAAAGTTAAAAGCCAAAATACCCTTCTCAAATAAAATACAAAAAATACCCTACACAAATAAAAACCTGCAAGAACTTGATTTTTATCGTTCAGTTTGTATGCAGCTATATGATATAAACGTTCGATCTGGAAAATTTCTTCGCAGAATTTAGCATTCTATTAGGCAATATCGCATACCGAGTTTCGTGAAGATATCTCGTTAATTCAAAAAGTTTTCCATACAACAACTTGATGTTGGTTGGTCAGTTTGTATGGTAGCTATATGATATAGTAGTCCGATCTTTAAACTTTCTTCAAGGAATTTAGCGTTGTATTAGGCAATATCGTATACCAAGTTTCGTGAAGATATCTCGTTAATTCAAAAAGTTTTCCATACAACAACTTGATGTTGGTTGGTCAGTTTGTATGGCAGCTATATGATATAGTGACCTGATCTGTACAATTTCTTCGCAGGTTATACGATTGTTTCAAAGAATAATTTATGCCAAATTTCATGAAAATATCTCGTCAAGTAAAAAAGTTTTCCATACAAATACTTGATTTTGATTGTACAGTTTGTATGACAACTTTATACTAAAGTGTGCCGATTTCGATATCAACTAGTGAAAAGTTTCGTGTAAGGAAAAGAAGTACATATGAAAATTTTCAGCTCAATATCTTAAACACTAAGGGTCAGACAGCTACTGTAGACATATGTATATTCTAGATGACAAGCTAAGGATTCGTTGCCTACATTTCGGCGCGAAGTGATAATGATGTAAAGGCTTCATTTCAAACAACCAATACTACCCAACGATTTTAGAAATATGTACATTTTAATGAAAAGTAACCGCCCTAACGCCACTTCCATATCATACTTCCAAATTTGCTTAACAGCTTTTGCAAGCTAACGATTAGCTAAACATTCGTTGCCTACATTTCGGCGCGGAGAGAAATATATGACATATATATGAAATAATATGACGTTATTAGTAGAAGATGGTATATGATTTTTCAATTAAATCACGGACCCCATCAAGTTTGCTGCTGCCGCTGCTCCAGCTGCTGTTGCTCTCTCTGCTGCCGAAAAGAAGGAAAAAGCCAAAATGGAGGAGTCGGAGTCCGAAGAAGACGACTATATGGACCAAAACTCACATTTTAGTATCTTTGACTAAACAGGCCTTTAGGTTTTATTATTCAGAATTACTTTTCAGCCAGACGCTTGAAAATTTTTCATAAGAACTACTACTTAATTCATGCAACATTATTTTCTAGTGAAATATTATAATTCAATGCATGAATTTAGTTTGAAATCCCAAAATATTTAGTACAAAAGGCCACTTATGCCATATGTTGTAAAAAAAAGTTATTTTTCAATGAGCTGATAGTAATACGTACTATATTAACTTGATTTCTTGTGGACTTTGCAACAGATCTCTAAAGCCTCATATATTGCCCATTTTATGCTTTAATTAAGGCGATGTCTGTTTCAAACTAAGTCTTTTGTAAAACCTGTTTTTTTCTTATCTCAATATCTGCTATAATCTAAAAACATATTCCCACTATGCCACATCCGCTCGCTAATAAATTGCTGGCGTTTTTTCCACACTTCCAACCGGTCTTTTAGCTGCATTTTATCACATTGTGCTCACACACATACATATTAGAGACCAACAAAAATCGTCTACGAACAGCCTAACACCGCTGCGAATCGATAAAATCGGCTTAAACAAATCCACAGCCCACAAATCTACACGAGCAGTTTGTGGCAAGTGCCGCAAGAGCAGTGGCACCTACAAGGCGGCGTACGAGCTGCTGAAATGCGGTGCTAATGCATTTCAAATTGTATACATTAACCTCATTTGTTTGTTAATGCCAAGCAGCAGCAGAAGAAGTAGAAATAACACAAACAACTGTTTGTTGTTGTTGCAAGTGGCTAGAATAAACTTGCAGCAATTGTGCAGGCGAGCAATTGGCAGTTGCAGTCATTGGACGGCAAACGGACAGCAGCATTGCGACTGCTTGGTATTTATATATATATGTATCTACACCTTCTCTAAAGCATTTGCAAGTGCTGCTGCTGCTACCACATGTGGCATGTTGCAGTGGCAAGGCAGCAGCAACAAGTTTATTTCCATGGCGAATGCCTAGGCTAGGTACCGGCTAGGAATGTGGGCTTTTTACGACTCTCACTAGTTATGTTTAGCTGAAGCTGCAGCTGCAGTTCGTGTGTGTGCTTGTGTGTGTGTGTGCGAACGCTCATAAATATTTGCCAGTTTATGCGCGCTTAATGAAGCGTTGCAAATCTTCATTCAACCGTATGCCCCGGCCAGCGCAGTCAACGACATAGCTAGAGACACAGCTAGCACTTGAGGCTTCATTGCGGAGTTGCTGCCGCTTGTATGGCATTGCAACTTCAAGCAGCATGCGTATTTGCGTACATTTGTGCAACACGCTGCAGGCAAGTATGCTTTCTTAGGCACTTCAGCAAGTCTATTGCTTGGCTTGCGCGCTCAAGTGTTGGCTGCGGAAACGCATATCCACAAGTTAATTGGCCTTTTATCTCTTGTTGACTCTTAGAAGTACGCACGCTTGGCTTGCTCACCTGCTGCACACATATTTACTCAACTAGTGTAAATGTTAAACTATTTGACTTGCTGGCTGCAAGTGTGTCTATTTTCAGTAGTGTGTGAGTGTGTGAATTTACTAGTAATAACTAATGAGTGCTGTGGCGTGCAGGTGGGGGCGTATGAGTGATATTTTGCGCTGCAGTCGCCAGTTGTTTGGAATATGAGTACTTGTAGAGCGCTGTAGTTGGTATTAATGTAAAAGATTGTAAACAGATTGAGAGCTAATGTTAAATAAGAAGATAAAAATATATTTTAAAATGCAAAATGTCGAGACTTTTTTGCGGAAAGTCGCATTTTAGTATAATAAATATCACATTTTTTGCGAAAATCACATTTTAGTGCCACAAAAAAATATATATATAAAATTTATATGTTTGCCTGTGAAGAAATTTCAGAGCATTTATGCTGCAGCTCACTTTTTCTATGCTTCTTAGCTACTTTCCAGTGCCAAGCCATTTGAAGTATGCTAGCTCAGCAACGTAATTTTTAAATCTTTTTTTATATTTATTGTGTTTTTGTGATTTTTTATATCAACTAACGCTTCAGAACACGTTTAGTTCGCCTTAAATTTAATTAGCTACAGAGAATACACCATAAAATTCGCAGCAATTTAAATCAATTTGCTAATGATTTCATAAACTCATGGAGTGGCAATAAAAAGCAAATAACTAAGAAGTTAAATTTAGCAAAATAAACGAATATTAATTAAAGAACAATAAGATTAAAAATAATAGAAAAAAATAATAATAAAAATAAAAATAAGAGATAAGAATAGCACGGTGGGACATATGCAAATCGTTAAAAACAAGCGACGGATGCTTTTGTGCTGTCGGTTTGTATGGCAGCTATATGATATAGTAGTCCGATCTAAAACATTTCTTCAGATATTGTAGCGTTGCTTCAGAAAATAATTTTTGCAAAATTTCATGAAAATATCTCGTCAAATAAAAAAGTTTGCCATACAGGGACATGATTTTGATCGGTCAGTTTGTATGGCAGCTATATGATATAGTTATCCAATCTGGAAAATTTCTCCAAATATTACAGCGGTGTTTTGAGCAATGATTGCTGCCAAGTTTCGTAAAGATATCTCGTCAAATAGACAAATTTTGCATACAAGAGCTTGGTGTTGATCGTTCATTTTGTATGACAGCTATATGTTATAGTGGTCCGATCAAAAAAATTTCTTCAGATATTTTAACGGTGACTGAGAAAATAATCTGTATTAAGTTTCATGCAGATATCTCGTCAAATAAAAAAGTTTCCCATACAAGAACTTGATTTCGATCGTTCAGTTTGTATGGCAGCTATAGACTATAGTGATCCAAAATCAGCGGTTTTATCAAAATATTAGCATGTTAAGAAGAAAAGAACGTATACAAAATTTCAGCGCGCTAACTCAAAAACAAAGTGACTATTTCGCGTATATACAAGCACACAGACTGCGATAAGAACTTTGAAATAGTCTAAAAAATTGACTTAAATTAATTACGCTACATGCTTTTTAACGCAGAAGGTCGATCAATCTAAGCGTGTAAAAACATTTTATCGCTTCAAGAGTAATAAAAAATGTTCACTTATAATATTCTTATTCAATTTAAATTTGTCCACTTGCTTTGAACCTCACCCAGCACTCAAAAAAATATACAAACTCACACATATACATATATTCACATGTATATTTGTATATCAAGTGACCGCATTTGACTATTTTTTCCGCTTGATGTCATACGCTTGTTTTCTAACTCGTTTTCATATTTTTGTTGGTGCTTTTCGTAAACTCAATAACTGCGCCCCCAACCACCATGAACTCTTGTTTCGCTAATTAAGCAATAAGCTGTGATTAATGACAAGCCGTTAGAATAATAAAATGTGTATTTACATACCTAAATATAGTTATATATATGTGTAGCAATCGTGGCAACCGATGGCTCTGACGGTTTTTTTTTCTTATGAAATAGTTCAAGTTAGAGAAACCGCGGAATTGGTGATTTTTATGGCGCATAAAAAATTTCGCACAATTTTTATGACAGTTCAAGCGACATACGGTTTATTTGTCGCGAATCGCACAGCACGAAATATTTTCGTGGTGAAAAATATGTTCGGAGACAATTGCAAGAACTTTTTAATAAGACTTAGGCTGTACTCTCTTAGAAAAACTGCAAAATTTCTTATAAATATGATATAATAGCGGCGAAAAGTTGACCGAAAGATGAAGAGATCTCAGCTGTAATTCAGTTTAGAGATTCCTCGAAGCAATGGTCCTGATTGTACTGAATGGAGAACTTCTCCCTCTGCCCGGAGCCCTTCATATACCCGCTGTAGGGCACCTGCCAGCTACCGAAACAGGTGCTACGTGTAGAGCGGCATTGAGTGTCATTGCCAGTGTTGTCCTTAAAACACCAGAATTGCCGATAAGGACCACTCTTTGTATTCGAAACAAGCAAAAGTAGGAGCCATAAAATCGAGCAACAAAACTTCAAAGCCTCTTACACTTTCTGCGTAATTTTTTCAAGATTTATTCATTGCTCTGTTAACTGCGTATGTGACAGCTAATTTATTAACATTTTTAACGGCTTAATCAACAATTCAAATAACGTTACGTTTCTACAGAATAAAAAGATAAAAACGAAGTAGCGAAATCGCTTTCAAATTAATTCGATTAATACGAAATCTGGCACAGCTGACAGTTTGGTCGGCGCCATGTCATACTCAATGGAATTTCAATAAATTTGCGAGCAGCGAACGCAAGGCGACAGCGGTCGAATAATGGACGCGCCGACGTCGCCAAAAAGAGCAAGAGGCGCGCTGTAGACTTTTATATTCATTATAGTCTGTAGCGCCGACTTATATATTCATCAAAGTCCACAGCGCGCCTCTTGCTCTTTTGGGCGACTCCGCGTTGTCGAAAGTCAGTGGGTTGGTCGCGCTAAAATAACGGAGTGGCCGAATGCTATGCGAGCACAATAAATCATCTTTATGAAGCGTCAATTACAACGGCGGAAGAATGTGTATAAATGCTAATAAAAGGAATGCAAAAGGCGGTGGAAACCAGTCCTAGCTGGTGAAAGGTGTGTTGATAAATGCAAGAAAGTGCTTGACGAGAGAGAGCTCGTAGTACAGCGGCGCAACTAGTGAGGTATTTGGTCAGATACGTTAAAATATGTTTACTTAGCGGCATGACGGCAAGGAAAATTTTAATTTTTAATAAAAAAATTATTTTTGAAATTTTCAAATTTTATTTTTTAAATTTTTAATTTTTTAATATTAAAAAATTTTCTTTATAAGTTTTTAATTAAGAAAAAATCTTTTTAAATTTTTAGTTTTTAAAATTAATTTTTCAACATTTTAATTTTTGAAATTTTTAATTTTTAAAATAAATTTTTTGTTTTTTAATTTTTAAAATAAATTTTTTGTTTTTTAATTTTTTAAAATTTTTGAAATTTTCTAGTTTTTATTAATTGATTTGAAAAATTTTGAAATTTTTTTTTAATTTTTAACATTTTAATTTTTGAAATCTATAATTTTTAAAACTTTAATTGTAATTTAAAAAAAATGTTTGATAAGATGTCGCGAAAAATGTTTGAATTTGAATTTTTAAAAACTTATTTTTGAAATTTAAAATTTTTAAAATTTTAATTTTTAAAAGTTTTATTTTCTAAAATTTTATTTAAATTTTAATTTTTAAAATATTAATTTTATTTTTTAAATTTTTTTCGAAAATTGTAATTTAAAATTTTAATTTATTTTTTTTTTGTTAATATAAGTTTTAATTAAAAAAAAATATTATGAAAAATCTTTTTTGTGAAATTCTTAATTTTAATTTTTTCTAATTTTTTCTGTTTCATTTTCACACTCATTCTCTTTTTAATTGCTTTGGTGACATTTGATCTCGCACTGAATTTCTGTTTTGCGTTCAATAAAAGACAATTCGACCATAAAAAACACGAAACACAAAGAATTACGACATGCCTATAGTAGAGACTGACAAATCGGATTGCTCATGCTCTAAACAAAACGTGAGAACATTAAAATTTCAAGCTAAAACTGTGCAAAGAGCAAAAGAGCGAATGCGTAAAAAATAAAAAAATGGGAACAATTAAACGATGAAGACTTTAGCGCAAAAAAAACAGACCACAATGACCCTAGTCAAAGCACTTAAAGCATAAAAGAATAAAAATATAAGAAAAAAATAAAAAAGATTACAAAAACAATTATAATAAAAATTATAATAAAAAAATATTAAGAAAAATAAACTGAAAAAATATATAAAAATAAATAAAAAAATATAAAAATATAAAAATAAATAAAAAAAAAATTAAATAAAAATTAAAAATCGAAAAAAATGAAAAGAAAATAAACTATTAAACAAATTTAATAAACTAATGAAAAAATAAACCATTTAAAAAAATTAAATGAAAATTTAAGCCCGAAAACAAAATATAAAAATTAAAAAAAAAGAATATAAAAAAAAAAATAAAAATAAAACTTAAAAATATTAAATAAAAATTTAAAACCTAAAAAATATATATTATATATAAAATTAAAAAAATATATCTATGAAAAAATTAAAAAAACAATTAAATAATAAAAAAATAAAATAAAAATTAATAACCAAAAAAAATATGAAAAAAAGTATAAAAAATATATAAAAAATTAAAAACCGTTAACAAAATTTAAAAAAAATGTAAAATAAAATAAAAAAGAAAATAACAATAAAATAAAATCCAAAGCCAATAATAAAAAGTGTTGCAAAATCAACTCGCTGCATAATCACGCTTCGACACACAATACAATATGGACCACAACCGCAGCAAAGACGAGGAAGCAGAAAAAATCGAAAAGCTTTAAATTGTGGTAAATAGCAAAAATTAATAAAACATGACTTCAAAAACCCGAAAAACCACAAGCTTACAGCTCACCAGTGCATGTGTGTGCGTTGGTTTCGCAAAAATTCTTAAACAGCCAATGTCGCAGCAACCCATATGCACACACACACTCATACCGCTGGTAAACACGGCAGAGAAATTAAGCTACTTTTGCGGTTGTTAGCTTGTTTGCGAAATTTTATTATAATTTTTTTTCGGCCGCCGCTGATTGGATCATTATTTTAATCTTTTGCCCGGCGAAGATAAATGAATGAATATACATATGAATTAAGTGGTCAGCGCACGGCAGGCGAGCGCGGCGCAGACCGTAGTCGCATGAAGCGCGCGGCAAGGAGCGAGCAGCGAAGGTGTTATGACTCAAGGGATTGTGGTCATGTGTTTCTTTTATATGCTGTATTTTCGTACTAAAACGCTTTATGCCGCCATGCACTCACACATATGTCTGTATGTATAACGAAGTATATTTTTTGTGTGTGCGTTCGCATGCAAATACCGGTTCAACTTCGCCAAGCGAGTATGTGGTCCCTTATGGCACAATAAAGCACTCGACATTGTCGCCGCAACACACGCTGAGTTAATTCATTAAAGTTGCTTTCAGCATGCAACAAAAGCAACAATGTTGCGCAATATAATGCCAACAAAGCGGTAAGAATTATTGCTGGTTTGGAGTTAATCGTGTGGTAAATTAAATTACCAATGCAGAAGACAAAAAGTTTTGGGCAGAAACTCAGTGGAGAGAGAGTTGATAAAGACACAAATTTTGGGAAGCCATCCAGTGAAGAAAGAGTTCATAAAGAAAGTGTATGAAGGAATAGAAGTTTACGGAATTTTACTCCCTAGACAACGCTTAAAGTCTGAATGAAAACAAGAAAAGTTAAAAAAATGA
This sequence comes from Bactrocera dorsalis, assembly GCF_023373825.1. Lineage (NCBI taxonomy): Eukaryota > Metazoa > Arthropoda > Insecta > Diptera > Tephritidae > Bactrocera > Bactrocera dorsalis. The sequence goes on along the minus strand of NC_064307.1, from coordinate 66,923,968 downwards.
TTTTTGACAGTTAGATTGTATGGCAGCCATATGCTATAGTGAACCGATCTACGCCATTTCTTCAGAGATTATGTCGTTAGCTTAAACAATAATTTGTGTCGAATTTGGTGAAGATTTCTCAACATGTAAAAAAGTTTTATATACAAGGATATGATTTAGATCGTTCAGTTTGTATGGCAGCTATATGCTATAGTGTTCCGATATAGGCAGTTCCGACAAATAAGCAACTTTTTGGAGAGAAAATAATATGTGGAAAATGTTAGATTGATATCTCTAAAACTGAAGAACTAGTATGCGTATATAGGCGGGCCTGGCTAAATCGACTTTGCTCCTCATGCTGTCCATTTATATACATATGTAGAACGTGTGTATTATCGGAACTCCGATGAAAAAAATTGTCTTCATGGCCTTTAAGCGCCACTTTGTGTAGCGTGTTAAAAGTAATCAAGCTTATGCACCTAAATGCATACTAAGAAATTTGGTAATAACTGCAGATAAAGATCTTTTGATGTCATCAAACATATGTATAATGCTTCAACAATATAAAATTATGCTTTTTTATATTTACTTGGTTCAAATAAAGGAGTTTGGCCTGTAGCTTACGGCAATCTTCATCAATTATACGCCTAAAACTGCTGACTAATAATTCCATCAGCAAATTCACTTTCAGAAAAGTTGCTACACGCAGCGGCAGGAATGTATAATTTAGATATTCATCCCCTTAATTATGATATGTATAAATATTTATGTATTTACACACTTGCAAACAACGTGAAATATTTATGAGAACAGTTATGTTGCTACAGCGGCAGAAGAAATCAATAAATACCAAAAGAGTGACTAAAGCAATGCGTTGAAGTCGCAAACTTGCAAACATTTATTTATATACATAAATATATAAATACATATATAGATAAATATATGTATATTCATATGTAACCAGAGTGTGCTTGCGATTATGTTTCATTTATTTGAGAGTTATGTTTGTGAAGTAGAGTATAAGAGCATTTAGGCATGCAAAAGGCAAATTCTTATTCAAGCCATCATTTTCAACCAAATATGTTGTGAATACAATAACAATGAAAGGGCAGCTGGAGTGAGTAACAAACATAAGCAGGCTAACACTTGAAGACAACAAGAAGATAATAACATTTACAAACATATACATGAATAAATATGTGTATGTGTTAACAAAAAGAAAGTATATGCCAGGCAAAATCATGCTGTGCGACAGGTAGACACATATCCTTACGGCTAACGAAGTACATATATATATATTTACTATACATTACATACGAACGTCATATCCGTTGTAAGGTGAGTTATCGCAAAATATAAACTATATTGCAGATAAAAGCAACAAAACAACAAAAAACGTTAACCTCGGCTACAACGAAGCTAAAATACCCTCTACAAGTAAGCTTTATAGCACAAAAGGGTATAAAAAGTTGATTTTCTTGATTTTGAGCAGTCAATTTGTATGGCAGCCATATGATATAGTTATCCGATCTGAATAATTTTTTTTGGATATTGCAGCGTTGCTATAGACAATTATTCCTGTAAAACTTCGTGAAGATATTTGGACAAATAACGGAGTTTCCCATACAAGCATTTGAGTTTGATAGTTTTGTTTGCATGACAGCTCTATGATACAGTAGTTCGATCTGAACGATTTCTACGGATATTATAGCGTTGCTTTGTGTAATATTTCATGCCGAGTTTCGTGAAGATATCTTGCCAAATAAAAAAGTTTCTCATATAAGAACTTAATTTAGTTCGTTTAGTTTGTATGGCAGCTATAGCCTATAGTTGTCCGATCTGAAAAATTTTTTCAGATATTATTGTGCTATCTTGGACAATAATTTGTGCCAAATTTCGTGAAGATATATAGTCAAATAAAAAAGTTTTCCATACAAGCACTTGATTTTGATCGTTCAGTTTGTATGGCAGCTATATGCTAAAGTTGTCCGATCTGACTAATTTCTTCGGAGAATGTAACACTGTCTTATATAATAATATATACTAAATTTCTTGAAGATGTTTTGACAAATAAAAAAGTTGTCCATACAAAGACTTAATTTTGATCGTTCAGTTTGTATGGCAGCTATAAGCTATAATGCTCCGATCTAACCAATTTGTTGTGAGATTATAGCAACGCTCTCAGTAATGATCTGTGCCAAATTTTGTCAAGATATCTCATCAATTGGAGAAGTTCCCCATATAAGCACTTAATTTGGATCGTTCAGTTTGTATGGCAGCTATAAGCTATAGTGGTCCGTTCGTAACAATTTCTTCAGAGTTTATTGCTATAATTGAATTAATTATTTTTGCAAAATTTCTTGCAGTTGTCTTGAAAAATAAAAGAGTTTTCTTAACAAGTACTTAATATACCCTGTTCAAGGTATAAAACTACGAAAGCAAGGCGTTAACGCGCAGCTGTGCTATGTTTTACTCCATCCACAGTATTACACTGTAACCGAAGGTATACAAAAAATTATCAGCAGTCTTAATAATTAAACTCCAGTTAAGTCGATGACTTTTCTTGCCAATTTTCAAGCCTCATTTTTCTTCTTTCTCACACACTAGCGCGCATACACAGTATTTATATATATATACATATATATGTCTGTATAAGAGTCTGAGTATACACCTCAATCTTCCACTACCTGCTGCCCTCTGTTTTGCTTGTGTGAAACTTTGCGTGCGGCATAATCCTGTCAACCATGCCACCGACTTAGCGTGCTCATTATGTAGCAAGTAGCATACCTTGGCTAGTAACTATGTATGTGTTTGCGTATTTTTGGGCGTCATGACCCATTTGCCTACTAGCATACAACAAAAATGTCACATTAACATTATTATTAATATTAATCATAAGAAATTTGGTTTGGCCACGAAAGTAGCTTGTCATGTGTGTGGTTTTCAGCCGCTTTGCTGCGGTAATTATATACATACATACATATTGTATTTCCGCAGCATTTATCATGCTTGTGTGTAGTAGTGTAGTTATGCGAGCGATTTTAATTTATAAAGGCAATTTTCTTTTCACAACAATTTCGGCTTACGGAAGTCGTTGGCATTGTTTTCCATATTACTGCGCTCGCATATGTATGGATGAAAGAGTGTAGTAGCGTAAAAGGATCAAATTTTAGCGTGACGATATGTATTATTACTTTTTTGTTGTCATTTTTGTAGCCGCAAAATATGCTTTTTCATGTGACAACATAATTTTCGTTATAATTTCTTCGCCTTTGTGCTGAATATATCCATTAATCATTAGTTGTGACAATATTTTGTGTCCGAATGCCTGAATGCCTTAATGCCATTGTGCACTTCGGTTGAAGTTAAGTTCGGTAAGATGCTTAGCAGGCTTAATGTATTTGATTTTTTTACGAAGGGGATGACTTCATGATTTGCTATTTAGTATATTGTATGGTTGAGGTATATGAATCGGAGCGTGATACAGATTATTGCTAGCAATTAGAAACTACTTTACTTAAGTAACTTGTTTCGCATTAAATAAAGAAATGAGCAAGGTATATTAAGTTCGCTAAGAAGTTGGTAATACACAGCAGGTAACGGCGGAGGCCCTTAAAAATATATATACATATAAACGAACAGCATGCCGAGCTGAAGCGATTGAGTAATGTCCCTCTTTCTGTTTGTCTGTTTGTATATAAGCGAATTGATGACTCAGTTTTCAAGATTTCGTTTTGAAAATTTGCTAACGTTCTTCTTACGCCAAGAAACTGTTTATTTGTCGAAACTGCAGATATCGTACTACTATACTTATATATACCCTCTTTTACTATCCAAAAAGCTCAGCGCTTTCTATATACCCTCAGTCATTAGTAGAAACCTGTGACTTCTACCAAAAAAAAAAGTACGCTCGTTTATGGTCAGTCTGTACAGTTTATTAAGAAATGTTATAAAGCAAAAATTAATACTGAAAGAAATACAAAATTTATATGAAATAATTTCAAGGCTGGCAGAAACTAATGCTCCGACTAACGCTATTATGAAACAAGTACGTTTTTTAAAGTCACGTGCTAGCACAGGCCTAACGTTGTAGACCTACAACAACCTCCAACAAAGCGAGGCTATATTTTCGCATATGTGGGAACATACCTGCAAAGAGAAAGAGAGAGAAAAAAGAAATCGAGTTATTAATGTTATTTAGACAAAACTGTGCAATATATGTTAATTTAATGAGTATTTATATCTTAAAATATATTTATACACTGAACAGAGTTTTTGAGTTTGACACGGACTTTGTGAGGAACAAAAAGAAACGCTGGTTTCTCTGACCTTAGCGCCTTAAACGTCATAATTAGTTCCACAGTTATCAATATATCGATCTAAAAACCCGTATACGTGCCTACCAAAAAACTGCTTATTTGTCAGAACTGCTGACATCGAACAATTGTAGCCTGTAGCTGTCATACAAACTGACCTATCTAACTCAAGTCCTTGTATGGAAAACTTTTTATTTCAACAGATATCTTCATAAAATTTGGCAGAAATTATTATCTTAGGCAGAGCTACAATCTCCTAAGAAATTGTTTAGATCGCACTACTATAGCATATCGCCGCCATACAAACTGATCGATCAAACTCAAATCTTTGTATGGAGAACTTGTTTATTTGACAAACAATCGTCACGAAATTTTACACAGTATATTTTTTAAGCAATTTCAATAATATCCGTAAAAATTGTTCATATCGGATAACTATAGCATATAGCTGCCATACAAACTGACCTGTCCAACTGAAGTCCTTGTAGGGGAAACTTTTTTATTTGACAAGATACCACCAGGAGATTTGACACAGCTTATTATTTTAAACAGTTCTACATTCCTTGAAAAATTTGTTTAGATCGGACCACTATAGCGTATGGCTGCCATACAAACTGACCGATTGAACTCAAATCTTTGTATGGGGAACTTTTTTATTTGACAAGATATCGTCACGAATTTCGACACAGCTTATTTTCTAAGACATTGCAACATTATCTGTAAAAATCGTTGAGATCGGATAGCTATAGCACATAGCTGCCATATAAACTAACCAATCTAGCCAAGCTACATATCGTTTTATACCCTTTTATGCAACAAAAATGTAACTGTGTGGGGTATTATAGTTTGGATCTCACCTAATTAACCGTTTTTCCGCGGTTTTAATATGACAATATATCAAAGGTGATTAAAATTTGACTGCTATGCTTACATTTTATGTCAAAGGCAGAGAGAGGGAAAGAATTGCTAAAATATCTTCGAGTAAGTTGTTGTAAAATTGTCGTTGCACAATGTTTAGCCTAGTGACTCACCCCTCTAATAATATTTAGAATGTAAGCTATTCACCAAACGATATATTTAAGGCATATTTATGAGCTACTCGTTCTTAACCTCAAAAAATACAAGCGATATATACATATTAACGGGCAATTTGTGTGCAGTGCGTGGAACTAATTAATTAATTATGCGCAATTAATGAAGGAAATTTCGGAAGTCGAACTTTGCGGGAGTTTAGTATGTCTTTTTATGACAGCAAGGTTACAATAAAATTAAAAGGGAATAAAAATAATCGTAAAATATACACATATAATATATATATGTATGTATTGAGGCACAAACACACACACACACATATACATACACAATATCTCACCGTAGCGGCATATAGATCGTTTAAAAAGTGATAGAGCAGTGGGTGGACGGCCATAAATCTTGCCTTGTCGGGTTAAGAGTAGACATAAATTTTATAAACCAATTTGTCACACGCATTAAGCACTGCACACACACACATACATACATGCAGGAAATCTTTATTATTCATGTGCGCCATTGTGTGAACATTTGGAACGATTATGTGCTTACACATGTAAGTACAGTAGTGTGTGACATTGAAGTCGTAAATATTTTATGACACCAAACATCAGCAGCAGCAACAGCAGAGAAGCAGCAGCAATCACATAGTGCTGCGGGGTTCCCCATCAAAAGGCGTGCGCCGGAAATGTGACACTTGTTTTCACTTTACGACATTCAAGTGTTGCGCGTGTTGAGGGGAGCGCAAAGAGCGAGTGCAGAATTGTAGTTTAATGTCACTTTGGCATGTCAAATGTCGCATGCCACACGCTCAGCCGTCGCACAGTTTCCCCAGTAACAAATCAAATGCATTTCAAGCCAAGCACTGCTAATGAGTGAGCATTTGCAGTCACTGTGCAGCGGCGCTTAACGCTATGACGATTGCCATCACCGCAAATAGTGACAAGACATACAGTAAACACTCGCGGATGTTATTTAAAAAGCTATAAAAATTAAATTTGCTGCAAATGCGGCGAAAGCAGGAAGCGTGTACTCGGTGCTTGCGGGTGGCAACACTCACGGCGTACAATTTTATGACAGATTTTTCCAAGTATTATGTGCAATTTATTGGCTGATGTATGTCACTTGAGTGATTCTCTGCAGGCTGGGATTGAGTTGAGTTGCTGGCACGCGCTCTCTCACTCTCGTTCTCATGCAATAGTCATTACAATTGCTTTTTACGACTTTTGGCAGAAGAAATGGTTGGGGAGTAAAGGTCACATATTTGTCAAGTGAATGGTAAAGTGTATGCTGTTGTTGTTGTATTGTTTCATGTTATATGTATATATATATATATAAATATGCACATATATATATGTATATAAAGTGTACCTTCGTCAATCAGTTTCAATATCTTTTATTGCTTTGTTTTTGTTGTTGTTGTTTTGTTGACATTTACTGCTTTTTTCGCATTTTTTGTCAACACCACTTACTTGTATGTCTTTTATGGCCAATTAAATGTGCAGGCTTACTTCCTTGTCGCTGCCAAAAATAAGGAAGCACCAAATGAGCAACAACAAAAACCAAAAATAATTAAAAAACAAAAAAGGACGTTAAATCAGGCTGCAGCTCAACTATAATACCCTTCACGGATGTATTTTTATTTCATAAAAGCGGATAAAAATACAATTTTCTTGCTTTTGATAGTTCGGTTTGTATGGCAGCTATATGCTATAGTTGACCGATCTGGAAAATTTTCTTATAAGATTGTAGAGATGCTTTGAGGAATAAGCTGTGCCAAATTTCGTGAAGATTTCTTGACAAACAAAAAAGTTTTTCATACAAGGACTTGAGTTAGAGTAGTCAGTTTGTACGGCAGCTATATGCTACAGTGATCCGATTTAAAAGATTTCATCGGAATTTATAGCAATGTTTTCAAAAATAATCTGTGCCAAATTTTGTGAAGATATCTGCTCAAATGAAAAAGTTTTCCACATAAGGACTTGAGTTGGATCCGCTCTCTAAGATCATTTTCTTCATTTTTTTCGCTTTCCACTAAATATTGATTAATTATAATTGATCGCATAACATTTAGTAGCCGTCTCTCCTTACATGTATCTAACACAAGTCACTGCGAATTCTTCTGCCGATTTGTTGCTATTTACTACAAATTCGCTCACTCAACGTCAATTATTGGCGACCAACTGGCAATTATAGCCCATTAAGTCGCTCAAAGTCATCAGATAAGCGTATTTATACAACAGTTTGCTCCATGCCAAGCTGACTTTGCCACAACGCAGCAGTTTTTCTATATCACAGCAGCCGTCGTATGCCACCGCGCGTCGTTTAAGAGCCGAGCAAGCGCTTTAATGAAGATATATCGGCTGCTGCTGCCCTCTAGCAATGGCTACGCGTCAATTGTCAACTGGCTGTGGCACTGTAAAGATATTACATGTGTTTGTATATGTATGTTACATATGTTTGTATGTGTGTGTCACATATGTTTGTATGGGTATATGCCACATTATTTGCAACGCCAATGCAAATTATAAATTAATTTGCACGCATGGCCCTTAAGTGCCAGCAACCGGCTTCTTGAGTTACGATTTCTTGCAAGTCTTCAAGTGCTGCTGCGTGCTAAGTTCTAGCATGTAACGGTACTTGCCACCACTTGCCGTTCCGAACCAAAAAAGCAATATTCTAAATTATTGCACGAGTTCTGCATCCGTTGCCAGCGGCTGAAGTCTACATGCCGGCAATAACAACAACAAGAACAACTTGCTACCCACATATGCGCTAGCGGCAATGGTGCAACACATGCCACACGTTATATGCAAGCAAGCAACATTTTTATTTGTATGTGATTGTAGGCATAAGTTGTTGTAATTGCACAACTACATGCATAAAAGCATGTCTGTGTTTTTATATATATTTGTATGTATGTGTGTGTGTTTGTATTCGCAATAAATGGCAAGTGAAATGCAAATTAATTGTGCGCACAAGTGTCAAGTTTGCAGCCAGTGTGTTGCACATGCATAAATACCGTATTTACAGCAACAAATTGCTGTTGCATACAAAAGTCGCTGGCCCACGCAAAATAATCGCAAGTACTGAGCAAAATGCTTCTCAGAATTTTTTTATACTCACATGCATGTATGTGTATAGTATGTGTGTGTTTACGGCATTTGCGGTTAGGCTGTGTCAATAAACTGTGAAATTGTTGCCGTTATTTTACATTGTACTCAAGTGTCGCCACAAAAGTTAATTAGGAAATGTTGGCGCTTTTACATACATATGATGTGTGTATGTGTTTGTATGTATACACAATGCGCATTTATGTTCGTTAGACAAAATTTGCGCAAATGTTTCGTAAAGTAGACACTCTTGCAGAATTTATAGCACTTTCAAGTGTGTATTTAAATTAAGCTGTGTAGAAAGTTGGCTTGCAACTTTAGACACTTGAAGCATTAGTTGTGCTGTGCTAATGCAGCGCGGCTTTTTTTCCACGAAAATTTGCTAATTGTCATTTCAAAGTTTAGCTTATGCAGTATTTTACGCGTAAATTAGTATATTAAGTTTTCCACGAAGTTTGTTGCAACCTAAACTAGACGTCCGAGGACCTGGAAAATATGGTTACAATTGAATCATCGCCTCGAATAACGTTGTAAGTGCCATTCATAGCCGATGGCACTTACAACGTTATTCGAGGCGATGCTTCAATTGATCAGTGTGAGGAGTTGACTCGATTTATCAAACTGAAATGTTGTAAACGTCTTTTTCTCTCCAAGAGACAGATCATTTGTCGGAAACGATGATCTGGAACCACTATAGCATATAGCTGCCATACAAACTGACCGATCAAAATACAGTCTTTGTGAGGAAAACTTTTTTGTTTGACAAGTTATTATCAGGAAATTTGGCACAGATTATAATCTCAAACATTGCTATCTCGCCAGAAATTGTTGAAATTGGACACCTATAGCATATAGCTGCCATACAAACTGAACGATAATTTTCAAGTGCGTGTATGGAAAACTTTTTTGTTTGCAAAGATATCGTTTTGAAATTTTGGAAAAATTATTATTCGTAGCATCGCTAAAATTTCCAAAGAAATTGTTTAGATCGGACCACTATAGCATATAGTTGTCATACAAACTGTCCAATCAAAACGCAGTCTTTGTAAGAAAAACTTTTTTGTTTGTTAGGTGATCGTCAAAAAATTTAGCACAGATTATAATCAAAGGCATTGCTACAATCTCCAAAGAAATTGTCGAGATCTGGGTACTATAGCATATAGTTGTCATACAAACTGACCGACCATTTCAAGTGTTTGTAAGGAAAACTTTTTTGTTTCATAAGCTACCTTCACGAAATTTGCCATAAATTATTATTTGGAGTATAGCTATAATATACGTAGAAATTGTTCAGATCGTACAACTATAGCATATAGCTGCCATACAAAGTGATAGCTCAAAAGCAAGAAAAAATGGTTTTATACCATTCAATGCTCTAGAAAAAAACACCTGTAAAGGATATATTGGTTTCGTTAACGTTTTTTGTTGTTTTTGTTCCTTATCCTAGCTCAAAGTAACAGTTAAACACAATACTCAAGCAACTAACCTCAAAATAAATACAACTCTGGGCTGCAAAATCACTCGGCGGTTACTGCAAAGCTTAAATTTTTTTCTCATACCTTTTTTCACCAAATTTAAAATACTTTCGTACTAAATTTCTCAAAACTGCAGTCAATTTACATGACGCCATACTTTCATCTATATTTCAACGAAATCTCTATCATTAAAACATTTTCAGCAATGCCTGCTGTTAGTGATCTCTCTTTGACGTACTCGCCACTACATTTTTCGCGGCATATGTACTGCATATACATAAATTAATACACAGAAATATGCATATCCATACAAATATACATACATATCTAACATATATGTTCCTGTTTTGCTTTTGTTGTAAACATTCGCATTTGAATTGAAAATTGATGCTACATTTTTGATTGTAGAAATCTGTATTTTTATTGATGTTGCGCACTGATTGAAAAGTGATTTTGAGGTCAGCGCTTTTGAAAGGCATGCGCGCAAAACAAGTGATTGAAGAGCGCCTCAATTTTTTTTGGCGAAATTTATTGACGAAAACTACATAAAATTGACTGCCGTTGGCAACTGTGCGCGCTGTGTACTCATCAAGTGGCAAGTACTCTACATACAATTTAGATACTTTAAGTCAACAGGGACTTAAGCAACATTAAAGCGCTTAACAAACACGCGTCTACACATTTCCAAAAAAAAAAAATTCCAGAGCCGGCGCGCCTCTTAATTTCTGCACAATTATACATTGTAGAACACACTTAAGTGCAATCTGCCTAAGTTAAAAACAAGAAAACATGCACACACACATGCGCGCGCTGCCGCACTTGACGCGTCGCCGCTACCACACTCCAGCGCGTATTAAACTCATTAAGTATGCGCCGCATGCGCTACGGACGTAGCGTGCGCTCCACTAAAATGCAGCAGCGCTAATCTAAAAATCTCTTACGAAAATCCAGAATTTCAATTTCTGACACACTTAATTGACGGTGGCAAAGCAAACAGCACAACAAACACAAACCGAGCAATCAAATGTCAAGCAGACTAAACAAACATACATACATGTCTGCCTATAAATAGCCGGACTATAAAAAGCTTAAGCAACAAGACAGCTACGCGTCCGGCGAAATCGCAACGACAAGGCAAATAAGTCAAGTCAGCAGTCAACAGCTGCACAACAACAACAAGACGACAATTGAAGATTGTGACAGTCGGCGCTGACGGACAGACTGATTGCTGCGGCTGTTAGTCATTTGCCAGCCGTACGAGAGCGGTACGTGCTTTGTATAAATAATACAATTGCGAAATGTGCGCGCGATGGCGCTGTGTCTACTGCGAACGCGGCTCCGCGCGGAGTTTATCTCATTTAAATCTGTTTATGCGCATAACATTTGCGCTTTTTGGGGTTAAACTTTGCGTCGCATATGGGAATGAAAGGTGTGTGTGCGAGTTGCGCGCACAGTCTGCCGGACGGACATGCACGAAGCAAAGTGGCTGCTGACAAAGCGCCGCAAAAGCGCGCACAAAAGTACGCGCGCGCGTTGCTTAGATTTATGGACCGCGCGCAAAAACATCAAAATTGTCAACGCGGCGTTTGGAGGTAAAAAAAAGCAGCAAGAATGAAAAACCCCAAAAATGTGCGCACAACAATAATAATAAGAGCAGCAATGAATTGTTATGCGCATTTTAATGAAATTTGAAAAGATTTTAATGGCGGTGGCGGTGACAATTGAAAAATAACAAAGCGCCGCAACGCGCTTAAGTGTGACTAGAATATGACAGTGCCGGCCAAACAGCGCGCATGTGAAGGAAGGTGTTGACAGACAGATAAAAAATGCGGTAAAAAAGTGTTAAAAAGTGTGTTGGCGGCGCAGTGCGCGGCAGTATAGACTAAGCAGCGGTTAACGGTGCAATTAGCGGCGCAAACGCTACAGAGGTATTATAAAGATGAGCGCAGAGTTGTGAAAGCGATTAAAGCTACTGATTTTGTATGTAAAATATTGCAGAGTTCCTATGCGCTTCAGCAGCTGTTGATGTGCCTTTGTAGGCAAGTCCGTCAAGCAATGGCGTATTAAATCTGTTAAATGTTAATTTTGAAGCAACAACAACGAAAAACAGCCAATCTTGATGAAAATGATAGCAAATTTTGTTGTTGTTGTTGTTGTTGTTGTTGTTGTGGCAAAAATAGGTTGCCGTCCATACAGACATTTCTCATTGCACTCAAAGTACTCTATGGATTGCTGATGTCAATTTCGATAGCACATAGATATGTATATATATGGATATATGTATTTATGTATATATATATTGAATTCGTAAATATGTACATATATGTATGCACATACCAAAAGTACTCGTTTTCATGCCACTGCTAAGCGACAAATGGAGCAGCCAACAGAGGCATCACAGACAGCTGCGATTGGAACATGCAAACTTCGCCATGCGCTGGCGGCGCAGATGAGCGCTTATGCCTTCAAATATACATTTATGCCTTCAAATACATATATATGCTTCCAAATACATATATACACTTTCAACTACATGCAAACACTTTGATTATGCATATATGTATGTGTGCCGACGCACAGCTGCCTCATCAGCGCGTGAAGCAACGCTTGACTGACGGCCCGCGCCTCTCTGACTTTGCGTCGCTAACTCTATTTGCGCCCAATACCACTGGGTTAACTACACAAAAATATGCACGCATGCACACACACACGTGTATACATGATACTGTGCCGAAAGATTTATTTATGCGGTGGCACTGCGCTGTTGCACATCGATTATGGCGTAAATTGTTGGCATCGCAGCGCTGATCTCTTATTGCTTTGGAGGATTTAGCTGATTTGAATTTGAACCGTGTGTCAACATTGCGTGATATTTTTGGACTAATGAAAATTTAGATTACAACAACAACATTTACTATATGTGTATTTAATTTATGGCAGCACGCGTTATCATGTCATAAGTGTGGTGGGGTTGGGGCGTTCAAGGTGATTTTATATGGAAATCTGATTGGAGCGGCAGCAAATATTAGACTTCAGTGACTGTACGGAAGATGCATCAGTTTGGTGGAATATTTTATTGGAATGATTGACTATAGTAAGTTAATGAATAAGTTAGTGAGTTAAAAACAATATTTGAGCGAAGTTAAAAGCTGAGTCCTCACGCCTAGACTGCTGGAGGTATTTTCAAAAATCTAGTCCTCTTTTTCCTCATTTTTGTTTGACTTCTCCTTCACGACTCGATAGAGGGAAGAATGAAGCCAACTAGATTTGTAGTCCTCATTTTTCTCAACTTTTGTTGACTTTTCCTTCATCTTTAGACTTTTCCGTCTTCTTTTATCTAAATTTTATTCTAAAAAAACCTTCGTTTTAGTAATATTATACGTATTCGCTATGGCGCCTTCTTTAATCATAAATTGTCGCTTCCAAGTAGTACTTCCAAACCTTTTGCTATTGTGACGTCATCTTAGCAAAAAAGTCTTTAAATTTCATATTTTCTATGATTTGTCGAAAAATATTTTGATGGTATAATTGATTGTAGTAAGTTAAAGATGAAATTTTAGTGTCGTTCTAAACGAGAAAACTGCTGGAAGTGATTTCAAAAGTCACCAGAGTTTGTAGTCGTATATTTCTTCAACTTTTATGGACTTATCTTTCAACTTTCGACTTTTGTGTTCCTTCTTCTCTAAACTTTATTCTAGATAACATATTGAATACCCTCGTTTTGGTATCTGTATTCATAATCGCGCCTTTTTTAACCAGAAAGTATCACTTGCAATCGGAAAATCGTCATTTGTTGCAAATGTGACGTCATCTTAGAAAAAAAGATCTTCGAACTTCATACTTTCTATAATTTGTAAAAAAAAATATGGCGATTGTAAGATTATGTTTAGTAAGTTAAAGAGGAAATTTAAGTGGTGCTCTAGCCCAAGGACTAACCAAAGTGTCTTCAAAAGTCATCTTGATTTGCCTTTCTGCTCAAATTTTTTTGACTTCTCTCTCTCTTCATCGTTCGACTCCGGTGTTAGATACCACTTGAGGACATTCGTTTTGGTATTTTTATTCATAATGGTGCCTCCTTTAACCAAAAAGTAACCTTTTGAAACCAGATGACGCTACGATAGCAAAAAGTTAAATTGAGGAAATTTGAAGGAAGTTTTTGCTAATATGACGTCACAATAGTAAAATACATCGACTTAGTTTCCTTGCTATCATGACGTCATTTTAGCAAAGATGACCTTCAAATTTCATACAGCATAATTAAAACTTGAGAGCACGTAAATATTCATTTGGAGCTTTTAAAGCTCTTTGGAAAGATCGTTCCGAAACAAATTTAACTATATACTTGCTTTGTTCTATTTAAAGAAAACTTTATTGTTCATAAATTATTTCTTTATTGTAATTGCTTACCAAAAACACAAAAACACTTGTTTGCGTTCATATAAAATTATTACACTTTGGCAGGCAGGATATGCTTATTTGGTATCTGAAATCATTCCTGCCTTTGTTGAACACTGGCTGCATATTTTTTGGTGACTATGCATAAGCTCCTTAAGCAGATTTATTGATAATTAAGCTAAGATGAATATATAAGGTTCATATATTATACGTAAGCTTATTGAATAATGCATCATACAAATTATCGCGGTTTTAGCGCTCAAGCAGGGCTGTCACTGATTTACAAATTCAACTCAAGGCTTTGCAATAAAAAAACTCAAGTTAAACTCAAGTCCTTATATGGAAAACTTCTTTATTTCAAAAGCTATCTTGACTAAATTCGGTGAAAATAATTATTTCAGATATGGCTATAACCCGCCAGGAAATCATTGAGATCGGACGACTTTAGCGTATAGCTGTCATACAAATTGGCCAATCATACTCAAGGCCTTGTATGGAAAACTTTTTTATTTCACAAGCTATTTTCACTAAATTCAGCAGAAATTATTATCATAGATATCGCTATAAACTCTGAAGAAATTATTCAAATCGGACTACTACAACATATAGCTGCCATACAAATTGACCGTTGAAACTCAAGTCTTTGTATGAAATTTTTTTTTGTTCCACAAGCTATCTTCACTAAATTCAGCACAACTTATTATAATACATATAGCTAAAATCTCTGAAGAAATTATTCAGATCAGACGACTTTAACATATAGCTGTCATACAAACTGACCGTTGAAACTCAAGTCATTGTATGGAAAACTTTTTTATTTATCAAGCTATCTTCACAAAATTTGACATATATTATTATTCAAAGTATTTCTATAATATCCGTAAATATTATTCAGATCGGGCCACTATAGTTTATAGCTGCCATACAAACTGATCGAACAAAATCAAGCAAAAAATGCTTTTATACCTTTTCATGCAACTATGAAAGATATTTTAGCTTCAACTCAGCCGAAGTTAATATTTTTTCTCATTTTTATTATTTATTACCTCTCACCTATTTAATTTTTTAATCTTGTCATTCATGCGGCCCGAGTGTGTGCACTTAAATTTTAATTGAGAGCCGTTAATGTTTATGGCACAAGTGGCGCACAAGTGCCAAATATGAGCGCATGAATAATTGAGCGCTTGAAAGCATGTGTGGATGAACATTAAAAATACACACAAATTGATGCTGTGAATATACAAATCTATATACATATATTTATATACAAATATATATTTGTATATGTAACAGGAAATGTCTGAATTGCTGCGCAAGTGGTATCAATGCGAATTTATTTAATAAATCTTATAAATCAAAAGTGCTTCAGCAAGCGGCTGCACAGCGGCCGTTTGGCGAAGGTGTTGAGTTGTTGAACCGTTAGGCGGATGCATGAAATTGTTTCGAGCAGTTTGCGTTTGCAACGCACACGCTGTGGCAGACGACACCGCTAATTAGCGAGATGCGAACGAGCTAAACAACTAATTAAAAGCGAATGCGGGAGACTGCCACTTGGCGCAGCGAGTAGGTGGTATGGCACGAAGCACGAGAAATGTGCAACTACGCTGACAACTTGCCACACTGTTGCACTGAAAGAAAGTATAAGCGCGTTAGTAGCGAAATGCATAATTTGGCAGCTAACATGTGGCATGAGGCAAGTTGAAAGTGGCAATAAAAGGCAGACATACCGTTAGATTGTCGCGCTGTGACACGAAAACAATAAAATATGAGCGCAAAAATTGTCTAAGCGAAAATTAAAATTTTACTTTTTCCAAAGCAGATTTTTGCCGCTTGCAACCGGCTAAGTGACTGGCGAAGAGGCAGCAGCAAATTAAAATTACAGCAAAATTGCCGACTCGGTAAAACTTGGCAAGCATTCAAGGTGTTGACAGCGCATGCCAGGCGGTCGCCAACAATCGTGCTGTGTGTGTTTGTGTGTGTGGCAGCCACAAATTGTCGCCTGCAAGTATGAAATATGCTTGGCAGCTCATTGTGGCCGTTTTGCAATGAAAAAATTGTGAAATTTCATTAAAGTATGCAACAACTCAGCACAATAACTGGCCAACACACAAGCCATACGGCCACTTGGCGCTGCGGAGAATGCGCGTGCGAAGCGCAATTTGTGGAAACACCCGTACATACAACACATACAATTGTGGAAACACACACCCATATGGAGCTTGTGACCAACATTGCAGCCTGCCACAAAGCCTGCAGTAAACCAACGACTGCTTGTGTTGCACCGCACTGCAGCGCGGTATGTGGCGAGTTGGCGCAGCAAAAGCCGTAACTCTCTGTTTTGTTGCTGTTGTGTTATGTGGCAGGTTGCACGATGCATGTTGCTATGCGGCAGCATTTTGCGGTGTACAGGCAGTGGTTTGGTTGCTGGGATTAGCGGTGACACTTTTCAAGTGGTTTGAATACGATAAAATGGTGGATAAAGTGTTGACTGCTGTCAAAAATTAATTTAGTTTATTTTCAATTAAATATTTCTTTATAACTTTTTATGGATTAGCGTTAACCGACTACTATAGCTTAAAGCTGTCATACAAATTGAACAATCAAATTCAGTTTTTGTTAGGAAAACTTTTTTTATTTAAGGAGATATATTCACAAGATTCCGCATAGATTATTATTTGAGGTATCGCCATAATTTCTGAGAAAAAATTTGTAGATCGACTCAATAAAGCATATAGCTGTCATACAAAGTCAACGATCAAACTCAAGTCCTTGTATGGAAAACTTTTTTCCTTGGTAAGACATCTTCACGAAATTCAACACAGATTACTATGTGAGACATTGCTATTATTTTCAAGAAAAAATTTTCAAATCGATTCACTATAGCATATAGCTACCATACAAACTAAGCGATTAAAATCAAGTCCTTGTACGGAAAACTTTTTTATTTGAAAAGATATCTTGACAGAAATTGGCATAGATCATTATCCAAGGATATCGCTACTATCTGCGAAAAAATTGTTCAGATCGTGCAACTATAGCATATAGCTGCCATACAAACTAAGCGATCAAAATCAAGTCTTCTTGTATGGATAACTTTTTTATTTGACAAGCTATTTTCGTGAAATTTGGCACAGATCAATATTCTAGACTAGCGCACAAAATTCGTAAAAATTTTTGAGATCGCACCACTATAACATATAGCTGTCATACAAACTAACCACTCCAACAGAAGTCCTTGTATGGAAAACTTTTTCATTTGACAAGATATCATCACAAAATTCTGTACATATTATTATCTTAGATATTGCTACAATCTGTGAAAAAATTGTTCAGTTCGTGCAACTATAGCATATAGCTGCCATACAAAATGACGGCACAAAATCAAGTAAATAATCTTTTTACGCCCTTTTCAACTATAAAAATGCACTAGTGAAGGGTATTCTAGCTTAATTGCAACCGTATGTTGTTTTCATCCCTTTTTATTTCAAAATTATTTATTTTTATTTAAAAAATATTTATATATTAATTTTTTCCTAAAAAAATAAATACTTTCATTGAACATTTCATTCCTCAAAAATTATTTTCCTCCTCGCTGAACATTCAATTAATTTAAAAGTATCAGTGCCAATTTGCGCTAATTTCCTTTAACTGAATACTCAACTAAATTTGACTCTCAACAGCTCAAGCCAACACCAGCACCAGTCATCAGCCCCCATCACGCATCAGTGGTATTTCAATCAATTATTCAATAACAATTATTCAATGAAGACAAATATTTTCAGCCACTCACATTTAATAAAGCAACACATTCAAGCAATGTGCTGTGCAGAAATTTGCACCAAATTGTCCAATCAATTGGTGGCATAGCAAACACAAACGCCAATAAATTTGCAATAATAAAGGAGTGCACAGTAAACTGGCGGAGTTGCGCGCTGCGGTTAGAAATGAGACGCAGCTGCCAAGGCGGACTTTGCAACCAGCAATCAATCCACAAATACACACACACGCAGCAAAAGCAGCAATTGCGTCAAAGCAACATCCTACTTGCAACACCACAACAATTGCCGAACGCTTGAATGGCGTTGTGGCATAATGCTGAGCATCTGCTGCAACAACGGCAGACGCCGCATGTTGGTGTGGTCAATAATAAGCCCCGCCATGAGCCGCAAGCAAGCAGCTGGCGTTTGGCGCGCGCCGACATACCAACTGAATTAGTTGATTGCGGGCTCGCATAGCACACCGAATGCCATGCCGCGCGGGCAGCGAGTGGGCTTGCACATCCTGTTGCGTTGAAGCAAGCAGCCAGCCGATAGGCGTTGTAGGCACTTGGCTTATCGCCATATCAGCTGAGCCACTACTCAAACCACTTTTTTGCGCAAAATCAGCGCGTAAATGGATGACTTGTTAATTGTGAGCTTTGTCGAGGCGCGCTGAAAATTCTGCGATAATCTACAATGCTGTTGAACTAAGCAACACTGAGTGGGAAGATTATGTGGTGATTGAGAACGGCAGATATTTTCTTCTAATCAAATTAGTAGGTATTTGACTTGAGGATACTACTGTAACTGGTTCGCATTCTTCAAAGTGTGGACATTTAAGCTAGCACACAGGTTGTTGGCACTGGACAAATAAGTTATGTAACAATATGAGAAGCTTGGGAAATAAGCCGTCTGAAAGAGAGAGGGAGAGAGAGAGAGACCAAATTCGAAGTCTAGGTTACCCTCATCAAACCCATCGTCCTTAATGTACTCGTAAGTCACTCCACCATTAGGACTTTTGCATCAACGGTTTTGCCACCTACACTTGGCCCTATCATCTAGAAGCCTCCTAACTCTCTAAATATCCCTCCCACTCCATGTCATCGTCGGAGATCTAGTCATTCACACAGTCAGACACACTCAAGGCTCTTCTTAACCTGATTAAGATGTATAGTCTATGTTACTAGATTATCGGGGTTTAATCTCGGGTAAAACAAACTCATTTTTCGTGATACCACAAATAATATACTTGATCCAGCGACTCCGTCCTACTTAAATATTCCTCGGAGGTATTTGCGCGTAGAAGATGCCACTAGGATGCTAGAACAGTGGTCCAAGTTATCAAGAATGCTGTATAAATTTCGTAATGTCCCTCTCTGGAAGCTTTTAAGTGTTCAGTTTCACGGAGACTGATAACTACCTCCATTTACCGTCTATGTCCACGAGTGTTATATGTAGAATGACATTATGGTCGCATTCTTCGCTTACTCATTAAATTTTGAATCATTCTAAAAAATGACAAATTCATTATTCCCAACTTTCTCAGCCATAATTAGTCATTTAGCCAGCTAAGTGAGCGCTACTCAGCGGATTCAGGTCAGCTGACTAACTCGCAGCACTCGAAATCTCATTAAAGCGTAAATAATTTCGCTATTAGCGCACAGAGCAAGGCATAATAAAAATGAAGATAAGTAATAGTAATTACGAAGAAGAAGAAGACAGTGAAAATGTGTCATGGCGCGAGGGGAAGAATGCGCCGGACGTGATATTGAATTTTTTCCCAACACCTTTTGCCAGCTATTTCGGATATATTAAAATGTCGGCAATTAATGGGCTATTCAGAGGGACTTACAGCAACAAAAACAACAATATGTAAGAAATTACAACAACGACAACAACATATTTTAAATTACAACAACAACAAAGATCGCTGGGATATTCATTTATGGAATAACTGCAACAATAACATGTTGGATATTACGAAAACAACAACAACATGTATGAAATTACAACAACAACAACGACAAGAAAAGTGAATGTAAGTGCCGAGAAACAGCTAAATTTCCACAACAATACGAATTATAACCAATAATAGCCAAATAACAACAACAACAATCGCGGTAATGAAATTGAGCAGATTTAGATATGGCGTGTATGTGTTCATTTATATGTTTGTGTGTGTCTGTTATATGAGCCGGAGTAAAAAAGTGAATGAGAGAAAATTAAGTTGTCGGAGGCATGTTGCCTTGTTGTGGCGTTGCGAGCGCGCAAGACCCCTGTATGAGCCACTGCTGCCACTACGACTGCCACCAAGCCGGCCTCTACCTGCCGGCTCCGATGTTGCAGTTGTTTTTGTATAAGCATGATAAGCTTAATAAGCCGAATATTGCTGTAGGATATGACATGGCAAATTTGTGCCGCATTATTGCTGTATTACAAGCAGCGGCGGCGCGATCTGATCTGCCGATTGGCTACACCTGCCGCTGTGCTGGGAAGCTACACAGCCAGTTTTCGGCTGAATAGCTGCTGTTAGTAATGAAAATATTTTTGTAATTTTCTACTCAACACACACGGTGGGGCTTTTATCGATTGCTGTTGTTGCTATTGTTATTTTTTGTTGCCTTTTTGCTTTTGTTAATGAAAGATTTAAAATCCGATTAAAACCATTAACACTTTTTGGAGCGCACACAATGTGTACAAACGACTGGCAATGTGGCACGATGGTGTGGCATAACTGGGCGCAACTTAGGCAGGTACAAACTGGCGGCGCGCGAGGTGGCGAAGGAAGTGCTGTAGCGTTTGGGCAGGCATACGCGGTTTAGCTGCAATGTGAGCAATTTATAAATAGCGACAGCATATCCGATCTTCATTTATAGCTATAGGCGAGTAGACGAGCAGCAACAGCAACAAAGTAACTATAAAGCAGCAACAACAAAAGCAAATACACTAACAAATAATTTGTTGTTGCTTGGCGTGCCAAAGGCGCTCATGTCAGTGGGCTGTGCGTTTATAGTGTTGTTGTTTTTTTATTTTTGTTGTTGTTTTTATTTTTTATTGTTGTTTTTATTTTAGTTTTTTTTATTGTTGTTCTTGCTGCCGCTCGCGTTGACGCTTCGAGTTATTTCTGCTGTTGTTGTTAGTTTTATTGCCAGCAATGATGATGTGCGGAATGTAAACAATGCCAACAACAAAACGTACAAAAACAATGGTGTCATGTTTATTTTACCAAGCGTTTTGTTGTTGTTGTGTTTTTAGCTTTGTTTGCCTTTTTTATACCCTGAACAACAGGAAGAAAACAGCGGAGAACACTGTGAAATATACATATGTATATACATACATACATATATAGAAATGATCAGCAGGACCCGCTAGATCGCTTTAGACATGTTCGTCCGCCCGCCCGTCAGACCGACTGTCCGTATATATGCGAACTAGTACTGCAGTTTTTGAGATATCGGTCTGAATTTTTGCACACGTTCTTTTATTACCAGGAAGTTGCTTATTTGTCGAGATTATAGATATCGGAAAACTATAGCATATAGCTGTCATATGAACTGAACGATCTGAAACAAGCTCTTGTATGGAAAACTGTCTTATTTAATGAGATATCTTAACAAAACTTGGTATGCTTCACTAACCAAAACAGTCATATAATACCCGAAGAAATTTTCGAGATCGGACTACTATATCATATAGCTGCCATACAAACTGAACGTACAAACTCAAGTCCTTGTATGAAAAACTTTCTTACTTGATGAGATATCTTTACGAAATTTGGTGTGCTTTTTTAAACAAAGCAGTTATATCATATCCGAAGAAATTTTCGAGATGGCACTACTATAGCATATAGCTGCCATACAAACTGAACGCTCAAACTCAAGTCCTTGTATGGAAAACTTTCTTATTTGTTGAGATATCAACACAAAATTTGGCATGAGTCTATGTTTCAGGTAACGGTACAATCTCCACAAAAATGGTTCAGATCGAAACACTATAACTTATAGCTGCCATACAAACTGACCGAAAAAATCAAGATAAATAACTTTTTATACCCTTTTATACTATAAAAACTGCACCTGTGTAGGGCATTATAGCTTCGGTGCAGCCGAAGTTAACGTTTTTGCTTATTTGTTTATCATTTGTTGCACCCATCTTGCGTGTTGAAATGTTGAAGCATTTATTTTTGAAATTCAAAAGTTTTTATTTCTTCATTATCTTGTATAAATATACATTTACATATATGTATGTATATGTGCCTCTATATATGCCAGTATTTACGAAAGTGTGTATGAGAGTAAGCGTGTGTTTGTATATGTAAATATGCGTGAGCGAGCGCATTTCCTCACTTTCCTCACTTTCCGCATTTGAATACATTTTATTCGGCAATTAATTAATTAGCGCCCCGGCGGATTTGTTAACAATTGGCAACCGCTTCGGAGACAGCACCCACAGGGTTCAAGTGAGCGCTAACTGCAGTAAAAAATCAACGAGTGTGTTGATCTATATCTGTATATTATTCAATGATGCTCACGTGTGGAGTTTTACGGCCGTACTTTTGGAGCGTCAGAGCGCTCGTTCGGCTTAATTGGAAGTGTGGCGCATTTTTCAGGCATTTAAATATACTGAGGCGCATATACATACCTATGTATATGTAATACCTTATTTATATAGTAAAATCCAGAATTGTATATTTATTTTGTTTTTATAAATAAATCTTCTTTAGTCAACAAACCGTGTATAATTTATGCTTCCGGGCATTTATAGACTCTTTAAAATGCAATTAATTTTCTTTAATAACAACTCTTTAAGCTTTCAAGCCAATCATATGCACATTCATATACATACATTCTCACATTATAACTCACCAAGTGTCAAAAGAATTTTCTCTCAAGAAATATTGAGGTTAAGTCGACTAAAATGCATTGTACATACCTGGAATGAAAGCAGAAAGCAAAAATTAGAAAAAATAAATAATACATATATATAGAGGTGAACATATTTTATATAATAATAGTGAAAGGTTTTAAGCTTTTTTTGAAATAAAGTATTTATAAATATTTTTTTTTAATATTTTTAAAATATTGGAATTGAGTGCGAGCATAGCAGTGTTTCAACGGTTTTGAAAACACCGGTTCGGAGGTACGCGATTAAATTCTGTGTGAAACTCGGTAAATCTGCGACAGAGACGTTTCATATGATCAAACAGGCTTACCCAGTATCTTTAGCAAAAAGTGGTGTGTTTCAGTAGCACTAGGCCTTTTTGGAGGGTCAGTAAGAGATCGCTGATGAAGACCGTGCTGGGAGACCTACAATGGGCAAATCCAAAATGAATTTTTTGACATTAAGGGCATTATCCACTATGGATTTGTTCCTTCTGGACAAACCGTCAACGCCAAGCTTTACGTGGAAGTCCTCAAGAGACTCAAACGAAGAGTCAATTGGATCCGACAAGACATCGCCGTCGATTGGAAGTTGCACCACAACAACGCCGCGGCTCACACCCCCTTTCTTGTGAATAGCTACCTTACCAAGGCCGGCATCCCAACACTGCCGCAGCCGCCCTAGAGCCCAAATATGGCCCTCCGGACTTTTTTCTTTTCTTGCCTGAAAAGGCCGATAGAAGGGGATCCAAGCAGCATGCACCTCGGCTCTCAAGGCTATTTCATCTCAAACTCATCCTATGTATCATGCCTTGTTGAGCCCAGATGCTTACAGCGTAGTCTTGCCAATGCGGGCACAAGAGATGCTCTACTGTTACCCTGGTGCCTTGCTCTACACATTTTCTCATCGATCTGTCAGCTCTCCATAGAGGAATTTTGTGCTTTTTTGTGATTACAAATATAATATATCCCTTTTTTCCGGGTTAAATATCAGACCTGCATTCGATGCCCAATTCTAGACTGTATTGAGAGTTTTAATGGTAGGGCGAGGAGTTTTCAATTGACCTGTTATACACGATTTTGGTTTCCAATTTGGTAAAAATCGGAATTATGTTATTGAAAAAGGCTTCCAGGGATATAATCCCTTAGATTCCATAAGAAAAATTTCTCAATAAAATGAAAGTAAGAATCTTATACAAAATTCTCGGGCGCATAAAGAAGGAGTGGTAGGTTAACTCACTTAGGTTGAGCAATAAAGAGACGCAGTAGCTTTATCTTCTACTTCTTTACACAAAATTCAGTATTACTGATTTACACAGTCTTTCTTCAGCACTTCTGATTTATAGCACATTAAATTCCACAAAGAATTTCTCAAACTCTTTAACCCACTTTTATTAGTAAACACAGCTATTTCTAACGCTTTCGCACGATATTTCTGTGTCTGAGATTAGATACCATATCTAATACACATAAATCTCGTGGACTATGCCGTTTATGACTCATATTAAGCAATTCTCTGGAAGTTAAGCTACAATCGTCATGCTTTAATTTTTTATGACCCAACCCAACGCAACTCCCCACATACCCCCTCATACCATCTCAAATACTCGACTAAAGTTTTAATTGAAAAAAGCGCTTACTTTTCAACTCCGCCGCCAACCGCCAGCATGCTTTGCTCCCATATATCACAGCATCTGCAGCCAGCTATGCTAACGCTTAAAAATACAAGTGTAATCTTAATGAATCGCCAACATTTCTAAGCTCTAACTGTCGGCGTTGCACACAGAAGCGACATGCAGCAGGCAAGCAGGCGGACAGACAGCAGGACGGACATGCATGCAGATAGACAAGTGTAGCTAAACAGCTTTCCAACTATAATGATAGCACACGTACATATATATGTGTAATTATTATGCAGCGCAGTAATCGCCATAAATCTGGCTCAGCGCACGAGCACACACACATACACATGAAAATTTATATGAACGCAAGCTTTTAAACCAAAATTCTATGAATAGCAGGTGTATGTGTGTGTTCTTTTCACTTGCCGGCATTTATACCGCCGCTCTACAGCCGCGCGCTTAAGAAATTGTGCATGAATTAGTTCCGCAACCTTTTAAACCGACTCGCCGTTTATAGAAATCTCTAAATTACTTTGCTTGCTCCCGTATTTTTCACATATTAATTATTAGATGGATTCTTCAACGACACGGCAGCGTTTACGCTGACAGGAGAATGTTGTAAATGACAAAAATTTGCATATGTCCATGCGCCGACATGAGCAACATGACAAAAAAATGTAAGGAGTCATGAAACAGGTACCGCGGTAGCAGTCTGTGCGCTGAGGTCGCTGCGTTCAACCGCATAAACTTGCTGGGTCGTGTTGTCGACAACTGCCGCCAGGCAAAGCTGGTCTTCGGCATGACTGGCTGGCTGGTTGGTGCGTCCAACGGCTTGACTGTGGCAGCCAGTTCAACGGCGGTTCATAAATAATCACGGTTACGAGCGTTAATAGTATTCACTTTGATGTTTTTTTTTGTCGATGCGGTCCACCGTTCGCCATTCTTTTAGTATTTGCAGCAATTTTTCTACTGCTACGCCGTGTTGCGTGCGCATTCCAAGCTTGTGTTGCATAAATTTGCATGCCACATAGCACAGAGCGCGTCTCAATGCCATTTCCTGTGCCGTTGCCTGCTGTGCGTCAGCACTACCTACACTCTACCACATTTGCAACTTGCAACCTGCGCTGTCACCAAGTGCTTTTTCTGTGCTCTGTTCTCCACTTTCCTATTTCTTTATTTCCCTTTCCCCCCTCCCACACGCAACTTTGGTGTGCTGTCATTTAGCCAGCAACTAGCATGTGACTGCCTTGACTTGTCGCATGTTGCATGTAGGTAGCTTGCACGTATGTATTTACATAAATGCTGCGTGTGGCATGTGTCCATGTCGACTTGTAGCATTGCTCGTCGACACGGCATTGGCGCTTCTCCATCAGCATCACGAAGACATTTCGCCTGTCACACTAATATACCATACATGCCTTCTCATACACATACACACATATATGTATATATAAAAATTTATGTTTATATCAACTCGACACAGGATAGCTACGCCGCCATTGGCCCCTGGCAACATAAGCAATAAATTTGCATAAACCAGAACTCGAGCTCGTTCATTTTGCTATTTTGCGTGTTGTTGTCAGTGCCACCTGGCGCTTTTTGTCCACGAAATTTTACCAGCCACCAGGAATGTCAATAACTTGCTCGGTTTGGTAATTTATTTTCGTAATTACATTTATCACAGTAGTGTAGCAGTGCGCTGGGCTGAAAGTATCTATTATCTACTCATATTTTGCCATTTTGTTGGTAAGACCCGAGTCTATGCTAGTTTGGCTATACTACTGCCTGAGGCATACTCAGTAATCGCTCTAACCCAATCGCCTATAATTGGTCTTTGATGACGTGCTCCTGAGAGCTTACTGAGCGTCAAACTATTAATGAGTTCACAGGCTAAAGAATCAGTGTGAATAAACGGAATGGACTCGCAAAATCCGAGTATATGTATACGCACTAGCTCTCGAGAATCTGAAAACCGTGGCTGATAACGCGACTATGCCTGTCACTGTCTGTCTCTTTCTCTCTCCATGTCTGTTTTTTTTCTCTCTTCCTTTAACTTCCTCTCTCTTCAAAAATCATAGCTATTAGTAAGGCTGAGAGAAAGAAAAAGCAACTTATGGCCTGGACTGGACAGTTAGAACTGGACTTGGATTTGGACTGTTGAACTATTAAGCACCCGGTAGCCAGTTGATCGTGACTGGATGTCATAATATCGGGAATACTTTTTTATGGAAATATATGATCACGGATAATAAAATCATGGCTAATATCGCATCTTCTTGGCTTTCTTTCCCTCTCTGTTCAAAAATCTAACAATTTGTAAGAATGAGACAAAGGAAAATCAGCTGTGCGACCTGAAGGTGGCTGTGGTGAGTCCCTGATAATCAGCTGATCGGCAGTGTGTACTTTTTCAGATGTCAGAATATCAGGGCATACTTTTTTATAGATATATATATTCTGATATATGCTCTTTTTCTCTCCCGCTCTCTTCAAAAATCATAACATTTAGTAATTCAAAGGGAAAGACAAATCAGCTGAGTGACAAAAACTTGGCTCTGACGAGTATATGATAGTCAACTGATCGCGGTTGTCTACTTTTTTAGATCTCTAAATATCCGTGAATACTTTTCTCCGGAAATATATTGCTCTGCTATTTCTCTCTCTGTCTACCACACTTCTCAAAAATCACAACAATTAGTATGACTGAGAGAAAATCAAATCAGCTGTTTGTATCGAGCTTGGTTGTGGTGAGTAAATATTTGTCAGCTGATCGTAGGTGTGTATTTTTTAGTTCACAAAACATCAGGGTATCATTTTTTGATCGCAATTTATTCCAAATATTCATTTAGAGTTGAAATCTCTCATAGAAATTTATTTTTAATATAGTTTTCTTCAAATAAACTTCAATTTTTTCTGCAGAGAAAAGCCGAGTGCTTCAAAGGATATCCCATATCCATATTTCCTAAAACCCGCCCTACAATTACTATAAAAGCCGAAAGACACCACTTCGGTACTAACCAGTCCAAAACGCAAACAATGGTGATAATATCATTTTACTTCCAAATAGATTCAACTTACTTCAACATACCTCGGCAGATTTATGCGCACATCGTGTTTATAATTCAAGCATAACCGAAAGGTGTGAGTTCAAGGGGCGCAAACGGTTGCATATACAATTACCGCGTACACGCATTACTAATACCAAATAATGATGGGTGAATGTGAGGCCATTAAATGCCAAATGGACGCCACCTACTGGAGAGCATATCAAAGCAACAAAGAAAATATAAAAAACAACAATAACAACGCTTGCTAATGAAGTATGCGAGTATGCGAAGCTATTGATATATCACCACCTATAAAAATCTATTTCCGCAGGAGTAAAACACGTTGTTGCATGCAACAAATCCTTAACAGCAAATGATCTAGCTAACATATATAACGGGTGATTTTTTTGAGGTTAGGATTTTCATGCATTAGTATTTGACAGATCACGTGGGATTTCAGACATGGTGTCAAAGAGAAAGATGCTCAGTATGCTTTGACATTTCATCATGAATAGACTTACTAACGAGCAACGCTTGCAAATCATTGAATTTTATTACCAAAATCAGTGTTCGGTTCGAAATGTGTTTCGCGCGCGTGTTTTGTTCAGCGATGAGGCTCATTTCTGGTTGAATGGCTACGTAAATAAGCAAAATTGCCGCATTTGGGGTGAAGAGCAACCAGAAGCCGTTCAAGAACTGCCCATGCATCCCGAAAAATGCACTGTTTGGTGTGGTTTGTACGCTGGTGGAATCATTGGACCGTATTTTTTCAAAGATGCTGTTGGACGCAACGTTACGGTGAATGGCGATCGCTATCGTTCGATGCTAACAAACTTTTTGTTGCCAAAAATGGAAGAACTGAACTTGGTTGACATGTGGTTTCAACAAGATGGCGCTACATGCCACACAGCTCGCGATTCTATGGCCATTTTGAGGGAAAACTTCGGACAACAATTCATCTCAAGAAATGGACCCGTAAGTTGGCCACCAAGATCATGCGATTTAACGCCTTTAGACTATTTTTTTGTGGGGCTACGTCAAGTCTAAAGTCTACAGAAATAAGCCAGCAACTATTCCAGCTTTGGAAGACAACATTTCCGAAGAAATTCGGGCTATTCCGGCCGAAATGCTCGAAAAAGTTGCCCAAAATTGGACTTTCCGAATGGACCACCTAAGACGCAGCCGCGGTCAACATTTAAATGAAATTATCTTCAAAAAGTAAATGTCATGAACCAATCTAACGTTTCAAATAAAGAACCGATGAGATTTTGCAAATTTTATGCGTTTTTTTTTTAAAAAAAGTTATCAAGCTCTTAAAAAATCACCCTTTACATACATACATTTGTAGATAGATTTGTATTGACTGACGTAATAAATAGGCAATTCAACGAAGCGGATCACATTGTATTGAGAAATTACACGCAATCACCTAACTCACAGGATGCGAGCGCTCAAAAATGTGTACAAACGGCTGTGCATATGTAAGAGTGTGAGTATATGTGAAGTATAGGGATATCAAAGTATTCTAAGCTGTATTGTGCGTGGATCAAATGGAAAATCTGCAATTCACATGCAGCAAGTATTAGGAAAAAGTAGGGCTGAGAGGTTAGGTTAGCGTGTGAGTATGCATGTGAGTTACACATCCATTGGCACAGCCAAAGGTGCCGCGCCGACTCGATGAAACAATAAAAAGCACTTCAAATCTGTAACAACACAATGACAATGAGCGCAACGGATGCCAGTGCGAACTGGGAAGAAAAAACCAAAAAAAATAAAAAAAAGCAGAAGAAGCAGCAGTAGAAGGTGAAACAATGAAAGGAAAACGTTTGTACATTTGAATACCAGGAAAAGGCGTTACCGGCATTGCCGGCGAACAAACAAGGAAAATAAGAAGAAAATAAATAAAAAAATAAAAAATAAAACATAAAACAGAAACAAAAACAAAAAAACAGCAAAAAACCTTAACTTCGGCTACAACGAAACTAAAATACCCTTCATAGTTGCAAATTTTCCACAAGAACTTGATTTTTAACGTTCAGTTTGTATGGCAGCTATATGCTATAGTGAACCGATCTGGACAATTTTTGGGGAGAATGTACCGTTATTTTAAATAATAGTGTATGCAAAATTTTGTGAAGATATCTTGTAAATTGAAAAAGTTTTTCATACAAGGACTTAATTTTTAACGTTCAGTTTGTATGGCAGCTATATGCTATAGTTATCCGATTTGAATAATTTCTACAGATATTATACAATTGGTTTGGGTAATAATGCGTGCCGAATTTCGTGAAGATATCTTAACAAATAAAAAAGTTTCTCCCATAAGGACAGATTTTGATCGGTCAGTTTGTATGGCAGCTATATGCTATAGTGCTCCGATAAGAACAATTTCTTTGAGGAAGGTATTATTGCTTTGGAGAGTAATCCTTGCCAAATTTCGTGAAGACAGCTTGTCAAATAAAAAAATTTTTCATACAAGGATATGATTTTGAAGGACCAGTTTGTATGGCAGCTATACGCTATAGTGGTTCGATATCGACAGTTCCGACAAATAATCAGCTTCTTGGTAAGTAAACGAGATGTGCAAATTTTCAGATGGATATCTCATCTCGGAGTGACTATTTCGCTTATATAGAATCTGACAAATATGACTAAATCGAATCAGCTAAGTATTATATATATTATATAGCATATATTTTATAGAGTCTCCGATATTTCTTCTGTATGTTCCAAATTCTGCGCCAAACTTAAAATACACTGTTTAGGGTATAAAAAATAAATCACACGCCTAGACTGAGAGGCTATGAACAGAACGCACAGAGCTCGCTGCCTCAATAACAGCGCGCAAATTGTGGCAGGCAGCAGCAGCGCTGCTAATCAAACAATGCAAAATATGATAATGACAGCTTGTAGTGAGTGGGCGAACTGTATGCGAGCGCTTGTGTTTAGTAAAACGCGCTAATTATGTGCCACACACGCCGCAGTATTGTTAACAACAATCTGAGACTTGCATGCCACAAATGCGAAATACCTTTATGTGGGTGTGTAAGTGCAAGCCAGCTGCTAGGAAAATATGCAGTGTGACGAATAAGCTCAAATAAGGCTAAATTAAGGCATACATATGATAACATAACAGGGTTGCATTGTATACGAAGCGCAACGAATGACACACACGTTGGGTCAAATGAGCGGACAGCAGAGCACAGCATGATCCCCTAACTAGCTTAACATGTGAGTAGTGATACAAAAAAATATAAATTTACTATCCACACACGGCAGCTTGGCTTGGAAAAGCTGGAGTGGCGCAATATTTGGCTGTTCGTAATGCCATTATTACCGATAATTGCATTCGTTACGCGTCAGACGACATGACGAAACTATGAATGGTTGCATTACACATATAGAGCGCGGCAACAATGCTTGTTCGATTGACTGTTTGTAATATGATTTTCCAGCGAAATCTAATCTGTGCGCTGTCAGCACATAAAATAACTTTATCGAGAGGAAAGCAAATAAAAAGCGAAAAAGAAAATGAAGGCAAAACAGAGTGCTCTTAGACACACTGTATACTAATTTCTATAAACTCTGTAGTAACCTTTATTGTATGCTCATTGAGCTGCCCATTCAGCTATCAGCTACAGTAGTAGATAAGATTAAATATTTTTATTTTTTTTGGATTTTTTTTTTGCTGTTGAGCACAAAATCAATAATCGCTGTATTGATAAATAAATGCTTGTTACGGAAATGCTGGGGCTAATAAATCAAATACTATGTAAATATTGTATAAAAATGACAAACCAAAAACAAACATATATATAATACAAACATACAAATTGAAGCTGAATGTGTGTGAATTAGTTAATGGCGTGTCAATAATGCCACAAAACGTAGTAAGAATGGAATGAGCCAGCGAGTGGGTTTACAGGAAGTGTGTATTTACATATGTTTCACCAACTATACTTCTTTTCAAGTGCCTTGCCTCAACAGCGCGGGGATTTGTTTTGTGATTAGCGAGGCATTTTATAGAGATTTGTGGTAATGCTCTGTATGCCACATATTTAGTCAATTGAATTTAAAAGCGTATATGAGTGAATTGCTACGATGAAATTAATGATTGTTAATTATTTTTATTAGTTTACTAGAAATGGAAATAAATGTTGATAAACTCAAATTAAATGATTATTTCCGGTTTGACTTAAACCGGAAGTTTTAAGAGTCAGACGACTTATTGAATGAAAAGATCGAATGATCTGATTAGCCTAAAGAAAGCTCAACAAAAATTCAGACAGAAACGGTAAACACTTTTATAGTCTGGTTTGAAACATATTCAAGCGAGAAAGGACTTATTCAAGAACTGGAAGTCATAAGAATCAAATTTATTAAAAGAAAAGATCAAGCATTCTGATCTCACTTTCAAGCGGGCAACAAAAATCCTGATAGAGTCAATAAACACTTCTATAGCCTTATCAAAACATATTCAAGCAGCAGTGGACTTATTCAAAAACTGAAAGTCATAAGCCTTGTACGACCTATTGAACGAATGGATCGATTGTTCTGAGGTCTCTTTAAGGTGATCAACAAAAATCCTGACAGAATCAATAAAGACTTTCATAGTCTTAATCAAACATATACAAAAAAGATATGATTTATTCAGGAACCGGAAGTTATAAGCCTCATACGATTTATTGATAAAGATAAAGCATTCTAATCGCTCTTTAAAGTGATCAAGAAAAATCTTCGTAACGAAAATAAACACTCTCATAGCCTAATCGAAACATATCCAGGCAAGAGAAGACTTCATCTAAACATTAGATTAGGCTAACTTCACCAAAAATATGAAAGTCCTTTGTAGTTTTAGTGGTTATCGTGACCGCTTTTGGGGTAACATTCAGTTTGGTTGTCATTAAAGTAATCTAATGGCAGGCCAAGGAATCGTGCGGTTTCGATGGGTTCGGACTTTAGGCAGAAGAGGGCTGTGAGATGTGTAGAATACATTGGAAATGTAAATGACATGTGAGATGGTGGGTAGAGCCGTACAGGAACTCATGGCACGCCAGACATACTTGTATATTATATTTAGTTATTGGCGTAGAAACACCTTACGCGGCTATAGGCGAGTTGAAGAAAACAACAGATGAGAGTCATCTTTATACTTTTCTTTGAGTGTCTTTTTTTCTTTGGTGGGTCCTAAACACAGAAAACAGTCCAGAAGTAATTTTAAGTATTTTGGAGACTGTCCTTGGCAGGATAAAAATCCGGATCTGTTCCGTTTACGTAGACCCAACTGCCGCGGAAACGTCAAAGATACGATCGATATAGTGGGACATAATATCATAATCAATGGGGAACGGTAAAGAGTCATAGTTAATGACTTTTTCATGCTTGATGCCTTTGTGGATGTTGAAGTGGACGATCTTTGGTTGCAACAAAACCGAAGGTGGCCACATTTAGGCTATCATTAGACCTGTTCTGCTCTTGGATGGTAATACAATTAAGCCTTATCCTCTCGAGTGGTAACAAAATAAAGCCTTATCCAGCAACTAATGGAATTCGGTAAAAAATCTGATAATTTTCCAACTCAGCTGTCCAATGTCTCTTTAGTTGGACCATCGGGAACCGTAGAAGATACCACGTCTTGGTTGGCCAAATACTGGGCGTTCGCAAAGGTAGTGTTCCAGCGTCTCATATTCCTCCGCGAATGCTCTACATTCTTTCGAATCTTCTTTTTATATTTTATGAAGGTGAGATCTTAAGGTTACGTACCCTGTGATTAGATCTACAATATTAGTTAGTACAATTTTTCCCAAAAGTAGAATCTTTTTGGTCTGTCTACCATCAACTAACTAACCCAAAAGAACTCTATGGTATACTCGCAGTTGCTAGTATTTCAAAACCTGTGGTGTCCCTAGCTTCTATTGCTTCAAACAAGCCTTGAAGGAATAGCCTGAGGGCGGGATAAATGGGCTTGTGGCAGCTTAGCCGAATTGTAGCCCCAGCCTTCGACCTCGGCTGCCTGTTCATTTCCTTCTTTTGCTATGTAACTGGGTTTTCAGTGATATTAACCGATTTATCAAGCGCCTAGATATTGCATGTACGCTTGTAATCTAACGCAGTGAGACTTACTAATATATTAGCGCTATGGGAAGTCTCAAGACAGCCTAGTGGCAAACTAGGCTGTTCACCAGAAAGTTTATGGCGTATCGCCAGTTACCAGGCGAAAGGCTCGAACTAGGGATCGAAATTGGACTCAACGGATGGACCATCTGAGATGTAGCCGCGACCAACATTTGACAAGACAGCAGAAGCTAGCAAGGAAATGGCGAATCGAAGACAGTCAATAATATTTTATCATAATTCTAAGCGCCATAAAATTCTATTAAATTTTCAGAATAAATATTTTAATTTATATTTATTTTTCTTTGCATTTAGATAACTTTAAATAGCACCCTGTGACATTATAGCATTCACTTTAAGAAAATATCTTCTGCTGCAAATTCCACCACGTTAATGACTTTTGCTACTAAAATGTTAAGTGCCTGCTGCCTTTACTCAAAAGAAACGCAGCCAAAGTGGAAATAAGAAAATCTGCCATCTTCAAACCATTATTTTTTTCAATGCTAAAGCACAGCTATATAATTTTCATATGTGATTTTACACGCTTTTTATTTCGAAAAATGCTGCTTAGTTGCACCTTAATGAGATCATTTCAATTTATTTAAAAGCGATGCACGAATGCAAAAGTAATTACGCAAGCGAACGACTAAGATTGCGTGAAGAGTGCGTTTTCAAAGCGCGCGCAAATAAAAGCAAGCAACGAAGAAAGCCTATAAAGAATGCATAAAGACGCTGCCGGTGGGTAGCTTTGACAAACGCAAATCACATAGCCAACAACACGGCGGACGTGTGGTGAGCGCGGGTGTGCGCCAAACGATGCGGATGTGTCGCCCTTTGCCATTGTGTGCTGGCATTTATGCAATATGTGTTTGTGCGCGCACTTTGTACGTTGCTTTGCATTGCAAAGCGCGTCATGCAGCGGCTTTTTCGCCTTTGATTGCTGGCAGCTGTTTGCGTTACGCACTTAAAAGCACCAAATAAAAGAGCTTGCACAGCTGTAAGTCGTTAAGGATGCATATCCTGCAGCCGCAGCTGAGGTAAGATGTGCAGCCAACGCAGCCAAAGGCGAGGGTGAGCGCATAGCGCAGAGCAACGAGTAAGGCTAAGCGGACGCCAACACTGCAGCTTGTGTGAGGCGCTGTGAAAGCACTCAGCTTTTTGTGTTTTGTAACTAATTTACATGTTGTTGCCGGCAGGTGATTTGCTGCGACGCTAAGCGCGCGGTAGACGCTGAGTGCGCGGCAAGGATTGAGTGCAAGGCAGGCGCTGAGGGCGCGGAAGAAGATGACTGCGTGGAAGATGATGAGTTCGCGGTAGGAGCTGAGTGCGCGGTAGATGCTGAGTGCGAGGCAGGCGCTGAGTATGCGACAGTCACTAGGTGCGCGGCAGACGACAAGCATTGATTGCGCGGTGGGCGCTGAGGAGGCGGCAGACGCTCAGTATGCAGAAGCGCTAGGTGCGCGGCAAGCGTTGAGTGCGCGTCAAGCGTTGACTGCGTGGCAGGTGCTAGGTGCGCGGTGAGCGCTCAGTACGCGGCAAATGTTGAGTGCGCGGTAAGCGCTGAGTGAACGCGCTTGTTTTTGCGGCAGGCGCTAGGTACGTGGCAGTTGCTGAGTGAGTGCACGGCAGCGCTCTGTAAGAGGCGATGGTAATCTCGGTAATCTTGATACAAGGTGGAGTAAGCGCTGCTTGTCATATCAAGGGTGCGCGGCAATGGCAGGATTACAATTTTTGCAGCGACGCTTGCAGGCTCACACCTATGCGGCATTGTCTTACATCATGGCAAATCTGGCCATGTGAAGCATGCATGATGCGCGGCCTGCTAACGGTTTGATGGCTGGCGCAGCAAGTCGGATGTGGGTATTTTGTAATTTATAAAATGTGCTGTGGCACGCAGGTGAGCGCGTATGGTGGCAACGTAAAACCGTGCACCAAAAACAATATGCAACCAAATACAAAAAAAGACAGAAGAAGAAGAAGCAGAAAACAATTTTATGACTTTACAAATGACAAGTACGCTGCCGTCACATTTGTAAAGTTGCCAGTGACATAAACAACAATAAATATGAAGTAATAATGGCAAGAAAAGAAATGCATGTTGCAACCACCTGTCCCCAATAAGCGGCAACGCGGCATACAACAGCACTGAACTGTGGCATTGAAGTGTTTGTATGCACATTTTTTCATACATACTGTTACTTGCCACATTTGGTGCATGACATTGCCATGCACGCGTATATGCTTGAATAGGTGTGGCAGCAATGCAAACGCGCGCGTACACAAGCAAACGAGAATAAAGCAATATTTTTTGTGTATGTGTGGCACATGTATTGTTGCCACAACGCGAATTGTCAATTGCAGGCAGCGCGTTTCAATTGCAACAGCGCGCCTCCGCAACAAGTGTGTGTGTGCGTGGCAGCTACTTCAATATACATGCGTATATCCACAAAGCGGCGTTCGCTAATGACATGTGGCATGAAATATTGGCATACAACAACCAGCTGTAGAGCGCAGCTGTAATTTTTAATCCATTTTCGCGCACTTGAAATTCCGCGCTTACCGTGCTTGGCGTCACACACTCGCGCCCTTCACACAAAACAAGGACTCAAGTGTTGTTGCCTGTGTGTGTGTGTTTGTGGCACATGCCGTTGCATAAAATACGCGTTCGCGTTGGTTGCACTTGAAGCCGGCAACACACACTCGACGCATTGAATATTTTCAGCTGCTTTGTTGTTGCAGGCTGACGAGTATGCAGCGCCAAACACTTCAGCTGCCTCGGCGCCCACTCTGCCGCGCCCGCCGCACGTTGCACAGCAATTTTTCATTATTTTACTCCTTTTCGCAAAGTGCAAATCTGTGACTTTTTTAAACGCTTGCGCACACATTCGTGTTTGGTAGGCAATACAGGAGTGTTGCATGCAACAACAACAACAAATGCTTTGTAAAGAGAATTCGTGGCAAAGTTGTGCTGATTTTGTCGCGCAAACAGCAACGAGCACTGTTGCCACAGTATGTTACCCACCGCTGCCACTGATTGTATTGCTTGCTGTTTGTTGTTGTTGTTATTGGTTTCACATCGTGCGCGCGACGCAGGGTAGCCGTCAGCGGCAGTGAGACCTTGTACCGATTTAGCAAATGGGCACAAATGAGAAACAGAGATAAGCAGTAAGCATCACAACAACAACAACAATAAAGCATAGCAACAACAAGCGCATGTCGTATCCATTTCCACCTTTAACAATGCTCGTTTTTCTCACACGGCAACATGGGCCCTAGCAACAACAGTTCGCTGTCGCGAGTACCTTTCGCACTGCTGTGACTGTTACTGTTGTTGTTGCTACTACGGAGTTGGGTCGCGCATAGCGTGAGAAAGCAAAATATTTGATTGTGCGATGTGATAAAAATATGCGAACTTTAAATTCCTCTTGCAGTTGTTGCATTTGTTTCACTACCAACAGCACAACAACACCAATAACCGCCACACCACCTCAGCGTTGGCTATCAACTTCGCGTCGCTTCATACCTGCGCGTTCGCGTTCTCATTCCATTTTTATTACCGTGTTCTTCGGCGCATTGATCTCGCTCGGGCGTGTTCGCGTACGCGAAACCAGCCCTCCGGGCATTCGCACGGCCCAACCAGCCGGCCGGCCACGCATCGTTGGAGGTGCGTTGCACGAGTTGTTGCAGCTTCGCATTCCAGCGCCAAGCATGGACGCACAGTCTATGCAACAAAAAAAAAAATGCAAAAACAACAACAGCAATTATGGCTACGCATGCGCACTGCCTCGTTCTAGCTGTCTATATTTACTTATCAAACGAGTGGGTTTTTCTTTTTTTGTTTATACGTGTGTGTGTGGTATCAACAACAACTGCCGTCGCACATAGTGTGGCCCAAGTTGCACTGCCAGTCGTTGGGCGGCCAGTAGGCGTCCGAGCGGATGTTGGCGCATTCCACAATGGGCAGTTACAAGCTACCAACATCAATGCATGGGTACGCAATACATGCATATATTTACTAGGAAAGCATTCGGCAAGTGCGTGCGTGCGTGCATGCGCTCAAGGTGACTTGATTTCTGTGGCGTTTCATTGATCGTGTGTAAATATTTGCAGGAAATGAGAGGAAATCAGCGCATTCCTAGTTCGAATTGTTGCTAATGAAGCAGGGCTTGGGAGTGGAGGCAGCAATAGCTACTTCTGCTGCAGTTAATATTGATTGTGTTGTTTTGGTTTTTCTGAGATCGTTGCTGATCGGTTGCTTCAAAAAGTAGTTGCCATACACAAACTGAAGGATCGGAATCATGTGATCAACTTTTTTGTTTGTCGAGATATCGTCACGAAATTTAGCACAGATTACTGCCCCATACATCACTGCAATCTACAGAGAAATTGTTCATATCGGACCATTATAACATATAGCTGCCATACAAACTGAACAGTGAAAATCAAGTTCTTGTATGGAAAACTTATGTATTTGACGAGATATCATCACGAAATTTGTCACAAATTATTTTCTCAGGAATTGCTACAATATTTGAAGAAATTATTCAGATCGCCTAACTATATCATATAGCTGCCATACAAACTGAATGATAAAAAATAAGTTCTTGTATGGAAAACTTATGTATTTGACGATATATCGTCACGAAATTTGTCACAAATTATTTTCTCAGGAATCGCTACAATATTTGAAGAAATTATTCAGATCGCCTAACTATATCATATAGCTGCTATACAAACTGAATGATCAAAATTAAGTTTTTATATGAAAAACTTGTTTAGTTAACAAGCTATCGTCACGAAATTTGTTACAAATTATTTTCTTAGACATCGCTGCAATTTCCCGAGAAATTTTTTAGATCGGACCACTATATCATATAGCTGTCATACAAACTGAATGACCAAAATTAAGTTTTTATAGGAAAAACTTTTTTATTTGACAAGCTATCGTCACAAAATTTGACATGGATTATTACTAATAACCACGGTATGTTTTGTGAAGAAATTTTTCAGATCGGACTACTATAGCATATAGCTGCCATACAAAGTGATCGGTCAAAATCAAGTGCTTGTATGGAAAGTTGCCTATTTGACGAGATATCTACAAGAAATTCGACTTGGATTATTATATAAAACGACAAGTTAAAGTTTTTTCTTGTATTATGTGAATAAATTTCATGTTTATATATAATTTGAACACTTACGATCACGGTTTTTGAACAACATATGTGAACTCTGTGGTATTTTACTTGCGCCTTGAAGTTGCAGGTACTTTTATGTTTGTTTTAGTTCAAAGTTTTCGGTTCTAGTATATTTTATATCTATTCTAGTTTAGGATTTTCTTTTCTGGTAAGAATTTTCTACAATTTTTACTTTAATAATGTTATTTATCAAACCAAAGCGCCATTTTGGTATGCAGCGCAACGCCAGCTTGAGACTATTACCTATCTCTCTATATAGCGAACTTTATTTTATTAATTTTTAAGTAAAAATCGTGTCCCACAGTAATCAAAGCAACATTTTCTTTTTCACTTCCACCTGTGATAATTCTCCAAAGCACACAATTTCTCAAATTCCTTCAACACAAAAGCTGCTTTCCACGAAATCCGATACAATTTGTAGCTCACCATGTTAGCCATTTAATTATGGCTCATAAGTAACAATACAAATTGACAACAAGCATAAATATTGACAATGTCTCAGCGCAGTAATGCGACATGCAACTGTTGGACAATTGAAAAATTAACAAATAAAAAACAAACATAAACATTTAATAGGGCCAGTTCGCGTCAGTTTTATAGCACCTTTGCCATGAAATGAGCGCTAATAATGCCAAAGCAGCAATTAACATTAACATACGAATGAG
Organism: Bactrocera dorsalis; assembly: GCF_023373825.1. NCBI lineage: Eukaryota > Metazoa > Arthropoda > Insecta > Diptera > Tephritidae > Bactrocera > Bactrocera dorsalis. The sequence goes on along the minus strand of NC_064307.1, from coordinate 66,884,380 downwards.
AAGACGCTGTGAGGCGAACGATGATTGACATTTCAAAAGCAGGAAACTGACTGACATTTAATGGTGTTTGTGTGACAGTAACTGGGAACCTGCCACAACAGCGCTGAAGGGCCGAAGAACACGTAGAAAATTGTATGAAAATATAAATAAATATTGCTTTACATAAGTACACACACATACATACATAAAAACAAAATCGATTTGAATTTATTGAATGATTTCGAAAGCCACATAAACTGCTCAAAATATTGCTTGCAACAAAAACTGTGTGTGAATGCAACAAAGGTGACTACAAACTTGAGTGAGTGTGAGTGAGTTTTGCTTTATTTGAGTTTTTACGCGGTATTTGTTGTTGTTTTCTCCAACAGTTAGCGCATCACGGCATGCAATAGCTTAATGCTGACTGCATGATTATTTATTTAACCGCGAGCTGCAGAGCTGCGGCTGACTGTGGCACAAAAGCAAGTAAAGCAACGCTTTCCAGCAGCCACTTTGGTTTGCTACGAGCGCGCAGTTGATTGCTGCGTTATTGTTGTACTTTTTCATATTGTTGTTGTTGTTTTTTCCTTATGTTGTTCTTGCTGCTGCTGTAGGCAATCACAATCAATCCACAAAAATTTTTGTGACGTTAATTGAGTGACATTTTCATGCGTGACAACGACAAACGATCTGCGCGCGACAAAGCCAGTGCCGACGCACGGCGACAATGCAAACCCATGAGACGCCACGGCATGTCGCGCATTGCAATTGCAGTTGAAGGCTATTAACATTGCTTTAAGACGCCATTAGACGCCTCGTTAGTGTCATGCGCGCATAATTATTTAGAAATGCTGGCAAGCATGGCGAAGGTACAACGCGTAATTACATAAGTACATAGGTAGATACGTATTTAGAAGCGCTCAGACAGAACTAAAAAGACACTAGAATTACTAGGTCTTAACTTTTTAACAAAATGCACCGAAAATAACTAGTTCCGACGTGCTTTTTTTGTAACTATTTTTTTAACTTTCTTGAAGCATAAACTCTGAAGGGTTAGCGAGCTAAAATCTTACCAAAAAAAATATGAAACCCTTTAGAAAAATCCTTAAATCCACCAAATAATCACAAACTCATCTTCAAAATGAATTTGTGCGTTAAATTTTTGAAACTGAAACCATCACTCTGAACACAAGCGCTCTTCTGTGCAGCAGCTATTGGAGCAAGAGATATGCCGTTTAGCTGGTATTAATTATATTTTTGTGCCGCTTTTGAGTTTATTTTGATCCACCAACCTTTTTTTTTATATTTTCTAGCATCACATGTCCTCCTAGATATTATTTGATGCCTTGCTTGCGGCACTGCCACGCAACGCACTCACTATTTGCCACTAATTGCAAGTGCAAGCAGAAGTGAGCAGCAAATGGTAGAAGCACACACTTGACACTTTTACTTAGCTGAGCGTGTAGACAGCTGTTGATGTATGCAACAACAACAACATGTGTTATAGTTGTTAATGTATGCAACAACAACAACAATATGTGTCAAATGTCTATATCGTCAACTAAACTTCAAAATAACCGAACATCACTTTTCAAAAGTTCACAGGCGAAGGAAAAACGATTTTAGAAACCACACATAAAACAATACTTGAGTTTTGGTTATAAAATGGTTACATATTGGTTAGATAATGGTTATATTTTACCCATATACTGGTTACCTATTGGTTATATCTGACAGCAGAAGCAGGAAATTTTATGTTACCTATGTATAATATGTATTGGTTATATATTGGTTATAGTTTACTTATATACTGGTTACCTATTGGTTATATCTGACAGCGGAAGCTGGAAATTATGCTATCTATGTATAATATGCTGCAGTGAGTCATAAGCAATAAAAAACTTAATTTCGATTTCGTGCAGGGTTTAAAAACATATTTATAATAGTCGTGGCGTTAAGAATTTTTCAATTCGAGCTAACCTCAAAAATTACAAGCATTAGTTTACTACTGAGCTAAGCTTATTTCCTTTCAATTTAGTAACCTTAAAGTCACTATGAAAGCAGTAGTCCTTTAAAACTCATATTCAAAGATTTTTTTTCGAAAAGCGTGGCAACCCTGCTTAAACTGTTCACGTCGAAGTGTAGACTTCGCCTATTTATAAATACTTCTTTTTCTCTCAATCTTTTTCTCAACCGCCTTGTACAACCAGTTTTCCGGAGGTCACTTGTGTGGCCTTACACAGCAAATGGAAAGCTACACCACGTGTCCCAAGGGACTCCCGACCGGCTTGCCATACGCGACGCATACCAAAACAGTTTAAATTTATAAAAATAAATCACGGCGCGTTGTTTTAGGTTTTTTTAGCACACACTTGTAAGCGAGCACAACCAACAAACAACAATTGCGGCATGCCGCAGGTTTGCGCAAACAAATTGCAACGCGCAAACACGAAGTGCCGCCAACTGGCAAATACCAGCGACAGGCAGCGTTCTTTGATAAATAGCGCGTACGAAAACAGTGAAGATGCTGTTCAAACAAATTAACTGCGGTAACACAGCATCCGTTAGACGTTTGGGCAAACAAACGCCCGTCAAAGCACAAGTAAAACAACAGCAACAACGCCAGCAACAGCGTGGACTAATATTTGAGGAATGCGTTGCACGGCAGTTTTCAAAGCGCCGCACGATTTTACAATTGTTTTAGATTTTTGTTGTTATTGTATTTTGTTGTTGTTGCTTTCTAACGTTTATTTACTTACAACCTTTCGTTGATACTCATTTATTTACTTGATTTTCTACACAAAAACAATGGTCGCTTTGTCTTTTCTTTTCTTCAACAACTCTTGATATTACCAGCGTCCGCCGAGATTCCAGAAATTCCAGCAATGCGCGCATATCTCAATTTTATGGACTTCTAATTTGTATTATTTACATTTATTTATGTTTTAACTGCGTAATTGCACGCTCTTTTGTGGGTTAATTGCCGTTAGACATGCAGCGGTGAGATTTCGAAAATGTCTTCCGCTCGCCACACACAAATTTGATGGTTAGCCGTGGCAGTTTCGGGCGCTCTAAATATGCTTTTTGACTATAACCAAGCAGCATTTTTGGGCTGTCGCACTAAATCTGTTTTTCCCCAAAGTCCAAGCAGCATTTTTGGGCGGTCCAAATCTGTCTTATTTATATCCAAGCTCTCCTATCCGAACTTGACGCTGATTTGCTTTCACAGTCAAAAAGAGGAACCGCTACTTCGCGTGTATGCGCACAATTCATTTCAACAACACCATCAATTAGCTCCAACAACAACAACAACAGCAGTAATGCGTGCGTACCGCGTCGCTCTAACACTTGGTTTCTTTTTGACGGGCCTCTTCAGCGCTTGCGCCAAAGTCGAGTGTTGTTGAAGACTTTTAATCAAACATCAACTTTTTATAGCCGCCAATAACGCGAGCGCACTACTCCAGTCCAACGCGCTGTTAGAAATAGCTGCAATTTTGCGTTGCTTGTTGTTGGCTTCTTTGCTTTTACGCCACTTTTAATGGTTTGTTTGTGTTTGCAGTCTTTCGTTTGCTTTATCTTCGAATTTTTTCGTTGATCTCAACCTTTTTTTCATTCACAAAATAATGCTTAATAATTAAGCGTAAATCTTTTATGCGCTCACAGCCCCATTCATTGCTTTTGTTTTTGGGTTTGTGTGAACTTTTATTGCTCCAGGAACTTCAATAGAAGTTTAGAGTATGAAAGCAATGCTTGTAAATTGGCAATAAAGTTGGGTTCACACGCTGAAGAATGTGGAAGTATGAATAGACGGCAGGGATAACCAGTTTTCTAAGCTAAAATGGATCTTAAGAGGTTTTGCAAGCCAGTTTCCTAAGCTTAAATCAATCTTAAGAGATTTTGTAATACTTTTAAAGTTTGACAAGGCTAGATTGGTATGGCTGAAGATTTTATACAGGTTTTACGGAAAGGTGGCTAAAGTCAAGTACACAAACTCACGTTCGGTATTCGTGCATAGATATCATATATGTGAGAAGCAGTGGTTCCTTCCAAATGTTAGATAAGTAAATGAGGATTCACCTAAGGTCTATTGTGTCTTCAAATATTTCATAATGCACTCCAATATACACTAACTGACAGATAGGCTACTAACATATGACACAGAGGAAGGACCAAAAAACTACAAGGTATCGAGTGGAACACCACAAGCCTAAGTCCTGAATCCACTGTTGCGGAACGTTCTAAAGAGCTGCACCGCGGAGGAGTACATCTGCCGCTACCTCTGCTGGAAGGACGCTATAGTGGGCTGACGGTCTGAAACGAGAGTTTAGTGGAAACCCCCGACAGCGGACTCCACTTCTAACCTTTAACTTGAGCTACGATCCTCTTCTTAGAGATTCTGTCCTACCCACATATCCATCGGGTTGACTAAGAGCCCCCGACAGTGAACTCCCCTCCTAACATTCCACTTGAGCTGGGATCCATACGTGAAAAAGACACTGCGCCTCTTCTCAGAGACTCTGTCCTACCTACATACCCATCGAGTTGATTGAAAGCTCCCGACAGTGGACTCCCCTTCTAACTTTTAAATTTAGCTACGATCCATTAGTGAAAAAGACCACTGCGCGTCTTTTCAAAGACTCAGCTCTACCCCCATAACCACCGCAGGTATGTGCGCGAAGAATATGCTTCCAATAGTAGCTTCAGCGACACAGTAGTACAAGTTAACAGAGATCAAGTCGTCCTTCGCTGCGTCCGGCATCCCGGTGTCTGATAACATCTCTCAAGGCGAAGTCACTATTCATTCGAAACGCAACCAGGGTTATCTTCGTTTTCGGGACAATAACCCATGAGTTGGATGCAGTAATAGCAGGCGTTAGACCTTCACACATATTGCCTGTGTCTGAAGACAAGTAGCAGAAAAGACAAACTAGTATTCGAGAAACTTATAGCAGATCGATCGACTCCAAGAAACGAGTTCCGCACATGAACTGATCTCAACAAATATGCCACCAAATGAGAAAATGGAGCGCGATAGTCCTAATTGAGCTAAGGAAAGGCAAATAGCAACGGAACAGCAAGAAATGGCTGTTGAATCAGGAGTAGAAGAACTATTCGGACGTAAAGCCAACAGCCTAGTGCTTTTACTTTCTATGAAATGCCTTCCAGCGGTCATACAAGGAAGAATCCAAAGCTGTAGTAGACGGATTTAAAGGTTTAGTACATAGGCGTCCTACTTTGCAAGCCCCGCCAACCAGAAAACGGGCGGGGCATGATCCCATATGAAGTTCTCTTTTAGCAAATAAGATAAATCACGCATGCCGTCTGCAGTATTACGGTATCCTTTGGATATTTCCCCTCCAAATTTCAATACTCGTGGTCTTTACGCCTTGTTCACAGGAGTTCGAAGATTTCGCAAAAAAACTCGGGAGCATGTGCCATACATATCTAGCACTAAGTAAACCTTTGAAACTTTAATCAACCTAACTACTTAACTAACTACTTACTAGGCAAGTAAAGCACACAAATTTAACGAAACTTGTTAAAACGAAAAAGCAATAACAAAACATTAAAAAAACGACTATTGACACAGCCATAAAGTAAAGTGCTGCCGCGGTCGCAAATGCCCCCGGAGTTGCAATGGATGGAGGTACATAAATTTAGGGAAAGGGAAAAACACAAAATGCCATGAAAAATGCGGCATGCAACAAACACAAACAACCACAACGGCGCGCTATGTGCGCACGGCAAACAAGCCGAAACAACGACTTTGAGACCAATTGGCCAGCCAAGTGGCAAACTAAAAAATATGTAAATATGTATAATAACTAGAAAACATAAACTAAACAGTCGCATATGTGTGTGTGTGAGTGCTGAGGTCAACGTCGAACTGTGGAAAATCAACAGAAATTAAAGACGAATGCCGGCAGCCGATGAGTTCTTCAAATGTTTGGCGAAATGTGAGAAGTGAGTAGAGCGGTGAGCGTTTGTAGAAGTGTTGCACGTACTAAGATTTAATAAAGATAAGAACGCTGTTTGCGCCGATAAGGTAGGAATGTGGGAAACCGTAAAAAATGCGGTTGCCACAAACAAAGCGGCAAGGGAAAAGGGAAATACGGCAAGCCAGCAGCAAGATGGACGAGCGGAAGCTGAACGACAAGGCAGCGCGGAGTTCAAAGTGACAAAATCCAAGTCGAAATGTACTTTAATGAGTTGCCGCTGCTTGATAACCGAAAAAGAAAAAACAGTACTTTGTGTGACGGCCTGTTGCATGGCGCTGAAAAGTTGTGAAACTGCTGCGCAGAGAAGTTGCTTGTTTGTCTTTGGTTGTCTTTAGAATTGCTGGAATTCCTGCGGCGTACAGTTAAGCTCCTGCCTGCCGTCATTTACCAAGAAAAAATCACAGTTGCAACAATACTTTTAAGGAATGCAGTTGAAAGGCAAAAGTAGGGCACTTTCTGCGGCACACATGGTCATGTGAAAGCCAACTGCAAACAGCCAAATTGGATGTCACGCGCAAACAGTTGCCACACAAACAAAGATACAAAAGCACTCGAACTGAAATTAAGTAAAAAAAAACAACAAAAAAAAAAACGTTAACTTCGGTTCAACGCATCTTGAATACCCTTTAATGCATTGCATTTTTCATAGCCTATAAAGGTATTAGAAGAGATTTATCTTGATTTTGTTAGGTCAGTTTGTATGACAGCTATATGATATAGTGATCCGATCTGAATGATTTCTTCGGAGATTATTTCGTTTGCTTGTATAATATTTTGTGCCAAATTTCGTGAGGATATCTTATCAAATAAAAGAGTCTTCCATAGAAGCACTTGAGTTGGATCGTTCAGTTTGTATGGCAGCTATATGATATAGTGCTCCGATCTAAATTATTTCTTCGTAGATTGTAACAATACTTTTGGAAATAATCTGTGCCAAATTTCATGAAAATATCTCGTGAAATAAAAAAGTTTTCCATACAAAAACTTAATTTAGACCGATTCGTTTATATGACAGCTATATAATATAGCAATCCAATCTGGACCATTTCTTTGGATATTATAGAGTTGCTTTAGAAAATAGTCCGTGTCAAATTCCATGAAGATACCTCATCAAATAAGAAAGTTTTCCATACAGCTACTGCATTTTGGTCGTTCAGTTTGTATGGCAGCTATATGACATAGTGGCCCGATATTAGCGATTTCGACAAATAAGCAGCATCTTGAAGAGAAAATAACGAACGCAAAACATCAGCTCGATAACTCAAAAGCTGAAGCAGTAGTGCCCATATATAAGCACTTTATAGGGTCTCCAACATTTCCTGCTTGAAATACCCAGTTCAGGGTATAAAAAACATGCGCACAACAATAAAAAGCAAAAATAAATATGCCAAAAATGATGAAAGGCCGCAAAAGTTCGCAAAACGCCGCTCGCATTGGACATTTCTTAATGTCAGGCACAGCGCAAGGCGCACTGCACCGGCGGCGCTGCTGCGTGGCGCATGCGCAGCGGCATTGCGCGCTAACGCCTTTAATCAGCGATAATGTTTGCGGTGTGCACTTGCTTTGCGGCGCAGCTGTTGCAACAACGCAGCTTGTGCGCGCTGCTGCTGGCTGCTGGCTGCCGGCCGTTGACATGCTTGATTGGTTAGCTTTGTGGGAATGACGTGCACGCTGATGGCGCACTTAATAGCCACTTTTGCGCGCATTCCTCGTTTTTGCTGGTGCTGCGCATGCGTGTACTGCGCAATTCGGCACTCGTTTTTTTGAGGTAAAGTGATTTTGTGTGCGTCTGTAAATCGGCAATTTGGCTGCGAAACAGCGTTAAAGCATAGCCCAAAAAAAGGCACATATGAATGAAACAAATGGTGGCACAATAAAATCGAAAAATCATCGCAATACGAGCGAGAAACATGCGTTTTATAACGGTAATGAAACCGAGAAAGAATGCTGCTGTGGTTTTGGCATTTTTCGAAAGCCTTGCAATGCTGCAGACAACAAGCCCGAGCAAATAATTGAATAAGTGCTGCAGTCGGCCTTCGGCGCGGTGGCCGACGGCGCGGGAATGACTGTTTTGTGTACACTTTTTGAGTGGAATTGGCGAGGCATATAAGCTCAATGTTTTAATGAGTTTTGCCTTTTTCGAATGACAGCCTGCAGGCGTTCATTTATTGCGCCCGCATTAACTCCAAGTTCAGCTACTTTTTCAGTGATTGCTTTTGAGCGCGCTATTATTAGCTGTTATTAAAGTAATGTTTCAATAATTTTCATACTCGGTGGCAAAATATCATTTTTAAGTTTAATGCAGCTTATTGGGTCAACCGATTTATGAAGTCAAAATGGTCAATAAAAGCTTGACTTTGAGACAATTTTGCATAACTTGTTTATAAATGTATAGTCGAACCGCTTTCAAGCGACTTTTAGAGGGATGATGTAAGATAAGGGATATAGTCCAACACCCAAGACATCGCAGGCGATTGAAAAGTTGTGGTTTGAGGTCAAGTCTGGAAGTAGACATGGGGGAGACGCTAGAGCACCTCCTCTGCTGCTGTCCGGCTTTATGTAGAAGAAGTTTTCGGCTTCTAATCGGCCTTATCTAGAACTCATTTTAGATATCTAGGAGCTGCGGAGTTCAAAGCACTGAATGAAGTGTCAGAATTACATATGAAGTCCGTATTCAACTTCGCAAAAATCGGTGACGTAAACTTTAGCTGATATTAACTAATCTGAATCTTCCCCTGACATTACAAAGGGCCTTTGGGTCTGTCTATGTGTGGATTGACAGCCTGCCAGTATAACCTAACCTATCCTTCAATCCGATTGTCAGAAAGTTCACAAACTGATAAGCTGATTCCAGCTAGTCAACATCGCTCCATACCCTGCCAGAGGTTCCTCAAGCTCTCATTACATATATAATGGTTGTAGTTCGAAACTATGTACTTAAAAGTCTTGTTCATGCAGTTCCCTTAGACTCTCGTAGTCGCGTGCTGAAGACATCGCTGGTGATTGAAATACTATTATTTGAGGTTATGTCCGATTTGGTCGTCGTAAATTTCTCTTAGCTGTATCGTCCGCGCGGGTGTCGACTGACGCTAGGAGTAGAGACCTCCGAATGAAAAACTCAAAATGAGATATCGGTCCCAAAGCAGCCTTACACAGCACGGGGTCCACAGTTCATGAAGACTGGGACCAAGAAAGCGCTATAAACATAAACGCGGAAAGAGAAGAGGAAGAACTTCTTCGTGAATGCTCTCTGTTAATAAATATGAGTACCAGCAAATTCCGCACATCCACCTGCTTGAGGAATATCTCGACGAGCCTTTATGCCAAATAACTCGTTAATGAGCTGAAGTATAAGAAACAATGGTGTTTCTTTGAGGTACCGATATTTGAATAAAGCTTTGGGATTCAATGGTGTGCCTTATTCTGGGAGAAAGAAACTTATTATGTTAGGCATTTCTAACTAGAAGCGATAAATGCTTCTGTACATACTACTAGAGAAGCTCAGAAGCTTACAGAAACGCTATTCGATTATTTTTCTTGATGAAAATTCTATTTTGAGGTTAGGTCTCGAGTGTTAGAAAGGTCTTTTAAAGCATAAGATGATGCCAGATATTCAAAAATCTAGAAAGGTATCGAAACCATAAAATGATTTCAGATATTCAAAATTGCTGCTCATCATATCAGAACTGCCAGTTCTCAAATTCTTACGCCGCTTTTATATACAGGGTTGCTATGCTGGTACTACAAGTGGCTCAGCTCAATACAATAACGAAATTCTATTACTTTTCTACTCTCAAAATTAACAACATCGCAAATTCAGTCGCACCGAAAGTGAGTTCTGTAAGAGTCTCACCTAAAGTAATTATAATTACCCTGCTAAGATTACTTTTGTGCATTTGAAATCCCTTTTGAAACACAATACACCCAATCAATGGCATAATATTTTGACAAAGCAGCGGAAACAAATCACTATGCTCGAGGAAAAGTATACACAATTGCCTGATATTTTCTTTAGAAGCGGCGACACTTGACTACACATTGCCAAATCGAACACACTTACAATTCTTAAATAAATAGACAACTCAAATTCCTTGCAGCTGCAACGACGTAGCATTTGAGGGGAGAGCATTGAAAGTAAAATAATAAGGGATAAAGCAAATAAATACATGAAATATTATAGCAACAAAAAAAATTCTAAAGAGATTACGCAAAATTCCCAAACTATGAAGACGAGAATATTTTCTCAATGAAAATGAAATGAAATAAAAAGAAAATAATCAAACAGCGAGTGAAATGAAATGGAAAGGTAACACAGCCGAGGAACCGACAGGTAAGACTGCTAAGCAAAAAGGACGAAAATATGGCAAAGCAATTGCCGTACAAGGGGCAAGCGGTAACATAATACGGCAGGGAACAGGGCGGCGACCGACAGCCGAGCACCGACAAGCGACGTTGAGCACAATGCTGGAATGTAATAAAAGGTAATAAAAAGCAAAACGACTTAACACTTGGCAACACAACAAAACGGCGCAGCGACAGACAACAAACTGAGGAACGTTAATGCAAACTGAATGTGAGGTTATGTGCAGGTAAGCAAGTGCAGGCGGTTTGCTGAAGAGATAGCAGAGGCAATAGTACTTAGCAGATAAAGGCGAAACTGTAAATTATGAGGATGAGCGGTGGATAAGAAGCATAAATCCAACAAATGCAAAGCGCATGCAGACACACACAAACATACATATAAGTACATATATATCGTTATCTAAAATTCAAAATAAGGCAACATCACTTTTCATAAGTTTACAGGCGAAGGAAAAATGTTATAATATTGAAACAAAGTTTGAGTTTCGGTTATAAAATGGTTATATATTGGTTATTATATCCGATATGGATTTTCAATTTTTTTTTGAAAACCATTTATATTGAAAAAAATTGAGTTTTGCTTATAAAATGGTCATATTAAAATAAATTTGAGTTTCGGTTATAAACTGGTTATTTATTGGTTATTATATCCGATATGGATTTTCAATTTTTTTTTTTGAAAACCATTCATATTGAAAAAAAATGAGTTTTGCTTATAAAATGGTCATATCAAAAAAAATTTGAGTTTCGGTTATAAACTGGTTATTTATTGGTTTTTATAACCGATAGCGATTTTCAATTTTTTTTTTTTTGAAAACCATTCATATTGAAAAAAAATTGAGTTTCGGTTATAAACTGGTTATTTATTGGTTATTGTAACCGTCAGCGATTTTCGATTTTTTTTTAACCACTTATTTTTAAAGAAAATTTTGAGATTTAGCTTAAAAGTGTTCACATTGATACAAAATTTGAGTTTTGGTTATAAAATGGTTATATAATGGTTATTATAACCGATATGGATTTTCGACTTTTTTTTGAAAGCCACTCAAATTGAAACAAAATTTGAGATTTGGTTATAAAATGTTCATATTAAAACAAAATTTGAGTTTTGGTTATAAAATGGTTATATACTGGTTATTATATCCATAGCGATTTTTTTTTATGATACGTTGTTTTGTATTTTAGGTGATGATATATATATTATAGCGTAGAGCACAACTGAGCTATGTTTGCTGTATGCTGCGCTCGCTGCTGCCGCGCAATGCTTGATATTCATTCAAGTGTGCGACAGGTAGATGTGGTGGAAATATAATGGCGTTAGACCGTCTGGAGGACACGAAAGTGAGTGCGAGGTGTACTCACATACATATATAAATATATATATACATATGTATATGTATATATAAGTTTGTAGGCAACAAAGGACACTTGAACTCACAGCGGCTTGTGTTTGTTACTGGTGCTGTAGCATGCCACATAATGGCTACAGGCTGCTATAGGAACTGTTGCAAGTGCACAAAGCGAGCGATAAAGCGATTTTGTAGATTGCTGCAAATATGCTGGGAAATGCATGCGTAGAACTTAGGTCTTTGTCTACCAAAATGTTTGTGGGTGGGCGCTGCAATTCAATTTCATACAATTTGCTTTGATTGTGGGTAACTGCTTGCCTGCTATCCACTGTGCCTTCGAAGTGCTATTGCACACATAGAGACAGAACGGTCTCTATCAATAAATTGTATAACGTTTACTTGCAATGAATTGTCAATAATACAGCAACAACAATAACAATCACAGCAAAAAGCAACAACATCAACAAAAATATAACAACAATAAAAAAATAATAATAACAAAACCGGTAACAACAAAAAATGATTCTCAAGTTGCCACACGCATCCTTAACGACTTGTAACCAGCTGCGTTTCCTTTGCAGCTCGCAAAGTGCTCTCCACTGACTCTTCTCCTCTTCAACTGGAGTGTCGCTTGGCGCATCCTTCTGCTGTACTATGCATGTGACAGCGTTTCAATCATGTGGCGGCATTTCGCTTTGTTTTCAAGTCGCTTACATCTTCTTTGCTATTTGCTGCACAGATTTTCGTCGTTTTTTCCAAATTAATTTCCATTTTTCAGTTACATTTGTCTAACAACCTGGCAAACAAGCGCTCATCCTTTGCTGTGCTGCACACAAAGGACATGAGTGTTTGGCATGTTACTAATTGTTGTTGTTTTGTTGTTGTTATTATACTGGTGTGTCATTAATAAATGAAATGCAGTGAGGTGGAAATTTTTTCTTTGATTTTTACCTGGCGGCAAAGTTCAAAATCACTCAATGGCTCATTCGGTTGCAAGAATACATATGCAGACACATACATCATGACTTATACACATACATATATATAGCATGACGTACACATACACATATAGCTTGACTTATACACACATACATCCTGAGTTACATACATATATATACAGCCTGAGTTATGCATACATATGGGATTTCTCTCTCATGTCTCTGTTCTAGCTTCAGCTCCTTGTCCTGCACAGCCAACAAATAAGCAGATAAACAAACAGCTCATATGCCATTCATATGCCACATATATGCATTTGTTTATGTGTGTGTGCACTTGTGTTTGTATTTTTGCATTATTTGCTTTGCGTATGAAACAAATGCCAAATGGCGCGACAGCAATGTTGACAAAGTTTTACAGCCAACTTCAATTGATGCACGCAGACGAACTTTTCTTTGTCAGTTGGCTTATATGAGCTTGTGTTGCATATCTATAAAAATGTACTTTAAATTACTTACAAATAAGTGGAAATGTTATCTTCGCCATAATACCCTCTACAGTTGTGTTCTTTATAACATAAAAGGGTATATAAAGTTATTTAACTTAATTTTTAACAATCAGTTTGTATGGTAGCTACATGCTATAGTTGTCCGATTTCAACCATTTCTTCAGATAATATAACTACACTTTGGATAATAATCTGTGCGAAATTTTATGGAAATAACTTTTCAAATAAAAAAGTTTTTCTTACAAGGACTCGAGTTATATAGGGTAGTTTGTATGGCAGCTGTATGCTATAGTGGTCCGATTTCAACCATTTCTTCAGATATTATAGCCACGCTTTGGATAATAATTTATACGAAATTTCATGTAGATAACTTTTCAAATAAAAAAGTTTTCCATACAAGGACTTGAGTGTGATCGCGCAGTTTATATGGTAGCTATATGCTATAGTGGTCCGATTTCAACCATTTCTTCACAGAATATGGCCTTGCTTCAAATAAGAATCTGCGCAAAATTTCCTGAAGATAACTTATGTAATCAAAAAGTTTTCCATACAAGAACTTGAGTTATATAGGGTAGTTTGTATGGCAGCTATATGCTTTAGTCGCTCGATCTTAACCACTTCCTCGCTGTTTGTAGCCATGTTTTGTACAATAATATGTGCGAAATTTCAAGAAGATATCTTTTAGTACAAAAAAGTTTTCCATACAAGGACTTTAGTCTGATACTTTTTTCCTAGAGATGCATCATATAACCATATATATTTATATGTACATCAACACACATACATATAAATATACATATGTATGTATATCTCCATTGTTTGCCTCAAAATTCAATTTGACTGAAACTTTGGCTCTTCCTTTTCTAGTCAGCCACCCGTGCGGTCGCTACGCTCACGCCATTTCATTCACATTTTCCAAAACTCGCTTCCACGCTCATTCATTGCAGCTCTTGTTTGACTTTTATTATTGTCGCCAGTTGTTTATTTTGTAATTTTTGCTTCAACGTTTTGTATATTTGCGTATGGGTTTTCGATTTCATATTTGCGCCGCCACCCGCAATGTCTCGGCAACAATATACACACACATACTTGTACTTCTCTGGCTGTTTGTATGCTTTCTGATATGCCCTAGCTCGTTTCAGTTATTAACCCGTGTTTGATTGGGTTTCTGCTTGTTTTATTATACTTTTCTTTGTGATTCTTTTCTTTCCAACTTAATTTTATACACGATTTTTGTACCACACAGAATGAAAGGCCGGAGACCCTTTAAAATTTATAGAAGAGATGAGACCGTATATAGGCGCATTAGTTGCTTAGTTTTCGAGATATCGACCCAAAATTTTTCGCACGTTTTTTTCTCTTCAATAAGTTGCTTATTTCTCGAAATCGGCGATATCGGATCACTATAGCATATAGCTGCCATACAAAATGCATGAACAAAATCAAGTACTTGTATGGAAAGCTCTTTTATTTGTCAAGATATTTTCATGAAATTTGGCTTGAGTTATTATTTTATACAAGGGTATAATCTCCGAAGAAATTGTTTAGATCGGACCATTATAGCATATAGCTGCCATACAAACTGAACGAACAAAAGCCAATCATTGTATGATAAACTTTTTTACTTGACGAGATATCTTTATGAAATTTGGCTTAGATTATTACCCAAAGCAGCGCTACAATCTTTGAAAAAATGGTTCAAATCGGACCACTGTAACACATAGCTGCCATACAAACTGAACGTACAAACACAAGTTTTTCAATCTTCTTCACAAAGTTTTTATTTGTAAAAGGTATCATAACTCCGCTAACATGCTTTCTTTTTCTTTGTTGCAATTTTGTTGTTGTAATCATGCTCTTCGCTCGCCACAAAAGTGTCCTTCTTCAATCGATTTTACTGGCACATTCATTTTCGTTCAATTTTTTCTCACTTCCTGTATTTGATTGCCAGTCTGGCTTTCATTTAACGCCATCGTGTTGTTGTTGCTGTTATCGTTGTAATTGTAAACCGTTTGTTAGCGCCTTTGTCCAGCAGTTGTGCGGACCTTATGTTAATATTTTTCGTAGTGTCACTGTCAGCAGTCGTTTACCGTTCGGCATTTTTTAGCCAATTTGTCGTGGCTATTGCGTACCCAAACACAACCGGAAACGACTAACCATTTGTATGTCCAGTACTTTGTCTTTGTGCCTGTGTCTCTTTGTTGATTTGTCTCGCTGCCGTTTTGTCTGATTTGTGTATCCGCAAAACGGCATTTTGCTTGGTCATTGACTTAGTCCTTTCTGTGTGCTCATCTTCAGCGCTCATCTGAAATCTTTTCTACAGCTTATGCTGTCTCGTTTAGTGGCAATTTATTTCTGTCTTGTGTTTGTTTGCATTGCTAGCGTAAATTAATTTAGGAAGCTGGTGGGAGGATTGAGTTGAACGGAGTGATAAGATGGCGACAGTTTCACTGTTCCGTGTTGTTTCTTTTTATGCCATAAATTTAGCTAAGCTAATTCAGAATCTCGAGTTTATTTCTGCGTCTAAAGGTTAGGTTGGATTAATCTGATAGACTTGTAACCCTCACTTAGACCAGTTTTGGTCCATCGTGATCTCAAATAGACTGTTGTTACGTAGTTCAAGAGACGTAGTCATTCACAGAACGCCAGCGCTTAACATGAATTTGAATAGGCGACACTCTTCATTACTTGCCTGGTTCTCAAAACACTTCTGGCCAGTTTCCGAAATGATATTACTGCCTTGAATGCTGCTTGGCTGTCTGCGTAGATGTTGACTCTGGACCTGCCTGCTGATGCATTAGAGGATAGCTCCGCGGCTTTCCCAATAACAAAGTCATAACCTTGAAAAATGGTATAATGCAGTGCTTCAGCAACTTAAAAGGTTGCTTTATGCCTAACTCGGAACAATCTATTCCCATACCAGCTCTGTGTTCCACACCTTCTCCGTTTTTCGAGCCAATGTTGAATGCCTTCTGCACAGCTAACATAGCCAGACATCTTTTTCCATGTATACCCCGAATCTTCTTTCCCAACTGAAAGTGGGATCATGTAGTCGGTGCTTGCCGAACCTCCATCATCCACTGAACTATGGCCGAAGGGCCTAGCTGCGGTCCTGATGTGCACTTTCAAGATTTTCTCTGCAGCTTGGCTGGTATGACTATGTCCGTGTCGGGAAGTTCGTATGGGTCGAAGGAGCGGATTGATCATTCTACTTGTTTTCTGTCCATACCGGGAGCTTTCTGTGGTTCGAAGGAGCGAATTGGCCATTCTATTCTGCGTCAATAAAGTGAAACAATGCAGTATTTTATGACTCTTCACTGAAACTTCAACGGTTGTGTTAGGTTTTCTCGCCTCTATTTCCAAAACTACAATCTAACCTCACTTATTATTAACTAAAAATCGCTTACTGTTTATTTACATGCAATGAAATGCGTTTTCCCTTAAGTGCGGCCACTTCCCAGAACAGCAAGTCCAAGTGTGGCCACGCATGAAAATTCTTGAAAGCGCCATATTCACACCGGACACCGGCATTCCGCACGCTTACACTGCTTGTGGCCTGTCGTACACAGCATTTCTTTAAGTTCTAGTTTTTTGTTGTTGCTTAAGCTTTGTTGCCACTTGGTGTTGAAGTCTTAAATGTTCTCACGCTTCGTTGCTTTTGACTTTTAACTTTAAACACTTTTTTCTTGGTCACTTTTTGAACGCTTTTTCTGCGTATTTCTGGCTCTGAAAGAGTGTTGCTGCTTTTTTCATCAAGTTGTTGCTGCTTCTTTTACAAAATTGTTGCTGCTTCCTTCACTTAGTTGTTGTTATGTTGCAGATGAAGTTGGTTGTTTGTCTGTGTTGTGGAATGTAGTGCACAAGTGCGTCGCACAACACAGTCTTACCAAAAAAACAACAACAAACTCACACAAACGCAGCTAGTATAATAAATCAGTACAAATAACAACAACAACAACACACAAGTGCTTAAAGTACCAGCATTTATGAGCAATCAGTGGCTGAGTTTTTGATGTTTTCGATATATACGCTTGTTGTTGTTGTTATTTTTTTCATTTTCATTAGCGTACCTTTACTTTGCTTTGTGCACGTTGTTGTTGCGCTTTCATAAATAACAGTATATTTGTTGTTTTAGCTGAACGCTTACATTGCGAGTTCGTGTCGGTGGCGGCGTTGCCATGGCAAATGGGAAATTAGCAGCGGAAAATGAATTAAATACGCTTAAATGCATTTGCGCGATTGTAAGCGCATCAGAGCAGCAGCAGACAGCACACACACACAATGACGAGCAGAGTGGTCAAGCTAGTGCGTAGAGGTGGCGCTGCGTAAGGCGCAAGCTTGCCGCAAATCTTGGCTGGAAGTGGAAAGAAGCTGCTTGGCATTCAGCACAGCGTTTAACCTCTGCCCAGATTACGTGCTGACCTCAGCACATTACTCAAAACTTAAGTTGTGTATGTGTGTGTGTCGACTTGCGTACGAATTCGAAATCAGCGCCGTACGCTCACAGTGGGGCAGCACCGAAATTGCTTTAATAACTTTTATTTCGTTTGATTGAGAATTAATTAGGTCACATGACGCGCTGGCACTAAAGAGCGCCGCCTTCCTCAGATGCCGGAATGAAGATAGCAGAGTTTTTAGTGCCTAATATATACATATATACACGCATGAGTGTTAGCTTGGGTTCGCGCTCGGCTGGATTGGAGGTGTTGGCATGTTGCTGCGCGTTATTTAGATTGCTGACGGCAGATAACAGCATGGGTGGCTTATTATGTCGAACAATGAGCCACGGGCGTTAGGTAACTGTGTGAGGGGGGTGCACTTAATTATAATTGTAATTATATTTATAGCCTGAATGGGGTATTGCAAGTTTGGCATGAAGTTTAAAATACGAGTACTCAGAAAGAAACGTCGGAGATCTCATAAAAATATATATAAACAATTTGATGAGAATCTGAGTCGATTTAACCAAAACCGTCGGTCTCTCCACCGCTAAATTTTTAAGATAACGATTTGAAATTTTGCACACATCTTTTTCAACTTAAGATACTTTTCTAACATCAGAACCGTCATTATTGCACTCCTATATCATATAGCTGCCATACAAACTGATCGATCGAACTCAAGACCCTGTATGGAAAACTATTTTATGTGACAAGATATTTTCACCAAATTTCGCACAGATTATTTTCCAAATCAACGGTATCATCTCTATAGAAATTGTTCAGATCCAACCAATATAGCATATAGCTGCCATACAAACTGACCGATCGAACTCAAGACTTTGTACGGGAAACTTTTTTATTTGAGGAGATATTTTCACAAAATTTTACATGGATCATTTTCCAAGACAACGGTGTAATCTCAGAAGAAATCGTTTAAATTCAACTATTACAGCATATAGCTGTCATACAAATTTGCCGATCGAACTCAAGACCTTGGTATGGGAAACCTGTTTATTTGAGGAGATATCTTCACCAAATTTTACAGGAATTATTTTCCAAAGACAATAGTATAATCTGCGAAGAAATCGTTCAGATCCAAACAATATAGCATATAGCTGTCATATAAACTAACCGGTCAAGCACAAATCCTTGTATGAACAACGTTTTAATTTGAGGAGATATCTTCACCAAATTTTACATGGATCATTTTCCAAGACAACGGTGTAATCTGAGAAGAAATCGTTTATATCGCATCACTATAACCTATAGCTGCCATACAAACTAAGCGTTCTAAAACAAGTTCTTGTACGTAAGTAATCTTAAACCCAACAAAAAACAGTTATAGCAGTACATATAGCTCACAAAATTGCTCAAGTGTTTCACATACCGTTATGACAACCTTTTCTTAACACCACTTTGAGCAGCAGGCAATTAGGATTAAAATTACGCCCACAGAAAAAAGCAATTAAGAGCAAGAAAATAGGCTGAAGGCCAAACAAAGGTATTTAGGCGGCATATGAACCGCTTTAAATCACCACTTATTTGTGTCAACTGGTAGTACTCACTGCTCTATTATTGTAACGGGAAAATTTTTGCAAATTGCTTGCAATACAATATACTTTGTCAGACAATATACTTTCTGTCACAAAATATACATACTTTGCCTCTAAGCACTTACTACTTACGCACTTACGTGAGCGTGTGCAGTTAAGTGTGCTGCAGCATAATCTCTAACTCAATCACGGCTTGCATTGTAGTCTGTTAATCTCTAATCTCATATGAGAGCTGCTTGTGGCAGCAGCTGAAGTGTCCTAAAACGCATCACTGTCTGTCTGCTTTACCTGGATTCACGCATACATATGTTTATTTGCGCATTGTGCTCGCCCTCGACCCTACTTATTGGTCTACTTAAGCCATGCAGCAATGCGTTGGACCTACCGTGTTGTTGCAGCATGCGAAAACAATTGCAAATCTTGGGTAATCGCCGCTGCCCACCACTCGAAATGCACATTGAAGCGTAAGTAGTGCCTTAGTGTAGATTACAGAGAGATATGATTGTGTATGCAACGAGGCGTTCACATGTGCGCGCTGCACTTCATTTCGCATTATGTTGCACGTTCAACGTGTTGGTGTTGTTGCACACATAAGTGGCAAAGCAGTAGTCGAAGCAAAGCAATTTTGCGCTTAGCTAACTTCAAATAACTGCATTTGGGTAGCTATGCTGGGAGATCACAGAGAAAACTCGCCCAACAGCTGGAAAACACACATATGTAAATATATGTATGTGTGTGTATATGTATATATAGTATCTAAATGCGCTCTTTAGTGTGATCATGTCTGCTTATTTTTCGCATTTTTTTGTTTTTGTGTTATTTGCCAATATTTGCTTGTGTGGGTGTTTGTGCCAACCGCCGCGCGGCAGGAAACACAATATGCGCCGCATATCGAATTCGATCAAGTGGAAAATACATGCAACGTGCGCTTTTCAAATAATATATTTCAATAAGTAAGCGAACTAGCTTACAATGCGTAGTTAAAGGGCACAGTGTGCTATTTGCTCACACATGTGGTGAAAATTTAATGAGCCTTCAAAAACGAAGGAGAGACCTCTTCAACTGATGAAAATATTAGCTTACGCTGTGAGACATAACCAATTAATAACCAATATATAACCGGTTTATAACCAAAACTCAATTTTTTCAGTATGAGTTGTTTCATTTATATCATTTTTCCTTCGCCTGTAAATTTAAGAAAAGCGATATTACGTTATTTTGCATTTTAGTTGACGATATGCACCAAGTTTCGACAAGATATCTTAATTTTTACTCAAGTTAACGGTTGCAAGGGTAGACGCATGCGGCAGTCTGGTCGACATGTTACGAACTTTTTACAAGTAATTTTTATAAATTTTTTATAATTTATATAAATTTTTATAATAATAGATTTTTAATAAAAATATACTTAACGATTGATATTGTGGCTATAACTAATAAGGCAAGTCTTTGAAGCACATATTTCCGTATACATACCTGGAAAAGAGGAAAAAAAATATTATTAGACAAAAATTTAAAAATTTTCAGAAAGGATGGAAAATATATCAGAAAAATATATAGCTTTAAAAATATTTCATAATTTATTATATAGATAAATATTTCTTATCATTTTAAACGCTTTGGCAACAAAAAAAAATTTAAATAACGGTAAACGCATATTTACAAAATTTCAAAATTATTTTTTTTTTTATAATTTTTTCAAATTAAGTCTATGTTTTTTCCAAATTAGCAAAATATATATTTCTAAAAATATTTCATAAATTTTTGATGCTGGTTCACTAATTTGCTCTTGATATTCTAAACGCTCTGGCAACAAAAAAATATTAAAAGAAATTTTTACAAAATTACAGAATCAAAATTATAATTTTTTAACCAAAACTAAATTTTTTTTTTCAAATTAAGCCCATACTTTTTCCAAATTAAACAAAATTTTAAGTATACTTGCCAGTCAGCAAAATAAATCACAGACGAGTTCGTTGCTTAAGTCTTTTGTTTGAAAACATTTCAAAAATTGGCATGTTTGTTCACTCAAATCGCATGGTCAGTGCAATCACTTTAAAAAAATAATAAATAACGGTAAATTTAACCTATCATTTCAACAAATTAATGAACAAATAGTTAATACTTTCAAATCAGCTAAATTAACCACTGCCGAGTTCGTTGCTTAAGTCTTTTGTTGGCCAATATCATTTCATGCTGTTAAGCCGTGTAATTTCCATTGACAAATTCGAAATACAACACCAAAATAGCTGTCGTGCGTAGGCTGCCACTGAGTGCAGCCAATGCCAGCACAACGCCGCTGCTTTAGAGAGGCTGCACACGACGCTTCAACCGCCACTTATAAGCATTATCAACGCTCATTTTGATTTTACGCTGCGCAAAACGCCATTGTTGCCAGCATATATGCGCAGGCTGCACGCCAGCGGCGCTTGTCATGTCGCTTTGCTTTTATAGCTACACTTTTTTGTAATTTTATAACTTTTAAATACATTTTATGAGTTCGCTGCCACCTCATCAGCGCGCGAAGGCGCTGGCGCACGCAAGCTACGCTAACCTATACATGGAGTGCCACGAAGTGTTGGCGTATGCCAGCAGCATCTCCGCCGCACACACGCGCATGCAAATATATGTACATGTAAGCTTATGTGGCACAAGCTGCGACCATTACGGCTTGGCTATGTTACCATCTGCTGTCGCAGAGTAGGCAGTTTTAATTTGATTGACTTTTTGCCACACAAGAAACTTGAGCTATTGGTTTTTTTTTTATTTTTTTATTTTTATTTTTTTTTTTATTTTTTTTGTTTTTTTTTAATTTTTTTTAATCTTTTTTCTCGTATCTTTGATAGGCGTATTAATTACCGCCTTTTCCGCGGCCCACACAATCGCCGCTACTCATCAGCATACAGCAGCAGCTGTTTATTTGTGTGTGTGCAGTTTTACCACTAACTATTAGTTACATGTATGTATGTACATATGTGTGTCAGTAAATAAGTCTTGCGTGCGCGCATCAGCTCAAATTTCCGGTAGCCGACAGCTTGGCCCAACCTGTCAATCTCGCCCGACAACTTACAACATAATGTTAAACATTTACAATCTACAACAACAACAGGCGACAACTCTAATGTGTGCTTAGAAGTTATTAAAATTTATGCGCTGGCAATATTTTAAATTTGTCGCGCCTTGCCAGCAGCGCAGGTGCGGCAGCCATATATGGTGGCGTCTTTTATGAGTTGCCTCTTCTTACTGCCTCTTCTTCTGCATACAAGACTTTGATTAGTTTTCCATTTTTTACTCAAATGGGCGCTTGCTTTGTTGTTGCTGCTTTATGCGCACGTTAATTGTTGACACTCGCCCATTAGTTGTTGATTGTTGTTGGTCTAGGTGTATGCATAGCAGCTGCTTTTACCAATTTACTCTTTATATTGGCCATAAAATAAATTAAGAGCTGTGTCTGCCACACGAAATGGAAACCCAATTCGAACATAATTCGTTAGACACTGATTGCCTTTTGTTATCGCGCTTTGTTTATGCCTTTTAAGCTGCTTAACCTGTGTTGGCTTGAAATTGAGCAGTAAATATTTATGAGTTTATCAGCTGTAAATTGAATAAAATGCATGGCGAGCGCATTATTTTGTACTTAAGCCCATGCATTTTATTACCAAAAGTGAAAACTAAATTTTCCAAGATGGAAAATGGATGGCTGATAAAGGCATTAAACTTTGATAGAAATATTTTTGGAGCTGCGCAATAGTTAGTATCGTAATAATTAAAAAATTAAAATTAAAAAATGTAAGAAAACGATGAAGTTAATATATAATACTATAATACCCTTCACAGCTGCATTTTTAGAGCAAAAAAATATATAAAATGATCTAAATCATGATTTTGATCGACCAGTTTGTATGGTGACTATATGCTATAGTGATCCGACCTGAACCATTTCTTAAATATTTGTAAGAATATTTTAGATAATAATCCATACCAAATTTCATGAAGATATCTCTACAAATAAAAAAGTTCTCCATATAAGGACATGCATTTCATTAATAAGTTTGTATGGCAGCTATATGTTATAGTGGTTCGATCTAAAAAACTTCTTGGTATAATATAACAATGTTTCAGATAATAATTCATACCAAATTTCATGAAGATATCTTTTCAAATGAATGAGTTTTCCTTATAAGGACTTGATTTAGATCGTTCAGTTTGTATGGTAGCTATATGCTATAGTGGTCCGATCTAAGCCATTTCTTTGAAGATTGTAACAATGTCTTAAATAATAGTCTGTGCTAAATTTCGTGAAGATATCTCTACAACTAAATGAGTTTCCCATACAAGAACTTGATTTAGATAGGTCAGTTTATAGGGTAGCTATATGCTATAGTTGTCCGATCTAAAAATGCTCCTCAGATATTGTAACATTATCTTGAAAAATAATTCATGCCAAATTTCATGAAGATAACTCTGCAAATAAATGAGTTTCCCATATAAGGACTTGATTTAGATAGGTCAGTTTATATGGCAGCTATATGCTATAGAAGTCTGATCTCGAAAATCTCCTCGGCTATTGTAGAGCTCTTTAATGTAATTACCTATGCTAAATTTCGTTAAGAAATATTTTCAAATAAAAAAGTTTTCCATACAAAAACTCGAATTTTATCAGTCAGTTGTATGACAGCTATATGCTATTGTTATCGGATATCGGCGATTCCAATAAGTAAACAGCTTCTTGGTGAGAAAACGACATGTGCAAAATTTCAGATCGTTAACGCATATATACAGTCGAAAAGATAGACGGACATGGCTAAAGCGACTCAGCTCCTCCGCAACATAACCTATAAACCGCAGCTAAGTTAACCCTGTTCAACATTTCATTAACCCAGCAAATCTAAACTGACACAAATTCCAATAATTGCCTCGAACAGCTTCGTTTTAACAACAAATACAACAAAGCTCACCACAAAACCCAAAGGACCACGTA
Source organism: Bactrocera dorsalis (assembly GCF_023373825.1). Classification (NCBI taxonomy): domain Eukaryota; kingdom Metazoa; phylum Arthropoda; class Insecta; order Diptera; family Tephritidae; genus Bactrocera; species Bactrocera dorsalis. Next base: position 66,860,271 of record NC_064307.1, on the reverse strand, counting down.
AGCGCGCTCCAAATCATGCCAAGCTCCTTACTAATCGTTTGAACAGCCAAAAATGACTGCAAGCAGTTTAAGACAACCAATTTCTTACAACCCACAAATAAGGCCACTGACGCTGTCAGCAGCAGGAGGACAAATACAGCGCGACCGCAATGACAAATCGCTTCAAAAAGCCAGAAAGCTGCAACAGACTAGGAAACGCAAGACTTTGAGACAGCGCTACTACTCGGGTTGGCCAGTAGGCATGTCAAGGTGTTAAAGCGATCGTACAAAATGGAAACTCGTGTCAGGCGCAGCAAACATTTGCAGTAAACATGACAATGACGAAGCAGTAGCAGTCACAGACAGCTAAGAATATGTAAGACGTCAAGGTGCAATGTCAGTTGCTGCTGGCTGGCGACGCCAGTGACACTTGTGGTGGCATTTAGCCAAACGGATGCTCATGTGCCACGGCTGCGACTACACACGTAAGCGGTCGCCTCACCCCAACCAACGCAGACAAGACGTGATGCCTGCTAGGAATGCCAAGAAAGCCGAGCAAGCCAAGTAAGCTGAGCAGGCGAGACGCTGGCACTTTCAACATAAATGTGGCAGCAGCAAAGTTTTGCCTCTTTTGAGCCAAGGCAAAGCAGCGTAGTCGTTAAGAACTGCAATGCAATGCCTAGCTTACAAGGCTGTTATGTCCAAGTCTCTTTTTCATATTTCTTGTTTGCTGCGTTCTCAGTGGCGACTACGCCACGTCTGGCCTTTACTTGCCTTGCATTGGCTCTGCAAGAAGTCAAATCGGTATGCTGCTTAACCATTTTTAGAAATGAGTGTGCGCGTCGCCGGACCACACAAGCTCAAGTAGTCTGAAGTGGTCACTGACCATGTCCGTGCACCACTCAGTCGCCCAACGTTGCAGTGGCCCTGTTATTGCCTCTACGCACTGCGGCCGACTTCGTCCATCCATTCACCCGTCCGTCTGCTGGCCTCCACTCAGCCTTCCAACTATCTAATTGTCATTTTCGTGCTTATTGCAGTCAACAACGCAACGCCAGTATCACCTCGCCTCAGCGTTGTTGCAACAAGTACAGCGCCGTTTGATTGTTTATTCAAGTACCCAACCATATTTAGTCTTAAGTGGCCGCTGTTTGACCTTTTTCAAGCTTCTAGTCACTGACACTTCTGCCGCAGACTCTACCACCGTGATGTTTAATATTTTTCCCCCTTTTTTCTTACTCGTGTTAGTTCTTTGTTTTTCCTCTTTATTTTTTTATGAGCACTCAGGCAATCAAATGCTATGCAATAATAGGTCATCTGTTGCTTATGAAGTGACTACGCTTTAATCTGCTGCAGCTCAGCTTCTCTAAGCCACACTAAATTCCCGAATTCCTGTTGCTTCTCGGGCACTCACTCTGCAGCCCGCTGCTCAGCTCAGCCAGTTATGCCCTTAGTACGCCAAAGCGTCGGCAATTAGATTGTTTCGGTTCTTTATGCTCTCAATATTTTTTGATTGTTATACTCTTGTATGTAACATATTTCTTATTGTTTTTGTGTGCCTTCGTTCGTTGGCTCGGCCACTCAGTCGCTCCGACTCCGGCTGTGTTGGTGGTAATGACGGCGTAGCGGCGTCTTCGCACAGCGTGATTCATTCTTGGTACACGTCTTTGTACGCAAGGCTCTCGCGTTTATGTCTTCAATGAACACAACGAAATTGTCACTTTTGTTTTTGTTGTTTATTTGTTGTTTGACTAACTGGTTTGTTATTTTAGTCGTTTGGTACGAGCAGCAGGTCACATTTTCGTTTATTTGCTCTTTGGCTGGTCACCAGCTTGTCGCTTGTTTTATGTGATTTTTTTATGGAATTGTGTTGTTTTTGTTTGAAATTTTTTAAGGTGTTGCCAGTTGTAGGTGTGTACTTCATTATTTTCTCATAAGCTGCCAAATTTATTTGCTGTGATTTTTCGCACGCGATAATTGAGTTGGCGATGTATGCGCGCTTCCTCATTGAAATGTCCGCAAACTTTTTTTGGTCTCAAAAATTGTTTGACCCAAGTCATAAATTGCGGAATCCATGTAACTTTTTGAAGTAAGTTCCTAGGTACTCGTAGATCTATTTGGACAAGTAATTTCATACTCTTATAACTTCAGATTGTCTATTTTGACTCTACTCAATTTTAAATGTCTTTTTCAAAATGATCTGTACTTTTCTGGACATCGAGGGAGTCCTCAAGGATGTTCGAACTGAGCCGGTAGTTGAAGCCCACGAAAAGTTTTAAGTGGAAGCGAATACCAAGCAACTCATATATAGTCTCTGATATCCTGAAAGGTTAACGGGTCTACCCTACATGATGGGTTACAAGTTCGAAATTCAACCTCTTTCAGAGAGCTGAGTATTCATCCCGACAGCATCATCATCATACTAGTTCGGGTGCCTGGTTTGGATCTTGGTGGTTAACGACCTACTTAAAGAACTCGAGAAACGTGGCAGTCGGGAGATAGCCTATGCTGACGACGTTGTTCTTCTGCCTTACAGTGCTGTAGAGGAGCTGTGCGGAAAAGGTGGGGACTCTCACTAAAGGAGGTGCTTTTGTGCTACAAAAACTAAATCAAGTCATGTTCTGTAGTGTATTCGTCTGTTGAAGGAAGAAGCTTGACATTCTCAACTGTCCAAGTGAGATTCCGTTAGATTAGACCTCTTAATCTATGCTAACATAACCCAACCTAACCTATAAGTACCACAACGGACTAAGCTTTCCAACGGAGAACCCTGTTAAGATGGACCTCTTAAAATAATCTAACCTATAGGTACCACAACGGACCGGCGTTCTTAGCTGTTCAAGTGAAAGCTCGGTTAAGATGGAGGATTTGAACATAACCTAACTTAACCTCGATCATCTTAGTTGGGATCTTAAATTACTCAAAATTGTATTACTAAATGGCTTCCCCGTGCAGACTCTTTATATAATATTTGATATTCCAAAATTTATTGACGAATTATAAAATAATTCTCAAGACGTCCTGAGTTTAGGATCGTCCTCAAAAGCCATTAAGCCATTATTGTGTTGAAAATCGTATATAATTATTTTTACGAATAATAAAGTTTTGAAGGTTGAGCAAAATTTAGAAACATATTTGAGTTTCAAAACTTTCCATTTTAGTGAACGGACCCCCCAAGCGGTTTCTTTGCTTTCATAGCGTGGGAAACACTAACTTAGCATTAATTAGCTTCCAATTTAAACTCATAGCAAACAAAAAGGCGCATAAATATTTGAATAATTATATACACATATATATGTTTATATTATAAATCAATTAATCACGTGGAAACCGTTATTAATAATAGTTATAACTACTGCACGTGACCGCATTTTAAATTGATAGCCAAAACAGAACGGTCATAAAAAAATTTATAATATCCACCAAGCACTAAATACACTTAAATACAACAACAAATACAAAAACAATAACAAAAATAACAGTAATGCATATTACAACAACAACTAGGCAATGTTGAGTAAGTATGCGCTTCTGCGCTAGACACAACAGATAGTGGCTTGTTCTAAAGCTAAAGTTGCAGCAACAAACGCCAGCTGACGCGAGCATTTAGCAACCACCGTGAAATGAAATAAACCAGCGAATACAGGCGTTATTACAGCAGCAGAAGCTTACAAATATTTACATAATGACCATTTGCACAATGGACTCAGAACAGTTGGAAGCGCGGACGCGGACGCGTACAAGCGCGCAAGCGACATAGGAAGTATGAGCCAACAGACGACGCACAGCGCGAGGCCGCGCGCTCGCTTTACTGTCAATATATAAGAGAAAGTTTACATTAAGGGTGGTGGGAGCGGAAGCGCGCGATCTTACTGTCAAAATTTCTGAGCAAGTTTACATTAAGGATGATTGGAGCGGAAGCGCGCGGTATGCAGGCGTCGGAGGAAGCTTATTTAATCAGACGACGCCGCAAAGCGCGAGGTAGTGCGCTCGCTATCAAAATATAGGAGCAAGTATATAAGAAATCGGTGAGAACGAAAGCGCGCGGTACGTAAACGTCATAAGAACCATAAAGCAATACACAACGTAAAGCGCGAGGCCGCGCGCTCGCTTTACACCAAAAATATAGGAGCTAATATATAAGAGGGACGCGCTTTCGACGAAGACGCGGCGCTTACGAAAAAGAAAGTAGCATAGAGCAAGAATGAATCTCCACTGCAATGATTGTTACAGAAGCATATCGTGATTTCTTACTTTCTTCACCAATTCTGCCTGGCCTTCTAAATAGTGTATGCGCCATAAACAAATATGTGCTTATACAACATTGCTGAACACATCTAACAAAAAACGACGCCCGCTGCGTCCAAGCGGCAATTGCATGAGCGCCAGCAAGTATTGAGCACGAAACGCGCGGCTGGCAGCAAAGAAAGTCCAGTGAATGAAGCGCGTTAAAGGAGCGCGCGTAGAAAGGAGCTGTGCAGCTAAGGCAGAATACTTGCGTGCGGCATTCATGCAATACAACGCTTCTTTTTGTGCTGCGCGCGAGGGTGGCGTTAGCAGTGGCGGCAACAAAATGAAGCAAAATAAGCATACAAAAAAACATGAGAGTTCAGTGTACATAGCGAAGCTGTTGGAAAAAGTTGAAGTTGAAGAATGAAAATTTCCTTAATGGAGCTGCACATTTATATGCACGAACAGTAGAGGACGCGCAAAGCGCCAAGAGACCGACACTGCTTAACAGACACACCACTGGAATAATAATCGCAGGGGCACTAGTGGCGCACGAAGACTAAATTCACAAAATCACAGCGCAGGGCACGACCAGTGGCCACAAGGGCGCAACGCAGACCAAAATATGCACAGGCGGTCAGACAAGCGGCAATGTTGGCCAGGCAGTTAACTCTACTGCTGGTTACTCTACTGCTGGCACAAAGAAGCAACGTCGAGAAAATGATTAATGGGCCGCCAGCAACACCACTGCAACCAACGCCAACGCCGTCAACAGCATGTGCGCCAGCGCCAATGCTAAAGTTGCGGCAGCTCAAGCAGTGCGCGCATTTAAGGTGGGGGCACGTTGTGGTGGCATAAACAGTTTATGCCTACGTTCGCCGCACACCCAACGCAGCGCATATTGTACTTCAGTAGTTTTTTCCAACACAGCATTTGGCAAAGTCGTTTTACCTCAAGCGAACTCTCCGCGTTAGCTCGACACGTCGCGCTCTCTGACCAACTCACTGTTTGCCCCAACTTCGTTGTATGCCGTTTCCCAGCATCAGCAACGTCGTGTGCTTCTTGTGGCAAGTGTGAAAGACAGCGGCGTCAGCAAAACGTTTTCTTTGTGTTTACAGTACAATGAAATTCCATTCGCAATGGGATTCGCAGCCCATAATTGTGTCGCTTTATTATTTTTGGTTGCGGCCAATTGCAGTTGGACCGAGGAAGCTGCGACGCGGGGCTTGGATTATTGTGTGTTATTTCAGCTGAGGGTCACACTGAAATTGGCAAACGCGGCAATACTCACGAGAACACTTTGCCCACATCCCGCTAGTTGGTTACGGACTGTGTTGCAATGAAATATACACAAGTTTGCTGATTGTGGCAACTTCGAATTAATGAGTTTTGTGAAGACGTCGCTTAAGGTTTGGCGAAAAGGTCTTCTAGGACAACTTTTATTATGAATGGCTGGAAGGAAGCAATCGATAAAAAAGTCTATACTCATGATAAGACAGCCAGAACTTTAGTAAGAGAAGTTGGACGAAAAGTAAGTGAGACGGTATACTGATAGATGTAGATAATAATATAAAACCTGGATCGAAAAATATTTCAGTAAAAGGTCTTTGAGTCAAGACAGCAAACAATTATAAAGAAGCTCTTGTTGCTACTGAACATTAAGCTAGTCGAGTTCATCGCATTGTAGTCCAGTCTTCGCTTTATTATCACCGAGGTCATCTAACGGTAGGCACACGTGCTGATTCGACGGGTTCGGACCGTATGGGGAGTAGATGAATGGGGTTCGCTAGGCATGCAAAGATAGTCGGATTGCCGGAAATATAATATAGCTAGTCGAGTTCAAGGCAGTCTAGAGACATTTGCTTGGGTGGTAAAGTACGGTTTGGTTATCACCGATGTCATCTAAACAGGAAAAGTGCTGTTTCGTTAGAGTCGGATCGTAGGAAGAGGGGTGTTAGATGAGTGTGGTTCGCTGGGCTTGCAAAGAGGTGAAAGAGTCTAAGTGCGAAGACCCATTGCATGCCAGACGTATATTTGGTACCTCGGGATCACATCTGGATAGTCAGGACTTTAATCTACTAATGTGTCGAGAACGAAGTTGTACAGAGATTTCACTAGATTCTTAATGCAACTCGAGTTCTTCGTCTACAATGGGTGGTGGTTCGACTCCGAATACGCCACTAACTGAGGAGCATTCGGTGAAGGTGTTGAAGACTCCATTATGAATGGCGGTCAGTGGATGTCGAAAGATAGCTGCGTCCGAAGTTTGGTCAGCGTACTGTTCGATGTCGTCGACGTAATGAAAGAAAGTCGTCTTGATATGTCTAGGAGGCGATAGTTTCTGTTGGTTTGTTTTCTGCAGAAATCATTCCTGCAATCGTCTGCTAGGAGCGAAGATAATTACGTTCCCTAACTAGGAGCATGTGCAAATCTTCACCCGGAGATATCCAGGGACATCTTGTATGTTGCATGGTGATGTTTAGATTCAATCCTGTACTCCTACGTCCGAGAAAGGTCGGAGGGATAGTCTTTTACTTTCGAACACAAACCATCGACTTCCATGGCAGTCTCGTCTGCTAAATTAGCATGGATCGAAGGTCTTTCCAATGGTAGTCTCGTCTACTTAATCAGCATGGCTCTACAGAACTTAGCTTAAGCAATCTTAGCTTCCAGCTCATCTTATCCAGTCCGCAGTTCGTCTTCTTTTCGACTTTTCTGCTCTCACAAACTTCACTTCCCTACAAATACCTTCCCATCAGCTAATAAAAGTAGGGTCAAACACTTCAAAGGCAATCAGACTCAATTTGCTATTCATAAATTACTGCTAAGTCCACAATTAAACTATAAAAATACCTACAAATGAATGAACACCGTAACAAAATAGTTCGTTTAATCTATTATTAAACCACAAGACCGCATTCAAACCAAACACCTAACAACAACAACACAGTGGAGTGTATAAAAAGCGTCAGAGTTTACTAAATCTTAAATCATTCATACCATATTTATGACTCACTCACCAACCGCACGACTTTTTCTCATTGGACGACTACTTGTTTAGCAACTTGGAACGCCATTCACCACTACAAGAGTAAGTATGCAGCTAAGATAGCAAGTATCTACCAATCGCACCAAATCCAATACCATAATCTAGCTACGCTATCGGACCGTGCGCGACTCGATCGAACTGACTTGCTGGCTCAACGGCGCGCTGGCAGGCTGGCCCATGGGTTGCTTGCTTCAACGCCTGACTGTTCCGGTGTGTGTGTGTGTGTTTATGTGTGCGTTGTGGAGTGCCTGAATAATTTAAACGATTTCAATGACACCATGATTAATATCAACGGCAAACATAAATCCGCCGAAGTAGGCATTAAAGGGCTACACACATAGCAGCCCGACCTACAGGTAGTAGGACGACAAGGTAGCGTCGGAATGCAGACAACACCAAATACACTTACACAGCTGTGTAGATACATGGGAAGATATGCCGACGGCGCAGACAGGCCAGGCCGAACGCAAAGAGAGCAAACTGCATACGAACGGACAGACGGAGTTTCGGTGTGTGTGTGTGTGGACGCCATAAATGCATACGGAACGTGAGCTAACTGTGGAAGTTTAAGCGTTTGACGCTTGGCTTTGTGAATGCCATGAAGATGCGAATGAGTTAAGGAAAAAGTACAAGAATTTCTCATTTCCATGTGCGAACGACGACGTTACTGGACTGGCTGGACGTTTAGCCATGAAAAGCAATACATGCTGAATGGTGGGAGATAAGCAAGAATCTTGATTGAACGCGCACAAACACATACACAAACAGAAAGCAAACGGACGGACGGACGGATGGACGTACGGGCGAACAAAGTGACGAATGGTATGTTGGTGAGTGCGCGAAGAAACGGACCACAGGTAAACCATGCGGATGCACATGCTATGCGGACAGGTAAACTAGTTTGCTGTAGAGACAAGCAAAAGAACACGAAATGAATATTTAGAAATAACAAGAATATTGTTTAAAGAGAGAAAATGAAGTGCAAACAAAATGAAAAAGGACGGACCGAGCGCGCGACCTCTTCGCTAACTAAACCTGGACACTTGTGGACGACAATGGATGAGCCGTGTAGAGCGCAGATAAGCAACGACAAGAACGATTGTGCCGAGTAATGATAAAGCATGTGCAACACAGAGACCGAAGTGCTATCAAACACAAATACGAAAACAAATAAAAATACAATTAAAATTACAACAAAAAATTACAACGATTTGCTGGACGTGGCAAGGCCAGTTTCTGCTGTGTTGCAGACACAGACCCAACACGAATTCCGAACAGCAGCAAACTTTGTTGGCCAACGTCCAACCAATCGGCAGCAGCACAAATAACAGAGGCCAGTTAACAGGCGCCCAGCAAATGTAGCAAGCAGCTAACAGCGTCAAGGTTGCGACACGGCGCGGCAACAACAGAGTTTGGCAATAAAACGGGAAATCAACAGAGCGCCGAGTGGCTGAAAGTGGAAAGAGTGAGTTGCGTGAGAATCAAGGCAGACTAAGGCAGCATACTAAGACCTGCAAAATGTGGCATGTAAACGTGAAAGGCGACTACCGCAGCCAGAGAGCATGAAGAGCTAAAAGCCTGCAATTACAGCAAAAGGCGCTGAAATGTTGCAAGTCAGTGTGCTGGCTAAATGCGATTAGCAATGCAATAATGCGCACATGATGAGTAGAGTGGTGCACCGAACAGGTAACACATGTGGCAACATGTGATCGTTGTGCATGTGGCGACCGGGAGATACCCAAAATGAGCAGCAAAACATGTTGCAACATGCTTGTGTAGCCTTAAATGCTTGCCACAGACCCCGCTGCGGTTAAAGATGACGTTGATAAGGTGACTTAAGAACAGGTATCATGGCGAATAGCAGCCTAATGAACTCACTAGTGGCGGAATTATGCTGAGCGTCGTTTTGTATGCGCTCTCGTGCTCTTGCGCTGACTTGGCACGAAGACTATGACGATCGCGATTGAGCGGTTGTGTGCGAAGTAGGTGTTTCGTGTGCTTATTTTGTGATAATCATGTCTCAGTGGCTGGCTAATAAAGTAGCTTAAGGAGTTCATTTGTGTGAAATATTTGTGAAGGGGGTCCGTGTAAGCTGTTTTGGCTGGATAATCTTTGGAGGTGAAGGTGCAGTATAACTCGGTTATTAATTTGAAATTGTAGGTAAGCTCAACGATTTATCTTAATTAAAGTTATCCGAAAAGAGAAATGAGGAGAGAGCGAAAGTTACTTTTACAAAATACCTGGCTTTTGTAGGGTCATAGCAACTTTTTTTAAGGAGCTGCAATCTTAACCTGTCGCAAAGTGTGTCAGAAATATCTACGAACACCTCGTGGTGACCTATGACAGCTTCCTGGACACGAATTTTGTACTCCCTCAGTCCGAACCCGTCAAATTTTTGCGTTCAGGACAGACTCTTAGCTTCCGGTGCTCGAATTTTGTACTCCCTCAGTCCGAACCCGTCAAATTTATTCGTTCAGGACAGACTCTTAGCTTCCGGGGCTCGAATTTTTTACGCCCTCAGTCTAAAACCCGTCAAATCTGTACGTCCTGGCTAGAGAATGCGAAGCCACACTGGACTATCGACCACTCTTAGCTTGCGCTACTAGAACGTACGTTCTTAATCTAAACCGGTCAAATTTACGCGTCCAGGACAGACTCCTAGGCTCGAAATGGCCCGAATTATGCACGCTCTCAGTCTAAACCCGTCAAATTAGCGGGTCCAGGACAGAGATTACGAAGTCTCACTGCACTATCGACCATTCTTAGCTTCCGGGGCTCGAATTTTGTACGCTTTCAGTATAAACCCGTCAAAATTGCGAGACCAGACTATAGATTGTAAAGCCACGGAGCGCGAGACAGAGTTTAAACGCGAAAATTTTCTCATTTCCGCATTCTATGCTAAGGCTATGCGCATAGTGAAACTATTTCTTCATTTCCCGGTTTGTCTTCCACACCTTTTTCGATAATTTTGTCCATATTTCACCTTTCCATATACATATATTTTTTTCCTTAGAAAAACACAGCTGTCACAGCCAATTCACCGTAAAAGCAGCACCCTTTACCACCACGACACGCTTGAATTGCAACTGATTCGCTCATTAGTAAAGTGCTAGGCTCTTATCGCGCCCAGCAAAGGCAGCAAGCAACCTGCTTGTGACTGGAAGTGGTATGACTACATTTTTCTACCTCACAGCCTGTCCAAGGAATTTCTTGGATTGCGACCATAGAGCGCAGCAACGTTCCCTTTAAGCAAAGTGCAGAGCCGTTTGTGTTGTACTTTTTGGTGTTAACCCAGTGAGCGCATTGCGCTCTCCATTGCCCGCATAACTACATACGCCCATTGCATGTATGTATGGTAGGCAAGACGTCGGACAAAGAGCGTCTCGCGCAAAAGTGAGCAACGATTTAAGGGCAGCAACACAAAGGCACTGCAAGTGGCGCACAAAGAATGGGTACAACAACAGCAACAACATGTGCAACCACAAGAATAAACAACAACAACATCATTAACAACGACAACAACAAAAATTACAACAACTGCAACAACAAAAACACAACAACAAAAATTGCAACAACAACAACTACAAAAACAAAATTAACAACAACTACTAATACAACAACATAACAGCAAAATCGGTACCTACAACAACAACAACAACCGAAAGCGGAATGTCACAATGAGCCGAAATGAGTTCGCGTTGAACTTCATTTGCTGTCGTCGATTTGGCGTTTCGTTGCACCACACTCCTTTTTATGGTTTTTTTAATTTAATTTTTCATAGTTTCTTTAAGCTGCTTGCCAGCCATGCAAAAACTTGTTAATGGATGCGTTGCCGTGGCGTTGCTGTTGTTGCATGCATGCCTGCCTGCATTTGTTTGTTGCTGGGCGACAAAATTCAGTTGCCTTTGTGTGTTGAACAAGTTGTTGCTGCAATGTGCAGCCAACAGACCGACCTTCCCCTCACCACCACAGTGCTTGCGCCGCTTTCGGCCGCAATGGACTACGAAAAGGGATTTTCATCGTTATCGACTGACTACAGTTGATTTGCAAGGAATGCGCCTGGATTTTTTCGCACAAACACACACACAATATATATATATGCGCTTACAATTCCTCCTCTACACAGCGTTTCGCAGCTGTAATGAAGTTGGCGTTTAAATGAGTGTATCCATAGCTGTTGGTGCGTGATTCATTAAAGACTCCAGCAAAGTAAAGTAAAAAAGTTTGCAAAAAAGGAGCAGCAACAGCAGCAGCAAGTAGTGCAGCATCAGCAATTGCCCGCTGTTGGCGTTTAAATTTGACTTTGTTGCCAACAGCCGGCTGCTTGCGTCCCTGCGCTGCCTACTGCGTGGCGGTGAGTGTCTATTTAGTGCGCTTTTTGCATTCCTTTGCCAGCCGCGCACTTCCCACATTTCATACACACATGCGAGCGTGCGCTTGTATGTGTGCGCATGCCGTTTGTGTCAGCTCATATGCAGATTAGCGGTTATTAAATTTTAATTTTTATACAACATTTTCAGCGTTTTATGCGTCTGAAATTGAGTAATAAAATTATAAGCGAAATTCATGGCAGCGACTGCACGCGACGCGCGGTTGACTTGTGTACGTTGGCAGTAAGCGTTGCGATTAGCAGGCTTAAGGGCTTAAATTAATTTACTTATGCGAAGGAAATTGGTTTATTAAAGGAACGTGCGGCTTGAAGAAGGCAACGTGTGAATGAAAATGTGAAGAATTTTGGTATATATTTTTATGATTAACGGAAGAAACAGAAAATACCCTACACAGATACATTTTTATAGCATAAAAAGTGTATAAAATGATGTTTTTTCTGAATTAGATCGTTCAGTTTGTATGACAGCTATAAGCTATAGTGGTCCGATCTAAAAAATTTCTTCGCAAATTATAGCAATGTGTAAGATAATGATTTATACAAAATTTTATGAAGATAGCTTTACAAATAAAAGAATTATCCATACAAAGACTAGAGTTTGATTGGTCAGTTTGTATGGTAACTATAAGATATAGCTGTCCGATCTGAAAAATTTCTTCAAGATTGCAGTGATATCTTGAATAGAAACGATTTTCACCAAATTTTATAAAGTTAGCTTTGCAAATGAAAGAGTTTTCCATACAAGAACTTAATTTTTATAGTTCAGTTTGTACGGCAGCTATATGCTATAGTGGTTCGATCTAAACAATTTTCTCGGAGATTGTAGCAATGTTTTGAATAATAACTCGAATCAAATTTTTTGAAGATAGCTTTACAAATGAAAAAGTTTTCCATACAAGCACTTAATTTGTATAGTTCAGTTTGTACGGCAGCTATAAGCTATAGTGATCCGATCTGAACAATTTCTTGAGTGATAATAGCTATGCTTTAGGCAATAAAGTTTAAGAAATTTTATGGAGATATCCGGTCTAATGAAAAAGTTTTCCATACAAAGACTTGATTTTTATCGTTCAGTTTGTATGTCAGCTATAAGTTATAGTGGCCCGATATCATCAGTTCGGACAAATGTTTAACTTTTTGGTAAGTGAAAGACATGTAAAAAATTTCAAAACGATATCTCATAAACTGAGTGACTAATATGCATATAGATCAATGAGCAATTTATCAAACTTAACAAAATATTTTCTCAAGCTTTGGGCCACAAAAGCTCGTCACTAAGCACTTTCTCGTCTCGCTACATACATACATATATTCACAGGCGCATAAACCATATTTATAAATATTTTACATTTCATTTATTAAAATATCTCCACAAAAACAGCAACTACTAAGCGCTTCAAAGCGAGCGTAAATCACATGAAATCTCAACGCATTAAGCTGCCCGCAGGTGTTAATTAATTAAAAGCTGCTTTGTTGGCACGTATTTACCAAATTTCAATACCAAATTAGTGTATGTGTAGAAGAATATGTATGTATATATAGCAAGGTTGCATTTGTGTGCATAATTAATTTTACCCAAAGAAAAATATTCACACACTCGCGGCTGTAACTGATACAAGATTAGCTGTACTATATGTATGCATGTCGGTATATATATAAGTATAGATATATGTATATAAGCATGCATGTATGTATGTATATATACTATATGTATATGCTATTTGTATAAAATTTAAACCACAAACGTTAATTTGTAAGCGAGGAAGTCTAAAATTCCCAGCTGCTTGTCAGTAATGCGCAGCGCCTGCAGGTGAATTAAATGAGTCAATACAAATCGGTATTCACGCTCATAAAAGCGCGTTCAAGCGTATATAGTTTATGTTAGCCTAAGGTGTGTGTAAACAAGTGCAAGCCTAATCTAATCATTAATCGCTCTAATCATTTGTCAGACGTCCATTTAGTGCCTTGAGCTTAGTGCAGATTCTGCGCTAATTTGCATGAACCCGTCTGTTGCAGACAACTTTTAGCGGCAGTGTGTTTATTTAATAAATTCAGTTAGGAAGCAGCTGCTAATGGCAAGCGCGTTATGTTGTGGCTATATTTTTGATGAGTTTTCTTTTTAACATGACTACATGGCATGACATAATGTTCTATTCTACGATTATTTGCATTTTTGTTTATGTTGCCAAATTTTTTTAATTTGGCATATTTTATTTCGAGCATTTTTTGCATATGGTAAGAATTTTTTATGTAACACTATGTTTTATGTCTGTCATATTTTATGTCATACCATTTTTTATGTCACACTTTTTTATGTGTGATTTTTTGTGTCAGTCATTTTTTATGTTGCGTAATTTTTTATGTCATACCATTTTTCATGTCATACCATTTTTTATATCATATAATTTTTATGTGTGGTTATTCACGCCAACCATTTTTTGTCAGCCATATTTTATTATGTCATTCCATTTTTGGTAGCGAATTATTTAATATGTCCTATGATTTTTATGTATGGTTTTTATTTTAGTATTTTTTTTTGCTGCACATGTTTTTATGTCACGCAAATTTTTATGTCATACCATTTTTTATGTCACACCATTTTTTGCTACCTTGCAAAATTCTAGCGACCTAATAGACCACTCAAGCGCGTCATAAAACCAACAAACCATCAACAAACACATACATACGTATGCAATTATAATCCCCCAACCAACGCACAACTCAACACTTCGTGCCTCTGCATGCCCAACAGCACTTTGAATACGAATTGGTTATTAATATTTTTATGGTTATGTTTACATTTATATTTTACAAATGCTAATTATGCTGAAAGGAAACCTAAAAGATAAAATGCGTATGTTTGAATGTGTGTGTGTGTGATAATATTGTAAATATTAAAAGTCAATAAGCCGAAATACGAAGCATATGTATGTGTGAGTATGAGTTCATTCATGCAAAATACATATGCACATGAGATACTAATATATTGTATGATTGTATGTGTAGTTTTGGGGGCTTGTGTGTCCATATTATTATGTGGCACGACAAGTCATTAAGCAACTGAATGAAAACATAATGTCCATTGAAAAATGATAATTACTAGTAATTAGTTGATGTATTTGTTTTTCTGTAATGTAAATAAAGAACTAAAATTTCAAATTATGAGCGAAACTTGACGGAACGCGAAGAAGCGATAAGTAGGGAAATAAATTATGTTAAATAGTGTGCAAAAAGCTCGCTGGCAGGTAAAATTAATTTTTTATGTATGTAAAGATGATTATTATTATTATTTTTAATAACAGAGATTTTATTGACAAACTTTTTTTTTATGTTTATGCTTTAAAAATATGCTTTAAGTTTAATTAACCGCAAGACCATACAATTTTAACTAGTTTGTAACCAGTTGTTAACCAGTTTGTAATTAGTTACTAAAAACCAAGTTGTTAACTAGTTTGTAACAAGTTGATAACTAGTTCGTAACCGTTTGATAACTAGTTTTTAACCAAATTTCTAACCAGTATGTCACCAGTTGATAACTAGGTTGTTACCCAGTTGTCAACTTATTTTTAACCCATTGTTAATAGTTTGTAACGGAGTTGTTAACTAGTTTATAACCAAGTTTCTAACTAGTTTATAACCATCTACTAACTAGTTATTTCTTGTCTTAAAATTACTTCTTTTCTGCCATCAATTCATACAGTTAATTAATAACTCTTTATTGGCTTACTAACTCCCTTCCTGAAACTATTTTCTTATTTTCTCCATCAGCACAAAGCTTTGCCGACAACGTTTTTTCGCTATTTGCGAAATCCCTTAATGACAGCGCACCAAAGCCAGGCAGCCAATATTAATTGCATTGCAAATATAATGGAGGTTTAAAGGGATTTTAGGTTATTAGTGTGAAGAATTTCTAATTGAAGTTAAATTTAAAAAATATTATGGGACGAATAAATATGAATGTGTTACAAATACATACGAGTATGTATACATACAGTACAAGAATATATTTATGCCTAGAAGTAACACCTGGGAAAACGTCGGGTACCCAGATGTGATGTGCTAAGTTGAGCTATCGCTCTGAAATTTCGCACACATTATTTTCTCCCTAAACAGCTGCTCATTTGTCGGAACAGCCAATGTCGGATCACTATAGCATATAGCTGCCATATAAACTGAAGAATGAAAATTAAGTGCTTGTATGAAAAACTTTTTTACTTGAAAAGATATCGACATGAAATTTTGTAAAGCTCATTTTTTAGGAAAATACTATAATACCTGAAAAAATGTTTTATATCGAATCACTATAGCGTATAGCTGTCATACAAACTGACCGATCTAAATTAAGTCCTTGTATGAAAAACTTCTTTATTTGAGCAGTTATCCTTACGAAATTTGGTACAGATAATTTTCTAAGGCATTACTATAATATCTGAAGAAAATTTTCAATCTCGAATCACTATAACATATAGCTGCCATACAAACTGACTAATCCGCTAAAGTCCTTGTATGAAAAACTTCTTTATTTTACAAGATATCTTCACGAAACCTGGCATATGTCATTTTCTGAATCAAAGCTACAATATCCTAAGGAAATTTTTTAAATCTAATCACTATAGCATATAGCTGCCATACAAACTGATCGCCTGCCAACGGAGTACCATATAAATGAGTAAGCCACTTTTATTGTTTTTGCAAATCTAAACACTTTTGCTGACCACCGTTGGTAAACAAACAATAAATATTTTGTTGTTTTTGCGTTTATTATTTACTTTTGCAATACAAATATGATCGCTGTTGCTGCTAATGAAGTCTTCACGCGCTCGCGCAATATAATATTTTATATACCGACCCACTAACTGATACTGATTACTGTGTATTTTATATGTATACCAACTCACTACCCGATACTGTTTACCAGAATAATGTTTTAAAAATATTTATCAACGAATGCACTTGTATGTGTTACTGATTATTTTATTGCGAAAAACCGTTAGTGTGCTTACTATTAGTAGTAACTAACTGACTGCATTTTATTGCACGTTATACTTGTATATTTAATTTGCGCACTGTTTGTGCTTAGCTCTATACTTTAATTATCCAAAATGATCTTTATTGTTAGGCAATAGTTTTTTCTATAAAAAAAATATATTTTTTTTATATACATTTTTTCTATAAAAATATTTTTTTTTGTCCATAATTTTTTTTTTTCAATTTTTTTTTTCATAAATTTTTTTTTATTTTTTCCGTAATTTTTTTTTTTTTTTTTGTATCATACAATTTTTTTTTATTTGTATCCATAAAAAATATTTTTATCAAGAGCAACTGTCAACACCCTCACACGCGCACTTTTTATTCACTTGTCCCAGATGTACACAACACACGGTAAATATGCACAACAGTCGCTACATCGTGCTTATTACACAAGTCAGCCATTTGCGCACCTACAACAACAAACGTGCTCGCATTCATATATCATATACATATGTATGTATGTATGTATGTAGTTAGCTTGCACTAGTTGCATTAGGCAGGTATGCATGTGCTTACGTTTATCTCGTTTAGTACCTCGTAAAACAGTTGATTTATTTTTGCCTTCATTGGCACATCACTGTTAACTGCTGAGTTTTATGAGAATTTTTTAAAGAATTTTAATTATGTAAAAAATTAATATTGTAAAAAAAAATATTGTGAATAAAAAAAAATAAAAAATATAAAAATTAAAAATAAAAAATAAAATAAAAAAAATAAAAATAAATAAAAATAAAAAATAAAATAAAATAAAAATAAATAAATAAAAATTAAAATAAATATTGTTTGTTTTTGTTGCGTCAGAAAAATTATGACAACAAAAATTATGTAAATTTGGCGTACTCGAGCTTGCATTGTCTTAAATGTACGTAAAGTCATATGCATATAGTACGGCAATATATATGTACGTATATATACGTAGATGTAAATAGCATATTTCCCGTTATTTCGTGCAGGTCAGTAATTTTTCTGGTGCATAATCTTTTAGCTCACCTAATAATAATTAAATTTGCCATTCTTATAGTCTAAATAGAGTAAAATAAGATAGCTTGTATGGCAGCTATATGATATAGTGAACCGATCTGAACGATTTCATCGTAGATTGTAGCATTGACTCGGACAATAATCTATGTGAAAATTCGTGAAGATATATTGCGAAATCAAAGAGTTTTTGATACAAGAACATTTTTTTTGATCGTTCAGTTTGTATGGTAGCTATATGATATAGTAATCCGATCTAATTGATTTCTTCAAATGTTATAGCATTAACTCGGATAATAATCTGTGCGAAATTTTGTGAAGAATACTCGTTAAATAAAAAAGTTTTCCATACAACGACTGGGATTTAAACCACCAGTTTGTATAGCAGCTATATGATATAGTAGTCCGATCCTAACAAATTCTTCAAAAATCGTACGGTTCTTTTAGGAGATGATCTATGCCAATTTTCGTCAAAATTACTTGCCAAATAAAAAAGTTTTCCATATAGGGACATGATTTTGATCGTTCAGTTTCTATGGCAGCTATATATTATATTGATCCAATCTGCATGATTTCTTCGGAGATTATAGTCATGTCTTGGATAATAGTATATGCGAAAAGTTTTGAAGATATCTTGTCAAATATAAAAGTTTTCCATACAAGCACCTGACCGGATGGCTCACTTTGTATGGCAGCTGTATGCTATAGTGGTGCGATATCGACAGTTCCAAGCAATGAATAGAAGCTTAGTGAGAAAAGAATATGTGCCAAATATCAGAGAAATATCTCGAAAATTTATCTACTAATTCGCTTATATTCAAAAGGACATAATCTGAAAGGCTCAGCGCGTTATGCTGATCATGTATACATACATATATACTATATATACATATGTATATTTCTAAAGGACTCCTACGTTTCCTGCTGGCTATTACAAACTTCGTGAAAAACTTAATAAACCCTGTGCAGGGTATAAAAACCGCACACATACTAACGCACACCACTCAAAATATGCATGCCTCCAACCGCTATCGCGACTTTATACTTTGTACGACGTGTTAAGTGGTGCGGTCAGGTGATATGGTATGTTATAGATAAATTGACTTGATTTTAAGTGCCGCTATAATTGAAGAAAAATTATACAGCAACGGCAACAACAGCAAGGCTAGTAAACGCTTGTCAGCGGCGTTAAGATCAAAGCGCTCAGCCGCTGGCGGCTATAAATCTGCTTTCGCTTTAGTTTAGCGTGGATTATAAGCATTTGTGTGTTTGTCAAAGTTAATGGCAAAAATTAAATAATTGGCGACTCGCGCGCGCTTTAATTGTTTTGAAGAATTTCTCGCTTTTATTAGCGCTTTTGGCGCGTTGCCCAAGCGTCTAAGCGCCAAGTGATGTATTTATGAAGAAATGGCACGTCAAATTTGATTACATATCTCTGATAACTTTTATTAGGCGCGTTATCAACGAAAAACAACTTGTGAATTTTTTATGCGTGAGCTGTCGAAAAGTTTTTTCAAGGAACTTAAGCTCTACCGAGTTTACTTTAATGTTCACCGCAAAAATACTTCATCGTTTGGGCTTCAACACGTCAAAATAATATTTTTTACGAAATTGTGTGCGACAAGTTGGAGGTCGCTTCAGTTTTAAGACAGCGGCGCTCAGTGACATCGATTATTGGGCATTTGAGGAGGCTTTGTAATCAAATTGTTGGCTTTAGGGCCTTGGTTAGGTTAGTTTAGGTGCGTTGGTTGATGCAGAGCTCGCACTTGAACCCGATGGGGAACGACGATGGGGTAATGGCCTGTCAGAACACCCACAACTAGGTAGAAGTTAGCATTACTAAGGGGTAAGAGCTCACTGGATCTCTTACTATCGTTATAAAGTCAGAAGAATCTTGCGAAGGTGAAGTGTTCACATGTTTCTACCTCGACTTCAGCCATTTAGTTCGTTTTCTTCCATACAGCTGCTGCAGCTGGCGTCCGGGAGGACTCTCAAGCTTACAACGGGAACTCCGATGGAGCAGTGGCCTGTCAGAAGCACCACAACTAAGTAGAGACTAGCATTACTGAGAAGAATGAGCTCGCTGGATCCCTTACGACTGATATAGGGTCAAAAAAAAACTACGGCACTTCGTCCAGGTAGTAAATCCATCGCTAACAATGGAATCCCATAGTCAAGGTCCCACAATGATGTTCTCAAAAGCTATAATATTTGCTCAAAATTCTATTACTGCCTGTTTTTCGCAGTTCACAGACAGTTCTTCGTATTCTTAGCTTACTAAAAGGTAACTACTACTTAATACATACATAATATACACTTAATTTACAGTATGAACTCACCATTATTGGGCTTCAGTGGTAGCTCGGCTTGATCGATGCCGCGCGCTTTGAAGACGGGTGCCACTTTGGTGCAGTTGGGCATAAATTGGTCTATTACCGACGAACTGCCGATTTCCGTGGCCACGGCGGCGGGATGCGGTTCCTCCTCTATGCCGGTGTGATTCATAAAACCATGTGCATTAACTCCCACACAAAAGAGCAACAAAATTAGGTATGAAAACAAGGTAAATGTGTAAAAATTTAAATTTAAATATTTTTTGGAGGCGGCTGGCGAGCGTCGTTTGCCGACTGCAGACACAGCGCGTTGGCTGCCATTGGAGATCATAGTTTTATTGCGCGAGCCAAGTGTGGCGGTGGCATTTAAAGTTCTGCTGAAACGTTGCATGTTGTTACGCGTACTTTTTTTCAAATCAAGTGTATGTATGTGTGTATGGATAAACGCTTATTTCGTTGTTGTAACGCTTGGCTCTGACTTCAACACTTTTTATCAGCAAACTTGTGTAATTTTTTTGCTACTGTATTTTTCTATTTTTTACTTTTTGTATTTCTATTTTTGTTTCACGTTTTTATCTACACTTTTTCGGTGTCTGCTTGTCTCTGTTTGCAAATGATTTTAACACACGCACACGCCTAGCGACAACACCCTCGACTCGTACACGCTAATTGTTATTGCTTTGTATTAACACTCCGCTTTGTTGTTGTCAATATGAGTGTTGCATCATTATTAGCAAATATGTAATACGCGCGAGCACATACATACATATGTAAATACCGAAAACACGTAAAAATTTCTAAAATTGCCGGCTTTAACGTTAGCGTTGTCAACACGACGCGCGCCGCGGGGCTTTTCGACGGGTGGGTGCTGCAACGTAAACAAAAAATACTTATTTTTCGCAATTTGCTACTTTTTGTGCTGTTTGCCGGTTCACTATGGCAGCGACAAGGTTAACGACGTCGCCAGTAGATTTGTGTATGTGTGTGACACATGTGATTCATGGACTAAACGGCGGTGCTTTCTCCGGGCGCATACGCTGAGCAAGAAGAGGGAGGTTTTGAGGAGTAGAACGGTTGTTGGCTGGCAGGATTGCACGGTTATTTAGACAAGTTGTTGTTATATTAAAGGCACACTTAGCGAGTTTTGACTGTGTTTCGTGGGCATGAGGCGTAAAATAGTTGAAACTATGGCATAAGCATATTAAATGCAAAGAGTTACAAAATAACTTTTCAATATTACAGTGCTTCACAACTTCAAATAATTTATAATTTTTGATTTTCAATATTACAATGTTTCACAACTTTAGGTAATTTTTAATTTTTCTGCTATTTGTTGCTTTTTTTTGTTAAACTGCCGAAAAACACTAACTTTAACGCAGTAAAAACACACACACGTCCGTACGCAGCTTTTTTCATAAAATTTCAGCGCCACAATTAACTCAAAAATCCGTTTAAATTAATATTTTCGTAACACACACACTGTATAATTGCTATTTCGTATATTGATGAAAACAAAAAATCACACCGAATTGAATTTGAAGCGACGAAAATTGCGTTCGGCAGGTAGACTGGTTGTTGGCGCACCGCTAACTACGAAAAGATATCGCACAACCGCACCGCGCGACCAGAGAACAACGAATGAGCGTCGAGCGAAGAGCGCACAACCGGCTGGACCTCAATGGAACATTTTTCCCGAAAACGCAAACCATATGAGATACACACATATACACACACACAACTGCAGGCACAGTGCAGCGTTGACGGAGCAGGCAGCGCGACAGCAGAAAGGCAACAAAACAAACAGCGTAAACCGGAGTTATTTAGTTGCAAACGACAAGATACAAATGTAACTCGCACGCACACTGCGGCGCACGCACACACACATACACTTGTGTGTAAGACACATATTCATTTCACAGGCATGTGGAAATTGTGTTTTATTTGTTGTTTTCCGCTTTGTTATCGAAGGCATTGTGCGTATCTGGCAGATACAAGCAGTTACAACAACAATATGACAGTGTGCGCAAACATGTTCGATGTTGGAGCTGCTTCACCTGGCTGCAAACTGCGAGTTTACATGTTTGAGTAAAAAACTGCTTAAATCCATTTTGTTGAGTTTAGAGTTATCTGTAAATTGAATTTTATCTCGTTAACATTTGATTTGTTTAAAATATATAAAAGTGGATAATTTACCTCATATACATATGTACATATAATTAACAGCAGAAAATGTTAAACAAACAATTCAAAGGCACGCATTTAGATAACATGCTGTTAAGTAAAATGTTAATGTAATGTAAATCATGTATGTATGTACTTATTTATGTATGTAAGCATATACAATTTACCTATGTATCTCGTCACATAAAATAGTTTTCCATGCAAAGCCAACATTTGACCGTTAAGTTTGTATGGCAGCTACATGCTATCGTGGTCCGATCGAAACAATTTCTTCTGAGATTATACATTTGCTTTAAACAATAATCTGTACCAAGTTTCATGCAAATACCTCTTCAAATAAAAAAGTTTTCCATACGAGTACTTGATTTTGAACGTTCAGTTTGCATGACAGCTGTATACTGGAGTGGTCCGATCGGAATCATTCCAGTTTATATGTGTGCATATGTATTTGAATATTTGTGGCACTACTGCGCTAATTCACATTTTTATATATGTACATATTTATGTTAAAAGCGAAGTTTAAAATTCTCACGTTTCATTGCACAACCTGAGCCGCACACACACATACACTTAAACATTTCACATTTGAATCACTTTAAAAGTCTTTCACTTCACATTGTTCTTGCTGTTGTAGCGGATATAACCTTCAATGTCCTCTATGCAATTCACACTTTAATAATTTACACTTTCAGCAACGCCAGCGCTTGTTTTTCATTAGTTTAGCATGCAAACCGCGCTCAGCTTTGATATTATGCAACTTTTTTACACTTTCCAGCAAGATTTTTTGACAAATTAGTGTTTTTTATTTGCGACAGCAGCACTAAGCACTTTTGAAGACGCGAGTTGGGAAGCGACAATAATGGCGCCGGAAATTTTACAGACACATGGTTGCATTTGCATGAAAAAATCTTTTTTAATATATCTAATAAATAATATTAATATATATTATAATTATACAAATACATATAATATTATATAAATATATATAATAATGCAAATAAATATGAAATACCTCAGCAACATCAAATGTAGAATTCATTTTAACTTCATTTATGTTTTGTAAATTCGTTTACCTTTTGGTGAAATTATATGCAAACGTTTAAAACATATGGTCCTTTGAAAACTTCACGCACAGATGTCGCTTTGCTAACGCGATTTGTGGCGAAATTTAAAAAGAAAAATTAACTTATTTCACGTTTCAAGGCGTTAGCGCTTGAAAAAAAAAATATTTTAAGCGTTTTTGTAATTATTTTATTGCCAATTTTTTTAATAATTATATTTTATATTTAAAATAATAGATTTTCATTTTCCAGCACGCGGTTACACCCTGTAGCCTGTCAAGTTTCCGCCGCCATTACAAACGCTTCCTTTTTCGCGCTAACAGAAGTTTCGCGTAAAATAGTGAATAATTTAAATTAGTTATATATTCTTATTAGTAATTATATATATCTCCGATCCGTTACCTTGCATTGTAAGGGTAGTGGTTAAATGAGAAAATAAACTCAAACGCGTGTGTAATGGTTTTTAATAAAAGTGAAATTTGTGTTGTGGTTATGTGCTGATATGCCTCTAGTCTGAAAAAAGTATGTGTATAGCTTTATAATAATATATGTATGTGCATATATATTATATATGAATGTGTTTATAAATATAATTAGTTTAAATTCCATGCATCTAAGTTTTAATGTGAAATTATAAGCATGAAAGGATGTAGCATAGCAGCAGCGCAGTTCCGTGGTGAATTGGCGTTCCCGTGTACAAAAAGGTAACAAGTGTACAAAATATACATACTTATATGATTTTAAATAATAATTACTTTCTTTATAGGTATGTTTGTCAGCGTCCATTATGTTTTCCCCTAAAAAATATGGATTTTGTGTGTTGAATAATGTTGGACAGGTAAACATATTTACAAGTAGGTTAAGTTAGCAAGGGGTTATAGTGGGAACTATGAATTCTTAATATTTTTCTTTTTTACAATACCAATTTCCTTACAATATCATTTTTTTTTGTAAAAAATTGCGTTTCTTTTCTTTAAAATGTTCGCAAAAAGTGAAAAATTGTAGTTTCGAAAAACAAAATTGAAAAAAATTTATCATTTTTTTATATAAGTTAACATTAATTCCTCTTTAAAACCGACTCTGTTGTTGTTATAACGTCAAATTTTTGGTTAGAAATACACATCTTTTCTCAAAAAAATCGCGTTTTTTCCAAAAAAGTGAAAATATTAAATTTCAAAATATAAAATTATTAAAACGGACCATTCAGTCCGATCCCACATCCCAACTAGAGCAAATATCGGTTCCTACTATAAACACTACATACACTTCCAAACAGTGCAAGATCGCCGAAATAACAACACTTGACCGGTTGATTTTTTTTTTGTTAAAATATAGCACTTTTATCCCTATTTGCATAGTTGCCACTGATAATCCAGGTTGATGACCGGTTGTAAACCACTTCTATTCCGTTAATGTAGCACCGACTGTTGTGGCAATTGAAGGTACTGTTGTGCTCAGCAAGGCGAAAAGCAAAGTAGCACACAAATAGTTGCTTTTGTTGTTAAAATATAGCACTTTTGTCCATATTTATGTATGTATTTATTTATTATTAATAATGTTACTACATTTTAATATTTACATATTGTTATTTAAGTGCAATATGTGGATATGCACGATAATATACGCGTATATTAATTAATTACTGACTTACATTCTAATACATGTATGTATGTAATGTCTATGTAAACACGAACATAAGTATATAGGAAACAAAAGCCACTTACAGCCCGCGAAAAATTAAACGTAGAATTCAGCTTTACGAACTGGTCACAAAAATTAAAATGTTTTATATTCTCATATTGAGCAATTTTTAGAAAGAACGAAGAAGCTTAGCGTAAGTGTAACTATTAAGCAATATACATTTGTAGGTTTGTATGTAGATAATGAGTTCGGAAAGTTTTTATAAATAAATTGCTTTATGGCAATTCTGGCAACTACATGCGCCTTGTCATTATAAAGAAATTCACATATATGCTGCGTAATCCATTGTTCAAATCTAATACTAGCGAAATGTTAAAATTTTTAGCACGAAAAGTCAAGAAATAGTTTTGCGTGAAATGTATGATTGCGACACGAGCCAGCCTAGTACAATGAAGTGTGCTATTGCCTAGCATTGTGCCAGCCGTTTGTTCAAGTGAGCGGAAAGTATCTGTCTATGTCTGCATCTGTGGCGATCATATTGACGGTGAGGAAGGTATCACGTATGTATGATTTGCAATGCGACGGCTCTGTAAACAAAAAAACAAATAATTAGTACACTTCAAAAACAAGTAAAGGCATTAATTTCAAGTGGAAAATCAAAATTTTCATGGTCACTCACCCAATTTGCCGTCACAAACACGATTCGTTATTCTTTTGGCCAATGTTTTGAAGAGTTCTTTTGAAGTGATCTTGTTTTTATAGTAAGGATTTAGTAGCTCAACTACGGCTTTACTCACATCCGATTTATGTTTGGCAGCGTTGAGGCGCGCTTGTCTTTCATTTGTGGCGTGTTTGGTATTCGTTGCCGGTCTTTGCGTTGGTTTACGATATTCGCCGCCTTTTGCCGCATTTTCACTTGTATTGGAATTTTCAGTATTTTTATTGATTTTCGGCAATGCGTACTTGGTTTTACTGCCATTCATATCACTTTCGGTTGTTTGGGGTAGCTCTTTCTTGCGCTTGGCTGCATGCCAGTCCGACTGCCTAGACGCATCTTCCGCCTTTAATGCGGCAACGTTTGTGTTTTTTGTTGCAATTTCTTTTTCGCTTGTTTTTATATCGCTGTTTGCAGCAGTTTGCTCGTCATGCTTGAGTAACTTTTTCTGCGCAGCCGCTTTATCACCCGCCGCTGCGTTACGCTCGATCTCTTCTAAAGCCTTTAGCTCATCTTCTATTTTCTTCTTACTTAAAGCAAGCAGTTCCAATTCGTCAAGCGAATCTTCCGACTCTTCGCGTTTCTTATCCGATTCGCCTTCGAATTCCTGCCATTCGGCGCGCAGCGCTTTAAGCTTTTCCTTCACCGACTTTTCATATTTGACCGAGTCCTCGAAGGCGTCTTGATATTTACATTTGCTGGCCGTTGCGCTCTCGTACATTTCGAGTTCGTCCAAATCGTCATCCTTGTGCTTATGCTTAGAGTGATGCTTGTGTTTGTGCTTGCGTCGCGAGGATGAGCTGGCAGATGAGGAATCCGATTTGTATTGATGCGTGATTAACGTGGTACTGGTGCTTGATTTGTGATGGTGTGAGCTGGCGCTGGACGTGGATTGATAGTATGCATCGTAACTGACCGAGCTTTTGTAGCTGTGCAAAGGCGATTTCTCCTTGGATTTGCTGTAGTGTGATGTTCTGTGTTTGCGTTTGTGATGTGCCAGCAACTCGTAATATTCGTCATCCTCGTTCCTGGCATCTGTTCTGTTGGAGCTATCTGATTTGTTTGCCGTGGAAATATCCGATTCATCGCCGAAAAGTGTCTTTAATTTGCCATCCTCTTTCTTAGTTGTATATTTAATGGAGTTCTCCAACATTTCCTGAGCTGGATCGTCCCAATCGTCGTTGCCAAACAACGTATCCATTTTGGCAGCCGCCGGTTTCGCAGCATGCTTATCCAAGCGCGTCTTGCCATTTTGGTCATTGTCATGCTTTTCCTCGTCTTCACTCATTTTAAATTCATTGGAATTGATATCTTTGTCGCTTATGTCCTCGAGATCATCATCGATTTTCAAATTAACGCTATCATTTTTTATGGTGTCGTCTTTGTCGGTGTCATAAGCAGCTTCTTCTTGTAGGGGTGTGCCTGCGAAACCAACTTCTTTCTCTGGCTCGTTGTCTGTCTTTTCTATATCCACGCACTCCATGCGCTCTTGCTTGATATTCCCATTTTCATTGCCTTCCATATCTTGGCTCTCACTATTACTGCTCACCGGCGAACAGTTATCGTCTTCACTTTTAATTTTCTTATCCTTCTCGAAGAAACTGGCAATGGTGGTCTGCTTGGTAGTGTCTTGTTTGTAACTTTTTTTGTGCCGCAGCGCTTTTGGCAGATCTTTCGAGGAATTGTTTTTGTTCGGCACACTGGGTGATGTTGGACGCGAGTCTTCTAGCTCCTTCAATTTACGCTCGAAATACTCAACACTACCGCCCGTCCAGACGCTTTGCTGACTTGTTTCGGGACGCGCCACATAGGATCTTAATATCGGCATAAGCAGCTCTTTGCTTGTTTGCTGGCGTATGGCACCAAGCTGTTGGAAGATTATTGGGTGTAGTTAGTGAAAGTTTGTCCAATTCTTCTTACACAAAAAATGCTTTGAGTAGTTTGTTGTTGTATTTCATATGCTTACCTCTTTCGCCAAAGCGTGTCGATACATGTTGGCCACCTTCACCCTCGAAAAACATTCATACTCTACGTCTATGGCTATGGCTTCAATATCGCGATGGCGCAGATCCCTACGCGGATCATCTTCTTTGCACTGTTCAACATTTAACTTCAGCGCACTGATGATGGCGCTGAGGTAGTTCTCACGTATGGCCGCTGTAAGCCCGGAAACTTTGACACCGGATGATGGTGCATGCTTGACACGTGTTATCTGTGATTGGCCCTCCTTCTCCACCTCGCGCGCCGCATTCAATTGCTTGCGCAGTTGAAATTGTTTACGTATGAAATCTTCTGACTCACGCTTTGCCTTCTTGGCCAACTGTTCGTGACTTACAGCGCTGTCGCTGTCTGACTCGCCATAGTCTTCCTTTAGTCTTTTCGCAGCCGCACGTCCACCTGTGAATTTTTTTTTTAATTTAATATATTTATGTTTACCAATGGCGTAGCCTACTACCTTCATACAAATCAGCGCTATCCTCCAATGAAACGCCAGATTTGAAGCGTCCATCCATGCATAATTTGTGAAACATTTCTAAAGCCTTTTCGATTTTTTTGGGCTGCTTGCACACGTCACATTGGCCATTGCAGTCTGGTGGTGGATCACCAAAGTAATCTGAGAAGAGTTTGTGGCGACAACGCAGACTCTCACAGAAGCTAACAATCTCTTCGAAATTCTTCACAGCACGCTTCAAAACAGAAATAAAATTAGTCAATATTAATTTTCCAGTTAGAAATTTGTAAACTGACCTGCGCTAACTCTTGCTTTCCAGAGCATGTGGAACTCTTCGTTCTATTTACATCATTTTGCAGCAAAAATTGTATGGATTTGACATCTTCCCTGCCGTAATACAAGCGACAGTATGATTGTAGTCCATCACGTCCAGCGCGCCCGGACTCTTGATAATAGGCTGCCACATTTTGTGGCACATCCCAATGCACAACGAAACGCACCGATGGCTTATCCACGCCCATGCCGAAGCTGTTCGTTGCACATATCACAGGATATTCACCGTTCATCCATTGCTCTTGCACTTGTATGCGCTCTGCGCCTTTTAGACCCGCATGATAGGCCACAGCGCCCACACCTTGCTTGGAAATGCCATATGCTACGCGTTCCACGTTTTCACGTGTGCGACAGTAAACAATGCCACAGCCACGTTTTGGTGCGGGCATCGCTTTGAATTCGTTCACATCACCAAAACAGTGTAAAGCAAATGCAGCTAAATGCTGGAAATCATCCTCAATTGAATTTTTAAACACTACATCATAAAAGAGATTCTTTCGAAAGCTAGGTGTCGTAAATCTGGCAACCGGCTGCTTCAACGCTAAATGCTGGAAAATGTCCTCACGTACTTGTCTGGATGCAGTCGCCGTCAGCGCCAACCAAACGATGTTGTTATACTTTCTACGCAGGTTACAAAGTTTTAGATAATCTGGTCGGAAATCATGACCCCATTGCGAAACACAATGCGCCTCATCGACTGCAAAATAGGCGATCTTATTGTGTTTCACCAAAGTTTGCAAGAGATCTTGAAAAAACTGTGTAGCCGCGTGCTCGGGCGTTATATATAGAAAACGTATGCTAGGGCGCATAGCTTTTAGATCGCTGATAACAGCATCGCGTTCTTTATTTGACATCTTGGAGTTCAGCGAATCGGCGCGTATCTTAAGCTTACCCAAGTGATCTATTTGATCTTTAATAAGCGCCAGCAGCGGTGAAAAGACAATAGTTATTTGATTTTCACACAGTACACCGGGCAGCTGGTAGCACAGTGACTTGCCGGAGCCGGTGGGCATAGACACAAATACGTCGCGCTTTTCTGCATTTGAAATTATTTATTAATACACAATTACTTATTTATATATGAGGCACCACTTACTTTCCACCGCACATTTTATAGCACTTCTTTGCAAATCCGATTTGAAGCTGGTGTGGCCAAAAAATTTCTCAAGCGCAGCGTTGAGTTCGGCATCTGCGCTGTCGCCTACACTCATCGTGTTTAGTAATGTTTCTGCTTTTGTTGAAGCACTTTTTTTTAATTTTAATAAATTAATTTCGCATCAAATGCGTGCTTTTTTCTTCTTTTCCTGACAATTTTTTCTTCCACCTCGCTTATGTTTTCGGCGGTTATTCTTTGTTTTGTATTTTGACATTTGACGTTTCTCTTTTCGCGAGTATTGAAGCAAATCAGATATGTTTGTGCTCACGCAGGGTTGCATTGGCGTATGATAAAGTATTTGATGCATTTAATAGGAGAAAGTAGTTGACCCAGTTGGAACACATTGAAAATCTTCAAAACTTTAAGTTCCAAGATCGAATTTTTTTATAACCCGGTACTAGATATACCTAATTAAAATTTATATCTACGACCACTGATAAGATTCTATGTAATATATAGGAAAAAACAGAAATGAATGGGGTTTTGTGTAGGAAATGTGAGGCTATACTCTTGAACTGTTGAAGTAAGATCAAAGTCTAAAAACCAAGGCTCTTTACCAATACGAACTGAAGTTAAAGTGCTGCAGGGAGAGTAGGTTTTTCCGAAATTTAACAGAGACTTTATATTTAAGTCAGATACTTCAGCCAAACCCTTAAACCTCATAGATATCTAAGCCGATTTCTGAGCAAGTCTAGATATAAGCAAAGGAGGTGTTCCAGCATATCCGTCCTATACTTTTCCCTGCGCTTTTCTCATGTTGAATCGCTAATAATGATCAAACGGCTCACATGTGATAACAATAAGTTGTAACATGTGACTAGGCCAACAGCCGTCTTGTTGTCTTTTCGAGACCGTGCGAGTAGAAAGATTGTGTGTTTTTCTTTTGCTCCCATTCAACCGATTTTGGGGATCCTGCACGACCCTAAGCCATTCCAGCTCAACCTGTTCCGTCTGTTATCATTTTTTACGACTGTTTATTTCTTGAACTGGTTCGTTAGTCAAGCAGATGGCACTTTTGGCAATCTTATATGATATTGTATATCGTTTCCCAGAACGACCTTGTTGTCTAGAACCCAGTATATATACAGCCGCTTTGTAACTGTCACTATATCTACTGCCTCCCTGCTGAAAGGGGATTAGAGACCCCATCTTACATGCGCAGATGGTATCACTGGCCTTTTCACCCTCTTTTCCATGTTGACTTACCACGTCATTTTGCTGTCCAAAATTACTATCAGATGCTTTTTATGATCCTTATTAGTTAACACTTCCCTTGAAGGGTTTCTATGACGGGATCTTGTATCTCCTTGTAAACCACCGGTGTCTTACCTGCATGTACCTCTAGGTTGGCCGAAATTCTCCATTGGTAGCCGCCACATTGTGTCTAGGAACTAGCCCGTCACTAGTATAAAAGCTCATTCAAGTGATCAGAGGAGAGGTGACTAATCTGAGCGGAGTCTACGCCAATAAAGAAAGAAGAACGCGGTTAAGCGGTTGGCTGTGAAAAAAGTGAATAACCCTATGTATCTAGCGAGCCCTCTCAGTCTCTTTTTTGTGATTTCGTTAAGTAAAAGACATCGTAAAATTCGGTTATATATAATTACTGTTGTATTAAAAAATTGTTTATTCAACTTTTACAATTAGTTTGTAAGAAAAACGTTTTTAAAAAAACTGTGTCTCGTCAACGATTTGACGCACTTAATCAATATTGAACATTTTATTTGTGATTTTTGTACATTTAAAGAAATGCGAATTTCTCATGGCATATTAAATATTCGATTGCGCTTAGCATTATACCTATATGTATATATATTACTCAGTGGCGTAGCCAGCATTTGCTATTGGGGGTTTTTTGCTGCCAAAAGATTTTTAATATTGAAGTTACTTCGTAAATTCTGGACAATTTTAATTAGAATCTCTGTTTTGAGGTGTGCTTGCTACCCAAAACCCTCCGCGGATGCGCCACTGATATTTCTATACAACTATATAGATATCTATGTTACTATATATAAGTATAAACACCAACGAATTGTTACTTTGAGCTTAATACTATGCATTGAAAATTAAAATATTGCAATTATTTTCGTAAAAATTATTAATAAAAAATATTATAAACAAATTTGCGTCGATTTTCTGTAAATATTACAGCATTCTCTTTAAAACGTAGCCAGAAGACGTCGATGATGCACAGCTGCTCTGTGCGACCGTTAGTCGCTAAACCACAACCGCATTTACTCCAGTTCACCGCTAACACCAAAACGTATTGTAGCCAACAAGTCCACCAAGTAGATGAGTGTGGTCACCAATGAGACCGCAGCAGCGGCCAGCACCAGGTCAAGACGTTGCATATTCGGATGCCAGTAATTGCGCTCCTTTGTGGTGGACCAATCGCGGAAGAGTAGCGCCGTCACAGCCACAAGCAGTATGAAGCCAATGATGGACCACAGCGTCGAGGTGCGCCAAGATGTGCTAAACAAGCCGCGCATAAAAGAAATAGAAAGAAAAAATTACACTCAACTTATGTGGGTTAAAGGGGGGTTATTTGTAAGAGGTTACGCACACATCGCCGAACAATGCCATAATTAAGTAAATTGAAGTATAAATGATGAGACTGCCAAAGGTTACGTAGCAGAGGGCGACAACGCGCGGCGTGATGAAGATGCGCAGATGTGAGTGTGTGGATGGCTCATCGATGAGGCCGATGCAAGTGATGACCAGCGCCTGGAATGTAGACGTTAGTTAAGCATAAGTATAAGTATAAGCGCGTGGTGAAGTAATTTTTAAATTGAATTAAACGCAGTAAATGTGTGGGGATAAAGCCAACAGTGGTATGAGTATGTATATAACAAGTCAATTGAAAAGTGCCCGACCGGACGCCCAGAAGAGGTTTTTACTAACGAAAACATCAAAAAAGACCACAAAATAATTTCTAATGACCGAAAAATTAAGATGTTCGGCACAGCAGACACTCTAAAGATATTCCAAGCGAAGCCAGGTCTTTCTCCAGCTGGTCTTTTCAACGAGGTGGAGGTCTTTCTCTTCCTCTGCTTTCCCCGTCGGGTACTGCGTCGAATACTTTTAGAGATGGAGAGTCCATTCGGTCGACATTATTTAGCCAGCGTAGCCACTGGCTTTTAATTCGCTGATCAAAAGAGGGGGTCTCCGTCGTCCGTCTTTTCAATGAGGTCGTTTTTCTTCGAGGGTTCCAAAGCCTGCGCACAACCCTGGAGAGGGATGGTTCGTCTTCTCACTTTAGCTCGCCTGCAAACGTATACTCTTTGGCTCCCAGAGAATACTTGCTATAAGACCGGAAGTCGTGAGCTGTTTGAGCTACGTATATGTAAAATAATTGATTTTGGCCCACCCAAGCAGTCAGAGAACTTTCCTCACTTGTGTGACTTTGTACTCATGACTCCATCCTCCATTATTTTTATTGACTGCCCTACAAAAACAAATATATAGCGTTATTGGATGGCAAAAATTCATGAATTGGGCTTCGAATTGCTTCCCCATCCACCATATTCTCCAGATCTAGTCCTCAGTGATTGTTTCTTGCTCTCAAATCTCAAAAGAATGCTCGCTGGGAGGAAATTTTCTTCGAATGAAGAGGTGAACGTCGAAACTGAGACCTATTTTGAAACAAAGGACAAATCGTACTAGAAAGAGAGGGTCGTTAGATTCAATGTATCAGCCTTTGAAGGAAACTACGTTGAGGAAAAAAACGATTTTTGCCAAAGAAATCTGTTTTACTAAGGCAGGCCGGGGACTTTTCAATTGACTTGTTATGTATGCATGTGTGTATGAATGTATGTATATTTGTATGTATGTATGTAAGTATGTAGTTATGTCTATACTCGTATGTATGTATTTTTATAGTTATAGTTATATATCTTACCAATTCCAACAACTTGATGCCCATCAACGAGTAGCTCGCACGCTTCGAACCGCTACTTGTCGTGTAGGTGGAGTCTTCCGCCGGCGTCATCTCTACGCGTGAGATTTCTGTGGCAAGAATTAGTGCAAGACCGAATTTATTACTTTGCAATAACAATTAATTGTGTGTATTAATATGGGCATATATGGACAAAATAAATGGGGTCACGTAATGACTTTGGAAGCAGTTGGTTGTGTATTAACCTTTACCTATTGAACGCAGATAGCTCATTTTGGTTGTGTTTTTTTAGAATTAGAACTCTTTCGTTATAATTGAATGGTTTGCTGAGCAACTTGAACCGAATCTAACTGAGAAAATATGATACACTTTTGAAATCGAGTTCACTAAGAGATCAGTATGTGCCATTCTGATAATTTATATTGGAAAATATTTCCATACAAACAAGTATAGTTTAGTGACAAATGAGGTTAGAAATGTGCGTTACAACACTTATTTTTATTACTATATTCTAACAATATTGTTTCTCTATATTATGTGCCATTATTTGGCTTCATATTTACTGTATAAAATTTCCTCGATCATCAAGCGCTCGTATCGTTTTGAAGACGCACTCAAGCGTACAGCGTATATTACGCGAAAGGCCAATTCTTTTGTAGCTGATGACATGATGAGCATGTTATGGGATTTTTATTAATTTTTTCTGATTACGCATGGCAAGGTCAAATAGTTTATACCCAAGTTTTGTATGTCTATAAAAATCTGCCATACTTCATATAGTAAATAACGATTCTTACATAAATCTTTAATAAATGTGAGATAGTATAAGCGATATGCCTAAAAAGCACCCTTTACTATATATAAGCTTATACAAACATTAACCACAATATATTGTACACATATGTATGTATGGCACTTGACCACTTTTTCAGACCCAACGTCAGCCACTTTCTCCTGTCTTGACTTGCGCCTAGCATATGCGGTAAAAAAGCTTATGTGAACATAGCTCAGCGTCCAGGAAACACGTTTGCACGCGACGCAAAATATGGTGCATTACTGCCCAGTGGCTAACCAGCTCTTATAGGCAGCAATGAGTTCAAGACAGGCAACTGTTCAATTCACGTGCGACGATTGAAATAAAACATTTTGCTTTTCATCGCATAAACAAACAAATATACTTTAATTAAGTATGTATTAATGGAACTTATTCTTCGAAACTTCGGCCTCGCATGTCCTAAACTCGAAGTCAGCTTTTACAAACTTCAAAGTAGGTTTGTTTGTACCCTGACAAGAAATAATTTTTTAAATGCTACCATTAATACGGATTCAACTAGATCCGACCATTTCTTATGTTTGTCATATGAATTCAGAAGGAATGGAAGAAAAGTCTATATACACTCCTTAACAAAAAAAAAATATACTTGGATCTTTTCACATATCTTCGTTTTCAGCGGATGATTCCGTCAGGCGTTTTTAGGCAAGAATTGTTGTTTGAGACATCAGTATAATCCACATAAAGACACCATAGAACATAATGGGCTTGACTATAGTGTCATAGAGCCAGAGAACTACTTTCGGTGAGAGACTCCACCTTTTGCCAATGGCTCGCTTAGAGGAGTATAAGGCAATCGATGTCTTTTTACTTCATCTTCGATATTCGGCTTCCATTAAAGCTTCCTATTCAGGATGAGGACAAGATATTTCACTGTTTCTGCCGGTTGCAGACGAATGCCTCTCATTTGCCGCAGCGGTGCCACCGGGAGCTTATATCTTCTAGTAAATAAAACCATCTTGGTTACACTTGAGTTGATAGCGAGAACATTTCCGACAGACCAATTCGTTACGACGCTGAGATGTTCATGCCTGAACTCGTACACGGTACTCAGGAACTTTCCTCTCACCACAAGCGCTACATCATCTGCATATGAAATTATCCGGCAGCCACAGTCCTTAAGTTTTTTAAGCAGGTCATTAACGACTAGGATCCATATAAGAGGAGAGAGGACTCCACCCTGTGCGGTTCTCCAACACACATTTCGTCGATCACGTACATTACCCCATTCTAAATCAATCACTCTATCGCCCAGAAGACTGAAAATGAGCTGTTTAAGGATTGATTCAACCTCAAGACCATCAGAGTAGTAACAACTGCTTCTGGCAGAACATTATTGAAAGCTCCCTCAATATCAAGGAAAGTTTCAAAAGCGAATTCCTTAACCCTAATGCTTTCTCAACCATGATACGATAGTATGCAAGGCAGTATTCACTGACTTGCCTTTACAACAATCTCGTTGCGCTCCTGATAAATGGTCCCTCGTACTGCGTCTCCTTATGTAAAAGTCCCTCAGTATCTCCAGAATTTTTAGAAAGAAGGAGGAGAGGTTGATGGACTTGAAGTTCTTGGCCGTAACGTGGGAGTCCTTACTAGCCTTCGGGATGTATGTAACTCTGACTCGTCTCCAAGCCCCCTGGTTGTAACCCAGTCTTATTTAGTTTGCATAGGTAGGTGCCAAACAGTTGTATGACATCCTAACAGTTTGCTGCAGCTCCCATTCGGTCCCGGGGACTTGAAAGGTTTAGGTGAATTGATCGTTTAGGTCAAGTGCCGTTCATCCAGAACTCCGAGAGATATCCCCTCAGAGAACAAGTTCTTGTATAGAAAACTTTTTATATGTTAAGATATCTTCACAAAATTATGATACAGATTTTTTTTAAAGCATTTCTATAATACTTGAAGAAATTGTTCAGATCGACCCACTATAACATACAGCTGCCATACAAACTGAACGATCAAAATCCAGTTCTTGTATGGAAAACTTTTTTATTTGGCGGAATATCTTCATGAAATTTGGAACATATTACTTTCTAAAGCATCGCTATAATACTTGAAGAAATGGTTTTGATTGGATTACTAGATCATATAGCTGCCATACAAACTGAACGATCAGAATCCAGTTCTTGTATGGAAAACTTTTTTACTTTGCGAGATATCTTCACGAAATTTAGTAGTGAATATTTTTGAAAATAACTCTACAATATCTGAAGAAATTGTTTAGATCGAACTACTATAGCATATAGCTGCCATACAAACTGAACGATCAAAATCAAGTTCTTGTATGGAAAACTTTTTTGTTTGACAAGATATCTTCACGAAATTTGGTATGGAATATTTTTGAAAATAACTCTACACTATCTGAAGAAATTGTTCAGATCGAACTACTATAACATATAGCTGCCATACAAACTCAATGGGGCTTTTTTATTTGTTAAGCTTCATAGCTTTATAGCTTCAGTGCAACCGATATCACATTTGTCTCTAAACAAATATTTTTTCAAAATTTGAAACGCATACATTTGGTAATTGTTAATAACTGCTCGCTTGAATTGCCAACCATATGACCGCCCACTCAATTTCTGCCTAATTCCATATGCGTGATTGCTATCCTCTACGCTTGACCTGCTTGCATAACTAAATGTTTGTTGTAATAGCATTACAATGGCAACAAAACAAGCAACAACGCAATGTAAACAAATATTTCTGACCATGATTTTACCTTTACATATATTTTTGCCTAACGCGCTTCAACCATTAACAGGAAAAATATTAGTAAAAGAAATATAAATTAATACTCGCGTGAGTTAGTAATAATTAAACTGCTGCTCTTTATGCCCCGCTCGCGTGTTGCCAGCTACAAAAACAAATAAAAGTAGACAAGTACTTTTTCCCTAGCGCATTGCTGTCCGCATGCCTTTCAATTAATATGTATAACGGTATTAAACTTTTTTATTTTGTTCCACACATTTTCAGGTGATTGTACGAAATAAACGATGACGACAAAACTTGGCGTCTCGCACAAAACAGGTCATAAAATACACGAAAAAAAGGTGGTGGTAAAAAAAGTCAAAATGAAACCGCGCCGAGTTTGTTGTGTTATGGCTGAAGGCGCCAAAACGGGTTTCGTTGCCAGTTCGAAAATTTGTTGGTAAATAAAAAATGTAAACAAACCGTTGACAGTTTGTGAGTGCTTGGCCATATACTCTGACTTACACAACAAAAGCAATGAAAAACAGAATACGTGCGTTGTTCGAATGCGCGTCGAAAGAATGTGGGAATGTGAGTATGGAAATGAGAGCGAAGCGGAGAGCGTAACACAGGCGCGTTTTCGTAAGAAATACGAGTGTATCAACAAAGTTAAATGCTTTGAGTTGGCTCTTTTTCGTTACTGGGCTTTCGAAGTTGACTTCGAAAAAAAAAATTGTTTAATTAACTTCAAAAATCATATTTACTTTTCGAATTTAACTTCGAAAATCAGTTTTAACTTTCGAAGTTAACTTCGAAAATCAAATGTACTTTTCGAAATTAATTTCGGATTTACCTTTCGAAGTGTACGAGCGTTGCTAATAAATGCAGCTTGTACTGCGCACAGCCAAGTGAAAATCTTTGCCACAAGCCACACCTGTTTCTGCCGCACAAGAATGTGTAAAATGCGCAGTAAGTAAACAAGCGAACTTAAAATTCACTCAAAAGAGTTTAAATACATATTTTCTGGCTTTTATGCATAATATGAAACCAATACCTGATATTATACTTCACTGCAACTGCTTTTGAGCTGAAACCGCTTGTAAGCCCAACAACTACAAAAGTACACAAAAGTGCGTCATGAAGCCTTATAAAGCGGCCATTGACTTGTCACACTTCAACATGCTCGTGTAGAGACGCGCCAAGTGATTTTTATTTTATTTTTGGTCAACTCGTGCATACGTGCGTTTGTAGCACGCACGAACTCGGTTTTGGTTTAGAGCCAATATCGGTGCCAGGTAGCCTGAGCCTATTTTCCATTGACACCCGTCTAACAATAGCAAGAAACAGACGTGTCTAGCTTACCAAGTTTCTGGTTGCTTATGCCGCTCTGTTTACACACTGGTATGGTAAAAAGCGTGCGACTGCACAAGTGTGTCCTTATTTAGCTTAACTTTTATGGAATTTCGTTTTTTGGGTGCGTGCGAGTTTGTTGCTTAAGTCTTTTGTTGACAAAAACTTATTTTGGACGGAAGGTGGTAGAGTGTATTTAAGGTGTCTGAAAGATTTTTCAGTGAGACAATTGAAGCTGAAAGCATATGTTTTTGATTACTTTGTTTTTGTGAGTGGCTTAGTTTACAATTTGTGATAAAACATCAGCTTTTAGACGTCTCCGATATAATTTGGGAATCAGCTGTGGCTTTCGTTGGCTCTAACCAATGATTAATAGGGGAAACTAATCTAGCGAGAATTTTCTAAAAAATTCACTTTGTGAGCTAAAAAGAGTGTGGAAAGAGAAATTCTCAGTGATACCGTAATGGAGAACCATCCATCAAGCTAATACGATTAGCACTTATAGTACGAGAATCTGTATTATTTGATGAGATATCTTCACGAAACTCGACATAGACCATTTTCTAAACAAATTTTATAATATATGAAGAAATTTTTCATATCGGATCACTATATCATATAGCTGTCATACAAACTCAGTGGTCAAACTCAAGTCATTGTATGAAAATCTTTATTATTTGACGAGATATCTTAACAAAATTCGGCACAGAATATTTCCTAAACATTTTTTTATAATATGTAAAGAAACTTTTTATATCGGATCACTATATCATATAGCTGTCATACAAATTGAGCGGTTCAACTCAAGTCCTTGTATGGAAACATTTTTTATTTGACGAAATATCTTCACAAAATTCAACACAGATTATATTCTAAATCAACTCTATAATTTCTGAAGAAATTTTTTATATCGGATAACTATATCATATAGCTGTCATACAAATTGAATGAGGAAAATCTAATTCTTATACGAAAAACTTTATTATTTTGCGAGATATCTTCAGGAAACTCCGCACAGAATATTTTCTAAAACAACACCACATTATCTGAAGAAATTTTTCAGATCGGTTGACTATAGCATATAGCTGTCATACAAACCTAATGCTTAACATTAACTTTTTTTAAGAAAAACTTGAACCTGTGCAGAGCATTCCAGCTTTTGTGTAACCGAAGTTTACTTTTTTTCTTACTTTTACTTAAAATCCAAAAATTTTCTGCGTTTCATCATTTCTTTGTAGCACACGAACTACCCATTTCACATAATATGTCAGGCGCGTGAATAATTGCTTCAATTTCCTGCCTTTACACATGCTACAATCATACGAATGTATGTGTGTATGTTTTCACAAGCAAAAAATCAGCAAACAATTAAAAAATAGCGAAGCACGGCGGCTAAAAAAACAACTTATTGCAACAGACATACACCCATACACATGTATATGCATATAATCACAGATTGCAGCTACTAAGAAGCCGTGTGAAGAGTAAAATAGAAGTAGCTGCAATTGCAATAAACCAGTTTCGCGTGTCTAATGCACGAAGCACAGCAACGTTGCTTTTGTAAATAAAAAATAAATAAAAACACATAAATCAGTTGAAAAAAACCTGTCATGACACGCATTGCCATCGCAATGTTGGCAATTCACGTGCTGCAGCGAAAAACAAAATCAGCAACAACAAAAGAAAAATAATTAAGAAAAAGAGGTGAGGAAGTGGAAACGCGCCTATAGAAAAATGCGAGCAAAATAAGAATTCGCAAAAGTTTTTGCCGTCAAAGCAGGTCAACAGACGCTAACAGCAATACAAGCAAACAATACAAGCAGCGAGCGAGTCACTGTTTATCAGCAAGCAGGTCAAAGCAATGCTGATTAATTTCGACTACATAGTTGTTATTATTATTTTTGTGAGTACATATATAAGTAAATATATATGTGTGCTGCCTTCGACAATAATACTGTCAAATTTCATGCATATATCTGGTTAAATAAATTTTTTTTCCATACAAGAACTTGGTTTTGATCGTGAAGTTTATATGGCAGCTATAAGCTATAGTTGTCCGATCTGGAAAATTTCTTGGCATATAGTACCGTTTCTTGAAGTAAAAATTTATATTGAATTTCGTTAAAATATCTGGAAAAACAAAAAAGTTTTCCATACAAGAACTTAAATTCGATCGTTCAGTTTGTATGGGAGCTATAGACTATGGTTGTCCAATCTGAATAATTTCTTTGGAGATTAAACCATTGTCTGCGTGAATAATCTGTGCTAAATTTCTAGAAAATAGCTTGGCGAATAAAAAAGTTTTTCATACAAGGACTTGATTTTGAACGTTCAGTTTGTATGACAGCTATATGCTATATTAGTCCGATCTAAACAATTTCTTCCGAGATTATACCGTTGTCTTGAAAAATAATTCCCACAAAATTTCATGAAGATATCTCGACAAATAAAAAAGTTTTCCTTACAAAAACTTGAATCCGATCGTTCAGTTTGTATGACAGCTATATGCTGCAGTGATCCGATAACGTCAACTCCGACAATTATAAAGCTTCTTGAAAAGATAATCATGTGTGCAAAATCTCAAATCGATATCTCAAAACTGCATGGACTTTATGATACCTAGAAGTTCTAGACATTACAACGAACAGGCGTCGCAAGCTGTCCAAGAGACACTTTACATTTTACCTAACCTAACCTAACTTAACCTATCACTGCATTCAATAATGTCAATAAAATTGGTAGCTAATATCCACACAACAAACAATAACATGACTACACACCAAAACACTTACAGTCTGACAAGCTTTCTAGGGTGTGGTGACCTGCTTTGGCAAGGCCTAGTTCTCAGAGTTCAAATGCGCAAAAGTAACACATTGCAAATTCCCACACATTTTCATATAAACAATGCAAACAATAATAACAAAAACTACTGCTAAATCAAATAACAATAAATTGAACTATAACTTTCACAAGCTTGATAAACTTTTATAGAATGCGCAACTCAAGTGGGTGTGTGGGAAAACAGTCGGCTAGTCAGTGGCTAAGAGCATATGTACTATAAGCGCGATTGGTATTTAAAAATAAGAGAAATGTTAACTTCGGTTACATTGAAGCTATAATAGCCTACACAAGCGCAAGGAAAAAAGTTTTTCATACAAAGACTTAAGTTTGATACATCAGTTTGTATGACAGCTATAAGCTATAGTTGTGCGATCTGAACAATTTCTTCAGAGTTTGCTTTATTGACTTAGAGAATAACCCATACCAAATTTCTTGAGGATTTGTTATCAAACAAAAAAGTTTTTCATACAAAGACTTGAGTTTCATCTATCAGTTTGTATGGCAGTTATAAGCTATAGTCGTTCGATTTGGACAATTTCTTCAGAGTTTGCATTATTGGCTTAGAGAATAACCCACACCAAATTTCGTGAAGATATCTTATTAAATAAAAAAATATTCCATACAAAAACTTGAATCCGATCGTTCAGTTGGTATGACAGCTATAGGCTATAGTAGTCCGATATCGATGATTTCGATAAATTAGCAGCTTTTTGAAGAGAAAAGCGCGTTTACAAATTTTCAGTTCGATATATCAAAAACTGAGCGACTTATTCGTATATTTACAGACGAACAGAACGTTATGGCTTTATAGGGTCTCCCACGCTCCCACGCTTCTTTTTGGGTAAAACTTCCTGAAACAAACTTAATATATTCTGTTCAGTGTATAATTATGCCTAAAAGCGATACGTCGCGCCCTAACCTTCCATTTGTTAAATTTTGCTCAGTTACCTCCGCTAAAATGTTCCACGTAAGGCGGCATCAGCGTAGCCCCTTCGCGTGGTCAAGCAAAATAGATCGCAAAAACCGACAGATAGCGCAATGAAAACATGTAAACAAAAGACTGGACTTCAATGTCAAAGTCATTAATTTACCGTTAACCCAATTGCGACGTCGACGCAATAGGAAACGTGAGCGACAGCCAAGCAAGGCGGCTAGGACCTGCAAGGACATGCCATATAAACAAGACAAACAAAAGCACGTGAGTCAACATGGCAATAAGGAAAATAAAGCAAAATGTAACGGTGTCATGTGATATGATAGTATACCATACTATATGTATGTATGAGCACCTGGAAATAACTATGACATGAGGGTTGAATGTGCCACGTGGACATTAAGGTAGGCGCGGTGGTGTAGCTTTGAAGCAAACGTTCTAATATGAAATTTGTAGGCCTGCACTATTTGCTGGTAGTTACTTTCTAGTAATGTTCGTTATTATTTCATAGAATTTATATATTTCCACTATTTTAACAAGTAAATCCACATGCAATTACTAAATAACCCCACCATTATGAATCATCGTCGCCAATTAGGGCGCACAAAGCAGTGTAAAGCAGCACGAAAAAAAATGAAGTAAAATGTGAATGAAAGTGATGTGGTAATTCGAGAGACATAAAACAACAAAAACACAAAGACGCTTGTTTGACTATAATTAATACATATATATGTGCATATGTGTGTGTTTGTACGTATTCATATAAGCAACGTGTTTTGTGGTCAACAATATGCAGATGAAGCCAAACAGCGTTGCTTAGTTGAAAAATGTATTGAAAATTGTTGTTGTTGCATTATGATATTGAAATCGACGATTAGTTGCGGCTGTTAATACATCAATCAAACTACTGTGAGCCGCTTTGTCACGTCAGCATACTTTGAGGTCCCACTGTGCTTATGCAACGAATAGACGATTCATTTGTGTGATTATTCACGCAACGAATTTGATGCGGCAATGCTGTGAATAATTTGGGGTGGGGCTTTTAAAGGTAGACTCGAGACAGCTGGTTGCTGTTGCTTGAAAATTTTATTTGAAAATGTAGAATAATTAAAAAAATGCTGTATAAATACGAGTATATTGCTTTAAAGACGGCTGTTTGTTCATCCCTCTGTCTCTCGTCTGTTAATAAGCAAACTAGTTCAACAATTTTTGATATATCACTGAGAAACTTTACACACGTAACTTTCTCTTCCCGAAGCATCACATTTATCAGACCAGCCGATATCGGATCATTATTGCATGTAGCTTCCATACAAACTGCACGATTCCAATCAGGTTTTTGTATGGCGAGCTTTTTTATTTGTTGAGTTATCTTCACAAAGTTTGGTATGAGTCATTATCTAAAGCAATCGTACAATCTCTAAAGAAATTGCTTAGATCGGATCACTATAATATATAGCTGTCATACAAACTGACTAATCAATCTAAGGTCCTTGTATGGAGAACTTTTTTATTTGTTGAGATATCTTCACAAAACCTTACATAGATTACTATCTTAAACATTACTATAATCTCCAAAGAAAATATTAAAATCAGAGCACTGTAGCATATAGCTGCCATACAAACTGAACGATCAAAATCAAGTTCTTGTATGGAAAACTTTTTGATTTGCCAAGATAACTGCTCGAAATTTGGCACACGTTTTTA
Organism: Bactrocera dorsalis; assembly: GCF_023373825.1. Classification (NCBI taxonomy): domain Eukaryota; kingdom Metazoa; phylum Arthropoda; class Insecta; order Diptera; family Tephritidae; genus Bactrocera; species Bactrocera dorsalis. The sequence continues at coordinate 66,816,495 of NC_064307.1, read as the reverse complement.
TCTAAAGTATTTCTATAATACCTATAGAAATTGCTCAGATCGGATCACTATAGCATATAGCTGCCATACAAACTGACTGATCAAGTTAAAGTCCTTGTATGGAAAACTTTTTCATTTGATGAGATATCTTCACTAAATTTAACGCATATTATTTTCAAAGCCAACGGTATAATCTCCGAAGAAATTATTCTGATCGGACCACTATAGCATATAGCTGCCATACAAACTGAACGATCAAAATCAAGTTCTTGTATGGAAAACTTTTTTATTTGCAAAGATAACTGCACGAAATTAAGCATACGTTTTGATCTACGGCATTGCTTAACACCTATAGAAATTGTTCAGATCGGATCTCTATAGCATATAGCTGCCATACATAGTGAACGATCAAAATCAAGTTCTTGTAGGTTTGTTTGTTATTTGACAAGTTATCTTTACATAAGTTGATACGAATTATTGCCTACGACAATGGCACAAATTTCGATGAAAACTTGACTTTACAAAATCAGTTTCTTTCTCACGAAATTAATTATACAGTCCCTCCAAAACCGCGCCCCTTGCATTCGGTTCGTCATTAGCACATTAAACTGTCGCTCGCTTAATCAGCTACTAATAAATAAAAAATCTTTCAATTGTGGCATCTTCACGTTATACTGCTAGCTAGATGTGCTAGAATGAATGTTGAAAACAGGTTTTACAACAACGTCTCAGGTAATGATTATATAATGCATTAACAACTTGTTAAGCGCATGCAAATTATTAGTAAACTCACAACTACATATTAAAACTATAAATATTTATTTAGAATTTTACGCTTAAGCTACAATATATAATTTATTTACGTATATTATTTACACACATTTTATATTTTTAAGAAAATTTTCGTTGTGAGTACGAGTACGGCTTAAACACAATGGTTTTGTGGTTTATGTTGTTGTTATTGTTGTACAAGTGCGCTATAATTAGCGTGACGGCTAGTTGTTGTACTGGTTAGTCGACAAAATTTAGTATGTACTGGCTGATTGGCACAGCGATTGAAATAAACTTCAAACAGTGCACGTTTGGTTATTTTCGAAAATCGGAATTATTTTTTTTTTATAGAAAAATATTTTTTTTTTTTCAAAAACAGCGTATATACACTATAAATTTGATTTTTTTTTAAATATTTTTTTTTTTATTTATTTGATTAAATTTTTTTAATTTTTAGTTTTTTTTTTAATTAATTTTTAAAACAAATTTTATTAAAAAAACTTGAACACCACCGCGCGCGCACTTTTATTTTGCCTACGTCAGCGTTTTTCGTTGTCTGTTTGCCTTGCTCGCGTTAGTTTTCGTTTTTCGTTCGAAAATAAACTCCTTCGCGCCTTATGTTTATTTACAAAATATGCTCCAATCAACTCCACACTCAACAATGCAGCGCTTTACAACCGTTATGACTTCGCTTGTGCGCCTAGCGTACCGTACAATTCGAACTGCGAACACCGAATGTCAGTAGCCAACAACTTTGGCGTGCAAGCTCTGCTACGTCGTAGTTAGTAAGATAGACCTCTCAAGGCGTTTACTGAGCGCTTGGTAAACAGCTAGTTAGTGGGAACGTTTTCGAAGTGCTAACAGAGAGTACGCGCTGACGCTCTCGCTAGTGTACACACGCCCTTTTCGAATGCCATATATTCGAATGTTAAGTTCGAATTTTATGTGCGAATATTAAATTCGAATGTTATGTTCGAATATTAAGTTCGAATTTTATGTGCGAATGTTAAGTTCAAATGTTATGTTCGAATGTTAAATTCGTATGTTATGTGCGATTGGTATGTACAAATGTTGTGTTCGAATTTTATGTTGGAAAATTCAGTTCGAATGTTAAACTCGAATTGTATGTTCGAATGTTATGTGCGATTGGTATGTTTAAATATTATGTTCCAATACGCATTGTTTACTTGCTGTGGCAGGCAACCGAGCCAACTTGACGCACATTTCGAATGCCAGATATGTTCGAATGGTAAGTTCGATTGTTATGTTCAAATGTTATGTTCGTATCTTATGCTCGAATTATATCTTCAAATTTAAAGTTTCATGTTAAAATCTTATGTTCGAATCTTATTTTCGAATGTTATGTTCAAAAGTTAAGTTCGTTTGTTATGTTCGTATACGTTCGTTGTTGACTTGCTGTAGCCGGCGGCTGAGTCAACTTGACAAGTTCGTTATTTGGGCCAGTTTTAAGACCAGGTTTGTGGCTATATTGGCATTGGCGCGTAGACTGCTGGTTGCCGCTCAGTAGTACAGTTGCCGCCTTTGCTTGGCTATAAGTTCGAATTCGACTGCGTAGCTGGCTGGCACTTGAACGCTTACTTCGTAGCTCTCATAATGACTCCCTTAGTAATGACGTGAGAGCAGCCACCATTTCTCAGTTGAGTCTCTCTGCTTTAGAGTCTAATTTAAAAGCTTTGATTAATTAGAAGTAGAGGCGAGTTAATTGATTTTTTTTCTATTTAGTTAGCGTGTATTGCAGACATTAAATGTGAGTCGCTACGCGCATTGAAGGCTATGCCGGATATTGAGTTTAACAACCGTTTAAATGTTTTTTAAAATTATTTTTATTTTAAAATTCTATGTTTAACAATTTTTAAATATTTCTTATTTATTTTTATTTTTAGTGTCTATCTTTATATATAAAAATAAAGTGTCACGTTGTTTGTCCGCGATGAACTCCTAAACTACTGAACCGATTTTAGTAAAATTTAGCACACTGCGTCCAGTTTGAACCAACTTGGGAGATAGGATAGTTAAAACAATTCATAAACAAAAAATACAGTAAATGCGCTATTAAATGAACGCTCTATTAAGCGGACATCTCCTTTAACCATGTACATATTAAGTACAATCCATTAAGCGGACAACTCTATTAACTGGACAGAAAGGCTGGCAACCTGACATTGAGAAAGCAGCTTTGAATTCGTTCTTTTTTCCAATGAAAATTTTTTGCATGCACATATTCAAAATTAAACCTCAAGTATAATCCCTTGGATTCTTATACCGACAAAGGTTTTCGCTTTTATTCGTAAATAAAATTTACACTGTATTTAATAGTTTTTTATATGAATAATATTTTAAAATGTATATTACCCCAACGCGTGGCCGGCTCCCCTAGTATTATACTATTTTTTATAATATTTAAAGTTCATCTGGCTTGTTTTTTATTTTTTATTTTATTTATTTTTTTTGCTCACATTTTACAATAACTATATACACATAAGTTTTTATATACACATTTACATATTTTTTTAACTTATATATATTTTTTATTAATTTTTGGGTAAATATTGCAACATTTCCTCGTTAAGTTTATAAATACAATTTAAAATTAAGATAGTCTTTCGTTACGCAAAAATGCTCACACAACCTTCGTCATTGTGTTTTATTAAATTACTAAAAATATTTCTTATAGAGTTTTGCTTTCGTTCAAAAAATAATAATTTACAAATATTTCACAAAAGCTGCGTGTTTGTCGGTTTGGCACGCCATAGCACGATCGTAGCAGCGCGTTTTGCATGTGAATGTGTTCGTGTGTCCAGCGCGTTCGTTCAGTAGACGCGATCTGTCATTATTAATGTTAGTGGCGTTTTAGGCGCTAGCAAAAACTCAAATTCCGTTTTCAACGGCTCTTTGAATTTGATTTCGAAGGCGAGCAGCAGCTGTAATGGAAAATTAGATTGAATAAAAGATGTACTATGTTTTGGGAAGATTCAAAGGTTACAGACATAATAAAAACAAGAAAAATTGCTCATAAAAACTTAGTAGTGATTGCTCAATTTGTATGCCAGCTATATGCTATAGTGATCCGATCTGAACAATTTCTTCGGAGATTGTAGCATCGCCCAATGTAATCATTAGTGCAAAATTTCGTGAAGATATATCAATAAACAAAAAAGTTTTCCTTACAAAGGCTTTAGTGTGATCAGTCAGTTTGTAGGACAGCTATATGTTATAGTAGTTCGAACTGAACAATCTTCATCGCATATTATAGTTGGGTTTTAACCAAAAAAATCACCCCAAATTTGATGAAAATATCTCGTCAAATAAAAATTTTTTTCACAACTGAACTTGACTTTGGTCGGTTAGTTTCCATGGCGGGCAGCAAAGGTAATTTTCACACCCAGTAAGAAGACGAAATCCTTAGGGTCAATTAGTCTCACTTCCTTCCTATTACGAAATATGAAAAATACACGAAATAAGATCGAAGACGCAGAAGATGCAACCCCACATGATAGAGATGGGTCAACTAATGTTGATCTGTAGCAAAGTTCACAGAATGGTAAAGAGGTTATACCATGCGCCAGTCTAGACAACGAAGGTGCTTTAGACAATATGCTCCCTGAAAGTTTTGCAAAAGCACTGGTGAAAAAATCCAGCAGCATCAAACATAGATCGATAGAGGCCATACTGAGCACTAGGATAGCTGAAACCACCGTAGAGGATACGAAGATTCAGGACAGCACTTAAGCCAAGTAATTTCAGATGGACGTACACCACGTTCGTGAGACCGATGGTTACGTAGGGAGCGGGGGCTTGGGCTTCCTAAGCATCGCGGACTTCGAAAGAACTTCAACGACTTGCTTGCATCTTCGCAAGGGTGCATTACGTATGTGCACTTCAGGTCAATCTGGAGCTCATACCGCTTTGCCTAGTCATCAATCAAGCAGCTAAATACACACTACTCCGGATTACCATGGTTTTGCAGAGATAAGGTAATCTCTTCCCAACGCACGAGGGGTCTAATTGACGAAATATCATTGATTCTTCTCCCTTGGGCATGACAAAAAAGGAAGGAAGTTCTAAGTTACCCTCAGCAGTAGGGCCAAATGAAGCAGTTCCGACTTTGAGCGACTGCTTAGAGACCGTACAATCAAGTGGTACACCGACGGCTCAAAAACTTCGGAGGGAATTGGTGCCGAAATCGCAGTACCACATACCAAACTCTCCATAACTATGGAACCTTTTCTGAGCATTTTCCAAATAGAAATCTTTCATAAAAGATAATGTGTAGAGATAAGACTACATCAAAGACAGTATCGTTTATCTTAAAGCGATCTCAGCCTACGAAATTAAATTGCTACTGGTGACGGAGTACATAGAACGGCTGAATAGCCTAGCAGTTGTCAACACAGCTAGCCACCTAAGCCAGGTCACAAGGGTATAGATCAGAATGAACTAAATGATGAGCTTTCTTATGTCAGACTGTACCTTAGCCAATAACAGCATCACTTCCATTTCTACAAACCGCTTGCCCGGGCAGGTACGCCTTCCGATGCCAAATGGCACGACAATACATGCATTCGGCAAATTTACCGTAAATTGACCCTTCTCATCCAGCCAACGCTCGGGTCGATATTCTTTGGCATTAGGAAAATTGGCGTCGTTGTTGCAGGCAATCATATTCTGACAAAGCACAACCGTCTAAAAAAAAGACAAAAAAATAACAAAAGCTTATTTAATCTTGAGCCGAAACTGCCACGAAAAAGTGTCACTCACGCCGGCTTTGAGCTGATAGCCCGACAACTGCATATTCTCCTCGAGTATGCGCGCCAAACAGAAGGCCGTCGGCCTAATGCGATACGATTCCTGTACACAAGCTTTGGTGTAGTTCGCCTTGGCGATTGCCTCTTTCGTGATAGTCGTCTTACGGTATTCACAAAAGTCGGCCAATATGCCAGCAATCACCTTCTCATCGTTGGTCACCGAGCTGAGCACGAAGAGCACTGTGTTGGCGAGCTGTGAATACAAAGTAAATAGATTTTAAATATTGATTGGGCTTTTTTGCTATCGCGTACCGACCGTTTCAATGCCCGCCGCTATAAAGTCGACAATCGCCGATTTCTTATCACGTATATCAAGATCCTTTAGTTCCAGTATATTCAAGAATATGCTGCGCAAAGCCGCCTCACTCTCATCGCTCGCCGAGGTGAGGTAGTCCTCTTTCAGTGCCATGTCAACCATCTCGGAAATAACACTGTAATCAGTTTCAAGTCTATAACTGTGTCACACTTTCACAGGGCTGACCATTGCCCACTTTTTGCCAACACTTACTCGTAGATAAGTTCCTCGGCACGCACGAACTCTCTGTAAGTTTTCGTCGGCAAATACTTCCATAAACCCAAGCCATAGTAGGAATCCCGTTGTGAGATGAAAAGTTGCTTCACTGCACTCGCAAGTTGTCGTATGCTTTCCGGTTGCTGAGCAGTCTTGTCCAGAAAACCCATACGACGACCCAACATAAGCGTGCACACGGCTTCCAAGCCCATCAAATTGGCGATGTCCTCAAAGTTGTGTACCTCGAGTGTGTTGGGATCGCGTTGTTGGCGCAAAAGTTCGATGAAATCGTCGCAAACTACATTCAGGGCGGGCAGGAAGTTGTACAGTATGCGTGGCGAGGTGATGTAAGAGGTGAGTGAGGCGCGTAGCTTCTGCCAGGTGGGGCCTTGCCTGAAAAGTGTACATATATCGAAAATGTAGAAATGATAAAACTTAAGAACCGTCACCAAATTAATTTTTATATTTCCGGATTTGTAAAATATGTGTAACCTTAACGGTAGTAATATACTTACTTTAATACATACGTACATACAATACATACCTAAAATACTTACTCATTGACGATGCCCAAACTGGAATAGCGATCTGGTCGCGATAGCCGATACGTCACGACAATGTCAGTGGGCGGCCGAAAGGGGTAACGGCTGGGATATTTCAGCACCTTTTCCAGATCATCCCTATTGAATAAATGCACAATCGGCAGGCCAGAAGTCAGCACTTCTAAAGCGATTTCACCGTATTTGCGATGCCAGTCTGGAGAAAAAATTAGAAAGAAGAAGGATATAATTTTAGGGGTATTCACGATATCACACATGTTGAAATTTTAATTAATATTGCAAAATGTTGAGCTCAAACCACTAAGGGCTACATCTTGCGAACTGTATACGGCCTAAGATCTTAGGTTAACTGTGAATATCTCATAAGCAGGCTCTGACAAATAGAGGCAGAAGGAGAGTGTTCGAGTGACGAGGTGAATAGTAACTAAGTGTCTACCGCGAGGGCTGCCTCTACCCGTACACCGAGAAGAGAACTAAAGCAAGGCATACAGCACTGTGTATCCCCGAAGTAGCAGGGTTCGGCGATCAACAGCTCAAAGAGCTATTTGAAATTATTAAAACTTACCATAGAAACCGGATCCGCTGCCAAATGTTGAAACCAACAATCAATCGGTCGCAACGCTCCAGCCCATCACATCTAAACGGCGTGCTACCAGCTCTGCGGAAACACGCAACACGTTGCGCCTCCTCGAAGTGGAGAACCGAAGAGTATAAAACGGTGATGCCGAGGAGCGAACCGACGAAAAACTGAGAGCTCAGGAAAGCCAATGGAAAAGGTGAATACCAAAAGCAGGCCAAAAAGACCATTGGAAGCCGTCATTATAAAGTCAGACGATCTCAGAGATATCAAAAACTCGACGAAGCAGAAGTCAAAATGAAGAGAACAAGGAAAACTAGAGCATACGTACATTTACTGGATTTAGAAAACGGCCAGACGGCAAGCTCGAGTTTCTTCCAAACTTCAAATAGCATGACCGCATCGGTAGCCGACTTTAACCCAAGGCTACAGTGGATATTAAAGATCTCAATAATCGAAGGACTAAGGAAGAAATCATTGCAGCCGTAGAGAGCGTCTTTGGAGAATCAATGCCGTATGTGACATTGCCCAGCGGATATAATGATGTAACAGAGTAGACTTAAATTCGGATGAATCAGTTGAAGGCTTCGCCTAAAGGAAACTTTAAAAGGCTTCTGTTGCTTCAGACCAGGTCACTTAGTCTGGTATTGTAATGGACCAGATTGAAGAGGGCAAGGAGTACGTATCAAATGCGGCCAATCAGGACCGCTATAGAGCTATGGCTAATGATTTTTTCGTATCAAAATTGGAGGATGTTGATGTGGACGACCCTTGGTTACAAGAACATGCCGCTTCATGTCATAAAGTCAAGGAAACAAACAATTTATTGAAGGAAACTGTTGATGAGCAAATTATTTAGTGTCATGGGCTTGTGGTTCAAGAACGTGAAATTCATAACCGCTGACCTACTGAGCTTTCTTTGCGGTTGGTTATATGCAGTCGCGAAGTGTTGCCAGATAAGCTCGAAACGATTGACTCCTTGGAAGAGAACATTCGGTGTTTTATTGCTGACGTACAGTCCCAATTGCGGGAAAAAGTGATTGAAAATTAAACCTCTTGACTGGAATTTAGTCGAGACAGCCGCGACGGTCTCTTAAAACATCATGGCAGACCCTTATCATCATCACAAAGCCAAATTATTTACCATAACATAAAATTATATGAGTTTATTGCTTCTTTAAAACCACGTCTCTTAAAAAATACCCTTTATAAATATCTAAAAATACTTAAAATAAATATATATATATCTTTTCGAAAACATTTTCGCACTCACCCGCGTACATCTCATGCATCAACGACATTTTGTACTTGCGAAAGAACACGAAGAATACCCATTTCGTGCCGAGAAAAGGTATTGGCACCGGCCCAGGTATGTCCCAGACGCCGCGTGGTCGTGGTATTTCCATGACCTCATCCTCTGGCCTGAACAGCCGGGCGTCGGCAGCGGCTAGTCCACCATTGCTACTGAGATAGCGTGTCAGCAGCGGCTTTATGTAGACGGTTGCTCCCTTGCCCAAAAGAAAGTTGCAGTAGAAGGCCAAAAGTACAGCGATTGCGATCAATAGAATCACGGCCATAACCATGGGAGCACGCTGGAAAAAAGACACATATGTATTTATATAAATATGGGTTAAAAATATTTTAAGTGTGAGTATGCGCTACTAGAACTAAAAATTTTGCATGAGTATGACTCGATTTTCTTAGTATGTGTGTCTCGATTCTTTTAGTATGTATGTATGTATGTATGTATGTCGTGTGCTAGAATTTAAGTCAATCAGTAGGTAAGCGGTTGTGCAAGTGCTCTACTTTGAAATGTGGTCAATGCAGGCGCACACAAGTTTGGCGCGCAATTGCTGCCGACACTGTTGTAGTTTGATTTTGTTTCCCCCGAACGTCCCTCAAACAAATTTAGGCGCTATTTCTAGTCAACAGCTTGCTGTAGGCCAAGTTGTGTACGCAAATTCGGCTGAAATGTGACTCGGCTTATGCAATGTACACAAGACACTTATTAGACCCCCGTTCCCTCGCAGCCGTGCAAGATATTTTTAGCCCAAATTCATTTAATATATATTTAGCACATTTTTCATGAATTAAGCAAAGCTTAGCGCTGATTGCTGCCGCCTCTGCTTGCCTTACATGCACACATACATATGTATGTACGAGTATATATTTGATTTATATTTGCTGTTGCTTTGTCTCGTCCGGCCTCCGTTTTAGTCTGATTTTGCTTGATTACCTGCCGTCGCGTTTAACCGGTATTTGTTGCATATTTTTATTATCTCAAGCAATTATTGCAATTGACATTGTTGTTGTAATGCTTAATTGTTGCTGTTAAGCGTGAACGAATATGTTGATAAACAGAAAAAACAAATGGTTCATATTAAGAGAGTTCACATTTTGAAGAAAAAAAAAAAATTTCGGAAATCTTAAGATGCATGTGGAGTAGGGTGGGTAAAAAAAGTCGAATATTTTTTTGCTCTAGGTTTTTTGAAAAAAAAGTTCTTAGATCTCACTAAGAAAGAAAAAAAATTTTTTGGACCTCCCTAATGTCAAATTTTATATATTATAAAAATTTGAAAATAAGTTGGAAATTTTGGTACTGGAAATTTTTGTTGAAAACATATTATTTAGAAAAATTTTCGGGAAAATCGTATGTGGCCCTCCCTAATGTGAAATGTTATATTAAAATTTTTACTCAAATAAGTGGAGTTATTACAAATATATATTTGGCAATGTTTGTAAAAAGCATTTTATTTAGAAAACTTTATGGAAAATTTTGTTTGGCACTCCCTAATGTGAAAAGTTTTTTATACTAAAAATTTAAACGTTTGTAAGTAGGGTTATTATAAGCAATGTCAATTTCTCTGAAAAGCATTTTATTTAGAAAAATGTTCCGCAAACACTTTTTAAACCCTCCCTAATGTGAAATATTATTTATTTTACAAATTTGAAAATAAGCAGAGTTATTATAAATATTGGCAATTTTTATTAAACGCATTTTAAAAATTTGCCGTAAATTTCTTTTGACCCTCCCTAATGTGAAATGTTATTTATATAAAAAATTGAAAATAGGTACTGTTATTACAAGTGTTGTCAATTCCTGTAAAAAGCATTTTGCTTAGAAAATTTTTCGTTAAAATCGTTTTTGGCCCACCATAATGTGAAATGTTATTTATATTAAAAATTTTGATATAAATATGGTTATATTGACAATTTTTGCGAAAAAGATTTTGTTTAGAAAATTTGTCGGTAAAATCGTGTTTGGCCCACCCTAATGTGAAATGTTATTTATATTAAAAATTTTGATATACATAAATATGGTTATATTGACAATTTTTGCGAAAAAGATTTTGTTTAGAAAATTTTTCGGTAAAATCGTTTTCGGCCCACCCTAATGTGAAATGTTATTTATTTTAATTTGTTTTAAATTACTATAATTATAATTATAAACATTGACAATTTTTGTGAAAAACATTTGATTTAGAAAAAAATTTGGTAAAACCATTTTAGCCCTCCCTAATGTGTAATATTATTTTACTTACTTAAAGTTCGAAAATAAGTAGGGTTATTTTAAAATTGACAAATTATGTGAAAAGCAATTTATTAGAAACAATTTTTGAACTTTTCTGTACTACCCTAATGTAGATTTGTAGATTTGTGAACTTAATCGACAAGTTCATTCAGTTGATTTCTGCTGAGCACAAGTGTTTTCAAATTGCATATAAATATTTTTTTTTTTATAAAATAAATATAGATTAAGCCAAGACTTAGTAACTGTAGGCGTTAATCGCTTTAGCTGATTGAATAATTTTTATCTCGTTTTTGAGCTTGTCGAATAAAAAGGTTTTCCAAACAAGGACTCTCACTCAAATCGTTCAAATCGTATGTCAGCTATATACTATAGTAGTCGACGATTCCGACAAATGTGGCAGTTCGAAGTTCCGTTATCGCTCTCTACCGGTGCGACTAAGTCGTGGCCTTGTCCTATCCGAACAGATATCCGCACCAGAAGAAGTGCGCAAGCTGCTTTAGTCGGCTGATCACAATACCCCTTGTAACCGGCAAGGCCAGAAGTTGTGTTACTCGACGGCTACTCAAGGTTAAATCATACAAATCCATTGGAACAGACGGCATTAACAAGTTGGTGCGACGGCTGGAAGCGAGTAAGTTATCTAACCACGATATCGTTGATCACTCTTAAATGTATGGAAAATCGAAAGTCGCTACTAAAATCAGGGAAATCCGCCAATCAAAGAAAGACTTATCGTCCGTTAACTCTTTTTTCCCCCGTAGTGACGACGTTTACTTATGACCTGAGTCTAGTAACCCAACGACATGACTTCCGTAAATGCACAGCCCAGAGTTCACGCCGGTTACAGGGCTGGAGAGGTGGACCATGAACTATCTGAGCGTACTGTTTCGACCCTGTTCAGGGTAAAATAAATATTCCATATTCCGAAAACCTAATAACAAACCATGATTTTTCAATTCAATTTCAATATCAAGGTCTCGAATTTTCCTAAAAACCCATGGCGTCAACAAATTTTGAGGTCAAAGACCCAACAAAAAATACAGAAACGTAAACAAAAACAAACTAAAATAGGTCAACTCGGAAATGTGAAAGAAGAATGGTGAAATTCAAGCAAAGCCAAAGCGAAAACTGCCAAAACACCCAAAACAAGAGTGTCAACTGCGTGAAAATTACTCACTCAACTTTGCGCCAAACACAGAACGAACAGCAGAACGAAGTTGTGGTGAACGCTGCATCACCACCTGCGCCAAAGCGCCGATTGCCGATTTATTTGCATACAAACATACATACATGCCGGTATATATGTATGTACATATATTTGTGTGTGTGTGCAAGATCAGCGAACGCAGTGATCAATAGGAATTTGTACGTGATCACAAGCTGGTAGGCACATGCACACACACACTTGTGTGGGAAATATGTAGATGGCATGCCGCCGACAACGCACGAGACCGCCGCCGAGCTCAACTGATTTATGCACATTTGTGTGCGCGTGTGTGTATAAATAGGTGTGGGAATATGCATAATCGCGTCGGTGCAAATAATTGTGAATCGCTGTTTGTTGTTGTTGCATTTTAGGCAGGAAAATTACCGTAATTTGTTTGTAGTTAACCTTTATAAATGACTTTGAAATGAATTTTTATTTTAATTTTCGTTTAAACTGACATAAAGCAGCAAATGCAAATGTGTGGTTGCCTGAGGATGTGTGTGTGTGTGTGGAGTTGAGTGGGTGGCAAGCATGCTAATAAATTTGTTGTAAGTGAGCGGCAATTGAAATTGAGATATAGATGGGGAGTTAATGAGATTTGAAGCTAAATACTACATGTGTTAAAAATTATTATCTCTGCAGAAGGAATGTTGGGAAAAAATAAAGAAATACGTAAATTGAGAAAAATAAAAATATATAAATTGAATAAATATACATATATTTTAATAATTAAAATATTTAAATTGTTTAAATATTTTTTGTTATCGTTTTTCTTAATGTTTTATATTTTTTTTTTAGCTTTTATTCTCTTTACATATGTATATTAGATATCAATTTTTTTAATATACAAACATTTATTAAAAAATTTTGAACTAAAAAAAATCGATAAAAATGTTTTGAAATATTTTATATTTTTCTTTACATTTCCAATTTTTTTATTATTGAAAAAATTTCAAATAATAAAAAAAAATCGAAAAAACGTCGTAATTCAAAATTTTCAAAAATTAAAAAAAACTGAAAAAATTTTTATTCAAAATTCAAATTCCAAATAAATTTTTGCATAAGTCCAATTAAAATTGCAAAATTCTTTTATTGTTTTTTGGAATATTATTTATTTTTATCGCTTTATATAACCTATTTTTTTTTTTAATTTTAAATTTGTTTAAATTAAAATTGTTTAAATCTAAAAAAAATATTTAAAAATAGTGAAATAATAAAAAAACTGAAAAAACTGAATTCATTATATCCAAATAAATTTTTGAAATTACCATTTTTTTTAATATACAAAAATTTATTAAAAAGTTTTCAACTAAAAAAAATCGATAAAAATATTTTAAAATATTTTATATTATATTAAAAAAAATTCCAATAATAAAAAAAAACGAAAAAATGTAATTCAAAAATTTCAAATAATTAAAAAAAATTGGAAAAAAAATAATTAACTTCAAAATTCAAATTCCAAATAAATTTTTGAATAATTTCAATTAAAATTGTATTGCAAAAACTTTTTTATTACTTTTTTCGGAATATTATATATTTTTACTTTATATAACCAACATTTTTTTATAATATAGAAAAAATTATTTAAAAAATTGTCAAATAATTAAAAACAAATTACATTTTTTCGCAATATTTTATAGTTCTTTTGATGTAGAAAAAATTACTAAACAAATTTGCAAATATTAAAAAAAAAAACAAAAAAAATTTTATTCATTATTTGCAATTAAGTTTTGAATAATTTATGTTAAAAACATTGTGCAAACATTTTTTAGAGTTTTTTTTGCTATATTTTATATTTCTCTCGCTTTTATTCGTTTTATATTACCAAACTGTATTTTTATAATTTATAAATTCCTTTTGAAGAAATTATTTAAAAAAATTTCAAATATTTTAAAAAAATCTTTAAAAAATCTAAAAACAGTAAAAAAAACAAAAAACAGTCCAATATAAAAATAAAATATTTTAAATAAAAATTGTATTGCAAAAAAAATTAGTATTTTAAATACTTTTTAATCTAAATTTTTATGCATCATTCATATTTCAAGGAAAAAATTGTCAAGTAAATAAAGTATATATGCGTATTATTTATAAAAATAAATTATTTTATTATTTCCAATAAATTTTATAATATTTTTCATTATTATTTATTTAAATTTATTAATTTTATAAATATATTCTTTTATTTAATTTTAATTAAAGTATATAAGAAAAGTCATAATGATTTAATTCATTTTTTTGAAATTTTTTTAAAATTATTTAAAAATTTGTATTGAAAAAAATATTTTAAATATTTTAAAAATTTTATATTTTTGAAAAATATAATTTAAAATAATGTAATTTATTATTTGTAAGAAAATCGAAATAATTTATAAAAAAATTAAATAATTAAATTAATTATTTCCATTAATTTTTGTAATTAATTTTTATTAAAATACATATGTATGTATTAGAAAATTTGTTTAAAAAAAAATATTTATTGCTGTAAATTTTTATTAAACTCACAAATTTCTAGAAAAAAATTAATTATTAATTTAAAATTTGTGGCAATTTAGTTTCTTAATTTCAATAATTATTAAAAAAATTTAAATGAAATAAAAAAAATTAAGAATAAATATTTGGAATAAAATAATAATACACAAAATAGTTTACTTTATTAAATACAAAAAATTTTAAGTAATTTAATTTAATATTTTCAATTAATTTTTTTAAAATTAAACTTAAAATTTTTATTGAAAAATAAAGAAAATTTGTTTCAAATATTTATTATTCTAATTTTTTTTTAAATATTTACATTTTTTGAGAATAAAATTCAAAATAATTTAATTTATTACGTGCAATTATTCTTTTTTAAATGATTAATTGCATTATTTCCAAGCAATTTTTAGTAATTTAAATTAAAATTTGTATTAAAAAGTAAAGAAAATATATTTTAAATATTTATTATGAAAATTTTTTAGTAAATATTTATATTTGCATAAAATGAAATTCAAAGCCATTTAATTTATTATTTCGAATTATTTTTTTAAATAATTTAATTCCTTTTTTCTACTATTTTTTTTATAAAATATTATTATTACCATTTTTTTTAAGTAAATTTTTCCATTATTATTACTATTTGTTTTAAGTTTCAATTACCACTACACATATTCCAACAAAATTTCCTTAAAACTATCATTATTTATTATTAACACACTTATCAGCACTTTTCCATTTCAGTAGGTCTATTTCTGACATACACTTACATACATATACACACACGCACACACACAGATAGCCAGCAATTTCAATGTCAGTGGGCCACTTGCATTGTGTGGAAGCTATCGCCGATGACGACAATCGTCGCTCTCTTATCAGCGCCAGCGTTGTGCGGCGCGTGAAGAAAGCGATCTCGTGGCTTTAATGTTTACACACACACTCACACAAATACAAAAACACTATTGCTTAAACTCAAACACATATGAACGGTTGGGTGATTGTATGGCTTGCGGGATTAATGAATGAAACGTAGTAAGATTTACAGTAATTTATGTGCACGATTAGTCGGTTGACAAGCTGACGTTTTGCTGGCGTTAAGCATACTAGTTTTTTTAATTAAACAATATTTTTTTAATTTTACAATTTATTTTTTAAGTAAACAATATGTTTTTAATTTTACAATTTTTTTAATATTACAATCGTTTTTAACATTACAATCTTTTTCTTAATATTACTATCTTCATTTATGAATCAATTACTTTTGTAACGCACTGGAGTACTAGACGGCATGCGGACCACACAAAAAAAGACACTACCGCAAACACGTGATGAGCACTGAAAGAAATGCTTCGCCGCCTGCGAATCCTTTTTGTACCCGTTTGCCTCACAAACGAAATCCACAAAATGACCTATTTGTGGCAAGAGATCACATGCTGATCGCATTTTATTTTTGTTTCGGTCACGTTGGCACAGACAGCATACAGACACACACCCAGACCTTGGTAAGCGCACATGTTTTACGTGTGTATAAATACTGTCGCGTAAATTTGTTCTAATTTTAGAAACACCAAAATTCATCTAAGGGATGAATAAAATTAGCAGATCTCACGTGTGATCATTTCTGCGATCAAATGCATTAGAAAATCACACACACATAACAAATATTTTACGAAATGGTGGCATCTTCACTGGTAGGCAGTAAAAGGGTAAGGTGTTGCTGGGAGGAATAAAGAGGAGAACAGTGTTAGAGAACCAACTTTCAAGTATATATGTATATACATATGTTTACATACATACATAATATTTCCTTAACTCCGGCCGGAGCGTAGTACCAAATTAGAGTACCTGCTATTCCATGACTAGATTCCAGCATTTTTCTTTTCAAAATTTGAAATAATGTTCTTCAAAGTACTGTCCATCTGAAGCTAGAACATTTTTTCATGCCTCAAGCAATTTTGTTGATATTTTAAGGAGGGTTCCCAGCCGACGTTTACTACTTAGCTTTTGACTGGTCTTACAATATTAGCCGTAGGATTGTCGTGAGGGAAAATTTTTGCCTCGTATCTAGTCGTAAACTAAGTCGGTATTTTTCAGTTTCAGTCACTAGATCGATTCTGGAGTTCAAGAGAACCGTTCTTGAAACTTTTTGTTAGTCGTTCCATATTCGAGCTCAAGCCGTTGTATGGAAAACTCTTTTATTTGACAAGGTATCTTCACGAAATTCCACACAGATTATTGCTTAAGATAATGGTACATTCCCTGAAAAAATTACTCAAATCGGACTACTATAGCATATAGCTGCCATACAAACTGAACATTCAAAATCACATGCTTGTATGGAAAACTTTTTCCATTAAAGAGATATCTGCACGAAATTTAACACGAATGATTGCCGAAGGTAACAGTACAACCTCCGAAAAAATTATACCGATCGAATTACTATAGCATATAGCATATAGCTGCCATATAAACCGCAAAATCGGAGTCAAATGCTTGTATGGAGAACTTTTTTATTTGAAAAGATATTTTCAAGATCTTTGAGATTTACTGTTATCTAAAGTAATGGTACGATCACTGAAATAAACGTTTAGATCGGATCACTATAGCATATAGCTGTCATACAAACTAAGTGATTGTATGGAGAACTTGTATGAAAAACTTTTTTCATTTGACGTGATTTCTTCTTCTTTGTGTTAACACACAAAATTAGAACGAAATTATTGCGATTTTGAGTTAATATTTGCATAAACCTATTTAAACCATATCGAACCTGCTTTCTGGTTATCCTTGAGTCTAAATTTAGTTTTATTCTAAGCAATGTGCGCGCGTGCAAACAAATTCGCGTGGATTAATTGAGAGGTCTAAACATATTTATCGACCACAAATCCAATATAAACATAATGAGTATGCATGTCAAACACGTTTTTCCTGACCACAAACAGTTTCAGCTCAAATAGCCGCGCAGCTAAATTCATTCTACATTTGAATAAATGCGACGAGCACTTCCTTCTTCGGCTTAATGCGCGAACTTCCGCCCGAAATGTCAAGCATTAGACGCGTGTGAATAAACATAAAGCAGAATAAGCAGAACATAAAGCAGACTAAGCAGAACTTGGCTAGAAGTGGGCAGTCCAGTTGCTGTGCGCGTACGGCTAACACACATTTCGTGTGTTATATAATCCGCGAAGCAGCAGCAGTAGAAGTTACTTAGCCATATATTTTCTGCGAATTTTATAAGCCAAGCCCTTAGGGCCAGGGCTAGCACAACAACCGGTTGGCGCAAAATTCACTTTCTTTGCAAGACGCGCCGCTTCATGCCAACGCACACATACAATACACACACACACACCTGCCAGTGAATGCACACATATACACATATTTAGTTGTAATTAGTTTCGGAAGCGTTATGCCCGCCATTAGTTGTGTGCGTATGTTGGCCGCGCGCGGCGTCGCCGCTTGCAACGCGCATGCGCACATTAAAGCCAGTTCATAATTGCCCGTCTTAATATGCGCCCAGCCAAACCAACAACATAGCACAACAACAGCAACAATACCGGCGGCTATGTGTGAGATGAGGCCAGCCACCAGCGTAGCGTCCATTAGAAGCAGCTAAGCGCTGCGCTTGCGCATTAGACGCTAACGCCGCACACTCAACTCAGCCGGCCGGCAAGGCTTCAAGTGTGACGGCAACGCAGCGCATTAGCGCAGCGTGTAAAAAGCCGGTATTGACAAGTTGGCGGTGGCTGTAAGGCTGCGCGCAAACGCTGCTATTGCCTGTTCTAATTGTTGTTATGCCGTTGATTACTGTGCGCGTTTTGTTGTTGTTGTGTGCATTGATGTTATTGCGTTTGGCATGCGTGCTTTAAGCCGCGACTGCTTATGTGTCGGTTTGTTTTTTTCGTGTTCATTGTTGTTGCTATGTTTGTTGGGAGGAAGCATTAATGCCAAAGCTGCATGCCGCGCGTCCAACTCACCGACTGACTGACTGAAAATAATTTGCGAAACCGGCTTTTCGGTATTAGATGAATGTGTGCGCAGCAAACGACAATAATAACAACAATCAGCAGCACAGAAAATTAGAAAAAGCTAATAAATATCAACATAAAATGTATAAAATATGCTTAGTTGAAGCGGCAAAGCGCGCGCACGCCGAAGCTCAACGAACTTTGCTGGCGAATTTTTTCACTAATGTTTAATTTATGTTAATGCAGGCATTCTTTTCGTGAAGTCATTAAAACAACAACAACATCAGACGAAAATTAGGAACAGTCGTTTTTGGCAAAGCAATAAAATCACAGCAGCAGCAGCGCGCTAAAGCACCGTGGTGGCGAAAAAATTGTTACCGTTGTTAGTTCTTGTTGTTGTTGTTGCTACAAGCATGCATGTAGTTATGTTTAGCAAACACAAGCATACATATGTACATATGTATGTCCCGCTTTTAAACAGTCAAATGCGAAAATTCTTAAAATTTTCAAGGTCAACCGTGTTTGAAGGCTGATAGGCGCTCACTTGCTATTAAAAATAAAAATTAATAAAAAAAAAACAATAAAAAATTCACTTCGGTTGCACAGCAGCTATAATACGCTTCACAAAACAACAAGTTTTCATATAAAAACGGAAAATGATTCAGACTAATAATTAAGTTTTCTGTAGAAGCACTTGACTTTGATGCTTCAGTTTGCATGACAGCTATAAGCTATACTGCGCCGAACTGAAAAATTTTTTCGGAGATAGTACCGTTATTTAGGAAAATAATCTGTGTCGACTTTCGTGAAAATAGCTTCGCAAATAAAAAAGTTTTTCATACACGAATGTGATTTTGATCGTTCAGTTTGTATGACAGCTATAAGCTATAGTAGTCGGATTTGAGTAATTTTTACAGAGATTGTACCGTTGTTTTGGACAATCCCATTTGTTAAATTTCGTGAAGATATCTCTTCAATAGAAAAAGTTTTCCATACAAGAGTTTAATTGTTATTGTTCAGTTTGTATGACAGCTATAAGCTATAGTAGTTCGATTTGAGTAATTTTCACAGAGATTATACCTCTGTTTTAAGTAATCAATTGTGTTAAATTTCGTGAATATATCTTTTCAACAGAAAAAGTTTTCCATACAAGAGTTTAATTTTTATTGTTCAGTTTGTATGGCAGCTATATGCTATAGTGATACGATCTGAACAATTATTTCGGAGGTTGTACTGTTATCTTGGCCAATCTTCTGTGTTGAATTTCATAAAGATATCTCTTCAATAGAAAAAGTTTCCCATACAAGCACCTGATTCCGATTGCACAGTTTGTATGGCAGCTATATGCTATAGTGGTTCGATATCAGCGTTTCCGATAAATAAGCAGCTGCTTGAAGAGAAAAGAATGTGTGCAAAATTACAGAGTGATAGCTCAAAAACTGAGTGACTAGTATGCCTATATAAAAATGGCTAAAAGAATAGAAAGAGAGACGAACTTGGCTTAATCGACTCAGTTAGTCACACTGATCATATATAAATATTATCATATATAAATATTTTAAAAGGTATCCAACCTTTCCTTCTAGGCATTACAAACATCGTGTCAAATTGTGGTTATACTTTAGGGTATACTTCAGACTATATATCAGGGTAGACTTCAAGGTATAAAAATAGTTATTAAATGCGTTAATGCATCATAAAAATGTTTGTTGCTTGCCAAAATGTTGTTGTTTTTAATTTTTGTTTGCCTTTCAAACAAGCACTTCAGCGTTAAGCGAGCATACACGCACATACAAATGGTAGCGCATTTTCACATGATTTGTTGGCCAGTGATTATTAGCCTAACCTTATCTTCTGCCCAACGCACACACCTACACATGCATACACATGAGTGTACTTCTGCGCCTTATCGCGTAGTGTAATTAACTTGTTAGCAGCAACATTTGTTGTTTGCAAATTTTTTATTATTATCTATTCGCTGTTGTTGTTATCGTTGTTGTCGCAAATAAACTTGGCATTGAAAATATAAGTTGCTTAGTAATACGTACATACCCCTGTACATATGTATATATACTTTGTGTGTACAAAGAATTAGTAAACGCTGATAATTATCGCAATGAGAAGTAGTCCAAGTTCAAATGGCTCTAGTCCACGAGGTGTTAAACTATGCATACATACAGACAATGAATGGCAGATCAACTGCGCATAAATAGAGCAGTGTTTGGAAGAAAATTTAATATATTTAAGCTGCGGAAGAGGAAGTGAGGAAGCGTGGCTGAATTCTTATATACATATGTATATGTATATGTTTTTATAACACCAGAAAAGTAGAGACTTCAACGAAGAATAAACCAACTAACGTGTTTTAAAAAAGCAGTTATTTTGTTTTGAGAATTCCGACTGGAATGAGGGTTCTTTTGTGATCTTAAGGGGTTACATGGGTTCACGGGTTTCAAAAAATCAAATTTATAGAATATTGTCCTAAATTTTCAAGTTGATCGGAGCAATAGTTTCGGAGATATAGCCTTGAGAACTTGTATGCTGGACGCTAGCTAGGCTAAATGAGCGGTCTTTAAACGCGTTTTTCTCGATACTGTGTTTGGAATTCGATTGGTAAGATTTCTCGAGAACTACTCAACTGCATTTCATTGAGATCATTGTGTATCTAGCAAACCAAAAGGTAGTTGGAGGCTCTGAATACAGCACACCTTGACAACAATTTTCTTGGATTGATGTTTCTGAATACTCTTTTTGTGTTTGACAATAATTTTCTTGTATTAATGTTTCCATTTCATTATTTTCAAATATTTTTGACCGTTTAGTATGTTCTTCGTC
The DNA here is from genome assembly GCF_023373825.1 of Bactrocera dorsalis. NCBI lineage: Eukaryota > Metazoa > Arthropoda > Insecta > Diptera > Tephritidae > Bactrocera > Bactrocera dorsalis. Next base: position 66,795,257 of record NC_064307.1, on the reverse strand, counting down.
TTCCAAGCTAAAATCACCAGATTCATCATATCGTGGGACTTCTCTTTTGAAACAATATGATAGCCCTTCTATATATTCTATTAAGCTTTCTTACTCTACCCCAACATCTCCCTATCTGAAGCTCCATAGTCCTTTATAATTTATACTGCTCGATAGGCTGATGCAACTCTGAGGGCTGCGCTGTAGTGCATTCTGATCGCTAGACCCAGATCTTAACCCCGTATAATCATCGTCCTATTAGGAGCTTCTCTTTCCCTGGTTGGAGCCCATATGTTATTATATATATTGGCCACTTGTCTGATTTATACCCAGCGTAGTCAATTGTATGACTTTTCTGGTATTTCGAGTTTTAGTATAGCGTCTGATGATGATGCGTCAAGCTGATTTTTCACAAGTCTGGGCCCAGAATGGATCCTTGTGCTGCTCCTGACGTGACCGCTCTCTGTCGTGATTCCTCTCTAGTTTGGTACATCCAACTGTATTTTTATATTTATACCATCTACGTTGTGCGGCTTCTATACTTTCACTGACGCAGTTCTTAGCTCATAGAGTTGATCTGTGGGGTCTAAAGCCATGTTGTCTAGGGGAGAGTCCTCCAGCTTCCTTGATAGCCATTTCGAGTCTGGGTTTAAGTAGGCTTTCATAAAGTTGTCCTGCTGTGTCAAGGTTGCATAGTGAGCGGTATGCTGATGGCAAGTTAGCACTGATTAGCACCAGGCGTCGTTTTTTCCAGGGTTCAAAGAATATTCCGGTTTTGAGGCAGGCTTCGTACATATTCAATAGTACTGCCGGTCGCTCTGCAGCAATTATTTTCGGGATTTTTGCTAGGATCCCCACCGGGGTGGGAGATTTGTTGGTCTTAAGCTTGCCAGTGGCTAGTTGCAACTCTTCGAAGGTGAACTGGAGGATTTGCGGAAATCTTAGAGTGTGTTCTGGATTACTAACCCTTTTTCCGAGTGTGGGGAAGAGTCGTTTTACGATTTGAACCAGTTTGACAGCAGCTACATTATCTTGGGATACATTATCTAAGGCATTGGTTAAATCCCCGAAGACATTGTTTACATAATGAAATCAATCGTTCCATAAAAACTGAAGAATCGGCTTCAAGACTTTGTGTGAAATCTGATTTCCGCCTTCACCTAACCATTTAATAATCTTCTGAATAAAATTAAATTTTTCTCAATTATTTAAGCGAAAATGCAAAGTTCATAATTTTATTTTTTATTTGCTGCACAGGCAAGTATGTGCAACTAGCTGGCCGCGGTGTGCATAACAAGCCGATTCGTTTTTATTTTTCACACAACTTCCAGGCCAAGCAAACGCTATTTCTTGCTCACCGCAGCAGCACATCAAGATTCCTCACTTCCAATGACCATTTGCGCGGCCGCGACTTCCCTTGTCGCCGCACCATCGCCGTCTCGCCGGTGAAACGGCGGCCACGTCTTTCACTTTTCTGCGCTTCCAGTGCCAGCGCCGGCAGCGGCTTAGAATGGCGTTAGAAGTAAAAGCCAAAGCAGCCGAGAAAGCAAAGAGCAGCTAAAATCGAGAATTGTTCTGAGCCCGCCGCGCCATGGAGCCGCGGAGCCGTCGAGCTGAGGCCAACATGAGCAACTTTCAATGTTCAATGCGAACGAAAAGCAACAGCAATAACAGCAACAACAACAGCGCTGCTTAGAAAGCCGCCCAGCGATAATTATCAATGTTGTTACTGTTGTTGTTGTGGTGGATTGTGGTTGTTTGTTTGTTGATTTGTTGGCTTGTTGTCTACGGTCGTTTGTCTATTGCGACGTTAGAATTGTTGCTGCTTTGCTGTTGGTTTTTGGGAGCTCTTTAGCTGTTGATGTTGTTGTTTTCTGTTGTTGTTGCCATAGCTGGCCGCTTGTTTGCTGTTATTTGGACTTTTGAAAGTGGTTGTTGGCCAGCAGTCGCGGCCACGGCTTCCTGTTCTAGCGATTTGCGCGAACTTGTTGTTATTGTTGCTGCCACCCGGCTTGAGGCACTATTTCTAATGCTTCGCTGCTGCTGGTGCTGCTGCTACGGCTTCTTCTTCTTCAACTTGCTGTTTGTGCTTGTCTTCTGGCTGCGTCTGCATGTTTTCTATATTGTTCATGGAAGTGGAACAGGAATCAAGTAAACATACAACAACAACAGCAATACGCGCACATAATAGACAAATCATGCCTCTTCTTATAGACACACACACAAACGCGCACATACACGCGCACACTCACACATAGATCGCGCAAATAGCTTTTGTTGTTATTTTTGCTGCGCCGACTTCGGGCACGCTCGCTGCCAGCTCGTTAATTCTGCGTCGCTACCATTTGTGGTTGTTGTTATTGCAGCATGTTGACGGACAATGAACTGCTTGCGGCACCAAAGTCACGGCGCGGGGTTAAGTGTGTCTGCGCCGCCGTTGCTGCGTCGTGTCGAACGCGCGCCAGCTTTGGCCATGGCCATGACAGTGACAGTGGCAGCGCGGCTGGCCAGCAGCAAGCTGCGACTAGCGATTTTTCCCACAAGCCAAGCGTTAGAAATGTTAGTTTCGCTGTTAGAAATGCCAGCCCACCGCACAGTGAAGCGCTCTGCTGGCGCGCGATGAATTAAGAACCGCGCGCTTGGACTATGAATTAAGAAACCGCGCGCTTGGTCAACGCTGCGCGCTTCGAGCGTTGGCGGCGGCAGGGCGTGTGAAAGAAGTGCGCGCGTAGATGCGCGTTGGCTCAGCGCTGTGACATAATCTTAGCGCGCAGCGCGCAAACTTGTTGATTTAGTCAAAGGCAACTACAAAAACAACGGGAAGAAAGCGCTTGTGCGCCTGCGCATATTTTATACAAAAGCAAATAACAAGCAGTAAGAATTTGGTTACAACAATGGCAGTGGTAGCCACAAAAACCTACAAATATCATCAATATCAATAACAACAACAACAACCTTGAATTTGTAGCCAAAATCCCAAAGGCGTTAACGAAAAGAAAAAGTAAGGTTAATAAAAAACGAAATTACATTCCAACACAGCAATCTGAAAGCCAGCGCAAGAGCGATTAAACGCCATTGTACGCGGGCGTGCGCGCTCGTCTGCGCGTTCATTTGTTCATCAACTTGCAGGGGGGTATGTAATGAGAAAGTCATTTGCATAAATAATGAGCCAAGCTTTCGTTGCGCTCGAGAATGACAAACAAGAATTTTTCGATTTTATTAATAGCATTTTTGGGACAAGTTTTCGGCATACGCTGGTTGTTTTTGTATTCTTCGTGTTTTTAATGGACTGCCATGTTCGTGTTTGTTTATTATTTCATATCGAAGTTTTTTGTTGATTACCTTATACCATATTTCAGCTGCATTGGCAATGAAAAATCGTGGTATTGAAAGCAGCGCGGTAGAATCAAGCGAAATCATGCGGTGTGGCGTTCTTTCTTTCATTTCGCTCTCGCTACATTTGGACATAACTTTTTATTGTTGTCGGTATTACCTGACTTCGGTTTCACTTAGCATGGAAATTATATAATTTTTGAAGTTTTTTCCACACACATTTTTTTCCATTCCCCATACGGGTTTGTATGACCTACGGCGCAGCGGCGGCTTTTAAAGTCGAAATTCTATTTTAAACAGTGCTTCTACTCAATTCTTTTTTAAGATTTATTTTAATAATTTTGTTAGTTCTTAATTGATTTTAAGGGGAAAACCCAGTAGGTCATGAGATCATTGATCGTTATGTGAAGTCTGCTGTAAAATCTGGCGAAATAAACGAAAAGATCAAACATTGAAGGTTAGGTTAGATTAGATGACTGATCCCTTAACATGCAGGGTATACTAAGATTATTCGATCTGGAATTTTGCATAAGTAATTTTCTTCTTAATAAGCTGTTCATTTGTCGGAACAGGTGATATCGGATCACTATAGCATATAGCTGTCATACATAGTAAATAATTGGAATCAAGTTGTTGTATGGAGAACTTTTTTAATTCACCAGAAATCTTCCCAAAATTTGGTTCGAACTATTATTTAAGGCAACCATGTAGTCTCTAAGGAAATCGTTCAAATCGGACCACTGTAGCATGTAGCTGCCATACAAAATTAATGATCGAAAGCATGTCCTTGTATGAAGAACTTTTTTATTTGTGCAGACATCTTCACGAAATTTTGCTTGAGTTATTATCCAAGGCAACTATACAATGTCTGAAGAAATTGTGCAGATAGGACGACTATAGCATATAGCTGCCATATAAACTGACCGAAGAAAATCAAGTTCTTATATGGAAAACTTGTTTGTTAGTAAAGATATCCACACGAAATTCTACTTGAGTTATTATCTAAGGAAACAATACAATCTCTGAAGAAATTGTGCAGATCGGACCACTGTAGCATATAGCTGCCATACAATTGATCCATCAAAATCAAGCCTTTGTATGAAGATCTTTGTTCTCTGAAGGAATATCTCAACGAAATTTTGCTTGATTTACTATTTAATGAAATAATATAACCTCCGAAAAAAATTTTTTAGATCGGACGACTATAGCATATAGCTGCCATACAAACTTATCGGTCAAAAACCAACTCTAGTATAGAAAACTGTTCTATTTGACACGATATTTTCACAATACACGCCTCAGAAGTTTTTCTAAAGTAAAGCTAGAATATCTGAGAAAATTTTTCAGATCAGTTCACTATAACATATCTCTGCTCAGACCGATGAAAATTTTATTTTTATATAAAAAGGAAGCTTTTGTCCTAAAGGTTTTATATTTTCGTTGCAGCCGCAGCCAAAATATTTGTTCTTGTTTCAATTACAATTACCAAAGCCGAAATATGACCACAATTATCGGCTAATCGTCTAGTGATCGCTATCCGCGGAATTATCTAATTAGCATTGCCTGCTAAATAGTTATACTCATTACAGTAGGCGCATATCAACATATGACTTAACAGAAATGTTAATTACCACTGACAGCAGTGTAGCATATTATGTATTGTGTTTAGATCGGTTTTGTTTAATTTTTTGCTTAATTCTTTTGCTAAGTCATTGTCAAAATAAAACGCTGACATATCGCTTGGTATATTTTCGTAAATTGCTCTTGGTACGCTTAATGAGCTACCATGGATATCGAGCATAAGCGCTGGAGCAGTGTTAAGCACACATATAATTACAGTGGATATTTATATGTATACATTAAATAATGTAATGGCATAATGCCGTGTTGTTTTTGTTTCGGCCGATTTATTTGTAGACCCATTTAGATCAAATTACTTCATCAACAATAAGTAGTTGGGAAAAAATGCCATACAAATGACTTTTTGGTGGGGTTTTGGTTATACAAAAGTAAACACACGCGCATTCTATAATTAAATAAAGCTCCAAGCTCAGGCATATCCGTGTAGAATTTATGCAAATAAAAAAATGCTAGCAATGATTAAAAAAACTAAAAAATATTAATAATATATTAATAAAGCGCTTATTGCAGGAGAAGTGTGTAAGAAATATGTGGTGTCTGGATTTTGCAATTGTACGAACGACTAAGTGCAATATAAGCAAAAAAATAAATAAGCGAAATTATGTAATTACTATATTTAGACGTACTTTTAATGAAAAATATTTTTGAAATTCTACTGCAGTACACAAAGCAGGAAAAGTAGTAGAGGTAGAGCTTGATTTTGTTCGTTAAGTTTGTATGGCAGCTATATGCTATAGTGAACCGAACTAGAAAATTTCTTCAGATCTTTTAGGGTTGCTTCTGAAAATAATCTGTGTCTAATTTCGGGGCGATATCTCGTCAAATAAATAAGTCTCACATACAAGACCTTGATTTTGATTGTACAGTTTGTACGGCAGCTATACGCTATGGTCAACCGATCTGGAAAATTTCTTCAGCTATTTTAGCTTTGCATTAAAAAATAATCTGTGTCAAATTTCGGGACGATATCTGGTTAAACAAAAAAGTTTCCCATACAAGGACTTGCTTTTAACTGATAATTTTGTATGACAGCTATATGCTATAGTGAACCGATCTGGCAAATGTCTTCAGATTTTCAGGCATTGGTTTAGAAAATAATTTGTACCAAATTTCGTGAGGATAACTCTTCATATACGAAAGTCTCCCATACAAGACCTCGATTTTGATCGTTCAGTTTGTATGACAGCTATATGCTATAGTGGTCCGATAGCGGTGATTCCAACAATTTAGCAGCGTTTTTGAGAGAAAAGAACGTGTGCAAAATTTCAGAACGATATCTCTAAAACTAAGAGCTATGTTCATATATATTTTATAAGGTCTCCAACTTTTCCTTTTGAGTATTATAAACTTCTTGGCCAACTAGCCCTATTCAGGATATAAAAATACTACATTAAACTGCTTGATCTGTCTCTGAGGAATGCGGAAATCTCAACTTCATATGTGAGAACCGCTAAAACTTTACCAATCCATTAGAATTATTTGGCCAACTTTCTGGGTTCTCTGGATTCTAATGGCAGATTTCCGTGAGAGCACGTAAACTTAGCATAAATTTGTCCCAAAATCTTGTGACCGTGAAAAATATTGCACAAATTCTTGAAATTTGATAAACAGCTGTGCGATTGCTGACAAATTCGAAAGTCATGCTTGGTCAACAAATTTGGTGCTTAACCTTGAAAAATTTTGTTGCGAATTTCTTTAGTGTTTATTTACAACATTTTATTGCCTTTAAATATTTTTATAACGAGGTACGTAGATTTGCTAGACGTTTCGTAAGCAACAGCGTCTTATCTCGCAAGCAAAATTTATTGCGTTTTGAAGGTGGTAGAACTCGTGTCATTCTAATCTTATCGTAAAACAATCTAGATATTTTGGGTAAGTAATCTTGTACGCTGAAAATTAGCATTGTGTGAAATATGTTTGGCAATAAATGTGCTTGTAGTGAGCGCCGTGTGTAGTCTACAAATTGTGTTTAAAAATATATTTTTTTAAATTTTAAGCGCCTATACGCCTGACTTGACCTACTGTGCGTACATTTTTTTGGAGTTTTGAATGAGATTTCGAACTGAAATTTAGTATACGTGCTTTTCTACTCAACAAGGTTTTAATTTTTCAAAACCGCCGATATTAGGCCACTATAGCTTATAGCTGCCATACAAACTGCACGATCAATATCATGTCCTTGTATGGAAAAGTTTTTTATTTGACGAGTTATCATTATGAAATTTCGTGTGAATCATTTTCTGAAGGAATGATATGCTCTCTGAAAAATCGTTCCGTTCGGACCACTATAGCATATAGCTGCCATACAAACTGAATGATCAGAAGAGAGTGCTTGTATGGAAAGCTTTTTCATTTTGTGAGATATTTTCAAGAAATTTGGCACGTGTCATTACTTATTCTAACGGTATAATCTGAAAAGAAATTATCAAGATCGGTTCACTATAGCTTATAGCTGCCATACAAACTGAATGAATCTTTTATGAAGTGTAGCTTCGGTGATATCGATGTTATCGAATTCAACGTGCTTAATCCTTTGTTTTGTTTTTGTAATTAGCTGTTTATTTCATTTTCCGAGTTAAAATCAAAACTACAAATTTTCACAGTTATTGCGGCTGGCATCAATGCCTAAATAAAAACTTGCAAAAATTCGGACATTTCCATCAAAATTTTGTTGTTGTTTTATTTTACGAAATCCACAATAGAAATGCATAAATATGCAAACAAATAAGGGATTAATTTTATATTGTGGTGCAATAAACTCATGTTTTTCTATTTTTCTATTTTACTTGTAATCGCAGTATCACACTGCTGCCTGCTGTCTGTACGTGTGTCATGTATGCACGTATGCTTTGCACGTGATTTTCATCTTCTTTTTCCACACACACACATACTTACATACGTGTAAATGTATATTTCTGCTTTAGTTTTCCACGTCATGTGTTAGACACACACACACACATGTATACATGTAGAAGCTAAGTCGTTGGTCTGCCTTTGCGCCGATTACTGAGATTGCGCTCGATCGGCGTAACAATTGCGTGGCATAGACAATTTTACTAATAAATATTAATTTCTCTATAGGATTTGTTTACATAATTTGCGCACTGAGCGCATCCGCATAGGTCTTGCAGAGCACATCAAATCAAGACTAGAAGTTAGAAATGTTTGTCTAAGCCACATCTTCTTCTTTTAGCATATAAATAAGTCAGTTGGTACACTGCTGGCTTGTTAAGTGTTCTAATGCGTTACAGCGCTTGTTTAGTGGAAAATCATAAGCTGTCCGCGCTCAAAATGTGTTTCAATTGGAACTTAAGTCAGGTTTAGCTATGAAGCCATGACTTTGTATAGTTTTCTTTAAACTAAAAGAAGTATAAGAAAGGATCGTAAGTTATATAATTGCATGTATCACAGTTTCAGTGTAGTTTAGCGCTTGTATAGTATGACTTATGGTTAATATGGTTAGCGGTCTTATGTCGAGATCGCTTAAGCTTTTGTAGGGTAGACATTGGTCTCATTTTCCTTCGCACTTCTATATACGCGAACTAGTCCCTTAGTTTTTCAGATATCGCTCTGAAATTTTGCACACATTCTTATCTTCTCAAAGAGTTTTTTATTTGTTGGAATCGTCGATATCGGATCACTATAGCTTATAGCTGCCATACAAACTAAATGATCATAAACAAGTACTTGTATGAAAAACTTTTTTATTTGAAGAGATATCTTTACGAAATTTGACATGCATCAAGATCCAAGTCAACACTATAATCTCTGAATAAATCTCTAAGATGGAACCACTATAACATATAGCTGCCATACAAACTAAATGATCATAAACAAGTACTTGTATGAAAAACTTTTTTATTTGACGAGATATCTTTACGAAATTTGACATGCATCAAGATCCAAGTCAACACTATAATCTCTGAATAAATCTTTGAGATCGAATGACTATAACATATTGCTGCCATACAAACTGCACGATCAGTATCTAGTGCTTGCATGGAAAACTTTTTTATTTGGCAAGATAATTTCACAAAATTCGACATAAATTATTGCCCAAGTCAACTCTACAATTTCCGAATAAATTGTTCAGATCAGCTGTCTATAGCATATAGCTGTCATACAAACTGATCGAAGAAAATCCAGGCATTGTATGGGAAACTTTTGCATTTGTCAAGATATCGTTACCAAATTTAACACAGATTATTCTTCAAAACAACGTTACAATCTCTAAAGAAATTGTTCAGATCGGACTACTATAGAGTATAGCTGCCATACAAACTGAGCGATCAGAATCAAGTGCTTGTATGGAAAACTCGTTTATTTGTAAAGTTATCTTCATAAAATTTGGTTTGAATTATTATCGCAGACATTGCTACAATCTCCGCAAAGATTGTTCAGATCGGACTACTATAGCTTATAGCTGCCATACAAACCGATCCTTCCAACTCAAGTCCTTGTATGAAAAACTTTTTCATTTCACGAGCTACTTTCACAAAATTATACATAAACTGTTATCGAAGGTAACGGTACAATCTCCGAAAAAATTATTCAGATCGGAACACTATAGCATATAGCTGCCATACAAACTGACCGCGCATAATTAAATTCCTTTTTTTGTTTATGAAGGATATTCTAGTTTCAGTGCAACTGAAGTTAATGTTTTTTATTGTTATTATTGTTTTCATCACTTAAATTAGCTAAGCAATAACTTTTATATATTTAATTTTTTTTTAATAATATTTTTATTATTATATTTTCTTACTCACACATTACGCTGTTCAATATTGTTACTCAGTTTTGGCCATTATATATAATATTTATATGAAACCAGCAATTATGCACGGTATTTACCTTATTTACTATTTGACCGTAAGAATTTGCTCAGCAACAATTGTTGTTGTAACACCATTAAAGCTAGACAGCGGCTTCAATATCACACAATGTTCATAGACAAATTTCGTAGCTTGGTTCTTGGATCCCAAACACTTTTGTTTTAAATCATCAGCGAAGCCTTAGCCACACACACTAAACGGTCGTTTTTTATTAACTAATTCATAACTGTAATTATTTATTGCACAATTCGTTTGCTTGGCTGAAAACCAAAAACAATTAATTATTTGTAACTATTACCGTTTTGTTTCATATTAATTAAATACTTGCTGGCTCGCCGTCGCCTTAGGCTTCTACTTGAGGTTATTTGCTATAATTTCTAATTTCTGCTTATTTTCAACACTGATATCCGTTTGCGCATTAGATTTTCACAAAATTTTTGTTGTGCACTTTTTTCTAACGTACGACCGACCGACGCACCGTCCGTTCTTATAGGTAAACGCTCGCTCGCTTCGACACTAGCCGTCTGCTAAACCTTCAAATGCGCGCGCTTCTCAAAGACTGCAGCTCGCCGGCGTATTGCTGTCTGTTTTTGTCGTTGCTGCGGCGGCGGCATCGACTTACGACTACGCGCACGAAAACCGCGCGCTGTGCCGATCAGAACCGAGCGCGTGCACGACAGCGTAGTGGCCCCCAAAAAAGAAGAACAATGCGCGCTCTTGTGCGGTTCGTGCGCACAGCTGTTTGAATCCGTTTGCTCAGTGGAGCAGTGGAGCCACCGAAAAGCATATAAACAAACAAGTAGGCGCGCTGTTTTGTTAGCCAGCAGCTGGTCGTGAGTGCGCGTATGTGTGTGTGTTTGTGTTTGTGTTGGGCAGCGCGGTAACAACATAATCAGTTGAAATAATAACAACGTCGTTGCGCTCCTTTTGCTGCAACTTCACTTGCCGGCAAGTGCAGTGGCGTACAGGAGTAGACTGCGCAGCGTTGAGCGGACGAATTTGAGCGCGCGAGCGAAATGAGATAATGCTCTGATAGCAAACGCATACTGATACTGAGATACTGAGACGAATGCGTTATCGGTGAGATCTCGCGCTTGAATCGAAGCTGGAGCGTGTGCAGCGATATTGAATTGATTAGATGTTGTTCTTGTTGTTGTATGTTGATTATAATGTACGCGACTGATTGTTTACATTTGAAGCCGTGCCGAGTGATAAGACTTGGCTTATTTAAGCATGGGTAAAGGTAAACAAAATATGATAAAGGGAACGGAAATCGCAGTGTTTGATGCTCCTGTTAAAATCTAGTCCTCCTGGAAAATTTTTTTAGTTGAAGAGATATCTTAACGAATTTTGGTGTGATGTATGGTTTAAGGTGGCAGTACAATATTTGAAGAGATCGCTCGGATCAGACTACTATAGGATATAGCGCCCATACAAATTGAGCGATCAAAATATAGGCCTTGTATGAAAAACTGCTTTATTTGACGAGTTATCCTCACGAAATTTGACGTGAAGTATTATTTAAGGCAATGTTGTAATTCTTTAAGAAATTATTCAGATCGGATCACTATAGCTTATAGCGCCCATACAAACTGAGCGATCCGAATCATGTCCTTGTATGAAAAACTTTTTTATTTTACAAAATAATCTCACATAATTAAGCAGAGATAATTTTTTAAGGCAATAGTATAATCTGTGAAGAAATGGCTCAGATAGTACGACTATAGCCTATAGCGCCCATACAAACTAAAATATTAAAATCAAGTTCTTCTGTGGAATTATCTCTACTCGTGAAGTGTATTATAGTTTTGGAGTAAATAACTATATCTACTATGTATAGTACACCTAAGTTCTATTATCTAAAAATTTTTAAACCGATCAGCTATAACACAGTCATACAATTGTACACCCTTTACCCCAACTCCTTGCCACCCTGGGTTTTCATTGATAGCGTGCGGTTGCATTTTCAATCAGCTGGTCGTAATCAACGAGTACCAGTTTTTTTGTTGATAATTGTTGTTATGTTGTGTTGTTGTATGTCTAGTGCGGCGTTATGACTGTATGTGTGGCACTCATACGCATCAAAGCTGCTGCGGTGGCGCGTGTACATTGCGCAACTCTCGGCCTGCTCAACTGCGCTACTCTACTTTCGTGCTCCACAACGCGCAACGTCTCTCAGCAGACATACACGCATATATGTATATATATATGCATATATATACAGTTGTGTGTAACAACATGCTTATGTATGCCAGCACGCTGTGTGTAGCGCTCTGTAATTACTATTCATTGGTCATGTCAGCGCGGCAATCACTTGCTATCAGACGCGCTGGTGGTCCTGCGCGCTGACGCTTTCTTTGCCTCCTTCACAACAGGCGCCTACTCGCGCATGTGCAATAAATATATGTGTGTGAACTGTTTCTTTGCAGTTTCAACTACTTTGTTTTGGTTTACTTACGCCGCCACGCCGCCAATCAGGCTTGCTGCTCACGCGCCGCGCTAACACAACGCGCGGCAAATGCGCGCGCTCTGCTACACAATCAATGCCGCCCCAAATTGATTACACAATGTATTGCGCCGTCGCGCCGCAGCGCCGATATTTCTCAGACTCAATCATTGGCCAGTGTGGCGGTAGCACTGCTTATCCTTTGTGCCTTACGTGACTTAATAAGTGATTATTATGCGCGTTCGGCGCGCTGCATAAATAATTAAATTTCTACAGATCCCACAATTAACTCAGCGTCGGCGCGGCCATGGTGGCGTTTGCTGTTGTCGCGCTGCTTTGCTGCTGCATGCATACTTTGTTGCTGATGTGGTTGTTGTGATTGCTGTTGTTATTGTTGTTGTTATTGTTGTTGTTATTGTTGTTCTTGGCTTGCAACGCGCCGCTTTGGGGATTACATATCGCGTGAGACAGCAGAAATAAAAATCAATTAGAGCAGTAGGTATCGAGCGTCAGCGCCAGTTGCAACAGCAACAACACCGACAACAAAAGCAAACAACAACAGTAGCAATGGCAGGAATTAACGAAACCTATTTAGTGTGTTGATCGTCAATTGAACTGGTGAACTGGTTTCCGTTGACAGACTGCCGCACAGACAGACAGACGGACAGCGCAGTGTTGGTGGCAGCGTTGGCTTGTGTAATTCACACACACACACACATACATATATAGTTTGCTGATTTTTTTGCTACAAGCTTTTTGCGCGGCGTAGCAGGAAACCGGAAACCGTTTGTACGTACATATGTCTGTGCGTTTGTTTGTGTATGTGTTTGTATGTTCATGCGTCTCCCATTTTCTCAAGGTCACTTTGGTAATTGTCATGCATGTAATTGTTTCAAGTTCAATTCCAAGTTCAATATGAATACGTGTTACGGTTTGTTATACGCGCCACACACACATGTACAACACACAAATATATGTATATGCATACAAACACACATACAGACGCCTGTATGCATAGCGGCTGCCGAGGCTTGTAAATAAAAGTTGCGTAGTAAGTTGACCTTGAAATTCTGGAATTGGCACTACGCATTACGCGAATCCGCTCGCTACACAACACTCGGCTGCGACGCTCCAACCAATTGGCAATTATGAGAAGTGGCCTAATTTAAATGGCTACTGTTGCTGTCAGTGCCACATGCTGTTGGAGGGGTGAGAATGTGAGTGCGAAACGCGCTCGCTCTAAACTTTATGGGCGTCGCTCTGCTTTCGCTCCAAAAATTGTTGTCCGAAGCAGTTCAGAGAAACCTTCAAGTTCGGAACGAACGTCTGAAACTGTTCTCCGACAAATTGTTGTCCGAAGCAGTTCAGAGAAACCTTCAAGTTCGAAACGAAAGTCTCAAACTGTTCTATAGCAGGACAATTGAAAAGTCGCCGGCCTACCATAAAAAACACATTTTTGTAAAAAATCCTCGGCTCACAATAGTAAAACACATTATTTTGGCAAAATCCAAGAAGAAAAAATATTCGAAAATTTCTTCCCAGTTAAGATTCTTTTGAGATCCGAGAACCGGAAATCATGGATTTTGAGCTCCAGACAGTCCAATAACGCTATATAATAGTGACTGTTGATGGTTCTTGCTTTTTCTAGTTAGTCAATAAAAATGATTCCACGCGCATCCCAAAATACAGACGTCATAACCCTGCCAAGCGACTATTACCTTTTTCCACGCTTTGGCGCTGGCTCATCGTGTGAAGTACACTCAAACTCCGGTTTCGGAGTGAAATCTTGGAGCCATGTTTCATCCATTGTCACATATCGACACAAAAAGTCGGATTTACTACGCTTGAACATCTCCAAACTCTGGTCCAAATCATCAACTCGTCATTGTTTTTGAACAAAAGTGAGCTCGCGCGGCAACCGGTTCGCTCAAAGCTTTCTGAAACCCAGATATTCGTGAACGATGTGATGTATAGTTCTGTTAATAACTTAAGAGTGAGCTTTCTGATTTTTTGAGGTTGGAACTAGTTAAGCATCAACCATAATGTCAACCTCGAAACCCAACGCAAAATAAATTTAGCCTACAGGTGCTACTTTGGACTAAGTAGGTAATTGAGCAGTAAACTCCTCTCTCGACGAACAAAGACCAAACTCTATTAGTCACTTATTATTCACGTCCTGTTATATAGTGCAGAGACATGGGCAACATCTGATGAGTCTTACGAGTTTTCGAGAGAAAGTTTCTGCGGAAGATTTCCTTTGCGCATTGACATTTAGAGACTCAGCGGTTTGCTGGCTAGGTCATGTCATCCGTATGGATGAAAACACTCCAGCTCTGAAAATATATGACGCATTATCCGCCGGGGGAAGCAGAGGAAAAGAATACCTCCGCCGCGTTGGAGAGATTTGAAAAAAAAGGACCTGGCTTAACTTGGTAACTCGAATTGGCTCCACATTTCAAAAAGAAGAAACGATTGACGCGCTGTTGTTAACTCGGCTATAAACAAGTAAGCGTGTCTACGTCAGTAAAGAAGAAGAAGAATGATCCGACAGCTGTCAAAATTATACAAGCGCCTTTTGAAGGTAAGGGGTAACTAAGAATCGTATAGATTTTATTCTACTAGCGCCAACTATGTGTCAGGCTGAGGACTAAGACCTGTTAAGATCTCTTGATCCATATGAGAAATTTAGGGTTATTAGTACAAATACTTCGCAATTAAGCCATTCATAGGATTTATATATTCCATATCTTTCAATATTTTATTCGCTTTCCGTACATTACAAAGCGATTGATTTTCTCGATTCTCAAACGAAAGTAGAGCTAAAAACATTTTTCACGCCATATGTAACCCTTATGCAAAGCTTTTTGGCCGCCTGCCAGCACCTGATTCATTGGGTCAGAATTACATGCTTGTGTAATTCCGTATTAAAATTAATATCGTCTTCTTTTGTTTCGTTTTTCGCATTTTTCATTATCTTCCCCTTTAGTTTACATACCTTCCAGCGCATATTCAATAATTTTATTACACGTTCCTTACTGGCGGGTGTTTATTTTATTAGCGTCACTTACAGCTCAACACAATTCGACGACGCGTCGTAATTTTAAGCCGAGCGTGATCAGCGCATGTCGAAAGCAACAAAAAATGAAGTAATAAAGCAATAGTAATTGGAAGCTAGCAAAGGAGTACAAAGTATGCTTAGCGTAGTGTTTACATGTGTGTTGAGATGAGATTTTTAAACCCACGGATAATTTTCTTCACATTTTTTTTTACACTTGCAACATGTTGGAACCGAGAGTATAGTAGATTATTTGAGATAGTTAGATGAAGGAACGAGTTGGAATCCGGGTAACTGTCTATCCATTCGTCCTTCGGCTCTCCGAGCAAGCGATAACTGGAGTAAATATTGAGATATCTCATAAAACTTTATACCTGGGTTGGTAATGCAGATAGTCTTATTCGCCTATACAATCTCACTAAACTAAAACTTATGAACCGCCTTAACTAAGCTCCATAATATACATAGTATAACAATTTTAAAAAAATTGGCGTGACCCCGTCCATAGTAAGTCTAACACACTACATATCTCCCACACCATCAAAGCAAAATCAACCAAATTCGCTCAGGACCAATCTTTTTTGTAATAAGATAAAAACCACGCCCACTCCCAATATAACGTGCCCTTTTCCATCCGGGCAACATGAACGCAGCCGCTAGCTCTTGAACACTCCTAAGGCCGACTAAAGCCATCCCGACCTGCTCTTTGCCCAAATACAGCCGATATTAATGATCTCCGACTTTCTGAGCTGACTATAAACCATTTGTGATTTCCATTTATGGATTAAAGCTTGCGAGGAGTATACTGTCGGGAACTTTCCATAAACTCCAGCTTTAAGCTGGCTGACAACTTCAGAGTCTTTCAAGCGTAGTTTCCTACTATTAAGATAGCGACGATAGTATGACAGCGATATCAGCTTTGAATTCGCTGACTGTGCCCTCAAGACTAAGGAGGGGTGCCTAGACTTCTTGTTCATGTCTTCAAGTTATATTGTCATTAGACAGGTTTGGATGTCTGACCACAGGGAATGGCACGGCTGATAAGCTAATCATATGAATAGGTACTTCAGTCTCAATAACTGCGGAATAGGAACGGGTATAAATACGCTCCAATTGTTACTTCGGGTTAACTATTGGACTATTCCATCGAACATTCCAGCTTTAAAGCTTCAAATCATATTGAAAGCGTTAATAAAATAGCTGAGCTGTGCAGTCGCAAGGTCTTTCTGTATCAGGGTAAATCGTAAGAGGTCCAGGGAACTCTTCGTTATCAGCAAGGTCCATCTTTAAATTGTTGTAGGAGCTTTAACTGGGCACTGTCCGTTCAGGTTTCATGCGGTAAGGTTCAACATCTCATCGAATGCCAGATACATCAGCAGTTTGGAAGAAGATCAGAAAGAATCATCTCAACACTTCCTTCTCGAACTTCTCATTTTCACCAGATCAATGCAAAAACTTCGCGGATTTCATATTTTTAGACGTCCAAGTGTAATAGCGAGGATAAAAATAAAATATTAAGCAGATTTGCGCTAGGTTCAGGGTGTTTTGCCTATAGTTGATTTCCAACTTCAGGAGTTTTTCGGCTGGCTTCACGAAGGAGTGTATATATATAACAGTCTGAGTGTAATGGCATCATCATACTGACCTCACAGCTGTCTAACCCAACCTCATCTTTGCTAAAACTGGAAAGTTTATTACACCCTTCGAACTTTGTAAATTGCTGGAGTATAAAATGTTCGATTACTCCCCAAGTTACTTACCTTACTTGTTATACCTAGTGATTATTTGTTACACATTTTTCTTATAACTTTTACAAAATAATTATAAAATTTTCACAAACTTTTAGACGAAAATAGTTTTAACACATTTTTTATAATTGTTCAACGCCTAAAGGTAGGCAACACTATATTATCATGTTTTCATTACATTGTATGAAATACATTGATAGCAGCTGCCACCCACAGATTCCGAAAAAAAGGCCATCTATGTTGTGACGGTTCACACTGTTAACCACCACAATATCCCCACGCAACCACGGTAATACCAACCCTCCACCATAGCAACTATTTTCATTTTGAAGCACAAATCGTTGCCTACATGCAGGCGAAAGCGCAGAGAGACCTAGTAGATACCTGAAATATTTTATATAAATATAGGATAAAGCTTGTAGTTAACTTTTTTCCGTGAAATTTTTTTTTTTAACTTTTTTTTTTAATATTTTTTCTCTACAAAACTTTTGTACCCTTGCGCATTGTGCATGTGGCATAAAACACATAATAGTTATAAACATTTCGCTATGTCAGTCGTTGTGTATAGCTGCGCGAGGCCTCTCGCATTACGCTCGTAAAAATAATTTGCAATTCTTAATTGACACGACTCGCTGCCGAAGTGGCCGATCCCAGCAGCAACAGGCTGGATGCGCAAAATGTTGCTGCGATGACGTTGCTAATATTGGCGCTGCTGCTAAATGCATGAATGTTGCATTAGCTGCTTTGACTTCTGTTGCTGTTGTTGTTGCTAGCTGATTTACTTGTTATTTGTAAATAAGTGCAGCAGCATTGCTTGCTTATTATAAGGGATCACCGACGCGAGTTGTTGCTGTTGTAGCAATTGCAGATGCTAAGAACTTGTTGCGTCGCAGAGGAGAAGCGGCTGCGTCTACGAGTAGTGAATGAGCGCTCTATTAGCAGATGAAACAAAAAATGGGCTACAACAACAACTGCAAAGCCATAAACACAATTTTTGCGCTAGCAGAAGGTGCTTGCGGTTGAGGAGGTGTGGCGTGGTGGCGTAGCGCTGAAAATGTGCTGCCGTTTAACTCGGCCACTCGAACACGACACGGCGACGGCGCGTACGGCAAGTGTGTTGTTGGGCGCGCTGTGAGAGAGTGCGAAAAGTGGTACGCGTTTAAAAAGTGTACCATAAAAATATGCATGTGTGTGTGTTTATGTAACTGTGTGGATACATATATGCATATGTGCTTTTGCAAAGGATTTGTTTGGTTTAATAATTTAATTAGCGTTTTATTGAAATGATGAATGAACGGGTCGGCAGAGGCTGGCATTTGCATTCAAATGTGTGTATGTATGTGTGTGATACACAGGCGTGCTTATGTAAGCGGGGAGAAAATGATTTTTGTAAGTGAGAATAGTTGGAACATTAATTAGAATCTTAGTCTTAGCAGCATTATCACATCCTGGAGCCGCTACATAAGGATGGAATGATGTATAAAAGGATATGAAAATATCTTCAGAAATTTCTCTAATGTCAATCTGATAAAATACTGTCCTTCAAATGAAATTTCTTTCATAATAGACCAGTGTAAATAATTTTTGAAAGCTAACAAGAAGATCACAGTAAAAAGAAACTCATCGGAAACGAATACTAAAATAACAAAAATTGAGCTAAAAATAATTTGCGGGCGATCTGAGCTCGGGAAGAAGTAAGGAAGTTCTTTTTTTGCTTATGTTTCAAGGGTTAAAAACGGTTTAACCATAGCTGAAAGTCTACAGGAAGACTGCGAAGAGTCGATTCGACGCCATTCGCAACAACTCGGATTGACTTATGAAACGACTTGGCGCATTTTACCTCGAGATCTGAAATGAAAGTGTATGATTGTGCAAGAACTGAAGCCGCTCGACCTTTTCAAGCCACCTCGCTTCACTCATGAGCCAAATTTTGTTAAGCGAAGAAGCTAATTTCTGGCTCAATGGGTATATAAACAAGCAAAATTGACGCATTTGCGACGAAGAGCAATCCGAAGGGATTCAAGACCTGTCATTTCATCCAGAAAAAACAACGGTTTAGTATGGTTTGTGAGCCGTTAGAATCATCGGTTCATATTTCTTAA
Source organism: Bactrocera dorsalis (assembly GCF_023373825.1). Classification (NCBI taxonomy): domain Eukaryota; kingdom Metazoa; phylum Arthropoda; class Insecta; order Diptera; family Tephritidae; genus Bactrocera; species Bactrocera dorsalis. The sequence goes on along the minus strand of NC_064307.1, from coordinate 66,776,118 downwards.
AAAATTATGTTGGTAAGAACGTTACCGTCAATGGCGACCGTTATCACGCCCTGATAACCGACTTTTTGATGCGTGAAATCGAAGCTCGTGATATTAAGTTTCAACGAGATGGCGCCACTTCCCACATTTCGCATAAATTAATGGATTTAATGAAAGAACACTTCGGGGAGCAGTTAATTACATGTTTTGGGCTGGTCGGTTAGCCACCAAGATCGTGTGATATCACACCGTTAAACTTTTTTCAGTGGTGATATATAAAGTCTAAACTATATGTGGACAATCCCAACAAATCCCGAGCCAAATATCACGCGTGTCATTCGCTAGTAATCAGTCCAAATACTCGAACGAATCATCAAAAATTGGACTCGAGGGAGCCGCAGATAACATTTGAGAGACATAATCTTCTAAAAATAAATGCCAAAGTATGTTTTTTCGAATGAATCCTTTGGTGGAGTCTTAAATCTTAAAAAAAAAAAACATAAAAAATAAAAAACATAAAAACAAAAAGAAAATTAAAAACTCATAATTGCTTCTTGAAAATCGTTATAAATATTTTTGTGTACATAATTAAAAAAAAATTTTAATCTGCATTTCATTGAAATTGAAATATTTGATAATGTTGCTGACGTAGCTGTCACCATTAATTCACACCCCATAAAGCCGCAAGCGCTTGACATTTCAACTGAGCTGTCAGTGTAAGCAAATTGCGCCGAAGCTGACACTGATAGGCGCAACACGGCGAAAAGCCAAACTCACTGTACCCAAATTACTCAAAAGCTTGCTTATCAAGCGCAACACGGAATTTTGTAAATTTTACAAGAGTAAATACAGCACTCGCGCCTAAAATGTAAACAATTTTTTACTCGTTTGCGCGTTGCTCACACAACCAGCGCCGATAAGTTCGGAAAGTTTGTATATTTTCAGTGTACTTTTGTTGTTTTTGTATGTACTAGCACAACGGCCGGCCACACACATGCAGCGACTTTTCGCTTTTATTACCGTTAAGCTTGAAATTGCCGTTATGGCCATATCAGTTGCTCGGCTGTGCAAGCAATGGACGCATTTTGGAGGTGAAGTTCAAGATCACCAAGCGATTTTAATTCGTTTTGGTTTATTTTCAAATTTTATTTGGTGATTTTTATTGTTTACCGTTTGTTGTATACTATTACTATTTTTATTATTATTATTTTCATTATTATTATTATTATTAACTTACTATAACTTAGCGACTGCATTATTATACCTCATTGTTGCAAATGGAGGATCCAAAACCACTTCGGAGTGGAGGAAATACAGAGTATAGCGAATATGAAGCTGTGACTGAGAGGACTCTTCGGTTACGGAGAGTTCGAGTCAATAGAAGGCGAGCCAAATGGCTTCATTGAGATTTTCTTGTAACTTTTCAAGTGGCCATATAACGACGCGATGTCACTAGGGAAGGTCGAGCGGATTCAGTTCCCATATAAGCTGTATTTTTGTATGTAAAATGTGGCAAGTCGTTCCATACGTCAGTACGAGTTGCTGCGAACGGCGCCGGCGCCACTTTCCATGGTCTTCGTGTACACTTGCAGCTACGGCTGCTTTATTTTCATCACTGTGTGCTGGACATAGTCTATTTGGTCGAATGTTATCCTATAATGTATGCTGGGTCTCAGGTTGGGCGATGATGATGCAAATTGTAGGCACAGTAGGCCGAATATGTTGACCATAAGTTGAGCGAAGCGCGCGAAACATATTCTTTACAGAACGTCAGTTTTCGCAATAAATTTGAACAATTCGTAAACATTATTCAGGGGTAAGTCTTCCCTCGAAGTAAAGCCAAACAATATCGAACGAAAATAGCATGACAGCTTAGAACGACTGTCGCATCAAAAAAAAGGCTATTGAAAAAAGTACTTCTACTTGGAATACCAAGAGATATTTGTGAATATACTATATATCAGATATCCGATATTTCGACACCAAATCAAAAATCAAATTTTTTATTACGCTGCGTTTAATTGTTATTCTTTATTTTATATATTTTTCTAATAAAATTTTTGGCCTTTACCTTGACTACTTTTGGTTTTTTTTCACTTACCATTTTATATGATTGAATCTGAAAAATCATTATCTTCAAAAATGAATTTGAAGGTCGTCATCGCACGCGCCAAACAAATTAATTATAAAATTCAGTTTTTTCTTAAATAAAATATAAATAAAGATTTTTTGATGGATGATTTCACGCTTTAATCGAATTTAATGCTGAAGCAGAAGTGGTTTTGAAAATAATTCTTTGAAAGCAGAACCTAAAATACATACATACATGCTGACGAGTGAGCTTGGCATATACATCAAACAGCAGGAAATAAATTAATACGAGTATGAAGATGTCTATATTTATCTATTTTAAGATTTATCTCCATTTTTTTTTGAGAGTTGCAGGGTTTTCATGAAGATTTCTCGTGAAATAAAAAGGTTTTTCATACAAGGACTAAAGTTTGATCCCTTCGTTTGTATGGCAGCTATATGCTATAGTGGTCAGATTTAAGAAATTTCTTCGGAGATTATACCGTTGTCTTGAAAAATATTTTACACCAAATTTCGTGAAGATAACTTGTCAAATAAAAAAGTTTTCCATACAAAAACTTGAGTTTGGTCGATTCGTTTGTATGGCAGCTATATGATATAGTGGTCCGATCTGAACAATTTCTTAAAATATGTTACGGTTGCTTTTGCCAATAATTTGTATCGAATTTCGTGAAGATATCTCAAGAAATAAAAAAGCTTTTCATACAAGTACTTCAGCTCGATCGCTCAGTTTGTATGACAGCTATAAGCTATAGTAGTCCGATATCGACAGTTCTGACAAATGAGCAGCTTCTGGAAGAGAAAAATATGTGTGTAAAATTTCAGATCAATATCTCGTATACAGACGCACTAGTTCGCGTATATACACTCGGACCAAGACCGACAGACAAACGGAGATACAAACGTAAATGGCTAAATCGAATCTGTTCAGAGCATAATAATTAGACAGTAAAGATTAAAGTATTCGAATTATATAATATAATAACTAACGTTTATAAAATTCCAATTTCAGGGCAGTGGAGCAGACAGAAAATATGCCTAAGTTGGCGAGCACGGAGCACTGCGTTCTAATAACCTATTAAAGTATCTCTAAAAATAAGCAGAGCAGGGTTAGCTTTGTAAAGATCTAACGTAATCGGTAAGTATGCAATTACAATATATAATTACAATAACGAAAAATGCCAATAACAACAAAGAGCTACAATGTGATGGCGCAATCAAGACACGCTGCCTGCACTAGTGCAGTTTATCAACGCAGTCGGCGTCGGCGTCGCCGTCAGCGCGTGCAGCGAACACTTGAATTTAATTTGATACACTGTCACACACACATACACACGCATATGCAAGCAAATCAGCACATATACATACGTTTACTAATGAGCGCTGCAAAGAAAAAAGGCAAAAAAGTTGCGCTTGAAAATAGCCAGAGCAGCGCAATAAACTTTGATTTATTAATAATTACAAGCAAAAAGTAAATAAACAAATCCACAATTATGATTACTGCATTATTTCAGTGCTCAAATGACAATATATAACAACAAATACTGCACAGAGCAGGCAACAACAAGCTGCGCAACTCGTGTCGATTGCAAAATTTGAGGAATGTACACATATGTACATATGTATGTATGTGTATATAGCCACATATAGTGTCTAGAAAAGCAATGCGATTCATATACAGCTGTATGTGAGTATGCATGCAAGCCTGTAGTCTAGCCATAGGCGCGTCGCCTGCGCGTAAGTAGGGTGAGAATGGGCGTACGCCCAAATTTAAATGCAATGTGTCGCGTAATTCAATGCTATGTGCTGTTATTTAGCAAAATAGCCAAATATATGGTTTCATTTTTTGTTTTTGCCCTTTTGCTTAATAGCAATTATTTCATTTGGTGTCCATTGAGGTCATGTAACTCGATCATTGCTAAGTTCAATAGCGCCAACGAAAGTTACATTAAAGAAATTGTGAAATTTCGCTCGCGGGTCGTCTTGTTTGCTTATTTATAAGTGCAAATAGCTTATGTAATTGTTGGTTGTCAATTTGTTTAGCTATGATGTGTACTAATGTTCGATTACCTGCTAGGAAATGCGTTGGTTTTTAATGTTTGAGATAACAGTTTTTGTGTTACGGATTTGAAATTTTGCAGACGTGCTGCTCTCTATAAAATGCTGCTTAACTGTTAAAATCGACTGTATCATCCCACTACAGCATATAGCTGCCATACAAACTGACCGTTTGAACTGAAGTTTTTGTATGAAAAACTTATTTATTTGAAGAGTTATCGTCACAAAATTTGTCGTAGATTATTTTTCAAAATAGCGCTACGATATCCGAAGAAATTGTTTAAATCGCTCTACTATAGCATATAGCTGCCATACAAACTGTACGACCAAAATCATGTCCTTGTATGGAGAACTTTTTTAATTTACGAGGTATGTTCACAAAATCTGGTAAAGATTTATGTTTTACTCGACGCTACAATTTCCGAATAAATTGTTCAGATCGGATAACTATAGCATATAGCTGCCATACAAAGCGAACAATAAAAATAACCTCTTAGTATAGAAGTTCTTGTATGGAAAACTTTTTTATTTGATAAGATATCTTCACGAAATTTGGCGTGGGTCATTTAACACGGCAACAATATCTATATCCGGAAAAGTTTTTGGATCGGACCATTATAGCATATAGCTGGCAAACAAACTGAACGATCGAAATCAAGTTCTTGTATGAAATTTTTTTTATTTGTGAGGGTTACTCTAAATAACCTCAACCCAACTACAGTCAAAAAGTAGAAATTTGACATTCTTCAAGAAAAATTAATAATTTTGACGTATTTTGTTCCACAAGTTCATATTTTTCCTATTGGATCTCTCACGTATGGATAGAGCGCTCGATGCTGTTCATTACAACCACAATGAATTTACCGTGATCTCAACCACACTACAGTCATAAAGTATAATTTTCACACTCTGTGCGAGAATAGTAAAAAATTTATCATATTGTGTTCCACAAGTTCATATATTCCCTACCGGGTCTCTCTCACATAAAGCTGCATATGTAAGTATTTACAATAAATCGCATACATATATGTATATATACATATATGTGGCAAGCATATATTTCTATTACGCTGCTTACTCATTTCGCACTGCACTCGTATGCGCTCAAAGCCAAAGTCAGAACCTAGGCCTACTGGTCGATTTCTTTGCCGCCAGCAAACGCCACATACCTCCCTATTTCGCGGCACGCTTAGTTATGTGCATTTTGCATTTGAAATTTTTTTTCGTTATTTTTGTATTCGCAAACTGCTTGACCGCAAATTCAATTGACTGCAATAAACAGTCGCCGTTGCTGTCGTCACCACTGCCCCATGCATCTTAGCCCCCGCACCACACGCTCCGCTATTTTGCATATAAATGTGTGTGAATAATATCGTGTTTATTGGTGTTGTTGTCTATGCCTGTTGCATGCTGATAGTCAGGCTTGGTCGACGAAACAAGTGTATCTAAGTTTTTCTAATGCCTTCTGTGCTGCCGCGAACCAGGAAGCGCTTCTGGAGACGTCGGCAATTGGCGCTCGGCTGTTGCTTGGCCGGAATTTGCATTTTTGATTTCGCTTAGGTCACGATTTTCCAGACTATTCTTAAATTACTTTGATAAATGTGCATATTCGACGGATGGATGTTTGTGTGTGTTAGTGAAATTATTTTATGTATGTCTCATAATAGCGATAGTATTGTTGTTTACTGCACATAACTGTATATTTTGCTGACGTGCACCCTTTGATTGAGACCTAGTTATTTCGCACAAACAATTTTGACATCGAAACTATCATCGAGTGAATTATATTATGTATATAAACTATATATAGATAATATCGTAATGATTTCGAGTATCCAGGTACTTCTCCACCTGGTCTTTCCAACGGAGTGAAGGTCTTTCTCTTCATCTGCTTCTACCGGCGGTTACTGCGTCAAATATTCTCAGAACTCGAGTGTTTTCATCCTTTCTAGCCGCTGTCTCTTAATTCGCTGAACTATGTCAATATCTCGGTCAGCTAGGCATGCTTTCGTCCGACCATATTCCACGAAGAAGCTGATTCATGCTCCTTATCAGTTCTTCGCCACCGTATTTGAATAGCACGGTCGGCAATCCATCGGCCCGCGCCGTTTTTTTGTTCTTCAGACGGGTAATTGCTATTAAAACTTCTTTATGATCGGGCGATGGAACGTCTGCTCTATCGTCAACAAATGGGGAATCGAGTCCACCATCTCCTGGTGTTATGCTTTCACTGCCATCCAGCAGGCTTGAGATATGTTCTCTTTATAATTTCGGTATGATCTGGTCATTAGTGACTAGATCACCTCTGGGGGTTCTACAAGTGTATACTCCGGTCTTTAAACCTTCTGTTAGTTGCCGCATCTTTTCGTAGAATTTTCGAGCATTAACCCTGCTCTCAAAGACTTCCTTCAACAAGCGGAAGCCATCTTATTAGGACCAAAGCTCGGTTAGAATGGGTCGTTAGCATAGGCCGTAGCCCTGAATTCCACGTGTACGGATAATTGTATTTTGTATTGCCCATAAACTCGTAAAAGCTTGATCGCCAGACGTATTGTTTCGAGCTTACCACAATTTTTAAGGCGGTTAAGATCAATCACAGCAACTTCGCTAAGTTCAACAAAGCGAAGCAAATGACAAGATTATTCCATCTCCTCCATACAGCTTTGTCAAAGAGCGTCCGACAGAATATTTAGCCGTATCGCATATAAACCTATTGAACAGTTTCCAGTCGGAACATCTATAAAAGTAGCTTGCTATAAGCCAGAAGTTTGGATGACATCTTACAGTTCACTATCGGCCAGAAGGATTTCGCAGTCTCACAAGTACTTGTCGATGACCAGCGCCTGCTGAGCTCATTAGATATCCAAAGCCAGTGTAGAGGCTCGGCTTCTCAGATGTTGTCATCGTCCATGCCTCTACACCATGTAGCAGGACAGGAATACCGAGTGACTTATAGAGTTGCGATTTTGTTCATCGAAAGAATATTTTACTTCTCAATTGCCTACTCAGTCCGCAGTAGCACCTGTTGGCGAGAGTTATTCCGCGTTGGATTTTGAGGTTAACATTGTTTTTACTGTCAATATTGGTTCCAAGATAGACGAAATTATCTACGTCTTCGAAGTTATGTCTGTCAACAGCGACGTGGGAGCCAAGTAGCGAATGTGATGACTGTCTGTTTGATGACAGAAGATATTTCGTCTTGCCCTTGTATACTTCCTTCGCTTCTTTGCCCAATCTGGAGAAAACAGAACTAACGGCGTGGTTGTTAAAGTCAATGATGTCGATTTCATCGACGTACGCCAGATGCTGTACGTCTATTCAGCTCTGCAGCTCGAATTATTTTCTCCAGCAGTAGGTTGAAGAAATCGAACGTTAGAGTCGCCTTGTCTAAGACCTCGTTTGGTGTCAGAGAGGTCCTTCCCGATCCTCACGGAGGTTTGGTATTGCTCAACGTCAGCTTACACATTCGCGAGGAAACCCCGGTAATCCCTTAAGTAAGCAGTTATTATCTCATTTATCATCGTTTGGAGCGTAAAAATACTGCTGTGTCTCAGCAGCTATTAACATCAGCCGCCACTGTGCTCAACTCAGCTAACTGCACCTAAAAGTAGGCAATGAAATTGCGTAGATTTTATATTAAATAGAAAAGGCACTCTTTTACCGGAAATGCAATGAACCCAGTAAATTTTAAAAGAACTAAATTTTTGCAATATTTTTTTTTATATTTTCTCACCTCTGTGAAAAAAAAAATATTTCTTTCTTAAACCAAACAATAATAAAAACACGAACAATCAATTTGGGCGTTGAAAATTCATTTGTACAATCATTGTTAACCGCAACATAAACAGCTGCCACCGCCAAGCGCTGCACGAGCGCGCCGAAATGACATTTATTTAAATCGGCAATAACTGGCAGCATGACAATAATGACAGCAACACAAAGCAATAAAAGTATATTGCAATAATAACAACAATAACATTAACAATACACGATTACCGCAGTAAAAGCGAAAACAAGCGCACACACACACACACACACACGCGCAACACTTTCATTTCCGCTAAAAACTTGTCGCCGCGCCTTTCGCCATTTCGTCGCGCCTCGTACCCGTTCGTATTACCGCAAAATGTGTGTTTATTAATTAAGCGCATTTATTTTCATTAAAACATTTTAATTGAGCATAAAAAGCAATGAACAACAACAACAAATGTACACAGCGAATGGTGCGCATGAACCGAAGATACTATAATCGCAATACAAAAGCAACAATAACAGCAACAACAATTACGTTGGCAATAATCAGCATAAAGGTGGAGCAGTTGGAGGAGAGGCAATGCGGCGCCTTTGGGCAGACAAAACATAAAGATGTCGTGCAGCGGCAGGAGGTGGCTTGCATGCGTACACCGTGAGAAATAGTTGTCTCGTGAAAGCAAAGGTAATGACGGATTTTTTATAATCTCTTGCAACATGTTGCTACGGAGTTTAATCGTTTTTTGCAACTAACGGTTGTTTGAACGATTGTTTGTAACACCTACATAGCACCAATCGAGATAGATATAGAGCAGGGTTTCTCTATGGACGGACTTATGGCAAATACTTTTCTCTGAAAAATGCTCGGAAAACTTCCCGTAGATATAGAGAGCTTGGTGCGTAGTCCTGTGAACTCTGCATCGGTTCCCTCCAACGTTTTCGAGTCGAGGGTAAACTTTAACTTCTTGGTGAAGTTAACCCTTTTAGTAATGTTGTCCCTTGGGAGAATTCTTTGATCTACTGGGACGAGATGACCTTAGCTCTCTACCTTTTGTAGAAATGACATGCAGATACATTGCAACTTCGATATTTAGAGCCCTACCGACATCTCCGAAGGTTTTGAGGCCCATTCCACCTTACTATACGTTATTATCGGTCGCACGTTCATGGTGTACAACGATCTTTGGCCTGAGAATTTCCCAGCCAGCCGATTGCACACCATTCGTTTTTTAGTCCAGCGTGAGACCAAGATATTTGAACATGTCGGTCATCTCTACCTCTCTGTCTCTAGTGTAAGGTTCCGGAGGCCGGGCGGAGACCTACGTCTCGTGTACAGTACGTTGATTGTCTTAGAAGGCTTGATGGTCAACTCAACTCCGATACACCACCCTTTTTTCAGATTTAAACCTCTTTGTATAAAGTCACATAGAGTGTCTTCAAATTTACCTCTGCCTATAATAACAAAGTTATTCGCGTAGCCTTGACAGCGGATCTGAGATCTTTTTCGGCTACGCTCTTGTGAGACGTGTTGTTAAAGGCACTTCGATGTCTGGGGAAAGCACAAAGCATCACTTCCTCTCCATCCAGCGAATTCTCCATCTCTCTGCCTGCTCTGTAAGCACTCTGATTCACATGCAGAGGTGAAATTTTCAGAGCCTTCGACCTTTTTTTATAATTTACGATATTTTCCATACTTTTTAATAAGAAAGAAGTTACGCTAATTGGGCTCAAGGATTTTGCCAGCGAATGGTCCTTCTTTTCCACCTTGGGTATAAAGATCACCTTCACGGTTCTCCATATTTTAGGGATGTACGCCAGTGCGAGGCTATCCCTCATGTGCCGAACAAGATAATGGCAGTGGAACCTGCACCCTTGTTGTAAGAGTGCTGGAAAGATACCGTCCACTCTAGAAGACTTGAATTTCTCGAACGAAGCAATAGCCCGCTTGATCGAGTTCGCAGTAAACAATTGCCTTGCGAATACCCAATTTAAGCGAGATGGCTTGTGTTCTACTATGGGTAGACACTGATCTTACCGAATTGTTTCCGTAAAGTGCGCCCGCAGCAGTGCCGTAGCTCTTTATTCCGCGCTGGTCGTATACGTCTGCAAAACAGGCAAGATTTTGGAGATACCATTAAATAATGGTTGCGGAATCAAATTTCTGGTGACGGAAAGTTCAGAATGTTGAAATAGGCCAACGGTTGCTAGCAAGTGTTTCTTATTACTGCAAATTATTCCAAAAGGCTTGAGCGTTGACGTTGAACCACTTCCAGGACGGCCATCCACATCAACTGATGATCTACACATCAATAAAAAAAGGACCTGGTGCTTGAGAATCAACGATAAACTGTCAGAAGTCTTACTGGTTTCGTTGGAATATTGCATGGATCGCAGTGAAAACCATTTTGAAAGATCATTTGGGTCTTAGAAAAGTGAAAGGAGGATTGGTTCTAAAATCACTCAATTTTATCGAAAAACAGCGTCGAGTTAAAGTCTGTAAAATATGTATGCCTTCTGGTTACTAGGTTATCATGAAACGTATTATTACTGGCGATGAGTCTTGGATCTCTGCTTACCACCGGGAAACAGACGATCAATCGGCCGAAAATGGTGGCAAAGGTGAACCGAAGCCGAAAAAACCACGTCAAAGCAGATCAAAAATCAAGGTTATGTTGACAGTTTTCTTCGATTATCGTGATGTGGTGCACTCCGAATTCCTTTCGACCGGCCAAACTGTCAACAAGGAATGTTATTTGAGTGTTATGTGTGGTTTGAGCGATGCTATTCGTAGAAAGAGCTCGGAATTGTGGGCCGACTCTTTTGGTTTTTGCAACTTTTGAAGCACCTTTGCATACTACATTGATTCTTCGTGAGTTTTTTACAAAAATTTTCAACCAATCGTACCGCAAAAAACATATCTGATTTAGCTTCGTGTGACTTCTGGCTATTCAGCAAACTCAAACGACCGCTCCGTAGCATAAATTGTTCGATTACAGCCTTACTTACTCCTACCTTACCTGTTTTTATATAAAATTTTAATTCTAATCACACTTTTCTAACATAATTACATGCCATTTTTCTCAGTGTAGCCGCGGTGCAACCCTTTCTCCATTACAGCTGACTCGCCTGCCTGCGTTCTCCCTCTCACCACGCCGCCATTATTAAATGAACCTGTTTGCGAGCATATTTCGAGCGGCAGGTGGTTTGAGTTGCCCGCAGTTGGGGTAGATTTATTCTTGTATTTATGAGAGTGTAACGGTAACAGCACTCATAATAATTAATATTACTTATTTAATGGATTTTATGCTCATTTATTTTGGTTTTAGTGCGCCATATAACATATACATATGTATATAATATTCAATGGTTTATTTATGCGAAAGTTCAATATTAACGTGGCACACCGATGATGCCGAATGTGTGTTAATGCTCGTTAGAGGTTAGGTTGAAAATAATTATAAGCAATTTGGTGAGGTTTGTCGAAAGCAAGTCAAAAGTATGTTAAGTTATTTTAGTTGAATTTTATTTTTTTTTTGTATTTTTCGAGAACTTTTTTATATGTGTTTTCGAAAAAAATTGCATATACTCTACCGGTAACTGGTTTTTAAATAATTATAGCTGTTTACATATACGAAAATTTTTCAGAAAATGATTTTCTAGTTAAGACTTCCATCCTTTTAGCTTTTGTTTTGGTTTTTTTTCCTCCACTCTGTGCCGCTCAATTAATCTTTCTCTAACTTCAAGCCAATCCAACACTTTGCTCCAAACCCAACCGTACTTGGCATCATTATTTTTGGCTATTCTTAAATGTTCATCGAGGGAGCAATTAAAATATTTGTAAATGACTTTGCTATGCCATCATCCGACACCAGCCAGCAGTGAAGGCCGCGAGGGTACATTTTTAATATGCACGATAATATTGCGGGCATTCGCATTGCTGCCGGGAAGGGTTGTGTACAAATACACGAGTACAAATGCAAAACCATATAGACTTGTGTACACTTGTATTTGAGTGCCAAAGTTTTTGTTAAATGATGTACGAGCATTTATATCTGCAAGTGCACAGTGTATTATAAAAATATGCGTAAAAAAATTTCACTGAGGCCTGAGCGTTCAACGGCGAGTTCGTTTTCCTATGATACCTAAAATTGTCTACCTTGTCTACATTCTCTTTATTCAAGTAAAGTTAAGCACCTTGATGCTTCGCTGTCTCATACTGCTTCATTACCCATGGCTCCTGAATTAGGATGAAGTCTGGCTGTACTGCTGCCATGCGGTTAATTAGGGCTCTATATAAGCTGTTTGGCTGTGGTGGAGATTACTTTGAAGAAACCACTTTAACTATGGATCCATCTGCGCCTTCTTGAAAATCGGTGAGTAGCTTACTCCCAGTGTATAATTTAGAGAGTCTGTTTGTTAGCTCAGGCCGCAAAGGACATTTACCTTGTGTTTTCCAAGTCACTCGAGAACTCCATTTGATCTTCCTCTACTTCACACTCTGTTATGCTAAGTGTCATACTGCTTCGGCGTCTGATATGTAGGTCATGGCTTTCACTTTTGTGAATCCGTATTTAAATTCCTCGATACTTTTCATTAACGAATCTATGAATTTTTTTTTTTGTTGACAACAGCAAAATTACCATTTTAGTTTGTTTTCACAACAGAACCGCTGGAGGTCTTCGAAGCTTAGATGAATCTGCATACTTCATTAGGGTTGCAGGTTCTGATGAGCTGCATTATTTGGTCTGGCTGAGATGGTGTAGCCGGAATCCATATCCCCGCCCTTGGTCGAGATATCTTTCCAATCTACCGCTACTAGCTTGGCTCCGACGTAAATACCCCCAAGCGTGGCAATTGCGGCCTTATATAACTGGACGGATCTCTCGTCAACACAAGTTATCACCTTGGTTTGTTCATCCGTCAATCATGGCGTCTGGCGGACTTCGATTGCTTAATAGCACTTCCAGTGCCACTTTAGTCAGCGCAGCTTGCATCCATTTTAATTGGATTTTGGGATTTATTTCTTCGTGGCCGTCACGTCCTTAGTCTTCGGTCTTTTGGCTGATGGTTCGACCTCTGTCTCTTGGCTGTCACTGCACAAGTGATTCAAGCTTAAAATTGGCAAGGCTGCTCTAGCAGTTAATGGTTTCTTGCAGCCCTTTCGTTAACATCTCCTTGGTTTGCGATTGCAGCTGCATTTTTCTCAGTTGATAGGCAGCATCTGGGCCTTTACTGAGCCTTCACTGGATCTTCGACCTTAAAACTTGGGTATTTTTTTGGCAGATGCACTAATAGCAGCAGGATCTACTTCCCTCCCCTATTTAGCAGCCACACTTTGGCTACTGGGTTTAGTACCTTCTGCCACTAGTGCTTTCTTGGAAGCAGCCTTAACTTCTATTCCCTTGCTAGTGCTCCCTTGCCTTTGCTCCTGGACCAAGCTTCGCTACTGTTTTGGCGCTGGTCGTTCTTGAAATCGTTACAAACGCTGTTCTCTTCTAGGAACAATTACGTCCTTCCTGCTTTTTTACAGGAGATACGGACTCCTTTTAATTTGTACATAATTATGATTTTGGCTCGTATTTTGGACCCGCGAGTGTAAGGAAAAGTGTGCCCACTTGCGCATAACCCCCGCCAAACAAGTAAGGCTGTCTTATTACGGTCTCCGTAAGCTTCGTTCGAGACTGGGCTATTTAAGAGCCCGTAGTAATGTCGATTCTCGGTACGTGTCGCAAGATTCCTTCATCCAATCCTTCTTCTACCCTCAACCGTAGTAAGACTATAGCTATTGAGGAGCAACGAACGAACGAACGAAGGTCTGAACAAACGAAGGTCGGACAGGGTCGAACTTTTGTAAGCTCGTTCCTGTTTAAAATCACCCAGGGAGGGTTCGGCGTGGGATTTTGCCGACCAACACAAATAGGGTCGAGCGGAGACTGATCTATAGGCGTCGGCAGCCGATATTATATAACTTTTCTCTCTACTAGTTTAGAAAAATGTGATGCTAATAAGATCTGCTTAATTTTCTAAAAAGAAAGCGAAACACTTGGCTCGATGGAAACCCAAAACAGTAAAACTGTTTTTAAATTCAAATAAGGCCTGACCCGTTTACTCACTAAAATGGCTCCAGCCTCGTGACGAAACGACTTCGTACGCTTACTTTCTACAGCCACTGTATCCACAGACGCCTGTAATTGTGTGTACGTGTGTGTCTATTAAGACCGCTGTGCATCATTTTGCCACTTTACTTAGTGTTCGCACTCGCCGCTCTCTCTGCTCCACTCACACTACTCATTTGGTTGACGCATTTAAACTTTTTATGCTTTTATTTATTTATTTCGTACACAATCGTGTTGTTGTTGTTTTTGCTTAAAAGGCGTTTATTTTGCTTTATGATTTCTTGCACACGCAACGCAGCAAAGTGCTGTTGCAACAACAGCAGCAACAAAGCGCCGGGCATAATTTGGCAGCTTGTTAGCAAATATGAGCTTGTAAGTGCTTCCCGCCGCTCACCCCGCACCACGACCGCGTACCACAGCCAGCTTCGACCATTTATGCCTTCATTCATTTGCGCCAAGCGCTGCGTCGCACTCCCATTTATCACGCCCGAGCGAGTTGCGCATTTTACGACGCTGCGGTATGGCTTGTTGCTGTTGTTGTTGCATGCGTTTCTCGTTTTTTTTTTTGCGCTTTTTGTGCTTCGTAAAAGCTTTTCTTGCCACTTCATTGCGGCGTTCATGTGCATATGTAGCGCTGTGTGCTTGAAATGAGCGCTGTGCGTTTGAATTATGTTATTAAGTGTTGCCATAAAAGGGCCAAAATATTGGACCATTAAGTTCTGGCTGGCAGTGGCGATGCATAGTTCAAGCTTTCAGGGCTACAGTGTCATAATTGTGCTTTTAGCTTTAATGGAAACTTGTTTAAGTGACATTGAATAATTAAGTATTAAATTTAGATTGTTCTGAACTCAAATAATGGCGCGGTAATTATTTAACTGTTTTATTCCAAAATTGGTACTCTGGCACTGCGACACCGTCTTCAAGCCTATTATGTTCTATGGAGCTTTAGGTTTCGGGGAAGGTACTTGAAAAGGCCACACTTGCAAGAAAGTTTAAGACTATTCAACTAGTGGCGCTGAAGAGCATGGGTGAGGCACTAAGCTCCATACTAACCATGTCATCTAATGTTATTCTGCATGTAGTGCCCAAAAATATCGACGGAAGGCTTAATTACGAGGGTGTTATGAGCTGGTAGGAGCCAGTGGAGCAGGGTGGCAGTGATTTCTTTACGGTTTGGTCAAATATAGGGGGATGATTATTGGAGAGGTTTATGACAGGAACTCTCTATCAACTTCGTTTTCAGATTTCCTGACTATTGCAGTGTTTTTCGATTCGACGTAGCTGCGATCGGTAAGTTCACTGCCTCGGAGTACAACCTTTCTCAGAAAAGTGACATTCCACTCTGATAGCAGGATGGCAATACTAGCCTTGAACTCACTAACCGTGCATTCAGGGGTGGTTAAAGAATGTCTAATGATCAGAGGTGGTTAAGGATTGTCTAACCTCATTATAAATGGCATAGAGTCACTTTGTGATAAGACTAGTATCGATGTCAGATCCCAAGGCAAGGAACCCTAGCCTCATTTTTAGTAGAATGGGAACAGGTAGTGATCCACTCTCCTCGTATATTCTATTTTTAGATAGTTGGACATTGCAGGACCTTAGTAAGCGCTGGGATACCATAGATCTTTGCGCTGTCGCAAGATCCTTTTGGCACAAGACTAAGCGTAGGAAATCCAGTAAGGCTAGCCTATCCCTAGTTGCGGTTGTTATTACAAGCCATTGTCCTATTGGCGTCCACGCTGTAAAGTTGAGAATCGTTGGAAGAAGTTGAGGCTGAAGCTTTTCAGCAGTTCCTTTTTGATTGTCCAGCGTTTGCGAGATCAAAGCTCAAATATTTGCCAGCTTACACAATCAGATATCCCACCGAGCTGATAGGAATAGAAATTATACGTCTAAGAAAATCGAATCCAGGAGTACTATTTTTATAGGACTGCACACAGTAGATCAGGGGCGATCCCTGGATCCGCCATCGAAGCTAACCTAACACCCTGCAGGCGAAAACTCCCAGCAGAACCCTCCCTGAAGTTACTGATTGGTAATAGATACCACAGTAGTATCACGGTCATGAAAGGGAGCTGAAATGGTTGGTAATAGATGCCACAGAAGTACCATGACAGTGAAGGACTGATAACAGCTCGTAATTGCCGCAGTTGGGAGGTATCAGGCTAAGTTTTGGAATTTTTTTTTTCCTCAAAAAGGGCTGGATCAAGTTGTCATTCTAACCGCGCCGAGCATCAACCCGCTTGAGGGCTCTCAAAAAGCCCAATCTCGAACTTAGATTACGGATACCTGGCGCCCTTCCTAATATGATAGCCTTACTTGCGTAGCCGCAGCTATGACTAGCTTTCATTACACTCGTGGTTACTAATTTGAACCAGAACCATACACGCGATAATTAAAATAGTCTGGATCATATTGAAAAAAAAACCGGAGGGAACTAGTTGTTCACGGAAGAAAGCAGCGTTTGTAAGGAGCTCCACAGTAGCTGGCTCAAAGACAGGACTTAAGCGTCGAGTTTACCTCACTCATTATCTCCGCCCAGCTATATGGTTGAGATCCATGACCGATAAAAACATCTGATGAGACGATGTTACGAGTTTTCGAGAGAAAGGTTCTGCGAAGGATTTATGGTGTATGAGATATACGACGACCTTGACATAGTTCAGCGAATTAAAAGACAGCGCCTGCTAGATCATGTCGTCCGAGTGGACGAAAAGACTCCAGTTCTGAACGGTTCGACGTAGTACCCGCCGGGGAAGGCAGGGGAAGAGCAGAGACCAGGTGGAGAACCTTGCTTCGCTTGGAATCTCCAATTGGCGCCATCTTGCGAAAAGGAAAAACGGCTAGTCCGCTGTTATTAACTCGGCTATAACCGCGTAAGCAACCCAATCCGCCTTAGGCCTTGATAATCAAGTCCATCTAGCATTAAGTCCATTTGTCTCTTCCTCAATTACCGAACAGCTTTGCTTACTCAATCTCTTCACACACTTTTTGTACATTCATTTGGCGCAAACCTTCATTTCCTTGAAACCTATACATACATACATAAATACAGTCGTTTATGGCATGGTGCTCATTTAGTCATTCGATTTGTGTAATTTTCCAATTTCCGATTTCTTACTTTGCATTTTATTTTATTGCCATTTTTCATACTTTTCCCATCTGGCTGAATGTTGTTGTTGCTGCAATGAGTTCAAAAGAAATTTGCCGCAACGAATCTAATTTGATTGCATGGCACGAATTGCAAACAAATTCAAATCGACAACGCTAACAACAACAACAAAGCAACAACAAGCCAGCAGGCGGCAACAACAGCAGCGAAGAAAATGAGGAAGCGGCGACGCGAGTGGCGTTGAGCACCAACTTAAAATGGCGGCAAAAATGGCACTCGCAAAGAAAATGTAAATATATACATACATACGTACATATACATATACATATATATATATGCATATACATTAATAATAAAATAGAAGAAAATTGCAGCAAACGAACGATCAAACGGCAGAACAAAAAGCGAGAAATGTCGGAAAATCTAATCGAAGCGTCGAAAATCGCCAACTATTGTACTAAAACAACAGCAATAATACACGTAACGGTAAAAAAAAGAAGTATTCGTAATTCGCGTCGCGCTTTGGCGTGCCAATCGTTGACATTTGGCGCTGGCATGGAGGTGAGAAGCCTGCAAAAAGTGAGTTCTTGTGTATGTGTGTGTATGCGTGGGTGTTGTTGTTGGTTTTGTTCGGTCTGGCGCGCGCGCAAATGTCATAAAAATATGCGACATTTCGCTTTTATTGCTTTTAAAAACTTTATTTCCATCGATTGCGATTTCTTTGACACTCTACGCCAACTCCGCGCCACGTAATTACCGTTATTGTTTCTTTTTTGTTTTTTTTTTTATTTTTTTTTGGCGCGCGATATGTTTTTGTTGTACTAAAATGTATGTTTTAATTTTTGAATTCTGCCTTTACACGCTTTTATTGCGATTTCCAGCTTTCGAATGGTCGCAATTTAGACGTGGGCGGGGGCTGCCGAAAGCTAAGCTGTGAGAGAATGAAGTCACACTTAGCCCTTGAACAGCTTTCTACAGTAGTCGCTTTTCGTATGAGAAGTTTTCAAACTGTCGCAGTGCTGTTAGTCGCTGTTTGAACTTTCGTTTGCGTTGGATTTGGCAATGCCTTGCACAGTGAAGCCAGCTTGTTGTCGACTGACTTGCGATCAAAATAAGGTGCTTGTATGGAAAACTTTTGTATTTGATAAGATATTTTCACGAAACTTGACAGATATCATTATCTAAGCAAATGCTATATTTCTTAAAGAAATAGTTCAGATTGGACTACTATAGCATATAGCTGTCATACAAACTGGACAATCAAAATCAAGTCGCTGTATGGAAAACTTTTTTAGTTGACGAGATATCTACACCAAATTTGGTATGGAATATTCTCAGAGACAATGGTGTAATCTTCTAAGAAATTTTTTAGATCGGACAACTATAGCTTATAGCTGCCATACAAACTGAAGGATTAAAATCAATTCTTTGTATGGAAAACTTTTTTATTTGAAAAGATATCGTCACGAAATTTAACAGATATTACTAGCTTAAAAAATTCTATAATTTTCATAGAAATTTTTTAGATCGAACGACTATAGCATATAGTTGCCATACAATCGGAACGATAAAAATCAAGTTTTTGTATGGAAAACTTTTTCATTTAAGGAGATATCTTTACGAAATTTGGCGGATATTATTATCAAAAGAAATTCTATAATATTTGAAGAAATTTTTTAGATCGAACCACTATAGCATATAGCTGCCATACAAACTGGCCCATCAAACTAAAGTCCTTATATGAACAACTTTTTTATTTAAAGAGATATCCGCACGAAATTTGGCATCCATCATTTGCCAAAGCAATGGTACAATCTCCGAAAAAAATTTTCATATCGGACTACTATAGCATATAGCTGCCATACAAACCGACCTATCAAAGTCACGATAAAAAACCTTGCATACCCTTTTATGGTATAAAAAAATGCACCTGCGAAGGGTATTACACTTAGCTAACTTTATATTTTTATGTTCTTGCCTTTTTGCAAACTTCACCGAGTCGCCTTAGTTGCAAGTATTAGCATTACAAGAAAATATAGCAAGCAATTTTGCGCAGGCTACCATGGTAATTGAAATTTTATCGTGTCAATATTGAACCAACAATGGCCAGCAATCGGAAATATGCGCAAACTTTATTATTGGCATATCTTGTAAGCATATCGCTGTTTGTTAGTATGTAAATTAGTTAACGATATTCGAGTAGCGCACGGAAGTGTACAGCTAAACGGGTCCAGTGTATGTAGCAGCTAGTGGTGTAGGCAATTTATTACCGTTATTAAGCAAATTAAAAATCTTAGCGTCCAAAATACAATTTTTGCATTTCCTTTTTTAAGTTTTTTTCAAAAAATTGCCGCTAACTTTATTTCACAAGCATCCTAATTGTTATTGCAAAATTGTTGTGTGGGTGTTGTTCGTTGCTTTTGTTGTTTGCATTTGCTTTTATTGGCATCATTTTTGGCTGTGGGCGCTGTTAATTCGATTTATACAATTTAATTAGATTTTTGTTTTCGCTTATAAATTATATTCGCCGCAGCGTGCAGCTGACACTGACAACTGTTCGACAATTTCATTTGACATTATTTATTGGCGCACTCACGCACACAAGCGCGCGCAGTGAGCACCGTGCAATTTTCTAATTAATTAATGCACAATGCGGTGGCACTTATTTTTTAGCATATTACTTCTGCAGATTTTGATTTTAGTTTTGAGGAGAGTGCGGCGCAAGATTTTCACTTTCACTTCATTAAGTTAATTAAAAAGTTGCGTGGGGAAAGGTGTGAGTTGAACAAGAATAAACGTTAATTTCTGCTGCACGGAAGCTGTAATACCCTACATGGGGGCATTTTTTATAGCAAGAAGAGTATAAAAAATCATTAATCTGACTTTGATCGATTAGTTTCGATGGCAGCTATGTTCCGATATGAACGAATTTTTGAAAATTGTAATTTTTTCTTGGATAGTAACATTTGCTAAACTTCGTGCAGACACCTTGGGATATAAAAAGGTTTTCTATACAAGGAATTCCTTTCGAAACAGTTTGTATGGGAGTTAATAATACTATAGTGGTTCAAAACCGGTGGGTCCGGCAAATGAGCAGCTTCCTAAGCGGAAAAGGACAAGTGCCAAGTTTCAGGAATGATCATATAGCACCCAAAGAGTAGTCCAGCCGTGCTAAATCGGCGCATCTTGAAAGTCACGACTCGAGATAATGTGCTCATTAAAAGTTTCCTTCAATAAATTGATTGTTCCTTTGCCTGTATACCATCAGACATCTCAACGAGTTGGCGATGGTTTATAAGTTCGAACACAGTATTTTTCTGCTCTATGGTCTCACAAAAGACTACTTATAGTTATACATCTTTGATCATATCTAACCCTAACGGTGGGCATACCGTTTATAGTCCATCCACCGAACCAGCGACGCGCTTAGTGATCGTTCGACTTCAATTCTTGCTAGAATTGCATTTTGTAAGTCCGAAAACCAAAATCCTTCCACAAAATTTTACATAAAGTAAATCGGCACAACACCAATTGTTGCGCACGATAGCGGATGGATCATGTAATCCCATACAAAATTTTGTTCTTTGCTATTTAAAGCAAAGCTTCATTACTTATTTGAACTTATTATACAAATATATACCTCTCTCTCTCTCTCTACTCTACTCTTCTCAACACTAAGACGCTCTCCTCCACTTTCATCAATATTACCATCAATAAAATCCAAAAAGGTTCAACCAAATCGCCCAAATCGAAAGCAAATAATAAACAATTACTTTGCGATACAAAATTCGAAAATTATGAGTATTTCAGCACGAACCATTATGGCAGGGTGTCGAAGAACTTAAACCCGTTACTAAATGGCCAAATGCTACAGCAAATTTTATTTATTTTAATGCGATTTCATAACTATTGATTGCTTTACGGCGAAAAAATGCCAAAAGAGCAAATAAACGATGCATCAGTTGGGCCGACGGCTGTGGTCACTGAACGGACCCTTTTCATGAAGCCTCGCAGGGCAAAAAAAAGCAAAAACAAAAAAAAATATAATACATATAAAACATAAAAAATAAAAAAATATCAAAAAGAGTTACAAACCACGAGCGGTTACAACCCAACTGTAACCCTTTCATACAAATAACGGTACATTTGTATGTTTGCGTGTGTGCGCACTGTAGTTGCGCTATAAAAATGCTAAAGAAATCAAATTTGTAACGCACGTTTCGCACATTT
This sequence comes from Bactrocera dorsalis, assembly GCF_023373825.1. Taxonomy (NCBI): domain Eukaryota; kingdom Metazoa; phylum Arthropoda; class Insecta; order Diptera; family Tephritidae; genus Bactrocera; species Bactrocera dorsalis. The sequence continues at coordinate 66,754,779 of NC_064307.1, read as the reverse complement.
CACCGCAACCAAAATCAAATGCTAACAAATTAAATTAAAAAATAACCTCAAATAATCCAATAAAAGGGTGCACAAAAACAACACATTGACCGCAACAACAACAACAGTAAGAACAACAAGTTAGCTAAGTTAAACTGTAATTGAATTGGGAATGTATTTACATTTTCTTGGTCATTTCGCTCTGGTCTATTGATAAGGTCATTTCGGCGTTCGTTTGGTAAGCGCTAACCCCTTCAGCAAGGCTGGGATCTGTGGCGAGTATAAAAAAGTGGAAAAGTGAAATCTTAATGGGGTGCAATGCACAGACGGCGACATTTTTTATGAGCCATACTGCGTACGCTGGCCATTGTTGCTGTTGTTGTGCTGCATTGATACCCCATTATGACTTTTATAACCCTCGAGCACTTGTTGTACATACATACATATGGAGATAGCAGTGCATATGTGCGTTGGCGGCATAGAAAACCCTGTTTCATCAAATCGTAAAATCCAATGTTGGATTAACGGCGTTAACTGGGTGTTGACCACAGTGGATACACTGTAGGGTTCTGTTTTAATATAAGGCTACCTCATTCGTCATGGACTTATTTGACTTACATACAAGTCTAAAAATTAGTATTCTAAAATTTAAAATTATGCCCACCTAGAGCATAGTTTTTGAGCCGAAGGGCCATGTGGTGATCCCTCGTTCAATAGCAAAGAACACATCTTCTAGGGAGGATCGGCAAATAGAACGCATTAGCCTAAAGCCATAGAAGACTTTGAAGGAAATCACTGGTTTGAACGCCCGGACGACTCGCAAAAAAGCCGCTTTTGACGAAGAAAATGCGTCAACAACGCCTCCGGTGGGCTAATAAGCACAAAAGCTGGACTGAAGTTGTTTGGCAGAAAGTAATCTTCTCTGACGAGTCCAACTGCAACATATTATGTAACGACGGGATGCCGTACATAAGAAGAAAAACTGATGAACGCTATAGCGCAAAGTGCGTCCGAAGAACAGCAAAACAAACACACTGAGCGAAAAAATATGAAAACCATGACTTTTTAACTGTCCAGATTTCAATTTCCGCCACTGTACAGGGTTTGTCCGGAAAGTAATAGAACTGAGTTGATTTATTATTGAACCAATCTTTAAAATTCTTTAAAAATTTTCAATATAGCATCCTTCTTCGTCAATGCAGCGCTGCCACCGCGATTTCCAAGCCTTGAAGGCATCAAGGAAGGCATTCTCCGGAATGCGAGCCAAGTGCATGCTGCTTGGATCCCCTCTGTCGTCTCAAAATACTTGCCTTTCATCGGGATTTTCAGGCAAGGAAACAAAAAAGTCCTGGGGCTACATCTAGCCTGTAGGACGGCTGCAGAAGCGTTTGCATGCCGGCCTTGGTTAGGTAGCTGTCCACAGGAAAGGCGGTGTGAGCCGGGGCGTTGTCGTGGTGCAACTTCCAATCGGATGTGATGTCTTGTCGAACCCGATCGACCCTTTGTTTGAGTCTCTTGAGCACTTTAGGAGTACGTAAAACATGGCATTGACGGTTTGTCCATGAGGACCAAATTTTTTCATTCATCAGCGGCCTCCTCCCGGTCCTCCAAAAAAGTCTGGTGCCACCGAAACACTCCACTTATTGATAAAGCAACATCTGGATAAGCCTGCTTGATAATATAAAACGCCTCTGTCGCAGATTTACCGAGTTTCACATGTAGAATTTCATCGCGTACCTCGGCTTTAACGAACCCTGCATTTTTGACTTGCACCACTCACAGAAAGGCGTCGCGCAAAAATGTTTGTCCTGTTTGACCAGTCGCTCTTTCCTTAGCTAGGAATGCCCTGTACCGAATCCAGTCGGTGCGCGCATCTTCGAAGTACAGTCGCGGCGGAAGAAAATCACCTGTATGTAGCAAGTAGAAGATTTTAGTTTAAATAAAATGCAAATTGCGTTGTTATTATTATTTTATTTTTCTTCAAATTAAATTCGTTGACATTGATTGGCTACTTTTTGAGGATTTTCTCACCAACACATAACCAAAATGTTTTGATTAGATTTTTACATGGTTTGCACGACCAAAAGACACTACAAATAACACATATACACTACAGCACACACACACTCACAGTATGCAAGTTGACTTCGTCACGCACCAAAAAAATAAACAAAGGTGTGAAATCGCCGGCAGTGACGCCACTAACGCCCACCTCGCAGGCAAAGAAGCCTTACGGATAACACACAAATACATGCACCAACATACATGTATACGTGAAAGGCAGTGCAAAAGGTTTGCTGAGTTGCTTTGGACGCCGCTGGCAGCTTGCCTTGTGTGCTTGGCGTTCAGGGCGTGCGCTCGACCTGTCAAAACTGATCCATATTCCTTTGACTCGTTATAAATTGTTTGTTTATCCGACTGATTTGAAGTATTGCCTTTTATTGGCAGCATATTTTTCTGCATATTTTCTCGTTGTTGCTATTGTTGTTGTTGCCATAGTTATTTTTTTATGATTTCTTGTTATTTTGCTTATGATTTGTTATTGGTCTGTCGTATTCGGATTTTATATATCCTCTTAGTCCTCTTAGTACTTGCGGGGCGCACTGCTTACGTGCCGCGTGTGAGTGTATATCGACATCTGTGTGTGTGCGTGTTGTTGCGTTTAGTTTTTTATGCAGCAACTGATGCCATAAAATATGTTTTATGGCCAAATGGAACTACTACAACAACAACAAACCGTCCGTGTGTGCTTAGCATTAGCCAAAGCGCCCGCGCCAGCGCCAACTATGCCTCTCCCCCGCTGTGGTTGTCCCAGTCGCTGTCAGCTCCGCTGCACACTGATCTGCGCTGTCATAAATGTTTGATTGTACCTGCGTGTCCAGCATTGATAATTGGAGCCAATCCGTTCACAACAACAACAACAACAAAAGTGAAATATTTGCAACCCGCCAGGCACGTCGCTCACTGTAGCCTTTTTTTTGTTTTTTTAGTTGTGTTTGTACATGTGTTTGTGTTTATATGCAAGTGTTGGTATATATTTCATCGCACTTTTGTTTATGTTTGCTCCGTATTTTTTTGTGCAATTCTTCAACGCTGGCGTTTTTCTGATTAATTGATTGCGCGCTTAGAAATCAATTTGTTGATTTGACAGTTTTTTGTGTTGATTTTCAGCAAAGTGCTTGTAAAATAAATGAATTGGGTTAAAATGGCAGCCATGATTTGTTTATACGTGTTCGGAATGCCATTTCTGAGCTTTGATGATTGTTCGGCGGTAAAGCTATTTGCGACATTTTTATACCCTAAACCGAGTTTGTGTTTACCTGGCAGTTTGTGATAGTCAGAGGGAAGCGTCAGACACATTTCTAAATATATATGTATATGTATATATTTAATTATATGATCAGCATGATGAGCTGAGTTGGGAGGAATATATGTAAGCAGCACCGAACAACCTATAACAAGGAGATCAGAGTCAGCGAAGACAAACAGCTTCAGCAAAATCCGTGAGAATGTTTTCTCGACCCCTAAGGCAGCCAGACTGCACAAGGCTTTGTCTAGAACCAAGACGGGCAAAGCATAATCCATTAAAAGACAAGATGGAAAGTATACGACCAGCACAGAGGACAAGGAACTCCTGCAGGTGCACTTCCCGGCAACGGTTTGGGTTGATCTTATTCAACCAATGGCCGCATATAGCCCATATCGCTTGGAATTGATGACTATTCAGTGCAGACACAATGAAGTGGTCACTGGCCTCCTTCTCGAACTATAAATCACCAGCTCTTTTGCAACAAAGTCTTGCCACACCTTGTAAAGCTGATGAGGGATAGCCTTGCCATGGCGTATATCCCAGAATCGTGGTGAATAGCGTAGGTAGTCTTTATCCCCAACTTAGATAGGAAAGACTACTCGCTGGCCAAATTATGCAGGCCAGTTAGTCTCATATCCGTTATGCTGAAAGGGATGAATAATATTTTGGATAAACATATAAGATCGAAGGCTCTGAAAATCGCAGCCCTACACGGCAGTCAGCAAGCTTACAGAGCAGGCAGATCCACTAGCACTGCCCTGAATTAACTCACGGCTGAACCTCAGAATACACTGGATAATGGCGAGGTCGCTGGATAAATGCGGCTTTCTTGATAGCAAAGATGCTTTTGATATCAAAAGGAACGCGACAGCTCTAGTATGCAGATGGATACAGGCTTTACTAGAATACTTGCCCAGCCGCAGCACTTGAAGTCATGCTGGAGATCACACCCCTGCATCTAGGGATCAAATAGGTAGCGAAACATAACATGTAGTGGAGGGTTTCGGCAAAGGGAAGATAATTCGTTTCATTAAATGAAGAACCTAGGGGAAGACACACCACTGGCCCTTTTTCCAAACTGCAAAAAAAATAAAAACAAATTATTGCTTATAAAATTACGAGAAAAAAGTTATTGCTAATAAATTATATTCAATATTTTGTTTTTATTGTAATTTGCTAAATTTTGGAATATTAAAGGTTAGGAGGTGGTTGCCACCTAAAATTATGGGAAAAAATTAAAAAAAATTATTAATATCTAATAAAATATGCTCAAATATTTATATTTGATTTTCTAAATTTTTAGATATTGAATATTCTAAGGTGGTTGCCACCTAAATATATGTGAGAAAAATTGTTTTAAAAACATTATTGCTAAAAAAAAATTCAAGCAAAAGTTATTGCCAAAAAATTGTATTATTTTTGTTTTCATTTTCTAAATTTTGGTACATTAAAGAATAAACGGTGGTTGCCACCTAAAATTATTAAAAAAAAAATTTTTAATATTTTTTAATAAAATATGCTTAGCATTTCTGTTTAGTTTCCTAAATTTTTGCATATTAAAAATTGTAAGGTGGTTGCCACCTAAATATAAGTGAAAAAAATAGTTTTAAAAAAATAAAAAAAAAAAGTTATTGCTTACAAATTATATTCAATATTTTTATTTTAATTTTCTAAATTTTTATACTTTAATGGTTAGAAGGTGGTTGCCACCTAAAATTATATAAAAAAAAATTATCGAAAAAATTGTTTCTAATAAAATATATTTAAAATTTTTGTTTAACTTTACCAATTTTGGCATATTAAAATTTCCAAGGTGGTTGCCACCTGATATTATATGAAAAAAGTATTTAAAAAAAAGTTATTTCTAATAAAATATGCTTAACATTATTGTTTAATTTCCTAATTTTTTATTTTTTATTAAATATTCTTAAGTGGTTGCCACCTTTATACTACAAGTGATAAACAGATTCAAAAAATTTATTGTACATAAATTACATTCAATATTTTTGTTTTAGTTTACTAAATTTTGATATGTTAAAGGTTGGAAGGTGGTTGCCACCTAAAATTATGCGAAAAAAATTTGTAAATAAGAATTTTCGAATAAAAAATATTCCAAATTGCTGTTTAATTTAATAAATTTTTATAAATTAAAAAACTTAAGGGTGTTGCCAGCTAAATATATATCTGAAAAAAATTAAAAAAAAAATTATTGTCAATAAAAATTTCATTACAAGTAGAGTTTAACTAGAAATACTTGTCAAAATTGTTGCCACGCTTCTAGACAAACACTAATAACAATAACAAAAAGTAATTAGAAATATTTAATTAAAAATTTTTTATATGTATATATTTTTTACTTTACAACCTGGCAACGCCAGTTAAAATATTTAAATATATATGGTTTTTCTTTACTACACAATTTCTTTTATATATAACCAAAATTGAAATGCATTTTCCAATAAATTCACTTAAACTTACCTGCAGCAATTTCTACATGTCCAGGCTACTAAAGCAATTCACTGCTATTTCCTACGAATTCCTATCACATTTTTTCGACAAATCGTTTAAATCACTCAATTTTTGAGAGTCAAAATATAAAACCGCACAATTTCACAACAGGATGTGAATTTATTCAAACTCGAAATTAGTTGATTTATGGTTTGTTGCTGCAATTTTCAAAAAGCATAAATGCGTGTGATGCAACAGAGAGAACAAAAACAATAACAAAGGCAAGAGAAATGCTGAAGAAAATGAGAAAAAACTGACAGTTGAGACAACAGTTGTGAAGATTAGATTAGAAATGGACAAATTTACGGAAAATGCGGCAGTCAAGGCACATACACACACACACACACACATAGGTATATGTGTATAACGATGTTGTAAATTATGCGCACATAAATAGATAAATAAAAAAGATCTTTAATTTGATGAACACAAAATGGTTGCTGGCGGTTGGTTGGTTTTCCACATATACACAGAATTGTATGTATAAATATGTACACATATGTATATGTATGTACATATATCATTTATAGTTGCATGCTGTTAGCCTTTCTTTCGACTAATTTTTTCGTTTTTTTCTTTTTTTTTAATTTTTAATTTTTTATTTTTGGTTTTTTTTTTGTTGTTTTGTTTTTGTTATTTTGTCTGCGCGTATTAAGCAATTGGCCATATCAAACGCATTTACGACAGTCCAAGCGACTTATGTCGTCTTTGGCCTGGCAGTTAATACCTTTTATGTGTGTCTGGCGAATGGGTGCGAAAGATCGTTAGCAGCTCAAACAAGTTGCTCTTAATGGCATTTGAGCAACAAAATTTACAGAAAAAAAAAACAGTTGGATATAAAAATAAAAAATGAATCTTCGAAATCATAAAGTGGCAATTAATACACAATTTGCCTTGTTAGTAAGTTAGGCAAACAAAAGCGACCTTATGAGGCTTGATGGAGAGCGACGCTGAGGCGAACATTTGTGGCTGTAGACGCTGTATAAAGTGAGGAAATGGCATGTTCTCGTTTGAGCTTCGACGTTTTAAGCAAATAGTTTTGTAAATAGCTGCCTCATACTGAATATTAAGGTACCCAAAAGAATCGTTTATTTCTGATAATAATTTTATTAGAATTTTCACTCCTTAAGAGTTGAGGAATTACGATAGAGCTTTATAATTTATTAAAATTTCTGCGAAATTTGGCAATTAAAAATGTGCAGAAATAATGAAACGTTAACAACGGCAAGACCGCTGCTATAATACCCTTCACACCTGCACTTTCTATAGCATAAAAGGTATAAAAAGCTATTTTCTTGATTCTGAGCAGCTAGTTTGTATGGCAGCTATATGCTATAGTTGTCCGAACTGAACAATTTCTTCAGAGTTTGTAAGGCTGCTTTGAATATTAGTCCATGCCAAGTTTTGTGAAGATATCTTATCTAATGCAAAAGTTTTCTATATAAGGACTTAATTCAAATCGTTCAGTTTGTATGGCAGCTATAAGCTATAGTGAACCGATCTGAACCATTTCTTCAGATATTGTAGAATTTTTTATAGTAGTAATGCTTCCTAAATTTCTTGTAGATACCTCGACAAATTAAAAAGTTTTTCATACAAGCACTTGTTTCCGATCGTTCAGTTTGTATGGCAGCTATATGCTATAGTGATCCGATATCAGCAGTTCCGACAAATATGCAGCTCTGCGGTGAGAAAAGGACGTAAGCGAAATTTCAGACTGATATCTCAAAAATTTAGGGACTATTCCGCATATATAAGGCAGACGGCGTCCTTGTCAGACCTGTCATCACTTTAAAGTGTAGAACTATTGCAGGCTCGAGCTCTGTCCAACAACTCGGCATTACCCTAGATAAAAAACTAAGCTCAGCTCAGTAGGTAGGGCCAGCTGTAAACTCAATTGCCCTAAGCTGTTCATTACTATTCAACACCTTCAATAGTTCTTTGAAGTAATGAACTCCAGAGAAACACCTTAGGTCTTGTAAGAGTAGTGACAAGTTTTTATGATGTACAAAGTTAATTTTGGGTAGAGTTGATGAGCTCATCTACTACTATGCTCCATGGTAGGAGGGATAGAACTCCAGCCTGCGGAGAGAACTTGGTGGGACCAAGACGAATTTTAGTCTTCCTCACGGTGACTTCAGCTATTCTAGTTCGCAGTACCACATTCCCTTTCTCTAGAGCCTTATGACGCTTACGTGAGACGCATCAAAGCACCTTCGATGTCAAGAAAAGCGCATATCGCAACCTCACCATTTTCCAGCGAATTCTAGAGTTCAGCCGAATTGAAATTCAGAAGTTACAATATTAAAAATATGATGAAAGGAGGGTTCTTTCCTCCAAAAAAATTCTGTAAGACTTACTTTCAACTCGCTTATGAATATACATATATAGTATCTAAAAAATTACATATGTAAGAATTCATATGTACATTCACTTGTTAGCTGCCATCATTAATTATTTCTGAAAATTTGCTCATTAAAACGCGACTTTTACACGCGACTACCCAGTGCCCATTTCACACTCACAATAAGCTGCCGAGAAACCTCTCGGACTTCATTGTCTGCGGTGGCTTCTTCAGGTCGCTGCTTTTGAGCAGCTTCTGGTGGCTTTGTGTCCATTGTTGACGGCGGTCTTTCGTGTAAAACCAGGTTAATTACCAATGACTATTGGGCAAGCGAAAGAGATGGACGGGTAAGAATAGCGAGGCTTGCAGTTAATTGTGTGCAATTGTAAATCAACGAATAATCGGTGTTGCTATACACATATATACACATATATACATACATGTATATACTTATATATACAATTAAAGATGAGCGAGTAAACGGATATTTAGCTGATTGCAGAAATACTTCAAAGGCGCCGCCAAGCAATGTGCACTTTTGTTATAAAGAATAAAGATGGCAAACACAGATTTAAATATGATTTCGAAACCTTATGTATGTGGAGTGAAGTGTATAAATTGATGGTTTATTTATTTTATATTTTTTAAATTTTTTTATTTTATTTTTTTTTTTATATTTTTTTAAATTTTTTTTTTAATTTTTTATTTTTAATTCTTATTTTCTTTTTAATTTACTTTTTTTATTTTTTTTTTTTAATTTTTTTGTATTTTTTTAATATTTTCTTTTTTTGGTATTTTGTTTTTAATTTTTTTTGTTGGAACAAATATTACGTTTTCCTATTACTTCCTTTCAAATATTGTATGATTTCGAAAGCTCAAGCGGAGAGAAATGTGTAAATTGATAGTTTATTTTTTTAATACATTTAATTTTTTTTAATTTTTTAATTTTTTATTTTTAATTCTTCTTATTTTCTTTTTAATTTACTTTTATATTTTTTTTAATTTTTTTTTATTTTATCTATTTTTTTTTTAATTTTTTTTTTTTTTTTTTTTAAATTTATTTTTTAAAATTTTTTTTTTTGAACAAATATTACGTTTTCCTATTATTACCCCTCAAATACATATATATTTTTTTATACATTCACAACAACAACCAACCATTGGCAAACTGACAATTTTTTTTTTTTTATTTAAAAAAATATCATATAATCATTTAAAAAAATATTGACTCCATCATTGCCTTGGGCCGCCAATGAAATCAAAGCGTTCCAGTCATGCTGCGCTCCCCAGATCAATGGCGGAAGTTGCAAATATAAAAGTGTTAAATGAAGCCTTAGAGCGACCTTTTGAAACGCCTGCGCTGCTTATTTGCCTTGCATAAACACGTTCAAGCCGCGGCTAACAAGAACGCATTAGCACGCTTATAAAATTGTTTGTGTAGTCTTTATGCTACAAAGAAGAAGTCTTATGCTAGCGGAAATTGAAACTCAAGCAGCACACGTCCAAATGCTCGAAAATTAACAAAATGTTGAAAATTCACAAAATGTTGAAAATTTTTTCAAAAAGTGCCTGAAATCGCTTCAAAGGCGCTTCAAAGCCGGTTGGTCACTGTGGCTCCACGGCGCTAAGTGGCAGCCATTAACTTTTCAGCTACTGGTTTTCCTGTTTACAAAAGCAGTTTTAACTTGTGGAACCACACGCTGGTCTACAAATAAGTTTTGAGTTTATAAAAGATATTAGTTGGTTTCTAAAGAAGCCGCTTTGTGTATGGTTAGTGATGTGTGGTGGCTTGGTGAGTCATTAAACAAACTTTCAATTTTTTTTATTTTAAAACACAAATTTTTGAAAATATTATATATTGAGACTGGACTGTATGCATTTGGGGTCCCCACGGTATGATTCACTGGAGGAGCTATCGATAATGAGGCTAGGGATCCTAAAAGATGACTACCTTTCATGAACCTACTAACTGAACACCAACTGGTAACGCTAAGCACCGAAACTGATCTATGTGTGGCTCATTTGCCTATCGAACTAACCTACCAGGCTATTATCGCTGATAAATGGTCAAGTTTTTCTAAAATTTGTCAAGAAAATTGTACACAATTTTTTAAATTTTTATTTTTTAATTTTTTGTTGTTTTTTTTTAATAAAAATACGTTACCGTCTAGTTCGCGGTGGCACAACGGAAAGGTATAATTGTCATTCATTTTTTCCTGGCTGGCATTGGTTGACATTTATATTTTCAATATTATTAGTTCTTTAGAAATATAATTCTGAGTTGCAGCTGCTGACTTTAAGCATACATTTTAAGCACTCGTTTTTGCCACGCCAATATATGTACATATATGGACAGCTCTCTTAGCCGGACAAAATACTTAGACGATGGGTATCCGATTCTGAGCAATTTTAGTGTATTAAAATCTAGTTTCACTATGAAAAATAATGATGACTGCTCTGATTTTTATATTAAAATTATATTTATATATAATTTACAATTCAAATTAATTATTTAAAATTTATTAATTATTTTAATTATATAAATTTTTCCTTTATGCATATTATGAATAACTGCTCTACAGAAATCCATCGAAAATTACATAAAAGTATATACCAAGCGCTTTCATGCACATTTCCAACAGCACCTTCGAAATGCAAGCGCCAATCTACAAAGTCACCACTTTCACCATAAATCACTCAAAATAACACTCAAACTAGCGAGCAACACTCTTCATACGAACAACTTTTTTCAGCTCACTTGCTACTCACTCACATAAATATTGCTGCACTCAACAACAAAGTTGAACAAGCAACGTATTTTCAATACGAGCGCGCTTTTTCTCGCTCTCCCAACCGGTAACTCTCAACAATGGCGTCCAAGATGTCGTCGCCACTGAAAAGGTGTGGCCAAAGCGTGTTTCAATTGCCATTTCCTACACACTGCAGCCAGTAATCCAATAAGAGCACGTTAGCTATGCGCAAATGTGTGTGAGTATGCGCGTGCGTTAGTGTGTGTGCAATGCCTGTTGATGTTTTTTGGTTGAGTAAATTAAAATTTTTGTATGTAGTTTATTAATAAATGGAGAGTCACACCATGCCGTGCCGTGTCGTGCCGCGCTGTGCCAGCATTGAGCTTCGGACAGGGCGAAGCCATATACACGCAAATGCACGAACATGTTTGTGCGTGTATGCGCATGCATTACAAGCGACGTGTAGGAGCGCTTGGTCGATTATTTTGTGCTTTTATTGTGCGTTCGTGTCTGCATGCGCCAAATGGGTAAAAATAATGTAATAATTATTATTGTTATAATGAACTCATAAACAAGTTGCAACACGCACAAACATGAAAAAAGTGGGTATATAAAAGAATGTGTATAGTACAAGAAATGAAAATGATCGCAAATTACTGCATGTACTCCGTTGCTTGCTTGTTTCTAAAAAAATATTTAAAAAAAATTATGTTTTGTTATTAATTTTTATACGTAAGCTTATTGTCACCATATTCCCTGCTCTTTTCCGCGTTCCACAATTTCTCTTTATTTAATTTATTATTTACCTCAATATTTACCTGCGTAAATATTTATGTGTACACAATAATTGTTAATCATTCGTAATGCAACACTATAAAATTTCAATAGTGCGCAACAACAATAAAAACAACATCAACAACAAAAAACATGCAAACAATACAACTCGTTTATATCAACTTCATTAAAAACCAAGCAAATTGATTTTTTTCGCCGCTTTTTTATGGCTGCTGCTCGCCATTTAGCTGCGTTGTGAAAAAATTGCACAATTCACTTAATATTTATTACATTTTAAACAAATAAACACACATTCGCTCTCGCTCGCACACACACGCACGCCCGGCTTGCTTCGCATACGCTTGCCGCTTGCGCTCATCGTTGCCACATTAGCAGGCAAAACAGCAACTATTTCGGTGATATGCTCCTACTCGCACCACAAACCATTTGGGGCACTTCATTTAAGCCGTTTGCTTTAGTGTGTGCTTTGTAGGTTCATAAGCACATTTGTATGTAGGCACCGTGGGCGTATTGTGACAAAGAGGCACTCAATAAGTTTTGCCCGTTCAAGTCTGTAAGCTTCTCATACTTTTTTTTACTTTTTCATAATTTTTGATATTTTTTGGCGTATTTCTAAATATAAAAATATTCAACCACTAGAACTTATGCGGTAGCGAGATTTTGGTCCTCCGAACTACTGGCTCATAGCAAAGTCAATTTCTCCGTATTTGTGGGGACTCTGGACTCTTTTCGCTGAAGCTGCATGAAGAAGGCGAGGTGACATCACTTTCTCCTCTATTTCTCGACTTTTGCCAGTCTGCGATTGAAATATCTCAGTAGGGACAACAGTAGCTAAGATCGTTATTAAGCGCCTGTTCAAATTCTTGGTGAGCTCAAAACGATACGTCCATCTATGAGAATCTGATGATAAATTTTTAGGAGTTTTTATGAATCACCAGGTACCAAAGCTCCCAGTTGTCTAACCTAACCTAGCATGATCCCAGCAACGTTTAGTTTATGAATCACAAGAGACCCAGTTGTCTAAGTGAAATCCGTCGATAATATCAACTCTACCTACTAACCTAACCAAACTTAGAAGAACATGATCCTTATAATGCTTTGCTCGACCTAACCTCACTTAGGCAAATATGATCCTAATAACCCTTGTCGATCTATGAGGATCTAATGATCCAGGAGTTTTTAAGTATCACAAAAGACCAAGTTGGATCCATCGATATTATCAACTCTACCATCTAACCTAACCTAACTTATGAAAACATGGTCCTAATAACGCTTAGTCGATCTATAAAATCTGGCAATCCATTTTTAGAAGTTTTTAAGTATTACAAAGAACCAACGTACGCAGCTGTTTAGGTGAGATCCGTCGATATGATCAACTCTACCATCTAACGTAACCTAACTTAGAAAAATATGTATGATGCTATTAACACTTTGTCGATATATATGAGGATCTGATAATCCATACTAAGGGAGTTAATAACTACAATAAAGCAATAAAAGACTAACTGATTTAGAAAACATGATTCCTGGAGAGCAAAAACCGGATAACAGAGGGATCAGCTCTACTATGTAACCTAACCTAACTTTGGAAAATTTCATCTCTGGAGAACGAAAACCAGATAAAAGTGGGATCAACTCTACCATCTAACCTAACCTAATTTGGGAAATATGACCCTTGGAAAGAAAAACCGGGTAATAGTGGGATCAACTCTGATATCTAACTTAACTTCTTTGGAAAACATGATCCCTGGAACGCAAAATCCAATTAGTAATATTTTTATGCTTTTGTATGACGTTTCGTTAACTCCAATGATCTTTTTGGGATAACTTTTCCCGCAAAATTTTCATATTCACTTCAACAATCTCTACTTTTTCACATTGAAAACACACTGTCCAACACTTTCAGTTCGCGACATTCATATAATACGTTTATAAACCCCCCTTACATCCGTCTGCCCGGCCGTCATACATACATTCCGCTCGGCTGCTTGCTCCTCCAATCCGAAATAGTGTATTTTAATGACGTACATAATAAAATTCCCATTCGTTTTGTGCCAATTCCATATAATTCCAACCCAGCCAGCCAACTCGTTGCTTGGCTGTTTATTGTTACTGTTGTTGTTGCTGTTGCTGTTGATAGTGATTTTCAAACACTGATTTCTCCACTGATTTACTTACTCGAACTACATTGAAAAGCGAGTGTGCGGCAAGCCTCCACCGGCCAAAGTCGTAATAAACGACGAACAACCCTTCAGCATGAGTAAAATGAACAATAAAAGCAGCAACAAAAACAACAACAGCAGCAAGAGGATGTGTATGAGTGGTAAACTGTATTAGCTGCACTCAACAGCAACAAATACAAAAACAGTAGCAACAATAATAAGAAGAGCAACAACAATAACAACAAGTGAAACAAAGATAACAACGAGAGTAACAACAATAACAAGAAAAACAACTATAGCAATAAGAGCAACAACAATAACAACAAGAGCAACAACAATAATGTCGAAGAGTCAAGCAGTTTGTTGCGCTCTCACTCGCGCTCACACATTTCGGACTTAATTGTTACACACTCACACTCAACAACAACAATGTTAGCATTAATAACAACAACAACACTAACAAGTATACGCTGAACTATGAGTCAATGCAGCAGAAATGTTGGTTGGCAAGCAGCAGAGCGGAAACGGAGGTGTAGGCAAAGCGGATTTGAGGAAACAAAACGCTTCAACGTCTCTGTGTGAGTGTGTTAGTGTTAGTGCTGTTGTTGTTTCATTGCTGCTGTGCTGGGATTCCAATTTCTTGCTGAGCACTTTTTGGCTTATTGGTCTCTTTGTTATTGCTTGCCGTGTGAGCTGCCGTTGCGAACACGAACACCGCTACAGCGGACGGACAAGCAGAGTCGACACAACGACGGTAGTCAATTTGGAAATCATTCTGTAGTCTTAGGCCTAATCAAACGGACGGTAAATGGTAACGCGCACGCCAGTCTGAAGGAAATCGCTCAAATCATAATTATTATTTGAAAATATCAAATCAAAAAACGGATTTTGAATAACGCTTGTATTGGAAAAGAAATAGTCGCACAACGTCGGTTGAGTGCGCATAACGGCGTTATCGAACGAATGAAAGCACGTCAAGTGTTAAGTGGTTTTTAAGCAAAAGTAAAGTGAAATTGCGGAAAAATTTTTAACTTTTTGAGAAAAAAAATTTTAAAAATTCAACTGTTTGAAAAAAAAATTTTGAAAAAATTTTAAAAATAAATGAAAAGCAAAATTGTTTGTAGAAATTTAGTCGAAACTAGCAAACTGACTGCGAGCTCAACTGGCTATATAGTAATTCAGTAGATATTGAGTAGCCGTCGTGAATTTTTTAAATTAAAGAAAAAATATTCAAAATCAAAATTGTTTTTCTAAAAAATATTACTTTCTTACAAAAAGTGGTATTAGCTTTGAATAAGTTGTCTATTTTTATTTTACACTGAAAAAAAATTTAAATAATTAAGTGAATTTCCACTGGAAAAGTGAAAAAGTGCAAAGTGTTACGGAAACTCGAAAAAAACCCCAAAAAAAGTCCCAGAAAAGTACTAAATTAAATACACCTCACCAACTGGCGCCCAACATCCACACTGGGTAGCCCTTATTTGCCAACGACGCCCGCGGGCCCTGAGAGTCCGCATGCCGCAACCGCCGTTGCACACATAACCGCCGTGCAGCCGCTACCGCCCACGCTACATGCCTACAACGGCAACCACAACGACGCAACACAACACAGCCATCACCCGCTGCTGCCGCAAAAGCATTTCCAGCTTTCCGAGCACTCCGCTTTCAATTTAGCCGCCACAGCGATCGCTGGTGCCGCCGGATTTCCCAACAGCGCGGCCGCTTTCTATCAACGTCTCAACAGCTTTGCCGGCGCAAGTGAGAGCACAAGCAACTCATCACACGACTACTGCCTGCCCACGTACAGTAGTGGCGGCCACGGCAGTGAACAACAGCAATTGCAGCTACCAACAACAAACACAGACAACATGGATCTCATAAACCCCTATATGCGCCATCACAGCTTTGCCACGAGCCAAAGCAGTTCGCCGTCGGCCATGGCCATGGCGTCCATGGCCAGTCGCAGTCCACCAACTGGCGCGGCCGCCTTGCATCATCACCTACCAAATGCCGCCGGCTTGACGAACGGTTTCGCCGAAGCGGCTGCCGCTGCAGCAGCTGCGCACCATGACTATCAGAATTTGGCCGCTGCCGCAGCGAGTCGCGATCATTTGCTTGACTATCATAATGCGGCAGCTGCGGCCGCCTATGCCGCCAACAATAATAATCTTGCCAGCCCACTTATGCTGCTGAAAGCGCCGTCAAAGCAACTGCACTCACACAGCCATGAGACCAGCGGCACAAAGTCGACGCGTTCGGCTGAGGATTCCTCCACACCGCCGCCTTTACTGTCGGCGGGTAGCGTTGGTGGCGTCGGTGCTGATCACTCCTCCGTCACTTCATCGTCCCGCCTGCAATCCGAATCGCCCGATAATTGCGCCAACTCGCTGCATCAACGTAATCGCTATGACAATAACTCCAGCCCCGGTGTGGATAGCTCCAAATCGTATCCGGTGAGTCAGCGTAGCGGCAGTGCTGGCGATGAGGCGGGCAATAATAGCGAGTCGAGTCCGCCACCGCCGGACTACAGTCCGGAGAATCTCTCCGCTAATCGCGCCAAATATGCCAATGCATTGCAAGCGCATCACAACAACAATAATAATAACAATAATAACAACATAAGCGGTATGCACTCGTTGGGTGTGCATCACAATAACAATAACAATATGTTGGAACATAAATTGCCATTGAGCTTTCTGGGGCCACCGCTGGCGGCGCTACACTCAATGACCGAAATGAAGACTGGCGGCGGTGCGTCGAGCATGATGAACGGCTATGCGAATAATCAGCAGACGCAGCACTTGATTGGTGATGGTCGCGCTGGTGTCGTGGGCAGCGGTATATCCGGTTCCATGACGACCACAACAACAACACATACACAAGGTGCGGCTAATCCGCACGGCATCGATACGATATTGTCGAAACCGCCGCCGGTTACATCGGCGGGTCTAAGTGCTTTAACGGGAGGTGAGTCCAACTAAAGACATTAATGCTTGGTCTAGAGACCTTAGAGCTTGGGGTTCCCAAAATTGTTCGTATAGCTACAATACTATACAGAAAGCCTGCGGTTTAGACCTTTAGATGGTTTGAGTGTGTTTTTCCAGGTTCTCAAATATTTTTTTAAGTGAGGCCTTTGCAGCGTTTGAGTAAGGGCTTCCGAAGTCCATATTTCCGGGTTTAAATATAAAACAGTGCTTTAGACGCCAGCAGCTCAGCTCATCTCACCTCATCTGATTTGATCTCATCTCAACTCATCTCATCTCATCTCATCTCATCCCATCTCATCTCATCTCATCTCATCTCATCTCATCTCATCTCATCTCATCTCAATACCCAAGTTCCGAATATTTATATTAGTAAGGGTCTCAAAACCGAATTGTCATTGCAGATACTGTTGAACTTAAGTTTAGACCTTTAGCTTGTTGGAGTGACTGTTTCTGAAGCCAATATTTCCGACATAGGATTTGAAACAGCGCTTGAGCCTCTACCAACTCATCTCATATCATCTCAACTCATCTCATCTAATCTCATCTCATCTTAACTGATCTAATACTTAGTCAAACCATCTTTCTAACAATTTTAGTTTACCCAAGCTCCGGAATATTTCTACAAAGACGAAAATATACGAATTTTGAATTGCTCACCGCGACGCTCTTGCTCAAATCCGGTTTCACTCAGCAATAATACTTCCAAAAAATACATGAAAATCTCTCTACCCAAATATGTCATGAGCAATCATTTTAAACGTTCAATTACCAGCATTTGTGTTGCCAGCTTAAATTATTTAATACTTTTTCGAATTGTACAACAACAAATCGAAGTCATTAAATTTTTTCACGACTTATTATCTAATATTTATTGTTGTCGCATTTGGAATTGTCCAACTAGTTCGTTTCATACACTAAATTATTGTAGCTTAATTAAGTGGAGTTATTGAGCGACAGCGCCGAAGAAGCAGAAGGGCGCTCGCAGGCGGGTGACAAATTGTTTTTATTGTATGCGTGCGACGGCTGCTGCATGACAGTGCGTTCAGCATATTTTCAATATTATTTTGATTACAACTCATAACTAATTAAATAAATGACAACAAATTAAATTACAACAAAAGCGAAATGAGACGAAGCGGAGCAGATCAAATCGATTACATCAAGGTGTTAACTAACATGGGCTTAAATACATATATATGTGTATATATATGTACAAATATTCGTGGATGTATATATGTACACATAGATATATACTATATAAAAAGCAACATGTTCATTATATACAATTTTATATAAGTATTTGTATCATTGATGCTAATAGCCTAATTTTGATCGCTCAATTTGTATGACAGCTATATGCTGTAGTGGTCCGATCTAAATAATTTCTTCGAAAATTGTAGCATGGTTCAAAATAATAATCTGCGTAAAATTTCGTGAAGATATCTCAACAAATAAAGAAGTTTTCCATACAAGAACTTTAGCGTGATTAGTCAGTTTGTATGGCAGCTATATGCTATAGACATCCGATCTGAACAATTTTCTCTGAGATTGTATTTTTGCATCAAAAAATAGTTCGTGTTAAATTTCGTCAAGATAACTTGTCAAACAAAAGAGTTCTCTATACAAAGAGATGGTAGTGATTGTTCAGTTTGTATGACAGCTATATGTTATAGTATTATGATCTGAACAATTTCTTCCGATATTATAGGGAGGTATTTGAGAAGTATTCATGCCGAATTATGTGCAGATACCTTATCAAACAAGGATGTTTTCCATACCAGGACTCGATTTTGATAGTTCAGTTTGTATGGCAGCTATATGTTATAGTAGTCCGATATCAGCGCTTTCGACAAACGAACTTGCTCATGAAGAGATTATGATGTAAGCAAAATTTCAGAGCGATAGCTCAAAAACTGAGGCATTACTTCAACGCTCGTCAGGCTGGTCATCTGTTAAACTATTTTATAAGGTCTCCGACGTTTCCGTAATAGCTTAAAACACTGAGGGACTAGTTCACTGTCCATCTCCCACGTTTCCTTCTGAGTGTAACAAACTTCTTGACAAAGTTAATATAACCTGCAACACAAAATCTATGCAAGTGAGAAACGAGAGAAAAAACTGTATAAAAGACGAAACCAGCTCTGGTATCTCTGTCAAACTTGATTTCATGAAACTGTTATAAAAAAAAAACTGAAAAACCCGAAGGACCGAGACGGCGTGTTATAGGATTATTTTTGTATTTATGAACTCAACTAAAATACAAACATATTGGCAAGCTCCCAAATTACAAATAATACCTCAAAAGACTTCCGACCTCTTCAACTGATGAAAATATATAAAAAAGTGAAGGACATAATGCTTGAAAATCATCAGGCAAGTGTTAGAGAGATGGCAAGAGAACTTATGTAATATCTCTCGCAAGTTCGTTCGTATGATTTTGGTAGATATTTTGGGTATGAAACGCGTTCTTGCTCGATCCATCCCGATAAAGCTGAATTTTTTGCAAAATTAGTACCTTAAACAGACCTCTTTGGTTCAAAATGGCTATGCATACAATCGATTAACCACCGTATTCACTAGATTTGCCTTCGTGTTATGTATTTTTGTTCCCCAAACAGAAATGGTCCTCCGTAGAACCCGTTTTCAGTTCCGATTAAGAGATAAAACAAAGTTCGCTGAAGGAGCTGTAGGCCATCTCAAAAAGTGATTGTGAGAACGGTTTCGAAGACTGGAAAAATCGTTGGCATAAGTATATTACATCGGGTGGGGATTACTTTGAAGGCGACATTATACATATTGATAATTGATGAGAACTATGAGTACCCCGGTTTTGGACCGATCGGGGTTAATTTAACGAAGCGCGGCCGATGGCAGAAAGGATATCGACGCGAAATAATACATTATTTATCCCTATTTATCAAATAATACAATTATATAATATAGGTCATATGTATGAAAAGAAAACGTTAATTTTGAACTTGGAGATATTGAGGTCGGGATTTTCAGTCTGAACCGACAGTGGTCTCAAAGATTCTAAACCGCACAAATATCTGATATATTTATTAATTAATAGCTGGAAGACTCTGTATTTATTAAGAAATTCCATTTATTAAATATTATTAAATTAAAATGAATCCAGAAGGAATAATAATTTAAACCCAGAATTCTCACACATCTCACTTTTGATCCAAATAATGTCATATTTATAGAACCTAACATTCTCTTCTCACTTTCAGGTGGCATACCGCGTTTCTCCATTGCCGCCGCCGCCGCCGGCATGGCCCAATACTTGTCGCAAAGTCAAGGTGGACCCTTGAAGACGCATGCTGGCCATATTGTAGAACGAACGCATCTGTATTGGCCGGGTCTGCAAGGTTTGGTCGCAAATCCAATAGCGTGGCGTGAGAGGCTGTCGAATACGAGTAAGTTTGGAAATATTAATAACCGTTAATAATGCAATAAGACGAAAATGTATTCACTCAACTCGCATATTTAAGCGAGTGGATGCTTGAGCAGAAAACTACAGTATTCTTTTGCGTTTTGATGGCAAAAGTTTATACTATTTAAGCGATTCGATGCCTACCTACCCAACTTTAGTGTTCTTTTGCTTTTTGGTGGCAAAATTTTATATTTAAGCGAGTCGATGTCTGTATCGTCTGCTTTAGTGTTCTTTTGCTTTTTGATAGGAAAGTTGTATATTATTTAAGCGAGTCGAAGGCTGCGTAGCCACCTCTAGTGCTCTCTTGCTTTTTGATAGCAAAGTTGTATATTATTTAAGCGAGTCGATGTCTGCGTAGCCACCTATAGTGTTCTTTTGCTTTTTGGGAACAAAATGTTATACTATATAAGCGAGTTGTTGTCTGAGAAGCCATATATAGTGTTATTTTGCTTTTTGATAGCAACCAAGTTTATATTGTTTAAGCGAGTTGCTGTCTGCGTGGCCACCTATAGTGTTCTTTTGCTTTTTGGCATTGAAATTGTTTAATAAGTAAATATTAGCACATTATTGCTTACTCTGAATCGATAAGTTAGTATCGTATACTCGTACAGCGTTCTTTTCATTTTTGGCACTAAAATTGTTGAGTTAGTAGATATTAGGACACAACTGCTTACTCGGAGTCAATAAACTAGTATCGTGTGTAGTTATATATGCATAGTGCTGAGAAGATAGCAAGCAAATTACCATGTTCATTCACTGATATTAAACAATTTCGAAATAGTTCATCACAATTGGTCCAAAAAAAATTAATTTCAAAATATTTCTAAAACAACAAAATATAAAATATGCTGCTAACACAATCAAAACACCTCCGACATTAAAACAACAAAAATATCGCTCACAAAATTAATGAGCTAAATGCTGAGAGCCACTTCAAAATCGCTTCTGCACTTGAGACGTTGCTAACCACAGCTTCACTGCCCACAGTTCATTAACAAGTGTGTGTTGTTGTCATCACCGATTTACTTTTATTATTTATTTTCACAGTGTATTATTGTTGTTGTTCTTGATTTTTACTTTTGTCATTGATCGCCTCCGTTGGCAAGGAGTAAATTAATATTTCATATGCCTGTCAATGCCTCCAAGCGAAACCGAAGTGAAATCGGCCTGAACGCGGATCGTGCATAAGTGCAGCCAACAACAACAACAACACAAATGCTTAGCTGACAAATGTTGAACGCATCATGTTAAAGTGTTGACTGCTTGCAGTTCGCCACGGCGGAGCAAGTGCTCCAGTAAGCAGCTCAGTGAAGTGTTGTTGCAGTGCAGCTTGCTGTTGTTATTGTTACTGTTGCTGTTGTTGATCTTGCCAGCGTTAAAGCAAACAAATGCGCACTGATGATCTGCAGAATTTCGTGCTGCTTCCACTGATGTTGTTATTGTTGTTGTTGTGGTGATCGCGCATGCCTAAGTTGTGGGCAACAAGTTTTACTTGTGTGTATGTGTGTTTGTGTGCTTTTGCTGCGTTTTTAATGATTGTGACAATGCAGCAGATGCGTCAGACGCACATTGCTGCTGCTCCAACGGTTGTTAATGTTATTTCAGTTTTTTATTTATTAATTTTATTGACTTATATGCAGAGCGTTGAAAATTTCTTAGCTGACAAAAGACCAAAATGCCCAGTCATCGTATCAGGCACAGCTCGTCAACGCATTAACGAATCAATGCAAGGCGAATGCGTGTGCGAAGCATAACAGTCACAGCAGCAACAACAACAACAATATGGGTTATTAATACAATTTCACTGTTGTTGACAGGTGTTGATCATTAGCAGCAGCAATTGTGAGCGCAGTGTGTCAGCTATCATTAACCACACACACGCACAGGTAGCTGCAAGAAATAACACACTTACGCGTATGTATGTATATACACTCACATACATATTAACTGTCATATATTCATATAAAATTCGTCTTGTGCAATGCCTTAAAAATTATTGTTGTTATTGTTACACATATTTTCCTTAATTATCTTTAAATGCGTTTTTGTTGTTTTTGCTGTTTCTTACGCTCACATTATTGAAGCATCATTAACTAGTCCAACGCTGCAATTGTGGCATATATTTGTCAACGGAAATGCCTGCAAACTTGCTTGTTAACTGGTTTATACCTGAATTGTCTCTATATCTGCTTGTATGCCACAGTTTTTGGGATATCGATCTGAAATTTTGCACACGTCCTTTTTTGCCTAAAACACAGCTTATATGTTGGGTTTACTGATATAGCAACACTATAGCATATAGCTGCCATATAAACTGATCAATCGGTATCAGGTGCTTTATGGACAACTTTTTTATCTGATGAGATATTCTCATGAAATTTGGCAGGGATTATTGCCAAAGGCTAAAATACGTTCTGTGAATAAATTTCCTAAATCCGACCACTATAGCATATAGCTGCCATACAAACTGACCGGTCAAAAACAAGTTCTTGTATGGGAAACTTTTTTACTAGACAAGATATATTCATGAAATTTGGCATAGATTACTCTATAAATCAATAAAATAATCTCCGAAGAAATTGTTTAGATCAGATCACTATAGCTTATAGCTCCCGTATAAACTGACCGATCAAAAACAAGTTCTTGTATGGAAAACTTTTATATTTGACGAGATATTTTCATAAAATTTGGCACGAATTCTTATCAAAAGCAACGCTGAAATATCTGTAAAAAAATTTCAGATCGAACTACTATAGCATATAGCTCCCATATAAACTGACCGGCCAAAAACCAGTTCTTGTATGGGAAACTTTTTTATTTGACGAGATATTTTCATGAAATTTGGCATGAATGCTAATCAAAAGCTACGCTGAAATATCTGTAAAAAATTTTCAGATCGAACAACTATAGCACATAGCTGCCATACAAGTCGACCACTCAAAATCAAGTGCTTGCATGAAAAACTATTTGCATTTTTTAAATTAAAGTTTTGCCTACCTTTTCTGAAATTCTGTGACAAATACTAAGTGCGAGCTTCAACAAATTTCATAAAAATAAATAAACATATCCTCCACTCCCACTGCACATCCACACTCTAAGCACGCCATTACGCCCCATTGGGGTTGCTCCACATACAAGCAAGCAAGCAAGCAATCATCGTCAACAGCAATGTATTTACATTTAAACAAATTGATAAACGTTTATGCGATGGTGTGTTAGCAGCGTGTACAACATGACAAGCAACATGCACATAAACAATGCCAGCAGCAGCAAACAAATAGTAGCATCTACTACAAGTCTAACAATAAACACACCTACATACATGTGTGTGTGTGGCTGAGTGGCAAGCAGGGCATGTACCGTTTGCGGATTTATTGTACGAAAATGGCATTAAGAATAAGAAGGACTAACTTGCTGACTGACAGGCGGACGAGCAAGGCAAAGCTGTAAGCTGCAAAGTTTGCAACTGTGGCAGCAACCCCTAAAAGCAGGCTACGCATAGGTATGCAGAGAAAATGTCTGCCTTGTTGAGCAAGCAAATTGGGCTTTAAGGGTATACAAAGCAAGCGTTAAAGGGGGGAAATACTACAACAATGAAAGTAAAATGCCAACACATGTATAAACTTGTATTTGTGTAAGTGTGTGTGCGTGTTGCTGTGTGTGGGGAAGAACATATGTATAAATATGTACTTCTGTATAATAATGTGGCAGCAAATTTCACTTCATCGCTACACGTAACGGCGCAACGGCTGCCACGCCAAGTGCTTGTTGTTGTTATTGTTTTGTGCTTGCTTTTCTGCTTTCTTTTTTTATGCAAAGCGGCAACAAAGGCACTGCTTTAAATGTCTGCGTTGCCAACGCAACCGACGGCTTACGGCTGGACTGACTGTCTGTCTGGCTGGCGAATGAAAAATGCGAAAATAACAGTAAACTGTGACGATAAAACGAAAACGGATGTGGCAACGAAAATAAAGTGTTGCACATGAACATAGAAGGATTTATACATACAAACATATATACATACATACATACATATATAAATACATACTTAAATACATACATATATAAATACATACTTTATATACATACAGGAATACATTTTTATAGTTGCAGACACTCATACATACTTACAGCTACATACATACACACACAAATACACTTACATACAAGTAGTAAAAGCGAATCACAGACAAATTTCATATAAGCGGCTGCAAGCAGTTCCCTTCATTGTTGTTGCTGTTGTTGCCAGCCAGCTTTAGCGCTGTCTATTTTCGTAGCTCCTTTGCCTTACGTATTTATTTTTTGATTTTGTTTATTAAAAAGCTGGAAGCTGCTGAAAACAAGTTGCAAAGACGAAACCATGCTTGGCGAAAAGCAAAAATAAGTTGTGCCAAATCCATTTGCAACGGTAAATGAAATATGTAAAATATAATTTCGCATGTACATATTTGATTTTTCGAAAACAATTGTGGTCGCACAGCTGACGCGCATGAATAGCGAAATTTCGTTGGAAAAATAGCAGTGAGAAGTGCCTGAGTAAAGGCGCGTGAGTGAAATTCACACACATATACATACATGCATATATACACATGTATGTATATACTATAATCAAGTGTTTGTTACTAAAATTCTTTACATATTTATTCATACACATCCACCACTCGCATGTTGTTGTTTTTATTGCAGTGTTGTAAGTAGCAAAGTGCGCCAAAAGTAGGTCGCCCAATCGATTTGCTGCAAAATGATGTGGAAACAATGATAAAAATCTTCTAACAGCAAATAAAACATTGCTTGATTTTTGTTGTTTTTTTTTTTTTGTTTTTATTTTTATGTGGTGTGGCTGGCAGGCATAGACAAATAATACCGAAATGCAATGATGTGGAAAGTGAAGGTCGGCAATTTAAATTGAAATACATATACGCAAACGTAAATTGCACTTAAAGTGTTGAATTTAATAACAAATGTATATATTTACTCAGTTGCGGGCGTATGCCGCTGATATTGATATCATATTTTTTTCGAGTAGAATTTCCATATGGCAACGCTGCAATATTTTTATTAAAATTTACAAATAGAAGTGCTTACAATAATATTAATTCATAAATATTTCCAAAATTTTAAATTTGTTTTATTCGAAAAATTTTTGTGTGGCAACTCTACACATTTTTTTTTTTTAATTTTACCTGCTATAGTTCACCGAGTGGAAAACCATACTTTATATACAAAATTTTGGATTCCTTTTATCTTGAAATTTTGTAAATGGCAACTCTATAATTTTTTAACCAAGTAGAAACACTTAGAAAATTCAAAAATTTAATATAATTTCGCTTAAATTGAAATTTTTTTTTTGAAAATTTTCATATCATACAATATTTTTTATTAAATTTTACATAATATTTTTTACCAAGTAGAAGAACATATGTACATACATACATATGTACATCAATTTTAATGAGAAAAAAATTTTGAATCTTGAAATATTTTTGTGCCGAAAATTTTTATCTGGCAACTCCATAATTTTTTTATACAAATTTCCATAGAACTTTCTACCAAGTCAAAGCACATA
The DNA here is from genome assembly GCF_023373825.1 of Bactrocera dorsalis. Lineage (NCBI taxonomy): Eukaryota > Metazoa > Arthropoda > Insecta > Diptera > Tephritidae > Bactrocera > Bactrocera dorsalis. The sequence goes on along the minus strand of NC_064307.1, from coordinate 66,728,939 downwards.
CTTTGATTTTTTATCAGTAAAAGTTGCAACTATCGAAATTTATGTTTTTGAAACTTTTCATGTGGCAACACTATAATATTATTATTTTTTAAGTAACATAAAATTTTTTTTACTAAGAAGAAGCACATACATACATACATACATTAATTTTTATCAGCATAATCGGAACTTTTAACTATCCGAAAAATTTTATATGGCAACCCTACAAAATTTTTAATAATATTTTTGCTACATGGAAGCACATACATACATATATGTATGTACATAGTTTTGATCAATTTAAAAACTTTGAAATTTTTTATTTCGAAAATTTTGATATGGCAACCCTAAACTATTTTTTTTATGTAAATTAATATAATATTTTTTTACCAAGTAGAAGATCACACGTTAATTTTAATCAATAAAAATTTTATTTTTTCTAAAATTTTCATATGGCAACTCCATAAAATTTTACATAATACCTTTCGCCAAATATAAACATATAGATAATTTTAAACAGTAACAAATTTAAAAATTGAAAAATTTTTTATTTTTAAAATTTTTTATTTCGAACTTTTTTATATGGCAACCCTAAAATATTTTTTAATATACTTTTACTAGTTATACTTACTTTCAGTTGTATTTATGTTATATTTTTCTTTTCAATTTTGTCGTCAGCCTCTCGACCGCTTACTCTGCATACAGCACCCCCTCCCACCGCGCAAAAGCAATACGCACTTCATAATGCTTGATCATCAATAGGTAACAAATGTACTTTTAATATTTTCGCTAATATGCCAGCGGAGTGTCCCAGCTGCAGGATGCGAAGTGTTAATTTACCACCACCGAAAGCAATACTGCTAGTTCTGCTTTGCTGGATAGGCATAACTGCAGGCGCCACACCATTGTTTGCACACATTTATAATAAGCGCTTAAATGTGATACAAAAACATACGTATGAATGTGTGTGTGCAGCTACAATATAAAAAGACAATATTTCAAATAATTTACGTACATTTGAGACCCATTAAAAGGCGGAAAATTGCAAGCGTGTAAACGGAAATGAAAAAAGTAGTGCAATAACTACGGACGGACGGGCAGAGGTAGATTTGAGACAGCGGTGAGGGTGACTTAAGCGATTATGAGAGACACAAAATAAGCAGACGGACAGACACAGTTTGAATAACTGACGCAGCCGGGAAACTGATGCAGCGCAGCCGAGCGGCCGAGCATTATATACGCCAGCGCAGTCGAGAAGAGGCGGCAAACACTGCAAGTGCACGGTGTGAGTTCATCAGCTCAGCTTGAGCGCTGCTGCTGAGACGGTAAACACAAATAAACGCTTCATATTTGTCATAATTTATGAGGGAGTTGGGACACAGCCGAAATCAAGCGCACACACATACATGTATATATGCTTGTCAGTATGTATATTCTGCACGTTCGCCTCCAGCACCGCGTTGGGACTCAGCTGTGCGTCGCTAAACAATATTTTCACTCATAAAAAATAATAAAAATGTTGATGAAAACAGAGAAGCGTTGCATTACACAGCGCGCTGTCCTTTTGTCGCTTCCCCCGCTCATTTGCTGCACTGTGTTCGCGCCGGATTAGCTTTGTTAAAGCGTTTATTTTGATTTTTTTGTTACTTCGTACGCCTGAAACCAATATAGCAACATAGCTCGCGCCAAAGGACAATTGAGTGCAGCACTTGCCACGGTGTTGGCTGCGAGTGTATAGGTGGCTGTCTATTGATGAAGCGTTTGGCCGTTTGGCGACTTAGCGCCAGCTCAATTTGTCAATGCCACGGTTCTTTTTTTTTGCAAAGGACACATAATATTTCCTTTATTTTTTCAACGTGTTAGACATACTTGTATACACATACATATACATATAAACATATTTTTTAATATATATTTCTATGGCATATGCGCATCCTCAGCAAAGCGTTGGTGTGTTATTGATTTCTTTTTGCTTGCGTGTTAGTGTACCTTACGCGTGTGTAGGCCTATACGCGCCTGCTTTTATGCTTCACTTTTTTATTGTGCACTGTTGCCGTGTAAATGGAATCATAAATTTTATATCCTTACACTTTATGAGCTGTTGAATAAGGTAATTGGAATCTTTGTAATAGACAATCGAAATTTGTCGTAAAATAATGGTGCACGAGTGTTTTTATATTGAAAAAATAGGAGAATATGTTGTTTATGAGTAAAAAGAATGAAAGCTTTAATTTTTTTGAAAAAAAATTATTAAAACAAAAATTTTTAAATATTTTAAAATATGAAAACAAAATTAAAAAACTAGTTTTAGAAAAAAAATTTAAAAATATAAATAAAGATTTCATAATAATTAGAAAAAATATCCAAAATAATAATTGAAAAAAAAATATTTTTAGAAAAAATATCAAAAATATTATTTAGAAAAAAACTATCAAAAATATTATTTAGAAAAAAATAAAAAATAAATATTTTTTAGAAAAAAAATTGAAATATTTTTTAGAAAAAAATTAAAAAATATTTTTTAGAAAAACAATTTAAAATTCTTTTCTAGAAAAAATACAAAAATATTTTTTAGAAAAACAATTTAAAATTATTTTTTAGAAAACATGCAAAAATATTTGTTTAATATATAAAAAACGCAAAATTTGAAAAAAGGAAAAGATTCTTAACCTTTCACTACAAAATATTTCATACAAGAACTTTACTTTAATCATTCAATTTGTAATAGACAATAGAAATTAGTCGTTCGAATATTTTTTTGTAGATTATACCGTTAACAGCCTGTACATAGTATATGCCGAATTCAGTGATGATATCTCATCAAATAAAAAAGTTTTGCATACAAAAGCTTGATTTTGAACGTTCAGTTTGTATGACAGCTGTCCGATCTGAGCCATTTCTTCTGAGATTATACCGTTATTTTTAGGACTAAAGTGTGCCAAATTTCGTGAAGATATCTAGTCAAATAAAAATGATTTTCTTACAAGGATCTGATTTTCAGCGGTCAGTTTATATGACAGCTGTATGAAATAAAGCTCCGATAACGGTGATTCCAACAAATGAGTAGCAACTTAGGAAGGTAAGAACGTGTGCAAAATTTCAGATCGATATCTCGAAAACTTCTAGCTCTAAAGTTCATGTATAAATCGAGATGAGTCGAAATCTGTTTGTCATGCTGATTATTTGTATAAATATTTTTCTTTTTTCTACTTTGCTACTATTATTTAACGCATTTATTAACCCCTTTTCCCATCATAAATTAATTATCTATTAAAGTTTCTAGTATACAGGCATCGTATAATAATCCTTCGGCGGCGTTTTAATTGCAATTGCAACCGCAGCAAATCCATTAATGTTTATCTTTTCACTGCAATAATTATGGTTTTATTTACTTGTGATTTCGCGCAAAAGTGCTGATAATAAAATTCAATTAAATCGCATAATAATAATATTAATAAAGACTGTTTATTATTTCACAGCCATATTTGTTTGTTTAAGCCGAGTTGTTTGCATTTCTTTCGTTGTTGGACAACAACGCTTTGATTGACTTTCCCACCTGTAACGAACGGCAGCCAGATAAAAACACATACATATTTTCACACCTACACATACACACAGACACACATGTATATAAACATAAATAGCGCCGCGGTTATTGGAGGCCTTTTAACACCCTGACGACCTGACGCTTGTACGGATTTCGCGCACGCGTCGGCACGTGCTGACCACTGTGCACGCAGACATATACTTATATGAAGCATGAAATACATATTTGTATATGTGTGCGTGTGTGTGTGCTGCTTAATCTCGTTGCAAAAATGCAATTAATTGCCTTGCAATAAATATGAAGTGCAATGCGCTTGGGGAAAATGTGAAAAAAGCAACAACTATCATGCGTGCGTATGTGTGTTTGACTGCGTGCGGCTGTCTGTGTGCGCGGTGTTCATCAAGCAAGCCGATAATTTGCATTTTACGCCAAACTGTCCGTATAATTGCATGTTTGCATTGCAAATTTCATTGCAGGCTAATTAATTATAGCACACATACAAACATAAACCCACACACACATTGACGCGCAGTTAAATAGTTATATTTAAATTATTGTGTTGGCAATTCAATCAGTTTAAGCGCTGAAATGTGACACGCAGCTAGGGGATTATGACTGCCGCCGCAAAAGTCTGTGGCACAAGCTCAACAGACTTTATTGAACATGGAAAATGATTGAACAAGGCAATAATTTATTAAACATACATACATAGAGAGACTACTCTATGGTTCTTGGTAAGCTGAAAAGTATATTCTTCGATAAAGTCAACGTTGGTAAAATACTTGCTTTTTAAATCAAATTTTGTTGCTTTGATTTGAAAATACAATTTTTCGAAGTGGAGTTGCCATCTTTAAATAAAAGATTAATAGTTTTTAGATATCACTTATAACCAATATTTGTAATGAACAATTTAAAAAATAATCTTTTAAAGGTTAATAAAATTTTTTACATTTCAAAAATTTTTTATAAAAGACCTTTTTATTAGAAGCATAACTTGTTAATTTTTATAAAATTATTATTTTTTAATTTTGCGTATTTCCTACATTTTAGACAAAACTATTTAATAATTTTCGAAAAAATAGAGTTGCCACCTTTTCTCAAAAACAAAAATTAGTATAATTTTGCGTAATTCCTACAATTTATAAAAAAATATTTCATATTTTTTGAAAAAAATGGAGTTGCCACCTTTTCTCAAAAATAAATATCAGTGGCATTTCGACAATATATGAAAAAATGCTTTGCGGAATTCTAAAATGTTTATTTTTTTGAAATGAGGTTTTTTGAAGAAAGAGTTATTGAAAAATTATACATTCTGTAATTAATAAAAGCCCAATCGATAGCAGCTAAATTGAATGCATTTTTTTAATATTTTATCATTTTTTTTTTAATTTTTCTAATATTATTTTTTTCCAAAAATTTGAGTTTTAAAAATTTTTTATGCGAAATTTTTTTTATAAATTTTAGATTTATATATATCTTTTTTTTAATAAAAAATTACTAAAAAAGATTAAACTTTAGACAAATTTACTAAAATTTATAAATTGTTTGAAACAAATTTTTTTGAAAATTTTCTTTCTCAATACTTTGTTCAAAATTTTTAATTTTAATTTTTTCCAAATCTCAAAAATTCAAAATCTATTGAGAAATTTGCTAAAATTTATTAATTGTTTAAAAACAATTTCTTTTTCAAAATTTTCAACTTTCTAAATACTTTATTCAAATTTTTTGAATTTTTTTCAGAAAATATTTTTTTTTCAAAAAACATAAAAATTATATTCTATAAAATTAAATAAATGAAAATAATATAAAAAATAAATATTTTTTCATTTAAAATTTTTTCCCGGAATTATTTTTTTCATGTAAAATATTTTTTTCCAGAAAATATTTTTTTTTTTGGAATTTTTTTTACATTTCTCCTCAGAGTTATTCGCCAATTAACGTAAGGTATACAGCAAATTTTCGCTTAATCCAATTATAAACTCAAAAAACCGTTGAAATGCAACATGCATGTAGCACTGAAATATACTCAACCCTCTCCTCCACTCGCCCAATTAACCTGCGTGCTCCATAAAAGATGTAAACAATAAAGAAATTCATTTATTTCATTAATCCACAAAAAAGCACCAATTCAATTACTCCAGTCTCAAAGCAATCCAATTAAAAATTTAACAAACTTCGCATGTGGCAAGCCACGAACGCCTCGTTTCCTTTACAATTCACACAATTAAATTTAAAACATTTACGATATGCAATGCACCGTTAAAACAGCCGAGCAACATAAGCCATAAACCATAAACCATAAGCTTGAAGTGCCTCGTGCAAATGAGCGAACACGAAGAGCGAACATATGCAAGTGGCAGTGGAAAATGTTCACATGTCGTTTGCTGAAATGATTTTTATCTTTTTATTAGTCATGTTGGTGATAATAAAATTTGCGAAAATTATAATGAAAGTGTAACACGTAAACCTAATAAAATTTTCAAATGCCGCATTAAATGGGCCAATCGGAGAGAATGGCGTGTGTGAAAGCGCAGCGCTGCACGTTAGGGAGGCAAATAATTGAAAAAGCGACAAGGAATGCACACATTTATAAACACATACATATGTATGAATATAAGGTTCATACATATTTATGTATGTATGTATGTATATTAGGGTGAGTCAGAAAAAAATTGATGTATTGAAAAATATAAAAAAATGGAAATTAAAAAAACTATGTATAAATAAAAATGTTATAAAAAATTAATATAAAAAAATTTACAACTTTTAAAATTACAACAAATATTTAAAAAATTCTTAAAAAATCCTTTACGCCATAAACAAACAAAAATTTAATAAAAAGTGTTATTTCAAAAAATTGTTTAAGTAATTTTTAATAAAAAAAATAGAAAATATAAAAAAATATTAAAAATGAAAACCAAAAACTTATTGAAATAAAAAATAAAATAATAAAATTTTATTAAAGAAATAAATAGAAAACAAAATTTTAAAACTAAATTAAATTAAATTAAGAAATATAAAAGAAATAGAAATAGATATAAATAAAAAAAAAAAAATAAAAAATACATATAAACATAAAAAAATTAGAATAAAGTCTAAAAGAAAAACTTGAAATATGAAAAAGAAAATAAAAAATTATAAAAATATTAAAAATAAAATAAAATAAAAAATAAAATGTAAATAAAAAATTTTAATGAAGAAAAATAAAATAATTTAGAAAAATTGTATAACATGAAATCAAAAATTGTACAATATTTACAAACAACTACATAAAAAAATAAAAAAAACTCTTAAAACATAAAAAATAATAATAATAATTTATTTAAAAGCTCTTAAAAAATATATAAAAACATAAAAAATATTGAATAAAATATTTTACAAATTTAAAAGAAAAAAGTGAAAAATAAAAATGGAGTCAAGCCAATGAAAAAAATAAATAAATTAGAAAATGTTTTAAAACATGAAATAAATAAAAAAAAATAAAAAAAATGGAAATAAAAAAAATCGAAATTAAAACAAATTAAAAAATTCTTAAAAACCACTTAAAAAAAACCACAATTTAAAGAAAAAAGTGAAGAATGAAAAATGCATTCAAGTTAAAATATTATAAAAATTAAAAAAAAAAATAAAAAAAATATATTGTTTTTATATTTAATACTACAAAAAAAATTAAAGGAATAATCTGTACGGAAATTTCTAACTAGAAGTCATGAAAAACCCCTATTTTTTAGAGTACCAACATAAAAAAGGACTCAACCACCCTAATGTATAAGCTTATAAACCAATAAAAAATAATTAATTTTAAAAATAATCTATTTTTTTACCCACTCTAATATATAGGCTTATACACCCACAACAATAATCTATTTGTTTTTTTTAATCCACCCAAATGTATAGGCTTATGCACCCATAAAAATAATTAATTTTTTTTTTACCCACCCTAATGCGTAAGCATACGCATCCACAGGCTACGCTAAAATTTTGAGCTTATGCTCGCTTTCATACGCTCAAAGTAATTTACTCGCTTATCTGGGAACGTGCTTTAAGTCCATCCTTTGGCATGGTCGTGTACTAAAAATTGTTTTTCTAAATGCTAGACATACGATGTCTTCGCAATAAACCCTTTGGACGTCACATGAGTCTAATTTTCGCCCATTTGCTGCTTTGTAGTGTGTACTATATAATTAAGATGCTGCGCCTTTAACCTTCTTTAATTGAAACATTGCTGACGCACATTTTACTAAATATCATTATTATGCTCGGCAATTAGCTTTGACATTATGCTGAGTGTAAGTGTATGTGGATATGTACATACATATATATAAAGTTGGTATATGTGGATAAAACATAAGCTTCCTCTAAATATGAATATTTATAGCTACTATAAACATATTTTTAATCGCTGGCGAATCCTTTCCTACTCATCCATACATACATACATACATACATAGTACATACACGTTTCAATATGTTATGTAATTATATCTTGATATATGTATGTATGCCTTTATGAATCGCGAAGCGCTTAAAAACTGTTGCTGTAGCAGGAACTGGAAGCATTTATTGCACGCACTTAAGTCGTTTTACCTTTTCAATCGCATTTACATAACTCATACGCACCCTCAAGCCTCCTTAGTCAACGCATTATGCTCGCATGTGTGTTTATTTGTAAGTTCGTAGGTTGGGTCTTTGTTTGTGCGCCAACCATTTTAATGAGCCCTTTCAAATGTGGGTCGAATTTTTTGCTGTGCAGATTTTTGTGTGTTTGTTGTTGTTTTTTATTGTTACTTGCGCGTATACCTTTTGGAATTTTAATTAATTGCGCGGTCTGGCTCCACCTCAGCTCAGCGCTTGGCTGGATTTTGATTGCTACATGTAAGCGAAAGGATTAAATCGCATTCCTCCGCGCATACAATGAGCTCTTGCTGCGTAATTATATACTGGCATCATATATGTGTAGCTGCAGCGCACGCTTCATACCCTGATTAGGGTATATTAAGTTTGGTTGATCAAAATCAAGCCTTTGTTTGGAAAACTTTTATATTTGACGAGATATCCTGACGAAATTAACCACGAATTATTTCTCAAGCCTGCGTTACAATCTCAGAAGAAATTGTTCAGATCGGATCACTATAGCATATAGCTGTCATACAAACTGAAGTCTCAAAATCGAGTCTTTGTATGGAAAACTTTTTCATTTTGCAATATATCTACATGAAATTTGACACATATTATTTTTCAAAGCATCGCTACAATCTTTGAAGAAATAATTCAGATCGGACCACTATAGCATATAGCTGTCATACAAACTGAACGCTCAAAATCAAATCTTTGTATGGAAAACTTTTTTATTTGTCAACATGTCATCACGAAATTTGGCACGACTTATTGTCCAAAGTAACGGCATAATATCAGAAGAAATTGTTCAGATCGGACCACTATAGCATATAGCAGCCATACAAACTACTTGAACAAAATCAAGTTTAATACCTTTTTATATCTTTTATGCTAAATATAAAAAAATGCACCTATGAAGGGTATTTCAACTTCCGTGCAGCCGCACTTAAACCTTTTTCCATTTTTTTATTATATTCTGGTATAATTGCTGGTAAAGTCTATATTGCTCATAATAAACTTTATTGCTTTAATGAAGTGGAAAAAATATGAAGTGGAAGCATGTGTGCTCTCAACATGGTACTATAGAAGGTTTTGGACAGGTTTTCACTGTGAGCTGCAGTAAAATATGAAACCGTCGTAAGAAATACGCGTAATTCTCTCTACCATACAAACCAAAGGAGCGCATGTTGACTTCTTGTGAGACTTCCACTAAACTGTTGGGCCTCAAACCAGCTCAGCAGGCGTTCATCAACCCAGAAACTGTGCAATTGCAAGGTACTTCTGACCTAGTAAACATCGGAAGAAGACTAGAGAGCTCTTCGCTCTCATCAATGCAAAGCACTTTGGATATCATACTTTTGGACGTCCAAGGGAACTGCGAACTCTTAACTTTTACCAAGATCCACCTTTCACTGGTTATAGAAGTTCTAACTGCGCGCTGTCGGGACTCATGCGATTGAACATCACAACGGTTGCCGGCTACCTCAGCTGTTTGGAAGAGGATGAGATAGAATCTTCTCAACACTTCCTCCTCAAATGTTCTACTTTTGCCAGATCAAGTCATTATAATTTTCGAAAAATTCACTACACTTACTATAAATTACTGTTTTCCAATCGCTCTCCAACATATATCCAAAAATTTCGTGCAATCCATTTAGCATTCAACTTTCAAAACATTTCCAATATTGTCGTGTCGGTGCGCACTTTAAAGCCCATGTTTACAAGCTACTTAAAAACTTTTCGAAATTTTCACAAAGTCATTATTTCATTATAAATTTTATTATGCGAAATTTCACAGAGCGCAAGCGGAACGGATGGCGGTGTAAAAGACACGTCTAAATCTACAAATGTACCGCCGTTGTTGTTGCAAGTCGGCAAGCCAAGCAACAAGGCAATGCGTGTAGAAACTTTGTCGTTTGTTTTGTCATTTATTAATTGTTTATAAATGCCTGGCACAGCTGCTAATTTACGCGGAGTGGCGGGTCAGGCGAACTACGGCAGCTAACATACAGAGTTGAGGTGTTTGTAGCCGTCGAAATTGTTTGTTTGTGTCACCAAAATCTCAATTTCTTGGAGGGTTGAGACTTGAGCACACAGAGGCGACACTGCGCCAGCGATGGACGGACAATGAAGTTGCAAACAAGTTTTCAAGCGCTCAGCGCCTTGAAGCTGTGTTGTGGTACAATGTGTTGTGCTGGAAGACAACGAAACTGGTTGAGACACATTTTGTTAGCGCCGCAAGTCCAAGTCTGATATGCTAATGAGGTGAAAGACAGCCATTTTAAAATTATGACAATTAAGTGGAAATGGCAACGAACGCCAGATTTTAATGGTGTTTTTATGTAACATTAATGGCTGATTGCCTGCCTCAAAGCCGAATTGTTTAAAGTTGATGATTTGTTTATAAGATTTTTATTACTTGTTAGTATACACTTGGCCAAACAGGGTCTCGGCTTTTGTTTTGTTTGTTTTGTTCGAGAGTTGGCGGTGTAGAATATTATGAAAAAATAAAATAAAATCGTTAGAATTTTTTATTGCTTAAAAAGAGCTTTGGACCTTGTGGTTTTTCATACCAAGACTGGGTTTTTAACGATGAATTTGTATGGCAGCTATACGCTATAGTAATTCGATCTGAACAATTTCTTCGGAGATTATATAATTACTTATGAGAAACAGTTTTGCCAAATTTTGTAAAGATATCTCGCTAAATGCAAAAGTTTTTCATACAAGAACTTGGTTTTGATCGCTCAGTTTGTATGGCAGCTATATGATATAGTAGTCTGATCTAAGAAATTTCTTCAAGATTTATATTATTTTTCTTAGGCAATAATTCACGCCAAATTTTGTAAGAATTTTTTGACAAATACAGAAGTTTTTCATAGTAGGACAGGTATTTGATCATTCAGTTTGTATTACAACTATATGATATAGTAATTCAATCCGAACAATTTCTGCAGAGATTATAGAGTTACTACGAAAAATAACACGTGCAACGTTTCGTGACGATATCTTCTCAAACTACCAAATTTTCTATACCAGGTCTTGAGTTGAATAGGCCAGTTTGTTTGGCAGCTATATCGTATAGTGGTCCAATTTAAGCCATTTCTTCGGAGATTGTAACATTACTCTAGACAATGATCGAGATCAAATTTTGTAAAGATACCTTTTCAAATTAAAAAGTTTTTCATACAAGAACTGGATTTTTATAGTTAAATTTATATGGCAACTATAGTAGTCCGATCTGAACAATTTCTTCAGAGATTGTATAATTTTTTTAGGCAATAATTCAGGCAAAATTTTATAAAGATATCTCGACAAATAATGAAATTTTCCATAAAAGGACACGTATTTCATCGTTGAGTTTGTATGGCAACTATATGCTATAGTAGTCCAATACGAACAATTTCTGCAGAGATTATAGAGTTGCTATGAGAAATAACACGTGTAAAGTTTTGTGATGATATCTCTTCAAACTAACAAGTTTTCTATACCAGGAGCTTGAGTTGGATCGGTCAGTTTGTATGGCAGCTATATGCTATAGTAGGCCAATCTGAACAATTTCTTCGCATATTGTAGCAATATGTTTGGTCATGATCTACACTAAAGTTTGTGAAGATACCACGTGAAATGCAAAAGTTTTTCATACAAGCACATGTTTCCAATCGTTCAGTTTATATGGCAGCTATATGCTAAAGTGGTCCAATAACGGTGGTACCGACAAATAAACATCTTCCTTGAGAAAAAATATCGTGTGAAAATTTTCAGCTGAATATCTCAAAAACTAACACTTCCTTCGAATTTATACAGACTGAAGGTCAAAGAGATCGACATGCCTAACTCGTTTCAGCTCTTCATTTATATCATATATAATTTTGCAGGGTCTCCAACCTTTCCTTCTGTGTGGTAGAAACGCCCTGACAACAAGTGTGTGCCCCTCTTGCTATCGCCAGTCACAAAATTTATCGAAAATCCATAAAAATAAATTTCCTTCTTTTTGTCAGCTCTAACCTAAAATAATAATTGCATACTAATTAGGCATTTACAGTAAAAAATTACATGCAGTAAATCGAATCAATGCAAATGGCGCCCACACACACATACACATGCACAAACAGAGCCACATTCGACGACCAGAAATGACAACACAGGCAATTACAGGCAACAACTCGCATAATGAGCCCCAAAGGCAGGGCTAGCAATTGGAGCCAATTGCCCAGCAATCCGGACATTTAGTGCCGCCCAATGGCCATCAAATTAACAAACGCAAATTGTCCGCAAATTAATTACGTTGCTCGCATAGAGAATAAACATTTTGGCTACAGAGCCGAGTGAACACTAACATATAAATAAATATTTACAACAAACGAAATTACAACAAATTAAGTATATAATGTATGCCTGTGCCGCAGTAATTTGTAAAAGCGCCCTCTGGCGTCATTTTCATTTTCATTTTCATGAACACAACATGAGAATCAATTAGCCAAACAGGCGAGTTACAAATCCGCACGGCGCAGCGCAGCAAACTCTTCTGTCAAAGCAGGTGGTGTGGCGGTTGAGTGCTGTAAGCCCACTTTTATGCGAGTGTAAGCCAATAAAACGAGTATAAATAAAACGCCCGTCGTGCCTTTGTCGTGGCCACACCGACCACCGGCTCATGCCCGGACCGCGCGTTGCACGTACATAAATCCAACGACCTGTGCGGCTCCCTGGTGTGGGTTGAAAGGCAATCATTACAAGTGGGCTCTAAGTGCCAGCGCTACCTTGTTGGCAAGTGTCAATGTGTATGTGTGTGTGTGTGTCCGGTTGGTGGTGGCAATCACCCACAATGCCGCAACCAAATCTCAAAGGTCTGCTTTAGTTGCCTTACAACGGCGCTAAACCGCACTCATAAAGCTGTGACAACGGGGGTTGTGCTCCGCAACTAGTTGACGGCCCGGACGTACTCATGCCAGCGACTCTTTCTACCGTGCTTTCGGCCAATTAATGTCACCCCATTATTAAATGATCCCTAATTATGTGAAATGATTTTAGTTGGGAGTAAATGCTCAACACAGTTATTTAAATTGCTGCGCAGAGGGTTGCGTTGAGCTGGCGTGGGGCTGGATATCTTTTATGGCTCAAGTATTTATGTACGGCTTCCGATTTCTTTCTTATTGTTGACATTTAAATAAAACTAGTTTTATGACTGTGGTGTGAGGTGGTATAGTTATAACTAAGGGGTTCAGTCGTCTAGGTTAGATTAAAATATTAATAGAAGCGCTAAAACTTATTGAATATACCTTGTATGGAGCTAACGGACAAAGAGTTCTAAAGTGCGTGTGTAAGGGATGCTATCAATGTACAAGGCTTGTATGTTAGTCTGACCAACTTTTACACAACACCTAGCTGTAGAAGCTCCTAAACGACTGTCTTTGCTTTCCTTAGACTACTGAAGACTATGGACTTTACCTTCTAACCGAAATCTCTTAGTTGTCTGAGTAATAACGACACCGCCTACAATTTGCTGCGGTCTTAACTCACTCGGAGTCTTGACTAAACGACTTTGTCGTCTTTTCCGGTAAACTACTGAAGATTGCGGGGTCTAATGAAACCTTGAACCGAAATCTCTTGGATATCTCAGTTGCTGCCCACAGTTTTCTTCGGTCTTAACTTGCTCCAAGACTGCGACATCCATAGTTATACACTGAATGGAGTGTACTATAATAAGTTTTCCACGAAGTTCGTAATGCAGGAAACGTCGGAGACTCTATAAAATACATATATACAAGATCAGCATGACGAGTTGAGTCAAATCACCCATGCCTGTCTATCTATCCCTACTTCCGTCCGTCCGTTTCTCTGTATATGCAGACTAATCCCTCAGTTTTTGAGATCTAAAATTCTGTACACGTTCATTTTTTTCCAAGGATCTACACATTTGTCGGAGCCACTCATAATGGATCACTATAGCATATACATACATAGGTGTCATACAATCTGGCCGATACAAATCATATCCTTGTACGAAAAACTTTTTTGTTTGTTGAGATATGTTCACAAAATTTGGTATATAATAATCTTCAATCGAACAGTATTATATTTGAAGAAATTGCTCAGATCGGACACGTATAGCCTATAGCTGTCATACGAACTGAACGATGCAAAGTATGTCCTTATATAGAAAACTTTTTTATTTTAGGAGTTATCGGCATGAAACTTCGAAATAAATATTGTTCAAGATACATAACCAATCTATGAAGAAATCGTTTAAATAGGACTACTATAGCATATAGCTGCCATACAAACTGAACGATCAAAATTACACTCTTATATGGAAAACTTTTTCTATTGAAAAGATATCTTCACGAAATTCGGCACATATTACTTTTTGATATAACGGTAGAATCTCTGAAAAAATTACTCGAATCGGACAACTATAGTATATAGCTGCCATACAATCTGAACTATCAATAATAAGTTCATGTATGAGAAACTATTTTATTTGCTGAGATATCCTCACGAAATTTGGCATGGCTTACTTTCCAAGACAGCGCTATAATTTTCGAAAAAAATTTTCAGATCGAACCACTATAACCTATAGCTGTCATATAAACCGACCAATGAAAATCAAGCTTTTGTACGAAAAACTTGCTTATTTGAGAGGATATCTTCACGAAATTTGATACAAGTTATTACTAAAGGCTTTGATACGATATGCGAAGATATCTTTCAGATCGAACTACTATAGCATATAGCTGTCATACGACCGACCAAAAAAATACAGCTATTGTATGAAAACTTTTGTATTTGTGAAGGTTACTATAGTTTCGGTGCAACCGAAGTTAACGGTTTTCCTTTTTTTGGAATAATATTTGTCCAAATTCTATCTAGAAAACTATTTTCCTCCGGTATTAACTCACAAAGTTAGCTTGCGCCACTTTTTTCTAAATATTAGTCATTTATATACATACATATGTATGTATGACTCTCTCAAAAACCCCTTATCTTAATATAACAAGTTCGGCTACAATACAACGCCAGCCTATGCAGAAGGTTAAATTTAACTTAATATAAGCTAAAAATTGTTATTTTCTTCCATTTCCTAGTGTCGGCGAGTCTCTCACAGGCGCATCAGCACCATCAAAGCAACGACAAGGATGGCAAGAAGAAGCACACCCGCCCAACATTCAGTGGTCAGCAAATTTTCGCGCTGGAAAAGACATTCGAACAGACCAAATATCTGGCCGGACCAGAACGGGCGAAACTCGCCTATGCCTTAGGGATGACCGAATCGCAAGTGAAGGTGAGTGAATACATACATATACTATATATAAAATGTATATATGTATGTTATATACATATTCATTGGACAAAGCTAAGCACTATTAAGCTTCATTCATGCTAAAAAGTATATAAAATGAAATATGAAAACTAGAAATGCAGCACCGTTGCTATCTAACAAGGCAGCACATTAAAGCATGCAAAACTTTTTTTAGTGTTTTTGTAAACGGTCGGTTCTGTTTTTTTCTTCTTATGAAGAAATGCAGTTTAAACATTTAAAAGAGATACGACACAGATAAAGCGAAATATTCAGCACCAAAAACGAAAAAAAATTTGAAATTCAGTATCCCAAGCAATGAAGGTGTACATACATACACATGTACTATCTCGTAAGCGCCTTTAAAAGTGGGCAAGGAAATGCAAGTGAAAAGGCAATACGTGAAAGGCGTTGAAAAATTTGCATTTTTATTGAAAGGCAAATCCGAGTGGATTTCGCTGGGTATAAAGCGAATGAAGTATGGCTCGCTAAAGTTTTGGCGTTTAGCGGCGGTTGGAGCAGGGGGTGGTGTATAATATTGTGCACACAGCGCACTCACACTCACTCGTATCGCACGTATTTGCCGTGAAAATGGCGGTCACAACAACCAACCGCCCACATACACGCTTGTATGTGCTTACTCGTGCCTCATAAGCCCCAGCGCCGCCGGCGAAGCTGCTGTGACTGGCTGTGGCTTCATCGTTTTCGAGCGCTTCATTTTGCGCTAACCTTTTATGTGCATTTTATTACATTTTTCATTTCTTCATTTTGTATTTTTTCCTTTTTTGCTGTTGTTGTTGGCTTTTTACATGGTATGCGGTTCGCCGTCGCTGTCGCCTGGGATTACGCGGGTCGCTGCGGCTGCTGCGGGTGCGCGCTTTATACGCGTAATACCGCATAATACGCGCCGCATGTCTAAGTTTGCTAAAGGTTTTTTGCTCAACTTTTGTTTTATTTTTATACCCTGCACAGCGTATCTTTAGTTTGTCACGAAGTTCGTAAGACTCAGTTGGAGAGCTCAGTTTTTGAGATATCGGTCTGAAATTTTGCACCGATTATTTTTCAATGCAACAATACAATCTCCCAAGAAATGGTTCAGATCCGACCACTAGAGCGTATAGCTGTCATACAAACTGAACGATCGGCATCAAGTGCTTGTAAGGAAAATTTTTCTATTTCAAGAGATATCTTGACGAAATTCAGTACTTATTATTTTTTTTAGAAAGCACTCAATTCACCAAGAAATAGTTCAGATCGAATCAATATGGCGTATAGCTGCCATACAAACTGAGCTATCAAAATGCAGTCCTTATATGAAAAACTTTCTTATTGGACGAGATATCTCCACAAAATTTAACATCAAGTTTTGTCCAAGGTAACGGTAAAATCTCCAGAGAAATTGTTGAGATCAGAGTACTATAACATATAGCTGCCATACAAACTGATTGATCAAACTCAAGACCTTATATGAAAAACTTGTTTATATGCCGAGATATCGTCTTGAATTTTTGCATATATTATTCTCCAAAATAGCGATACAATCTCCCAAGAAATATTTCAGATCGGACCCATATAGCCTATAGCTACCATACAAACTGAACTATTAAAATTCAGTGCTTGTATGAAGAACTTTTTTATTTCTTGAGATATCCTCACGAAATTTGGTATTTATTATTATCTAAAGTAACGGTATAATCTCCAGAGAAAGTATTCAGATCGGACCCATATAGCATATAGCTGCCATACAAACTGACCGCACAAAATGAAGTTTTTGTATGGCATCTTTAGTATTTGTAAAGGGTATTATACCCTCTTTGCAAGAAAAGTTAAGTTTATTTGTTGTTGTTGTATTTTTTTGTTTAAAATCTAAAATCCACGTAGACATTGCCGTCGCTTGCCACTTAATGTTGAAATCCACAAGCTTCGGCGACTGTATGCGCAGTTTAAAATGCTTCAATGGATTTCCATTTTTATTTCATTTTTTTTTTTATTTATTTCAAGGGGATATGTGTTGTCGCATTTTATACCGTTAAACACAAATCCTTTTGTCGTCAAATTTGTTGGGCATTATTGTGGGCATGTCAGTCGCTTTATAAATGTTGCTGATTTGTGGGACTTGTCAGAGATACTGGTGTGTATGTAGCACATTATGTATGTGTGTGTGTGTGTGTGTGACACACGTGCGCGAGGGCTTTTGTGCGCTTGAGCTGCTATTGTTGCATGTTGTTAGTTGTTGGTGTTGTTGGCGGTAACTATTTGCAGACTTTTTCTTGTTCGCCACCGCGCGTGTACCGTTATTTAAATTAGTCCTAATCCGCGCATTTAATTGGTCCGGCTTTCGCTGCCGTTGGGACATACAAATACATACGTACATATGTATATTCATATGTATATACATACATATTGGGTAGTAGAAAAAATCTTTTCGTATTTTGTCAATACAAGTGGTAGATGTCGTTGCAGTCGTATATAACATTTATATTTCATATAATCGAGCTGAAAACTCATACCGGATAACAGTAATATTGACTGCCTGCATTTACAACCTCAATTGCGCTGCAATTATGACATATCTTGCATGTGTAGGCGTTATTGTGCGAATATTTAGCGGCAATGTCATATATCCATACTTAAAGCGAAATTCCTAATAATTGTTGTATCCACAAATTGACATTTTTCTACGCAAATCAACGTTAATTGCAACGAGTGTAGGCGTTTTCTGCACTCAAAGCCGAAATCCAGCATTTCGAGCGCTGCAACATTAGTTTAGTTATACAGCATTAGGGTGCGGCCAATGCTGACAGGTTGTGTTTGGTTTGATATTATTTTCAAAAGTTGACAGGTAAATATAAGTTTAAAGCAATAAAAGTAAAATAACAAGAAAATATAAATAAATTGAATACAAAAGTTCGAAATTAATGGTAAAAACAGCGTATAAATTTTATATATTAAAATTTTTCCATACAAGGACATGTTTTTGAACGTTCAGGTTATATGGCAGCTATATGTTATAGTAGTCCACACAAGCATTTAATTTTCATCATCCGTCTGTATGATAGCTACATATATGATACAGTAGTTTGATCCGAACCATTTGTTTGGAGATTATAGAAATAGCTTGGATTATAAGCTATAGCCAATTTTGTGAAGATACTTCGACAAATAAAAGACTTTTCCATACAAGAACTTGCTACCGTTCTAGATCTGAAAAAATTTATGCGCATATGATATTTTTGCATCATAGGATAATTCATATCAAATTTCGTTAAAATATCTCTTGAAATAATAAAGTTTTCCATACAAAAACAGAATTCTGATCGTTCAGCTTGTATGACAGCTGTGTGCTATGACAGTCCGATATCAGCGCTTTCGACAAATGAGTTGCATGCTTGGGAAGAAAAGGTTGTGTAGAAACTTCAGTCAGATAGCTCAGAAACTGAGCGCCTGGTTTGCGTATACATCGACAGACCCTGGTTAGGGTATAATATTTGTCAATAAAATCGAGTTGATTTTAATGAATATAAGAATTAAAAAAAATATTGGTTAAAAAATTTATTAATAAAAAAAAAATAAATTAAAAAATAAAACTAAATAATAAATCATAAAATTTTAATAATTAAAAAAAATTAATTAAAACGGTTTTTATTAATTAAAAAAAAACATAAAAAATTTAAAAAAAAATTGTAATAATGAAAAACATTTATCGAAACATCTTTAATAAATATTTTTTTTTTTTAATTTAATTTTAATAATTGATGAAGTTAGACTTATTAAACAATTTTTGCCACCCAAGTCAAGTAGCTTCAAAAGTGTCTTAAAAATTGTGTAAAAGCTTATAACTGAAATTAAAATAAATGTTATTTATGTATATAAAAATTAATAAAATAATTTAAAAAATACTAATTTTTAAAATTTTTAATAATTAAAAAAAAATATCAAAAAAATTTAAAATTATATAGTAATAAAAAATTTAATTATAAAAAAATTTAGTTTAAAAATTTTCAATAATATTTATCAATAAAATTTAATTGATAATTTTGTTGTTTCCATATTTCACAAAAACTAGTTTTTAATATAAAAAAAAACTAAAAAAATTCATTTAAAAAATGTTTACAAAAATATTAATTGCGCCATTTTTGTCAAAATAATTTTATTATAAACTCAAATTCAACCAAAGTTCTTCATTATTTTTTTTTATTATCAAACACTAGGTGTCAGTAGTACAAGCAAAGCAAAATGTCATATTTTTCAAGCAAGCTTTGCACTGACGCGCTGTGCAGTGGCTAACGGCACTTTGTATATTCAAAACGTGCTCGAGAATTCATATCATCAACACAACTCCCGACAGTCATTAATAATAACAGCTAAAACAAGGCAAAAAGCTAGAAATGGCTCGTAATTATACATAAGAGAAACATATACACATAAGGCACATATATACAAGTACATACAAACATACTACTATATGAAATATACATAGATACATATTTGTTGTTGCGACAAAATCTCAGCTTTGGCATCAAATCACAACATTATGTCCACCATTATTTTCATTGTATGGCGCTTTGATGTCTAATAGCATTTGTTGTTTTTGTTTGTAACCAAACAACTGTTGTTCGTGTGTATGTGTGTGCGTGCGCTTACAAATGGTTTTAATTATGCTAACATGCAATTATTCTTGTCAAGATCATTTCTCATATTAAGAAAGGTCGCCACACAACCGTTAGTTGCATTGCTAGTGTGTATGTTGGTGGTGTTAGTAGTGAACTGTGCCAGCTACCGCCCACAAGGGGTCACTACATGTATATGTGTGTGTTGAAATGCTAAACACAGCTACCATTTGCACCCATACGCGCACGTTTTTGCTAGTTTTTTGTTGTATCACATTGTTTTTGGGCTGTCTGTAGTACGTACTACACATACAACTATATATGTGCGTGTGTATGTGTGTTCGTGTGCTCATCTCGCTGTCATATTAACTAATTTGCATATGCAAGCTGTCTATATCCGGGCAATAGCCGGCCGATTGATGTGCCCGATTGTTGTTGTTTTTGTTTTTGCCACAATTTGCATACTAACGCATGTGGCAGCATGATACCGTTACACAGGCCAGCCTGAAAGCATGCAAGCAATCTGAAATGCAAAAAAAAAAACTTTCATGAACATCCTTTGCCGTTTCAGCACTTTTTACAAGTGTGTTTGTGTGTGTGCGTGAGTCGATCTCATTGCTGCCCACGCGCTTATTCGCTTACTAATTGAATATGTATGAAGCGTCGCATTGCCATTAGGCAAGCATGGATAATAGATAAACTCACACATATGTATATGTATATGTATATATGTACATATATGAAGTTGTGTGTATGTAAGTGTACGGAGACCACTTGCCATTGCCGAATTCTTAATTTACAGGCGAATTGTTGCCATCGTCCTAACGCACTCATTATGTTGTGACACCCAAACTCGCTCGCATACATATACATACTTAACATATATGCATAGTATATGCTGAGTTGCTTGGCTGCAATGAGGTCCATTTGTCGTTGCAGTTGTCGCACTCAGCCCATCTTCGTCATTTGCTCGGCTCAACCGCTATGCTCATCCATGCTAGCCATTAAGCCATTCACTCAGCCATCCATCAGCGTACACGCACACATGCGCTCATACGTTTATGTATGTATACTCATACATATATACTCAGTTTTGTTGCGCTGCATACACTGGGAGCGCCGTCACTGTGCAACTGTCGCTTCGATTCAATTCCTCATAAAATCATAAACATTCGTGCTCCTCATTCTTCGGCCATTAATCATTTCCTCATCATAATCGCCAAATGTTTGCTGTTTTTGTTCGAGTGTTTGAGTGTATGTGTGCATTTGTGTCTCATTGCATTAGTGTTGTCATCTTTTAGGCGTGGAAGCACTGCGCTTTTCATGTAAACGTCTAAAAGTGTCAGATAACGGTAAAATTTATATGTAGTTGCTTATAGAAATGAGTTTGTATAATTTTTAATTAATAATTTTTAATTACTAAAATAAATTATTTAAAAATTTTAATTATTCAAATTAAAAAATTAAAAAAAAAAAATTAAAAAAATAATTTAAAAAATTTAAATGACTTTTTAAAAATAAAATTTAATTAAAATAATTAGTAAAAAAAATTTTTGTTAAAATATTAATTAAAACAAAATTATAAAAATTTTAAAAATTATAAAAATTATTTTGCCAATCACGTCAGGTAGCTTCAAAAAACCCTCAAGGACTAAATAACAATACATTTAATTTCGATTGACGCATAAATTAAGAAAATTAATTATTACTTAAATATAATTTATTATACCCCCAAAAAAGCTTTTAGCCAAATGTCAAATGCCATTATTGAAATGTAAGCCATTAAAAAATTACCATAATTAACAACAAAAGCGCAATTCTGATAACACGTTTTGTTGTTGTTGCTGCTTTTGAACTTAAAAATTACTTTCGAACTTATAATTTGCTATTCCTATAACGAATTACTTTATGTTCACATTTTCGTTTGTTTATGGCTTCCGCTCACCTCACGCTCTGTGTTCGGCCACAACAACAAGTAATAAAGGAAATCTGTTGCATTAATAGCTAATGAATGCCTATTATAAATTTCGGTTTAATTTGTTTCACAAGCAAAGTTTTCAAGCAATGATTGCGCTGTGGCACAGCTGAGCTTTAAAATTATATGGCAATCAGAGAATTTATTGTTTATCGACAGCCATTAACAGTTGAATATTACCGAGATTTAATGGATGTTTTGTGAGATGTGAAAAGCCATGAATTTAGGAGGGGGTTGAGAGTGAAAAAAAGTTGGAGAGTAAGAAGAATAAGCAAAGATTGTCAGTAATATGTAAAAGGTCTGCTGAATGCTTCTCTAATCGCTAAGGCTGCTTAAGAACAACGAAGCCCCAGGCGCTGATGGATTACCGGATGTACTGTTAACAGCCGGCGGCGAGAATATGACAAAAATATTCAGCTGCTAAGCTTGACTTCCTCGGATGAGTACTTGACCAATGACTGGAATATGAGCGTACTCTGCTCGGGCCACTAGAAGGGCTATCCGCTGTCAGATATCAGGATCACGATCGGCCTTCTCAACATTCCACATAAGGTCCTTTCAACAGTATTGTGTGTATGTTTCGGTTAGGTTTCACCAAGTGCCTTAGAACTCAGGTATTCAGGTGTTCAGTTACCTGATTTTTTAAATAAAAGTTTCGGTTAGGTATTTTTCACCTAAATTTTGAGGTTATGTAAAAAAGGTGTTCACACAAAATTTGTAGATCGTTTCATTACCTACCACCCTGCCATATAACTTTTTTCTATAGGACGCGTAGTTTTGCCAGTAAGCGAGACAAGCCATTTTGAACCCTTAAAAATTCAAACACGAGCATCACTTTCCTCTTTCCGTCTATAGTTGGCCAGTAAATTATTTATCTTTTAATTTTTGTTATTTTTTCAACCTTTTCTAATGGGTTACATTCAACTATACTTTTTTTGCTTTAAAAAATTATCCACTCTGCTCCACTTAGTGCTACTCAACTCAACTTAACTCAACCCGCTGCCATTCAATTAGGCATTTATCATATTTTACAACCAATTTTTCAGCTTAATAACGCCATGACCAAACTCCATGCTCCTTACGCTCGTAAAACTAACTTAACTGCGTTTTTATTTAGCAACAGCTAAGCCCGAA
The DNA here is from genome assembly GCF_023373825.1 of Bactrocera dorsalis. Taxonomy (NCBI): domain Eukaryota; kingdom Metazoa; phylum Arthropoda; class Insecta; order Diptera; family Tephritidae; genus Bactrocera; species Bactrocera dorsalis. Next base: position 66,705,780 of record NC_064307.1, on the reverse strand, counting down.
AAATTTATCTCTATCGCCTACTGAGCGACTTTCTGCTCAAAATTAGTCAACTGCTGTCAATCTTTACGATTTTTCCATGAAGTTTATTACTACCAAAACCGCAATAAATCAGTCAAAACACAACTGAGGTATTCTTTATTTGGTCGCATGTATGTGTTTATTGTATTTGTATATGTGTGCATTTGAATATGTGTGAATACATAACTAAAATGTATACTGTGTGAGAAAGAGTGTAGTTGCTCATATATGCAAATAACTCAACTTTTATATGCAGAGAACTCGTTTATTTTTACCTTTACATATATACTTGTGAATATAAATAAATTTACATACATATATGCTTGTGTATATAAATATCTCTGTATATGAGCTGGCATGCATCTATAAAATAAATTAATGGCTTTTATCGGGCAACATAACTTTTCGAAATATTTACTACAAGCCAGAGAATATACACACACTTGCATTCAAGCATAGTTTGGTATTTGTAGAAATAAACGGTGAAGGCTTAAGCTGAGCGCATAGTGGAAGATATAGAAGAAACAAAAAAAGCTATAATACCCTACACAGTTGCTATAATACCCTTCACAGTTGCATTTCTTAGCATAAAAGGGTGTAAAATGAACTTTAATTGATTTTTATAGGTCAGTTTGTATGGCAGCTATATGCTATAGTCAACCGATTTGAACAATTTCTTCGGTGATAGTACCGTTATTTTTGATAACTGTTCATGTAAAATTTTGTGAAAATATCTCATGAAATGAAAAAGTTTTTCATACAGAGACATGTATTTGATCAATCAGTTTGTATGGCAGCTATATGCTATAGTCATCCGATCTGAAATATTTCTTCGGAGATTATACTGTTACCTTTGATAATTCTTTGCAAAAAATGTTGCGCAAATATCTCGTGAAATGAAAGAGTTTCCGTACAAGGACATGTATTTGATCGTTCAGTTTGTATGGCAGCTATATGCCATAGTCATCCGATCTGAATAATTTCTTCGGAGATTGTATTAAGGTTTTAGAAAATAATACATGCTACATTTCATGAAGATATCTCGTGAAATGAAAGAGTTTTCCATACAAGGACATGTATTTTATCGTTCAGTTTGTATGGCAACTATATGCTAAGGTAGTCCGATCAGAATCATTTCTTCAGATAATATATCTACGCTTTAGAAAATAATCCAAGCCGAATTTCATGAAGATATCTCAACAAATAAAAAAGTTTTCCATACAAGGACATGCATTAGATCGTTATGGAAGGGAAATCTCAAGCGCTACATAACTTATATATATGATAATATACTATATATACATACATATGTATATGTTTTCATGCTACAAACGCGTAGGTGGTTTTTATCATATCCCGCTGTATCAGTTTATATTCGCAGCACAGCGGGGGTGCCCATATAAATTAAAAACTTTATTTGGACCTTTAGTGTCAAGCATCTTTGCTGGCGTGTTGCTTTCAAGCGAATTTGCATATCAGTGTGTACATTTATGTGTTCCCGTGTGTGATATCCTTTTATCAACCCATACACATACATACATACGAGCACAGCAAAAGTAACACCACCACCACTAAACCACCAACAAAAAACTGAATACCAAAAACAGCAACATTTTATTGGCAGCTCTCTGCCTGGCACTCGTACCACCTGGCGACATTCCGTCAGCCATTTCGCTTGTGTTGACTGATTTCTCGGCAGCTTTGGGCCCTTGCTGCTTTGCGACGCATGCGCTTTGCCACAATTTAAATGCCACCAAAACACGCACACCAACAATATTTTGACTTTATTTCTTACGCCTCTTAGCATAGCATGGCGGCCGTTGCCACCACTAACTCCACCACAGCCACTACAAGCCCGTCAACGCCGCCGAAAAGCCATAAAAATTTGAATACTTGACTTTTTGGTTTTATTGCACCCTTTATTTTTTTTGGTTTCGTGCGCTCGTCCGCTATTGTTGGCCATTTCGTTTATTCCAGGTATCCACCATGCCATGCATTTACAATTGAGTGCCAGCTAGACATGTGGTCCTGCGTCGCTTTGTTCGTTTGTTTTTTTGTGCATTGGTCATAAATCTATCGAAATTCGGTTGCTTGTTGCGGCTCAAATGGCAGCGCAGCGAATTGATTGCAGCCGGCGACAATGTTTGATTGACTTTGACATGTTGCTGTCATAAAATGCCTTGAACCGGTGCGTCGCTTGCGCAATTGAGTGCACAATTGGACATAAACCTGTTGTGTATGTGTATGTAAATTTTTGCTGGACACAGTATATGTGTATATATGTGAGATTTGAGTATATAACGCTTGTTTGTGTATATATTTATCTTTGTAGGCGGCCTTTGTCCATACAAGGACTGTATTTTGATAGATACATTTGTATGGTAGCTATATGTTATAGTAGTTCTATCTGCATTAAATCTTCGGAGTTTATGCTGCTGCTTTAGATAATAATCTATGCCAAATTTCGTGAAAATATCTCGTAAAATGAAAAAGTTTTTCATACAATGCCATGCCTTTAATCGTTCAGTTTGTATGACAGCTATATGCTATAGTGGTCCGATCTCAACAATTTTTTTGGAGATTATACCTTCGTCTAAGATAATGATCCAAATCAAATTTCGTTAAAATATCTCATGAAATAAAAAAGTTTTTCATACAAGTACATGCCTTTAACCGTTCAGTTTGCATGGCAGCTATATGCTATAGTGGTCCGATCTGAATAAATTCTTCGGCAAATATACCATTGTCTAAGATAATACTTCGGGCCAAGTTCTGTGGAAATATCTCATGAAATAAAAAAGTTTCCCATACAAAGCCTTGCTTTTAACCGTTCAGTTTGTAAGGCAGCTATATGCTATAGTAGTCCGATTTAAATAATTTCTACATATATTGTGTTGTTTCCTTAGATAATAAGATGTGATGAATTTCGAGAAGATATCTCATCAGATAAAAGACTTTTCTATACAAGGACTTGAGGTTGACCTATCAGTTTGTATGACAGCTATGTGCTATAATGGTCCGATATCGACAATTCCGAGGCTAGTTTGTAGATTTCTGCTCGAAAATCAGTTACAACTTTGTATTTAAAGCTAATAATTCATGCTTAGTCCATCATGCAGCTTCATCTCAAGTAATTTCATATAGATTATGCCATACATTATACTCAAATAAGCCAAAACTCTGTAACTGCAGATGAAATCCGTATAACCTGCATGTAATTAGTGCTTGCAACACATTCATTGCATAATTTACAACTTCATTTGCACATTTGTGTAATTATTATATCGGTGGCATTATGTGCAAATAAAAATGTAATTAATTTTTCTTTATGACAACAACAAAATGAAGTGAAAAAGGCATTGAGATTGACTAAGAAGTATATACACACACTTATATGAGTGCGCATGTGACTCGAAGGCTACCAAAAGTAATGTGAAGCAGCAGCTTTTTCGGCATGTTACACACATACTGACATAAGTATATACATACATACATACATATTATAACTTGCACAGATTTTACGAGGAGTCAAAATATTTCCGACGCCACCGCAAACAGTCCTTTACAACACCCAAACACCCGCCTTGTGATGCAGCAGCTGGCAGTGCGTTGGAGTAAGACAGCGGCGGCAGCAACAACAGCGGCGGCGGCAACGCACCATTAGATGGCATCATTAAGGATGCTTTTCATGGTCATTATTTTGTTGCAACAGCTGTGGCCAAAATATCCCAGAGCCAGCAAAAAATGCTTACCGACATACCACAGTGATGCCAGAATGCAGCTTTACGCCACTATTTTCGTATAATAATTGTTGTAATGTGTATAAAAATATATGCTATATACATATTTGTATACGTATATTTTGATATTGATAGAGCAGCCAGAGCTACAAAGTTTAGCTCACATATTCAAGTTAGTAAAAAGGCAACGCCGGAGACCCTATACACGTGTATTCAAATGATCAGCCTGCCGAGCTGAGTCGATTAAAGCATTTCCGTCTGTCTGTCCGTCTGTATATCGACGAGAAATTTTGCATACGTCTTTTTCGCACCAAAAAGCTGCTCATTTGTCGGAACCGTTGATATCGGGCAACTATAGCATATAGCTGCCATACAAACCGATCTACCAAAATCCAGTTCTTGTATGGAAAACTTTGTTATTAGACGAGATATCTTCACGAAATTTGGCATAGATTATTTCTTGAAGCAATGCTACAATCTCCGAAGAAATTGTTTGGATCGGAAGACTATAACATATAACTGCCATACAAACTGAACGATCAAATGCACGACCTTGTATGGAAAACTTTTTTATTTGTAGAGATATCTTCATCAAATTCAGTGTGAATTATTTTCAAAGGCAACATTATAATCTCTGAAGGAATTGTTCAGACCGGCTGACTATAGCATATAGCTACCATACAAACTGATCAATCAAGCTCATGTCCTTGTATCGAAAACTTTTTTACTCGACAAGATATCTTTACGAAATTTGGCATGGATTTTCGTCGGAGATATCCCTACAATCTTCGAACATATTGTTCAGAGCGCATCACTATAACATATAGCATACATATAATTAAGTTAATTTTATACCCTTTTGTTCCATAAAAACGCACCTGTGAAGGGTCCAATCGCTTTGGTGCGACAGATGTTAGTGTTGTTATTGTATATTCTAACTTCAATTGCTTTTTTGTTGACAGTCCATAATTCACTTCTCGGCTGGTTGCCCCTTTTCTTGAAATATCACAACTTACATCTCGTCTGTTGGTCTCTAGCTATTTATTTAAGTGTGCTTTCTGTCTCAAAGTGATATGAAGGTATGTTTTATTGTTGTTGACCACTTTTATACAGTCGTGTACGTGATTTTCTTCGACTTTTTCCAAATGCGTAAGCCAGATCTAAGATACAGACGTTTCTTTAAGGTATTCGTGAACCTTGCTTGTAAGCATGCAATATATACTGAATATTGCAATCAAGAGATCTCGAAACAAGTCTTCTTCATAAGTTAATCGGCGAGCAATCCAAGAAGTTTAATTTTTCTCCATTAACTATCTTCTTCTGCGAAACGGAAAAAATAGAGCAAAAAATAAGAGTTCACAGAAATCTCCATTAGAGTCTTCTTCCTCAGTTAAATTGTCACTAATCCATTGAAGTGAAGATTGATATGGGTTCCCTTAAACAGCGTCTGATGTTCACAAAACAATTTTTCTCAACTATCTAACTTCTTCTGCAACAATGCCATAAACGGAAAAAAGCAAGAATTTGCACAAATCTATGGAATTTAAGAATGCTGCAGGATCTCTGATCTACACAGGACAATTTTTCTGATCTATCTATTTTCTTCTTCGAAACAACAGATACCAAAGACAAACCACAAAGCCAGAATTGTACACAATAAGTAACGACGAGATTAGCACTACATTTCTCTATGCTCAGAACATTACTAAAGTAGACAGGAAACCCAATTATTAGTCTGTAAAGTAGTGAGAGCTTTCTTTATGCTCAGAACATTACTAAAGTAGACAGGAAACCCAATCCTTAGTCTGTAAAGTAGTGAGAGCTTTACTTTGGGAGGAAGATCCAATTATAAGTCTGAAAAATTGTGAAGGTAGAACGACGCTTCTTGAAGAGGTCTACTTTGTCACGAAGATCGAGTTAGTAGTCTGAAAAAATCGAAGGTTGGGCTATACTTATGGGAGAGCTTTACTTTGAGAAAAAGATCTAATTAGTAATCTGGAGATTGGACCATACTTATTGAAGCGCTTTACTCTGGTTGAAAATCCAAGTTAGGGGACTATAAAATGCTTTAAAGGCTTCACAAGCTGTTTGAGCGACCTCGCCTTGAAAACATTCCCCTCCTGCTTTAAAAAAAAGCACCAAGCAAAGCTTGCCACAGAAATTTTAAAAACTCGAAAAGTAATTAACCGTAGCATTGTAACCACATCACAACAGGCAACAGCTGTCGGCCATAAACTCGCAAGCCAGCCAAGGGCCGACAAAAGCAAACGCCGAATCTCAGATGGAAGTGGCAGTGGCAGAGTGGCACTGAAGCGGCTGGCTAATGATGCAAGGGCAGTGAATTGTCTGGCGCAAAAGTGTGTTAATGACCGCCAAAAGCCAGCAGTAGCCAGCAGTAAAGCGACTAGCAAAACAAAAGCTGCCAACACGACACGATACGGCATGAATGTAAGAGCCACATTGAGCACAGGATGAACGGAAAAAAAGTTGGTTGGGTCCATTGCTCGTGCTTTGCTAAGCAAATTATGTCGTCAACGCTGTCATTCGAAGCGCTCAATGAGCTCGAAAATGTGCTGCATACAAGGCTGCTGCTTGAGTTACTGTTTTGCGAGCTCATTGTGGCGGCCACAGACAAAAACATGATGCACATCTATGTATATGCATACCTAATGACGCACACACATACATACCGACCGACTGAATGAGGAAATAAGAAATGCTATATGAAGGCAAACCCGATTTTTGGCGCTCAGCCTACTTGCGCCTTGCAGTCACACGCACCTCTATGTACGTATGTATTGCTGGCAACATATGTTGCATGCCACACTATTAAGCAAGTCAGTGATTTTTGTGCCGCTGCTTGCTTACATGCTTCGGCTTGCAAACTGTAGCATCACTTGCCGCACCAAATTCGTTAGTCATGGTTTTGAGCCAAGCCCACACTCTAACGCACGCCCTCGCACTCTGCCGCATACCACGTGCCGCCTTCAGCACTCACATCCACCCACTTCTTGTAGCGCCTGCCGTGCGTTTGGTGCTTTATTTTCTCTTAATTGAGGGTTAACCGGCGTTGATGATGCTGCTTATGGGGTGGCGACTATGCCTGCCACAAGGCCAACTGTGTGCCACTTGTGCCGCGCTACATGCGTGCTCTAGCTGCTGCTTGGAATTTCTGTGCCGTATTTGGTAAACACTGTTGTCTGTGAACGCCTTAATGCCCACAGCGACTTAATGACTTTACACATGTTACCAACGAGCGACGGCGTCAGGCACGCAACTCAGCCGAGTCATCAACGAGTTTAAGCATTAAAGTTGCAATTTCGCCTGGAAAAAGGTTGAACCGTCACTTAGACGCGCAATAAATGCCAGTAAGACCACTTTTAATTAATTACACACATAGAAAAGTTTAAGTATTTGCCTACCGAGTTTTCTAAAATACTGCTGACCCCTTACACATATGCCGTAATTAAGTGAAAATTAAATGCCAACAACAACACATATACCTTTTTCACCCAACTTTTACTAATTTCTTTTTCTAACCGTTATGCTTGCAGGTTTGGTTCCAGAATCGGCGCACCAAATGGCGCAAGAAGCATGCTGCGGAAATGGCCACCGCCAAGCGGAAACAGGATATTATGGGCGGTGGCGAGCCCGATGGCGACTGCAGCGAGACAATGGACAGCGACAATGAGAGCTTGGACATGGGCGAGAATCCGGCGCAGAGTAAACGTTGTCGCATGGGTGATAATTACCGTTAAATGCGGCAGCGGCGAAGGCTTCCAAGTGTTGCTGCAGCACTTTTGGTAAACAGCACTACGCACTAAAGGCCACTCCACTAATATATAAATAAATTAAATATAACACTGTAATAGTTAATGATAAAACGGTTTGTTAATTTTCCTAACGTTTACTTAACGGCGCCAAATGGTGATAGCAGCAAATCTCTGAGTTTTAAAGCAGTCTTCTGAAGGCTTACTAAGTTAGTCTAACCTAAAATAGTTACAAATGTGAAACAAATCTTTAAAATTATTATTTTTTTAATTTTTAGATTTTTTTATTACATAATTAAGTGTAAATTAGCAGTTTTTAAACAAATTTATAATTTTTATTTTTTTTCTTTTAATTTTTTTTAATATTAAAATTGTTTATTGCATAATTGAGTGCAAATTAGCAGTTTTTAAGCAGATCTTTAATTTTATTTTTTTTTTAAATAACCAAATGCTTAATTTTTGAAGTTTTGAATTTTAAATTTTTTTTTTAAATTTCTAAATTTTTTTAATTCTAATTTTTTTTTTTTAATTTTTAAATTTTTTTAATTCTATTTTTTTTTTAATTCTAATTTTTTTTATTTTTTTTTAATATTATTTTATTATTTTTTTAAATTTATTTTTTTTAATTGTAAAATTGTTTATTGCATAATTAAGTGTAAATTAGCAGTTTTTAAAGTCTTTAATTTTAATATTTTTTTTAATTTTTTTTTTTTAAATTTATTTTTTTTAATTGTAAAATTGTTTATTGCATAATTAAGTGTAAATTAGCAGTTTTTAACCAAATGCTTAATTTTAATTTTTGAATTTTTTTAAATTTTTTTAATTATATTTTTTTTACATCTTTTTTTTAATAACATTTATTTTTATTTTAATGTTTTCTATTACATAATTAAGTCTAAATTAAAAGTTTTTAAGCAAATCTCTGATTTTATTTTTTTCTTTTATTATTTTAATTAATTTTTTAATTTAATTTTTTTTAATTTTTAAATTTTTCCCTTCCATAAATCATTGTAAATAAGCAGTTTTTAAGCAAATTTATAATTTTAAATTTTTTAAATTAATTTTTTAATTTTTTTAAATTTATTTTTTAATTTTATAAATTTTTTTTAATTTTAAAATTTTTCTAGTACATAATTAAGTGTAAATTAGCAGTTTTTAAGCCTTTTTTTGAAATTGTAAATATGTGTGCGTACTCTTAAACTACTTTTTTAATATGTAAATTGTGTATTTGTATAGCAAAATAAAGCATAAATATAATAGCAATTAAAACTTAATTGAGTTGGGAATTAAAACGAAAATAATAAAAATTGAAAAAATTTAATTTTTAAATAAAAAAAAATTAATTTTTAAATTAATAAAATGAAAAATTAAAGAACTTATTTTTTAAATAAAAAAATTAATAAATAAAGAATTTAAATAACTTTAATAAATGGCGGCAATGCAGCTTAGCAATTAGTAAATATTTTAAGGCAAATCATAGGGTTAAACAATGTTACTTTGAGAGAAAATTGCTAACAACGCAGTTTGGCAGTGAGTGCAGCGCTTTTTTTTTCACAAATTTCAATGAATTCCGATATTCAACTACACTAAATAACGGTGCGCGTAAAGCTAAGTGTATGGTGAGAGCAAAGCAGCTTCAGCGAGACTATAATACCCTACACAGGTGCAGTTTTTCTAGCATAAAATGGTGTAAAATGATATTTATTGCGATTTTGCACGGTTTGTTTGTATGGCAGCTATATGCTATAGTGGTCCGATCTGGACAATTTCTTCAAGTGTTGTAGCGTTACTTTGGAGGACAGCATATGCTGAATTTCGTAAATATATCTCGTCAAATAAAAAAGTTTTCCATACAAGCACATGATGCCGATCGTACAGTTTGTATGGCAGCTATATGCTATACTGGTTCGATCTGAATAATTTCTTCGGAAGTGACACTATTCCTTCAAAAAAATATGACACGCCAAATTTCGTGATAACATCTCTTCAACTGAAAAACTTTTCCATATAAACACTTATTGCCCATCGTTCAGTTTGTATGGCATCTATATGCTATAGTGATCCGATATCGGCAGTTCCGACAAATGAGCAGCTTCTTGGCGAACAAAGAACGTGTACAAAATTTCAGTTCAATATCTCAGAAACTGCATCAACAACAACATTCAAAACATTCTGCGCTCTCTCTCCCTCTCATTCTTTTTTAAATATTTTGATTACTTATTATTCCTTATAAGTATGTACGTATATGGCTTTATTTCATCTTTGATAGCTATGCTAAGGAACTTAACTTGTCTTTTATGTAAAATAATACTTAATTAAATTTATGCGTATGTATAACTACTTAAAGTAATTAAAATTTAATCGATATACAAAACTGAAAAATTATGTATTTAATGCGAATACACGTAAATATAAATAAATAAATCAATACACATATACAAATGTGAGCAAATTATTTTATTTCACAAACTTGCTTAGCAAATGTACAATTAGAAGCACGAAATGTGTCTGAAAGTACAGAGAAGAGACGAATTTGTAAAAAGTATCGATATACGCGCCAGAAATCAATGATAGTTGACTTATCGATATAATCAACAGCATGTAATGATAGTCGACTTATCGATATACTCGTATTCAACAAAAAGTAATGATAGTATATTTTCAAGAATTCACTAACATGGTTGAAGAAATTCTTCCTGTGCTTCAACTGAATACATAACAACCCAAGAACTTTAAACTCACAGCTGAACTCAGAATGAGTACTTGGAGTTTCCCAAGTTCCTTGGCATTCCTTACTGGTTAATTTTAATAGTATCTCAACAGTTTAACACCAGACGAACTCAGTGGCAGAATAAGTACAGGTAGTTTCCCAAGGAAATTGAGATCTCTCACTGGTTACTTGATTTAGTCGGTTTTTGCCAAATTTTCCAAAACATAATGATGTATATTATGGACCCAATTCCAGAAAAGTTCGGTCTCCAAAATGTTGATTAGAAAGATCACAACACTGTGCATTTCTGAGGCACTTTAGAGTTTTGAGAGGTTAAAGAAGGCTACTGTCGATTGATTGAGGGAAATGTTGAAAAAACTCTATAGCGGTACTTCGAAATGTCTATGAAGACGTGACTAATGATGAATAGTGGATTTTCACATATCCTCAGCATAGTCACGACCAAATTTTTGACAATTGAAGAGGCGGTTGTTGTATTTGAAAAGCATGTTTTAGAAATACCTCAATCAAGGTGGCAAAAGTGCCTCGGCAATTGGATCAAGCGCAGGCAAAACTGAATATAGAGATCTTAATTTTCCAAAGATAAGACTCTGAAATTGATCACCGATATGAAGAGTTATAATTTAGGTAGAGATATATCTCCATACATATACATACATATATATTACCTTCTAGTAATGCGTTCCTAACAAAAATTTTACAGCGCTCTCGGAACACATAGCTATTTAAACGCACAACATATGTGTACATATGTAAATGTATATTTGTATATTTATCTACCCACGCATTAGTCACTCAGAGCGGAACATGCTCATCGACGATCGGCCTCAATTACCACAAACACGCTAATGGCATGCGTATTGAGATTCCGAGCATTAAACAGTAGTTGGAAGCAATGAAAACATTAGCGGGCGGAAAGAAAAGACACCGGGTCTGAGGTGTTGCCTGCAAACGAGTATTGGCCGTTTCTCGTGCTGATGGCATTAAGCAAATATTTTAAAAAGTAAAAAAAAAAACAAACTAAGCAAAAAAAACTACAAAAACAAATGCGCGCCGTAGCCACCATTAGCATTTTCGGCCATTGTTCAACTTTGAATAATGTCCATCAAATGTGCGCGCTCGCTCGTCAGCGTTAACAACAGGTACCTACAGCGTTGGCATTATGGTAGCGACAGCAAGAATGTATGTATATAAGTAGCATAAGCCCTTTCAGTGGTTTAGTTCAAATCATTAGCCAATAAATTTTCACTAACACCAAAAGACTACGAATTTATAGAAAATTGTTGTTGTTTGCTTTATTTTCTTTGAATAATTATGAAGCTGCCAAAGTAACTTAAGCATTTGCTTACTGACAGCGGCTGACTTTAAGATTGACAAATAATGTACCGTTATGTATTAATATGTATGTATGTACTTGTAAACTTACTAAGACTTGCGTTATAGTGTCAATTTGTTAATACCGAAATTTCGGGACTCCAAAATAATGACTTCGGGATACCGAAATTTTTTCAACTCAAAAATTATATATAGTATAATTTTTTGTGACAATTAAAAAATTGATATTTTTGATTAAATTGCACAGCATAGTTGTACGATTTTATTTCAGGATCCCGAAATTTTTCAGTTCAAAAATGATTTTTTTTTGATGAGATAAAGTAGATTGTACATAAAAATAAAATTCGCTCACTTGCCAAAAATATAATGAATTCGGGATGCCGAAATTTTTTCAACTACAAAAATTAATATTTTTGTTAAAATGAAGTAGGTATGTATAAATAAAATTCCCTCACTAGCCAAAAATTCAGTATTCCAAATATAATGATTTCGGGATCCCGAAATTTTTTAACTAAAATTTTTTTTTTGCTAAGATGAAGTAGATATGTAGTAAGTAAAATTCCTTCAAAATTCGGGATCCAAATAAAATAATTTCGGGATCCCAAAATTGTTTACAATTTTTTTTTTTACTAAAATTAATATTTTTGCTCAAAAGAGGTAGATATGTATAAACAAAATTCCCTCACTAGCCAAAAAATGCTTCTTCAGCTTAGTAGAGCATGCCTTCCTACGTCTTTCACATCACTAAAATTATCTTGAGGCTTTCATTTATACACATTTATTCGAACTTTATTTCTACAACGTTTTTAATTATTTTTGTGTTTTTTTCTGTGTAAAAAAACGCTTTCAAACGACTATGGTGGCACAATAATAAGCGACTTTCAGACCTTTTCACTCTGAGACTTTTGACATAGCTGCCGTTTGACAGGCGTAACCGAACGTCATGCGCATTAATAGTTTGATGATTATGTGTCTTGTTATTATGATTTGATTATTGTTGTTATATCAGTTATTATTGCATGGATACTTGTTGCTGCTGTTGATTATTAAGGTGACTCCAAAGTGTCTGTAGTGACTGGTACCAGAATATTATACATATGTATATACATACATATGCGTACATCTATTGAAAAATTCTTATACAAAGTTATTGTTCAAAATCATATATGCATACATATGTATGTATGTATGTATGTATATGCAGGCATTATAAGTTCATTCATAATTTTCTATAACTTTTCATACATATGTATGTATGTACATATGTATGTATATACCCATACATTCATTCATTCCACATCATTTCATCCATTATGCTCAGCATATTCATTGAACGCCTGTAAACCATTTCATTCATTGCGCTTTGACTTGCCATTCATTCTTTCATTGCCTCACTTGATTGACATTCAATCAATCTTCGGCTGGTGTGCGCGACTTACGCACTCCCTGCTCGCTCAACTGTTTGGGAAATCCCCTTGCATCTTAGCACCTTATTGACTTGACTGTTGCCTTGCTACGCTTTTGTGTTTGTTGTCTTCTAAGGATTAACATACCTTCGGTTGCTTTTGTGTGGCGTTTTTTCTTTAATTTTTGCCTTAATCCTTTTGACTTTACCAAAGCAGATTTCCGGTGTTTAATTGTTGGAACAGGTATTCGGAGGACCTGTAAGTGCTGTGTGTCCGAGGAATTATGCAACTTTGCATTCATATTTAGACTCTATACAAATCTTTTAATTAAAAGAAGATTTTTTCCATACAAGAATTTGATTTGTTGGTCAGTTTGTATGGTAGCCATAAGCTATAGTAGTCCGATTTGAATAATTCTTGCAGAGATCGTGTTGCTCCCTTTGAAAATGTTTTGTGCTAAATTTGGTTCAGATGGCTCTTCATATAAAAAACTTTTCCATACAAGTGCATGTTTTTGAACGTTCAGTTCGTAGGGCAGCTATAAGCTATAGTGGTCCGATTTGAATAATTTCTTCAGAAATTTTATTGTTGCTTTAGAAAATAATTAGTGCCAAATTTCGTTAAGATAGCTCTTCAAATAAAAAAGTTTTCTATACAAGAACATGTTTTTGAACGTGCAATTTGTATGGCAGCTATATGCTATAGTGGTCCGATTTGAATATTTTTTTCAGAAATTTTATTGTTGCTTTAGAAAATAATTAGTGCCAAATTTCGTTAAGATAGCTCTTCAACTAAAAAAGTTTTTCATACAAAAACATGGTTTTGAACGTTCAGTTTGTATGGCAGCTATATCCAATAGTCCTCCGATTTGAATAATTTCTTCAGAGATTGTATAGCTGCCCTAGAAAACATTTCGTGCCAAATTTCGTTAAGATAGCTCTTCAAATAAAAAAGTTTCCCCTACAAGGAATAATTTAGAACGTGTAGTTTATATGGCAACTATACGCTATAGTAGTCCGATCTAGCTCATGAATGCTCATAATTGCCTTTAAAAAATCGAACACATTAAATATCGAGCATGCTCATTCAATTGCAAGTTAAAAGTCATTTAGAAAGCAATTAATCCAATTCTTCAAATTGTCGAGCACGTTGCGTCTGCGCAGTGCACACAAATTCACATACACACATAAATCATATAAGTAAACAAATATAATAGTTGCTCCATGTAAAACCATAACAAATCGCTTATAATGCGCTAAGATCGTGTAATCTTTTCACTATTCGCTTTTTAATTGCGGCGACGTGCTCTTCCAATGATTTTGCACAATTTTCATTTGGTCAACTACACCGTGTAGGCATTAGAGCACATAAATTCTTACAAAATGGATATATGTACATATGTTTGTATTATAGCTAAATAGCGTGTGTGTTTGAAATGTTTTCTAATACGTATTTCCTGTGCTTCCTTCTTCCTGGACACATGCGGCGCAGCAGGACGCCAAGCGGGAGCACATAAACACGTTGTCAGTGCGAGCATGTAATGAACTGGAGAAATGCGCAAAACAAATGAGCTGCTGGCAAACAAATGCAATTCACAGCCGCTTGTAAATCCGTCCGAAAATTGCCAATACTCGCTTTGGCCAGCTGCGTCACTCGCTCGCTCGCCACTCAGCGCAGCTCGACAAAGGTGCCAGTGCTGTGTCAAATGCGTGCGTGCGTGCCTCCCGAGAGATTTGCAGCGCACAATTAGACAATTCTACTAACACCCCCATACATATACATACATAAAAATGCTGTTGAAGTCATTGAAGCCAGAGAAACCCGTGAAGCCATCAATGAGGCTTGTGAACAGTCAGCAAGTCGCTGGTGAGTAGCCAACAATAGAAATTTGCCAAAACTCAGCGTAGCTCATCCTTAGTCCGCTTACCTGTGCATGTGTGTACATATGTGTTGTTGGTTGAGAATTCCAATTAACTGCCGCAAAATGCAGTTCCGATTTGAGAATTTATTTTATTTTGGTTTTTAAGATTTTTATAAATGTATGTGTGTGTTGTATTACAAACACACAGTGTATTGTAGTGCTAACTCTGTGAGTATTACTATCTCTGCCTGTGTATGTGTCTGTGTGCCACTTTGGTGTGATTTGTCAGCTCAGCTGGTTGTCTTGCTGTTGTGCCTCTTCTGGGTTTAATTTGGATTAGTTAGTTTTTGGCACTTTGTCTGCATGTACATATGCGTGCGTTTGTGTCTGTGCGCTTTGGTATTTATTATTTTACGTGTGAGTTCATGCGAAAAATGTTGATTAATTGCTTTTAATTGTTTTATTGTTCATTTGCATTCACTGTTGACACTAATCTGTATGGATCATCGCAAAGTCAAAAGATTATACAAACACGCATGCGAATACACAGAAGAAGGGACGATATTGAAAAATGCTAAGCGGATTTAGTAGTTGCATAAAAGTTTTGTGAAAACGTCTAAGGAACACCAATTATATAGATATACATCGTCACGTGAAAACAGCAACGCCGCTTTCAGATATAACCACTATATAACCATTATATAACCACTATATAACCATTTTAGAACCAACATATAACCAATATATAACCACTCTATAACCAATATATAACCATTTTATAACCAAAACTCAAAATGTTCCAAATATCGGGTTTTCGAGAAGAAAATCGTCAAAATGATTCTTTCTCCTCACTTAGAGGGGGTTGAAATGGGGTGTGGGAGTACTTTTGAGTATCTCTCTATTTATTCCGAGTCCAAAACTTTTAAATTCGAACATTTTGTCTATAAACGATTAGTTTTTGTTGATAATATTCAATTTTTTGTTTGATAATTCTTTTTGACAATTAGGCCGACCGGATCTGATGGGTTTAGATGCCTTAAATATTTATGTTTAAGTTTTCTAGAGATGCTCTCCTCAACTCGCTCTCGCTGCCTTTAATGCCCGTCTGCTGCCCCTTCAAAAAAATGGCTGTCTCTCTTTCTTTTTTATCGGTTAGTACCTTCGTTTTAAATAAATTTCCAGAGAGTTCCTTCTTCATTGCGCCTATCGAAAACGATTTTGTTTCTGCCTCGGATTCGTCTGGCTCCTGTCTAACTCGTCTGATTTTTCTTTGCCAAGAGCCAAATTTTGAACAAATGTAATAGACCTGCCAGTGACCTTAAATCCTTCCTACATTATTAACTAAACTGGAATTAATTTCTTTCTGTATACTCCCCTAGTTGTTTAGTAGAACTATACAGGCCTTCTCTAAGCCTTATACTTCCGCTCGGAAGATGCTATCTGTGTTTGTTGGACGAAAGACAGAGATGCCAAGATAATTGGTGTACACTCCCGTCCCTACATCGCAGTTCATATTGGACTCATCGGTATTTTGGCGTTAGTTCCGTTTTACTAGGGTAATCGTCTCTATGCTTCATAACTTGTTCGAGTGCCTGATCTTTTCAAACTTTAGCTTTGTTGTTTGTTCTTCTGCCTGGTTTTGGTGTAAACATCACCTCTTATTGGTATGTTTATAGTACATGAGAGAATTCTTGAGTGCGCAACATAAATTCCACAAATTATTACAACCCAAATCGCTTAGCGCTCATGAAAATTATTAAACAATACCAGGCAATATAAATTCGCTTCGATAACAATTCAAGAGAAATGAATGTAAATTACCCCATTTGCCGAATATCGAAATCAATGTGTGACAAAATAAAACAAAATCGATAATCCAAAAAAAAACTACAAATGAAAGCGCAAAATGCCTACATATTCCAGCATGAGTGACAAAATGGAAAGAAGAAGAAAACAGGAATAAATATAAATAACCGCAGCTATAATACCCTGCAAGATACTTGTTTTCTTACAAGCAATTGATTTTGAAGGATCAGTTTGTGTGGCAGCTATATGATATAGTGAACCGATTTGAATGATTTCTTTGGAGATGAAATTGTTGCTTTAGGGAGTAATCCATGCCAAATTTCGTTAGGATAACGCTTCAAATAAAATAGTTTTCCTTACAAGGACTAGCTTTTGATAAGTCAATTTGTATGGCAGCTATATGATATAGTGGTCCGATTAGGAAAATTTCTTCAAATATTAGAGTGTTGCCTTGAAGAATAGTTCATGGCGAAATTGGTGAAAATATCTCTTCAAATATAAAAGTTTTCCATACAAGAACTTGAATTTGAAGAGGCAGTTTGTATGGCAGCTATATGCTATAATAGTTCGATTTGAAAATTTTTTTCAGATATTGTAGCGTTGTTTTTGAAAATAATTCGTACCAAATTACATGAACATATCTCCTCAAATAAAAAAGTTTTCCATACAAGAACTTGAATTTGATGGTTCAGTTTGTATGGCAGCTATATGCTATAATAGTCCGATTCGAAAAATTTCTTCCGAGATTATAGCACTAACTTGGAGAATAGTTCATGCTAAATTTCGTGAAGATATCCCTTCAAATAAAACAGTTTTCCATGTAAGAACCTCATTCCGATAGTCCAGTTTATATGGCAGCTATATGTTATAGTGATCTTATCTGAACAATTTTTTTGGAGATTGCATTGTTGCATTAGAGAATAGTTCGTGCCAAATTTGGTGAAGTTATCTCGTCAAATAAAAGCGTTTTTCGTACAAGAACTTGAGCCGGTTCTGATAAATGAGTAGCTTTTTAGGGAGAAAATGACGTGTGAAAAATTTCGGGTCGATATCTCAAAAACTGGGGAAATCGACTAAGCTCGTTGAACTTATGAAGTACATATGTATATGAGCTTCATATTATAAGGTCTCTCATACATATACTTCATAAGCTCTCCGAAGATTCCTTCTAGATGTTACAATCATCGTGCCAAACTTAATAAAAATACTATGTTCAGGGTATAAAAAATACATACCAAAATATACAATTCATACACTTATAACGCGTTCGTTGCTCCACGCCATCTCAGCAAAACAACAAAAGCAACAACCTTAGCGCAACTCAGAAAAGCTTCGAATTTAGCGACTAAATTTGGTAGTGAGTCTATTAGCTTTGTCGATAGATAGGCAGTCAGTATTAGGTTAGGCATGGGCCGACGCGTGTGGCGCGGCAAAAAGATTGCGGAAGTGAAGTGGAATTTGCATCGTAAATTGCCGCTGCTAGCATTTACTACACTTTCGAAGCGATTGAGCTGAATTTATCTGACAATGACAAGCGATTGCCGGCATATATAGGCACATACATATGTACATATTTTGCAGGAGGCATATGCAGAGGTAGGTACATATGTATGTATGTATATACCTATGTATGTATGTGAGTATGTATGTGAATATGTATAAATATGCTCAGGCAGCCGGTAGAAGAGCTGACTGGTGGAAATTGTAGCCGAAAGCAGGCTGAGCGGCTTCCAAGCTCGCCTCTTCAGTCCTTCGAATTGCTGGCGCAGCACTGCTTAGTGCGTCAAATTAGATTTCAAGTGTGTTTTGCCTACATATGTACATGTATACAGTTACAGCAGCAGTGTTTTCGTCTTCTGCTGCTGCTGCACGCTTCAATGTTGCCAGTTGTTGATGAGACAGCACGGCATGCCATTCAATAACAACATTTACAGCAATAACGACAACAACAGCAATGATTGGAATACTCATCAACAGCAAATTGAGAACGCGTGTAACTGCTGCGAATACATACGAACATACATACATACATATTTGGAAAATTTATTCAGATACATACATCCCCACATATGTACATACATATATGCAGTTGTGAGTCAATGAGATTTTTGTATTAACTGACGCTGCCAGTTAGCAGCACTTTGAGAGTTGGGGACGACAGCAGCGGCGCATGGAAAATTGGTTGGCGGTGAAGAAACTGCAAATTCGAAATCGATAAATGATAAAAATGAGCAAAACGTCATGGTTCATGGCTGGCAGCTTGTACGAGCGCGTTCATAAAGCGTTTGATAGTCTGTGGCGCAGCCAACAACAATAACAACAACCAGGACGACAACTACACCAACTAAAGCGGCATGATAATGGCAGCAGGAGTGGCTGCAGAGCCACTTCATATACTCGCCAAAGCACTTTGAGGCACACAAACACACACACACACATATATACATATACATACACAGCAGCGAGTTTATGCTTAGTACTCGTAGTAGTTGTAGTCTGTTTGAGCCACAAACGCCTTACTTACTGCTACAATTTATCGGCGCTCGTTTATGTGTGTGAGTGTATACATAGATATATGTATATGTGAGCGTATGTCTCTGTGCTCGGAAGTACGCACAGCGCTTTTAGGGCGCTTTTGACGCCATTTTCTATGCTGCGCCAAATGTTCGAACAATAGCTATTCAACTGTGCATTGTTGTTGTTGTTGCCTGGCTACTACTACTTACTACCACTGTTGTAATAGCTTTTAGCCCCACCGCTGGCTCGTACATTGGCTATTGGCAGTCGGGCTGCAGCTTTTAACTCGTTCGGGGTGGATAACTTTTGAAATATTGAGTATGGATGCCATAGATTCGGATAAAGTGGCGCAGATAGCCAAGTCCAAACGGAGTTACAACAACACGCTGTGTCCTTAAACTATTATATGTGTGCATATGTGCATGTGTGTTTGCAAAGCACTGCGCGCTGTTAGTTTCTGCTGCTGTTTTAAGTGAGCACTCGTTCAAGGATTAGATTGTGCTTGTTCGTCGTTATGTCTATTTGTTCGTTGCGCTGTCTATATTCCTATAAAAGTGTGTTTCTTTGTCGCAGCTCGTTCATTCTGCCACTATATGATTGTATTTTATAAAACGGATTTTTATGGCATTCGATTTTATGTTTGTCTGTCATTGGCGCAATCGCCTGTTTTCGTACACTTTTGGTTTATTTGTATTTTATTATGCTATCAGCGTTTTATTACATTTCAAGCGCATAATAAATGTTTTATGCTTGCCTAGTTATGCCTATATTATTGAACCAAGTAGTAAATTGTCATGATTCTATACTCTGAAAGCGCAGATTTTGTTGTTGCAACCAATTTTTTTGATAAGAGTAGTAATCTTGCTTCACACTGGTAGATCAAATTTAAGCAAAATAAATTTTGTTTAAATTTTGTACGAAATAACGCACTGATATCAGTTATAAGCTTAAAATTCTTTAACCACCTTGACCTCTTTGTTTTACCCTGTCATAATCAGTTTTCCAATAAAGTAAACGTCGGTGAGCCTTTGGATAGGTTAGGTTAAATGGTTGATCAGAGAAGGTGCGTGTAGTCCTTTGTGAAGCTATAGAGGAGAAGAACTCCTGTGTTCGAACTAATGCAGATGCCATCTGGTAAGATTCCCAACCTTGCAGCATGGACAATGATCTGTTAAAAGCCCCACAACAGAGATCACTAGATCTTTTGTGATCGATCTTAGGCTAAAAGGCTTTCGCGACAGCGCAAGTGGCCAAGCTTCCGCAAAGAGAAACAAGAGAATACGGGAACATCGACCTGCTCCTATTCTATCGATAGCGATTTTAGGATGCCTTTCCTTGCTTTACAATTTCCTGCGATTCCGCCGTGGCCTGGCAGCCATACCAGTCATCACAAAGACACTCGATGCTATTGATAGCGCGGTTAGGCACTTCTCGACAAACCCTGAGCGCACAGTTATGGAGTTCAAGGCTAGTATCGCCGCTCTGCTATCTGCGTGTATGGTCACTTCTCTGAAGGAGGCTGCATTCTGGAGCAATAGATCAACTGCTACCTTAATGGCTGCAACCACGGCTTGAAAACAATGTCACGAAGTCTGGAGCTGGAGTTGATAAGGATCTCCTGATAATAAATCCTCCACAAATTTTCCCTCAAGCTTGGACCCATCCGTAAAGAGACTCACTGCCCCTCCCTCCAACGACTTCTTCTAATCCACAATTCCTTGTCGGTATATGGGCAGAGAAAGAGTCGCTAGAGTTCGGTTTGGCGACTCCATGATGCAAGTGATCCGGTATGAAATTAAAGTGTCTGAGGATATCCGAGTGTTCAGATACGTGTGCTTTTAATAGTTATTATTTTAAAGAAATAAGTTGAGGTCATGAAACTAAGCGAGATAGATATAAATATATATATAATATATAATCAGGATGACGATAAAAGTTGAAATCCGTCCGGCCGTCCATCCGTGCAAGCTATAAATTGAGTAAAAATGAAGATATCCTGATGAAACTAGATATTTTCCTTAGCAAAAAAATAAAGAAGAATTCGTAGATGGACTTAATCGGACCACGCCCACAAAATTTCATTAAATGTAAACGTATAAAGTGCCATAACTAAGCACTAAAATTAGATATGGAAGTCAAGAGATCGCAGTAACAATGGAAAGGAATTTTCAAAAAGTGGGCGTGGCCCCGCTCTCTAAAAGGTTTACTGCATATTTGTCCGTGGTCTAGGATAGCCGAGTTCTCTTAAGACAATTGTTATAAGAACTTTTTCTAACAGCGTGAAAATGGTTGAAATCGGAAGATAACCCCGTCCATTTCCCATATGTATAACGGTACTGTTAAAAACTACTAAAAGTGCGAGAAATCAATAACTAAATACGATAGAGACCTAAAACTGTACACCCGAGATGGTATTAGAGGGCTTTATGGGAGCCAGGTCAAAAATTGGACCATGGGCTTGGCAGTACTTCTATTTTTGCTAGTCGTAAGATTATAAAATGTTCGGTTACACCCGAATTCAGCCTTTCCTTATTTGTTGTACTTACATTTTGATGTAATATTGAAAAAATAGTAAAAAAAAGAAATAATCCTTATTAAAAAACAGCATCTATAAGATTATAACAACAATATTTCATACACACACTAACAAAAATAATGGCCAACAACGTACCTTAGCATTACTTACCCACACTCCAAACACTCATCCATTACCAATATCTATAAAACTTGTATGACTATAATTATTATGTCCATATGTATGCATGTCCAACACATTCCATGTCCCCTGCCACTTCATAGAGAGACAAGTGGCATTAAAAGTGCTGACAATAAGTTCAAAATGAAACACTCCAAAGACCCCCGACCACACAGCCGCAGCGAGTCCATAACTACCAAGGAAATCGCCGGCAGCCATGAACTGTTTGGAGTAACCAGAAGGCCATAAAATAATTCACCACACACCACCACGGCAGTGGATTGAGTAACAGCGGGGCGCACAGCTAACAAGCAAACAAGAAGAGTCTACGCAACCGCCGGCCACACAATCATAAACAAGCAAGCAGCCGCCTGCAGTCGCAGCAACAGACGCAAAACACACTGCTGCACAGCTTGAGTGACTGCTGGCCGCCTGAGTGGCTGAGCGGCTCAAGTGAGTTGAGTCAGTTGAGTGAGTGAGCGTGGCCACGCCTACGTGGCAAGCGACATGGCCACACTTGAAAGATGGCAAACATTTTGGGCTAAAAAACGTACAAAATCAAATTGTTGTTGCTGCTTGAAATGCGCAGGTCTCAGCGCTGTTCCATTGCCACGGCATTCCTATGGCTTGCTGGGTTAAGAGTCTTTTAGATAGCAGCGTAGCAAGGCTTTGTGGCAATTGAGCAGGTTCTGCTGCGCATGCTTTGGTTGGTTGTTGTTGTTGTTGTTGTTGTTGTTTGCAAGCATATTGTTGCTTTAATGGCATAATTTTTAATTGGAAGGGGCATGTGCGTGCGTTTGTGCTTGAAAATGAGCATAAAATTTAAGCAACAAAAACAGCAACAACAAAAGCCACAGGCAATAAACGCACAAAAACAATTCCATTTTCATGTGTAAGCAACAACAGCCAGTTGTGGTAGTGGTAGTAGTAGTAGCAAACACACACTGCAGCAACGGCAATAACAACAACAGCAACAATAATATCAGCAACAACAACATCAACATCGGCGACGATGGAGTCCATTTTGAGTTTATTGTTTGATGATTTGAACATTTTATATGTTTTCGTGTTGCTTTGTTGCTGTTATTGTTATTTCGTGTGCTTGCTTGTTTGTTGTTGTTTTTATATTTTTGTAGTTGTTGCTTACTTTTCCTGTTGTGTAAGTATTTGTATTTGTTTTATGCAGTTTTTAATAACTCTTTTTTACCGTTACGAGTTCACGAGATCTTTCGTGGTATTGGTTTGGTTCCTATATACATACATACACACAAAGAAACTTATTCATACATACTTGTATATTGATATCTGCACAAATAAAGGCTCAATTTTAAGGTATTTATATGGAGGTTGAAGATTCTCAATTGATCAGGCTTAGATAAATGTATTTGTATGAATGAATTTATGTAGACATACGGGTTATATGCTAAATAAAAGGGCAGATAATTAATTTTCGTGGCAAAACCAGAATTGATAGTCAAAAAGCTTTTGGTATCTGTTTGCTGGGTTTCGGAATCAGCTATTAGAGACTGCTCTCTTACGACCAAACTCTTAGTACGAGCCTGTACTGCCAACAATTGAACCGTCTGAAGGAATCAAAGGCACAGGTAGTGACATATGTAGGTAGTGACTCGCCAGCAGCTTCGTAGACTTTACTGAAAGAAGTTCTTATCCACCTTATACAGTTTTTTTAGAAATATGGTTTTCAAGGAAAACATCCACTTAAATATGCGCTCACAAGTGTTTGAGTTTTGACCTCCCAAACGCAGGACACTCAAGAAGGCAGTGTTGAGATGTTTCCCCCTCATCTTTTTCCCTACAGCTTCTGCAGATGGCATTTGGTATGAATCCTAACCTTACAGCATGGACGCCAATAGGGCAATGGCCTGTAATGGCTAGCATTACTGAGGGCAAAGAGACTCTTAAGGAAGCTGCACGCCAGAGCAGTAAGTCTGCTGCTACCTTAAAGTCTGCAACCTCGACTTGGAAGACACTGCAATAGTCAAGAAGTCTGAGGCTAGAGTTGATAGAGTGCTCTTAACAGTGCAAACCCCACCACCAACCATCCCCCCAACCAATGCGTAAAGCTCACTGCCGCCAGAGTACGATTTAACGATACCATGATCCAAGTAATCCGATATGATCGAATAAATTCCTTCTGAGAGCCAGTTATCGATTACTTTTTTTTCTGCAGTTGGGGTCATATATCATAATATATCATAACGCGCTGTCATCTTGTCGTACCTGCGCAGACAAGCCGCTCCACATAACCTCACAAAAGATATTCCAGCGGTGTTAAGTCTCAGGATATTGGAGGCCAAGCCTCATGCTCACGTCACGAGATAATGCGTTCAGCAAAAGTTTTCTTCAATGAGTTGTTGTCTACATGGCATATGGGGCCGTCTTGTTGGAACCAAAGGTCGTCCGCATCAACATTCTCCAAATCAGACACGAAAAAGTGATTAATCACGACGCTATAGCAACCGCCTTTGACTGTAACTGCCATAATGGCCGGCTTAATTTTTGTAGAAATATAAATTAATTGTTTCGAAAGCTCATCAAGGACCAACTTTTTGAGGATGTAACGGCGTCTCAACAATTACTTGTAGATCATCACTCCAAATGCGAGTATTTCGTATACTATCGTGCCCAATCAATCAAAAGTAAGTTTCATCGTTGGTCACAATTTTCTTCTAAAATTCGGAATCGGTGCCATCTCATTTTGGGCCCATTTACCGGGCGTGCGACGTACTTGATGGTCGTTCGGCTCCAATTCTTGCTCAAGTTTAGTTTTGTAAGTCTGCCAACCAAGATTCCTCCGCAAATTCTACTATAAAGCGGATGGACAAAGCTCCAATTTTGGGCACGGCAGCAATATGGTTTCTCGAAGTACCGACTGTCAAAAAGACCAACTGCGATAAAATCCTCCGAATAAATCTATCCAGTATTTAAATGTGAAAAGACAAATGACCTCCGACCCGTTCTCATTTTACCGATAGTGTGGCTAAAATGCATTTCCTTCCCAACTCATTAGGCTTACGGTTAAATATCTGCCATTCCGGTGTGGCCTGGCGCCCAAATCTCGTAAAAGAATTCGGTATGCTGGCTATGTTTATCTATATATTTTAGAAAGCTTTGATCATAAGAATTTCTTTAAAGAATATCGCAGCGTAAGGGCTACATAAAATGCTTTCTGGTTGAAAATATGTCACCTCATGCGGATCTAGTTCGTATAAATGCTTCTGCAGTGATAGATATACTCATATAAACGCACTTAAACACACACACAGTGGCACAAAAGTAAGTGCTTATGGCTTATTTGGGAAAAACTAAACGAGCAGCGATAATAAGCAATGACATTAAAACCATTTACTTTATGGACTTTTAATTTAATGGGTTGGGCTGTGATACTTCTGGACATGCAGTTCTATTTGGGTTGGGTTGCGATGAATACACGCACACAGAGCCATACATAAAAGCATGCAAACATTCATGCATAAAATACTCGAGAATTAACGCCCCATATAAATGCATACAGACACACACATACAAGCGCAAATATGAGCAAATGACACAGCGGTGACTGGAACAAAGACAATGATGGCACATTCGCCGAATTATTGCGTTCCAGTTGCAATTTTCGTCCAAATGGCAAACTCATAAAAGTGATTGCTGCCAACAACAATGGCAAAGGCAGCACGTAAATGGAGCGGGGTGTGTGTATTTGTAGTTGTATCGCTAGGTAGGCAGGCAGCTGAGTAGTGAGATCTCTTTTAATTGCGTCTGTAAGCGTTGCGATACTCGCTGTTTTGTTGGCTAAACGGTGGCAAGCGGACAGTTCATTATATCAGACACGCTGGCGCTGTAAATACGCCAAAAGCAGCCCAATAAAAATGTCATAAATACTTCGATGCGTGTATGAGTGTGTGTGTACAAATAGTGGTTTATATGTAAGCGTGTTTAATTTTGCATAAACTTTCTTGTACACTTGCGAGTTTATCAATAATATTATTTATACGAAATTAATATATTGCTGCCCTATAAGTCACTAGTTCTCTCATGTGTACATGTGCTTCTGTGTGCATGTACATATGTACATATACATATGTATGGGTATGCATGTTTGTAGTTAGCATTTTATGGCCGTCTTAGTCAATGTAATAACACACAAATATGGACGCTTCATTTTCACTAAATATTTTTCCATTTTTTATGCCCTAAACAGGGCATACATAGCATCTAAGCAGGCCACGAAGTTGGACGGTCTATATATGAACTAGTCCCGCAGTTTTTGAACTATCGCTCTGAAATTTTGCAGATATTCTTTTCTCTTCAAGTAGCTCCTCACTTGTTGGAAATACCGATATCGGACCACTATAGCATATAGCTGTCATACAAATTGAACGCTCAAAAACAAGTTGTTGTATGTAAAACTTTTTTATTTGACGAGATATCTTCACAAAATTGTACATTGATTATTATCCAAAGCATCGCTATAATCTCTGTAAAAATTGTTCAAATCGGACCACTATAGCATATAGCTGTCATACAAACTGAGCGCTCAAAATAAGTTTTTGTATGGAAAACTTTTTTATTTGACGAGCTAACTTAACAAAATTTTCCATGAATTATTGCCGAAAGAAAAAGGTACAATCTGTAAAAAAATTGCTTAGATCGGAACACTATAGCATATAGTACCAAGTACTTCTTAGAAAATTTGAAGCTCTGAAGGGTATTATAGCCAAAGTTAACGTTTTTTTGTTTTTTTCCTCAATTTTTATTTTTGCAAATTTTCCTTATTTAAACGCAAAAAATGCACCCCAAAGCAGAGGGCATAATCGGCAGCAAATAGCGTGAAACAAGCACAAATCGAATGCATAAAATTCAATTGATTTTCATATGTGCGACACTTTTTATTGCTTTCACTACAATTGATGCGTGTTCGGCAGCAAATAAGGGCAAATTATTTGCGCAGTTTATAGCTATACACAAACACGCACATATATGTATGCACATATATGTACATGTACATATGTATGTTTGTGTGTGCTGTTCCTGAAAGTTGCAAAATTGCTGCTCTTTTCCTTTGCCTTTGTGACGCGTTGCTCATATGAGGATTAATTGCAGATGTTCGAATTTTTATGCCAATGCACTCGTATTGATATAAATGTATGAAGAAGATAAACACGATACATACATACACACACACATACACAGCTATATGTTGCATGACTGCGTATTTTTTGCTACTTTGCTGTTTATCTGGTGTTCGAGCTCATGTGACAATGCTGAAAATGTTGCACAAAGAAGATTTGCAAAATGTTTTACGCTTCATTTGGCTTTGACTTTATATTTTTCATGTTTTTTATGGCAAGATACCGTACATGTCACTACTTTAAATGTGCATATTAAGGATCCATACATGTATGGAGATACATAAATACTTATTATTATCGCTAAATGAACTCAAATGAATGCCCAATATATATTTTTCTTAGATTTGTTAGTAGAAATTTTTTCAAATTTTCTCCAACCCTTTCTGTCGGTGAAAGTTTTTCAGAAAACACGTTCATATCTCACACTATGGGGCTGTGGCGTGGGTTCCAAGATTGTGGGGTTATATGAAGTCGCTGGTCTACGCAGACAAGCCTGAGACGATTGACGCCTTAGAGTAGAATATTCGACGCGTTATTGCTGATCGTAATTGCTGCCAGCCGCGGCAGTCACTTGCCTGCAAACATTTTTATAATAAAGCTGAATTCTTGGTCATAGCATTAAATTATAAGGATTTATTTCTTCTTGGAAACTACATGCCTCAGAGCACCCTTTTTCACACAGCTTTTCAGGTACATTTGTACATGGTGCAAAATACACTGAATAATCAAGTTTTGAGAGTCCTAATGCTAGTATGGGAGCCAAGCCACAGCGGATTCTCAGGTCACTGTAATGCTGATGAACTGGAAAGGAAAGTTACCCCAGGCCCGCTATCAGTAAAATAGGAACAGATCGGTCCTGCCTTCTCCTCAAGTGTTCTCCTACTGCACAGCAGAGCTTCACGGGTAATTATCCAGCGCTGAGCTACCATCGGTTCATAATCTTTCGCTTTGGTCCGCTTGTCCCAAGACCGATCGCAAAGGTTCAATGAGCTCTTTGCTCTCAGTAAGGTTAACCTCCCCTTGGTTGTGGTGATTCTAACAGGCCATTGCCTTATCTTATGAGAATCTTATCGAACTCCAGCTGAACCAAGATCTTTTTGTCCCCAATTCGATTGTAATAGATTCATTCTAGTAATTCAAACAAGTCATTAGCCTATCGGCACCCAGAAATTTCAAGAAGAAGACGAAGAGAAAACATCTCAACCCTTCTTTCTAGATAGTCCGCGTTACCGAAATCAAGCCTTAAACACTTGGAAAGACACATTTTCAGATATCCTAGCGAGCTGGTGGGTATAGAAATTAAAAGTCTAAGGAAATTTGTATTGACCACAAGGCGTTTTGCTGGCTTATATGTTCGAATTATAAAAGTTCAGTTTTTATGGCAACGCAAATGACAGTATTTAATAGTCCAAGTGCAATCTTTGGATCAGTCATCAAAACTAAACTAACATAATCATTTGAGATTTGGTTGTCAGTGTGTCTTTTTCCGTTTTACTACGGCATAGCTCTGCCTTACGTGAGTTTAGTGAGCTCATTGTAACTATTAGTATTTACACACACATCAAGACCGTTCAGAATCACAAAAGGACCAGTGAGCTTTGAGCTCCAGCTATTGGTGACCACTCGGCAGGGTTCACAGAGTCGTAGAAACTGTTTGTCGAAAGAGAAGGTAGAGTAAACTCTACCAAACTCAGCCAGCATTTTCCAAGCGGAAGTACTAGGTGTGGCCTAGGAATAACTTCTGGAGAATACAGAAAGCAGTCATATATACAGATATCCAGTAGGCATTGCTGACCTTGGCGATGCCAAAGATTTATTCTGCGTAGTTGATCATTGCAGGAAGGCTTAAGCTTGGTGGCAAGTCTACTCCCGATCAAAGGAATATTTTCGGCAACAAAAAAGCAGATGGATTGGCCAAGCTAAGAGCTTTTTTATATAAACCGGAGGCGGAGTTACTACCATGCCCGCTGTGAAGGATCGCATTTTGAAGAAATAGCCGATTTTGTTGCCAACAACTCTTCTTTGTCTTTTCCCCATGTGCTGCTGTTTGTCCTACGACTTTTGGATTTTGTTGCGGATCTGTACTTTGGAAATAATCGCGGTCGTGTGAGTAGTGAAGGAGCACAGGCTGTCGGAAGTCACACCTAAAATCTTACGGTTATTAACAGTCGGAGTCTTAAGGCCATCGACTCTAATATTAAGGTTAAGTATGTAGCGAGAAAGGTCGAAGAGATAGCTGATCGAAGGAGATCTAGAACGGTAAGTTTTAGTACCTAACGCCGATACCAGCTTATCCTCACCCCTGCCTACCTACCAAAGCGAGGTAGAAACCTCAAAAGTTTCTTCTATACTGACTCCTATGCGACACCTCGATTCTTTTACCTTCAGACATCCTGGTGATTCAGCGGATAAATAGTTTATTTTTTCATGTGGAATCCGGTAGGTTGCCATCAAAATGTATAACAAAAAAATCTAATTATTAAAAGTAAAGCAGAACATCTGCTGTAACGGTATATCAAAATCCAAAAGACAAACAAAAAGTTCATAATTCCTAACACAATTAATCCGCAAAGTCAACAAACAGTCGCAATCGAAATTGGAATCGACAAAATGTCTGTCTTCTCATCAACACTCGGCCACCCCAACGGCGACACCGATTCAGGCACCTAACCGAGCAGCTATGCTATGCCGAATGTAATGCGAGAGATGCCAACAAAAGATAAATAAAATATCAATTACTCAAATCATTTGCGACAAAATTAATTACAATAATATCAGTTAAATAATTGAGCAGCAATTCAAAATGTGGAAAATAATAAAAAGCAGAGTGCAGGGGATGAGAAGGACACTTACGAGGAGAGCAGCAAATTAGCAGTCGTTTTGTAGCGCCGTTTCAGGAACGGTGAATTGATATACAGACCTTGCTTTTAAAAACGCGTACATCACAAGTTGAGATACACACACACATTACAACAGAAGCAGACACATACATACAAATATGTACATATGAATCGCAGCTATCGTAGTTAGGCGCTTAAGGATAACACAAAAGTCGAATGTCGAGGCACTAACTTTGTGCATCACAGTGATATTTATACATACATATGTGTATGTATTTGTTCTTCATTCACTTATTCCTGCACAAAAAGTCATTGAGGTGCGAAATTAGCAAGGGATAAAGCCAATTAAGGGGAGCTGGAATAGTAGAACGCGCGCAGACGCAGCAACAAAGCCAGCAGAAGGTCGTCTAGCACTGTCCGCCCTACCCTCCATATCATTATAACGACACTCACACACTTACGAGTCGATCTTTTATGCTTCAGACAGGCAATAAAAGCCAATTGTTTGTCGAAATATGTGAATTATGCGGAAATAAAAGACCAACTACGCAGCGAAGCGAGCAATCTGGTTCAATTATGTGCACTGCGTTGGGCTGAAACCGGCTACAAAGTCACACGCGCAGTCGTGATACGCGCTGGAAAGACAGTATCCTCGGATACAGAGTAGGAATGCGGCAAATGTTAACTAGAGCGCGGCTGTATGTCTTTGGCAAGCTAGAAGCCAATTTGGTGACAGTAACAGCAGTGGCTGCGTGTTTTGATGGATCACCAACAACTAATTAGGTTGCCTGACAGACGTTCATATTTGTCATAAGTATCTATATAGTGCCTGTAACGGGCTGCCTGAAGTAAGCAGCAGTTGGCGTTAAACTGCTGTCCAAATGCGACTGTTGAGTTCTGAAAGGTGGAAAGTGTGTGCGTAATGAAAATGCAGTTAATTCTATTTGGTGACAAAAAGATGAAAACAGACAATTTTTTCGAGAGTACACTGTAAATAAATGTGAGCTCAAACATGAAGGAAAAATAAAAGAAAGAACAAGCACTTTCTTCGGAGATTTCATCTTCCCTCAGATAAAAATGCATGCCAACTTCATGAAGGTATCTCTTTCAGTTTTTATATACTATAGTGGTCCGATATCGGCGGCTCTTTTAACCCACTCTCCACTGCTTCCATGCTTCTAAGGACAAAGGTTTCCGGTGCCGACACCTTTAGCGTTGTTAGCTCTCTCAGCCACTTTCCTGGCCGCAAAGACTTTTCTCATCCACGTTGCTGGCCTGAAAGACTGCCACATGGAAAATACTACAGCATACCGGAGCCTTGAAGGATCCCCTGAGGTCCAGCTCTGAACAAAACATTTCTGCTCTCACACCTTTAGCGTTGTTAGCTATGTCAGCCACATTCCTGGCCGCAAATACTGCCACCTGGCAGATACTATAGTATTCCTGAGCCTTGAAGAATCCCCTGAGATCGAGCTCCGAACAATAGATTTCAGCTTTCACTCCATTAGCCATTTTAGACCGTCTGAATAGATATTGTAAGTTCCGATGGAGGGAAGCATGCTCCTGTGCTATCCACCCTCTTTTATTCCGATTTGAGACTTTCTCTCAAAGCGTGAGGATATGTAATCTAATTTGTCCACCAGCACCTTGCTATTGTCGTCTTCATGGACTATAAGTTCAGATGCTTTCCTTTCAAATGTTTTCAGAAGCATACTAGCTACAATTGACCGCAGGAGTGGTGACCACACACCCCCCGAACAGTTGCTATTTGCGCTAAACTGAGAAATTTGGCTTCGTTTCGTTCCGCAGTAATGCTCCTGCTACTATAATGGCAGCAATTTTTCCAAACAATTCAAAAAAAAGGCACAATTGCGGCGAGATTGACTTTGCTATGAGGAAGTAGTTCGGAGGCCTTCATACTGTTCTTTCTGGACCCAAAGGAACTCGCAGCGTCCAGTCATAGACTTGCTGTTGCGGCGAGATAACCTTTGCTAGGAGCATATAGTACGGAGGACCGCTTATGGTTCACTATGCGCAAGAAGGATTACGCAACCGCACAAGTTCTGGTTCCAAGAACGCAAGACGTCATCAGAAACCCGACTCGCTTTCAATCGAATGGGTAAGAGAGCTCTGCATAGTAAGCTCCATGGCTTTCGGCGATTCCGCTGTGGTCATCCACTTTTTGAATAGTTTTAAGCACACACTCAGCAAGCTCAAAACTCTTCAATATTAAACGAATTTTCGCTCAGTGCATATTCGATTCCCACCCTTAATTAGTCATCAAACTCAATTATCCTTTATATTCCACCATGAAATGTAGGAATCTTCCTCCTTAACCATATTTGGCAGCGCTCTCCTCCCCTAATGACATCGGCAACAATGCGAATTAGCTGGCACAAATTGCCTTTCATGCACTGTCAGTCCCTCATCAACGCACGTCGTCGTAAAAACAGCCAAGCTCATACCCTGACAACGGCATTCAACAATGCTGAAGCGCATATCCTTTAGGTTAACTGGAAGGATTTCATTGTTTGCTTCGTAAATTAATTTCCCCAATTGACTTTTGCAAATCAAACACTTTGAAAGATAACAAAATAACTACAACAATAGGAAGTCAAGAAAGTCCGACGCGCATGCGCAGTTGCCATTTCTTACACTTACATTTTCACGCGTTGCATTGTTGTTGTACACTTTCTCATTACCATTCGTAGCGCTTAACGAATGCAGATCATTTCGTGTTCATCATTAACCGATCACGAAGATTTCGAAAGCGGCGTAAAAGTAGAAATAAAACGAAAATGAATTGTGGCAATATAATTAGGGGTTGTTGAATTGCACATGGTAGCGCCGGAAACTCGTTAAACGGTTGTCATTGCAGTTTTTAATAACCAAATGCCGGTCGTTACGGGCAATAATTAATTAATGAAAGACCTTCAACAGATGGATGAAAGCGAGTAGCAGAGCTCGCGATTTTTTCAGACTTTTATAGGAGGATTGCAGGGCTTGTGGTCTACTTGATTGTAGGAAAATACCTAAGCGGATTATGAAGATCTATTAAAAAAGATAATAAAAGCTGATTTGACGAAGTACTGCAAATATACGGAAAGGGTTTAGTATATCCGCCTAAGTACCTCAATAAGCTGAGATTTTTCGTGAAGCATTTAAGCGGGTTTTACTGTAGATATTAGCTAGTCAACCAACCTAGTTTTCTTCGCTTAGAGGATATTTAATCAAAAATCGGAGGTTTCTTCCATATTTATAGGTTATATGTAAATACCATTTCAGCCAAAAGAAAACTATATTGTGTTCACTCGGTTTTTAATACAAGCTCGAACTATTTAAAGCGAGTCTGGTGTTTCTTTCTTGGGCCAACACAGACCAATTCGATAATATTTTCGCTGGCATACGGCAATTTTACTTCAATTTCCTTGCTGTCATCGTCTGCTTACTACCGGAGCTTTTAACGTTTTCTGTAGTCGCCGAGCCCAGCAGATATGCGTGTGATTCCGCCTCGCACCTCAACTCTACCTACGCATCCAGGCTGCTGCTGGTTGTCTTACCAACATTAGCCGGTGATCGCGGTATCACAAGGCAAGTTTCTTCATTGCCTTTCGTGAAGGACGATTTTAGTCGCACAGACAGTGATCCAGCCGGGAAACTGCCCGATTTCCATATCGGTTCCGACCTACTTTCACCCACATTCGCTTTAGTTGTTTTTACTATTCATGTTTATTGGGTCCCTACACAGAGCCACTATTCAACTCCTGGAAGGTAGTCGCATTTAATGATACTAAGGTCATCTCCGTTAAGAGGCCAAGGCGCGAGTTGTCGTACGACCACTTCAAAGAGAGAGCCCTCTTAACCTGCATCTACCAATCCGTAGTCAAGCTAATAATGTTTCATGGGGTATTCATCAAGTGGAAGGTGCTCGAAAAGGCTGCGCTTGCTAAAAACTTTAGCGTGTCCAAAGACCGACTCTCGTCGGAAACTCCGGTGCGCTTTAAGGTGTATGGTTGCGATGTGTGCTCTAAGGCTCAGGGAAGCTGAGTATATGAAGGGCCCGAACAAGGACATGTCGAAATTCTCTCTTCTTTTAACTGCCTCCCTGTAAACATGACCACGGCGTCTCAGAAGCCAATCGTGGCGGCTTCTCTTCTCTGCTCTTTTACCGACGAGGGATATGTGGATGAAAAGGTTGAAGAATTGGACAGGGAGTTTTTTTTAGCTTTAGGTAACCGATTTTTCAGGCAGAAGTGGTTTGCTATCAAGGTACATACGCTACGGTGTGTAACTTCTGTTAGAGAGGTGAGGATTTAGTAGAGGAGTATTTGTCTGTTCTCATTAGAAATAACATCAAGTTACTTCATCATCAGGGCCGTTGGGTGCCTGAGCATAGAAATGGGAACTCTTGTTGCCTCCACTACTTTTCAGCAATATTTAACATGTCTCACAAAACTATATATCTTTATTTGTATTTAAAAATCATAAAAACCTGTGAATATTTCACTGCTCTCCACAAATAGCGCCAATGATTCTCCGTTTAATCGCCGTGGCCTGTCACAATTTTTCATTTCGCTCGCTTTACATTTCTCTTCCGTCCAAAAAAAGTACCAGCACGCATACTCTTATTCACAATTCAATTTTTCTTTTATGATTTATGTAACTTTCAATATTTTTTCTCCACACAATGGCATAACAGTACCTTCAAAGTTGGTCGCGTTGATTTCTTTGCTTTCTTACGGAATATATTTCGGTTGCCTTGGCATTTCATAAGAAAATTTACATACTGTTGTTGCATGGAATATGGAAATGCTTATCTCTGAAAGCTGTAAGTCCTGCGGTGCGTCTACTGGTGCCTACGAATGCTGCCACTGTTGGTTTGGACCGCTGGCTGGCTCATTGGTCCGTCGCCATACCACATGCTCCAACGCCAACAATATAGTTAGCGCCAGCGCCAAGTGGTGGGTTGAAGCGGGTAGTGATGGCAAATTGAATTCTTTGCATGCGGACATGAATGTGGTGGTGGCTGAAGACGGCTGGCTAGTAACTCATGCGCGCTGCTCCAACCGGAACATTTTTGTATCGAAGGCCTGGGTAGTTATCAGCGTCGAGTCGACGTATGGCAGCAGTTCAAATAAATCATACAAAACGATGATGAAATCATGCGATACCGCAGCCGATGTGCGTGGTGGTGGGGTTACGCGGGTGGGAAGTAGGATTTGTTGTTACTTGGTCCCACATATGAAGATGAGGTTATTCATGTGGGTATTCAGCGTTGATGCGGAGTGTAATTTTGACAAATAAAATAATCTACATAATCAAAAGAAGCATAAATAAATTGAGGTGGAGAGTGGGGGAACATGTAAATAAGTATTTGGACTGAGTTTTCGTATGAAAAAATAAATTTGTTCCCTCGGATTCAAAACAAAAATTTCATAGAAAATAGTATCGAGCCATTGCATGCATGTAAAGAAGATTTTTAGTTGGTGTGAAATGCTTCTACTTACTCTCTATCACGATGTCTGAACTAAACAGGAACATGCAAACTCTGAGTTAATCAGTTTGTGGACACTCATTGCAGTACAACGACTATAATGAACACTGAACTGCATTTGATGGCTTTGGAGCCTTTGACCTAAACTATAAGACCAAGGATGGAGTGTTTTCATCCATTCGGATGACGCCACCTAGCCAGCGTAGCCGCTGTCTCTTCATTCGCTGTGCTATGTCAATGTCGTCGTATATTTCGTACTGCTAATCGTTCGATCGTCTGCGGTATTCGCCGTTGCCAATGCGCAAAGGACCATACATTTTCCTCAAAACCTTTCTCTCGAAAACTCGTAACGCCGACTCATCAGATGATGAGTCATTGTTTCGTCGGCAGAGATCCCGAAAGCTCCTACTTCTAGCCTAAAGGGAACTTAGTAACATTGTAAGGTTGTAGATACCCTGTCCTTAAGATCCTATCTTCAGAAAATTAAGAAAATGACAAAAGTGGATTCGACAAAATGGAGAGGATGCGCACAGTATGATGAGACGCTGGTACATTATTTATGCGAATGCCCAGCCTTCAGCCAGATCATAAGGAACATATTCCATACTCGAACTTAAGAGACATTGGGCAACTGCCGAAAAAGAATCAGGTTTTTTTACAAAATCCACTGATGTCACCCATTAACTTAAATTGGTTACCATCCGAAAGCACACGGGGCCTAAATGCAGCCGCCTGCGGTCCGACGCTTATTCACCTCCAATTCCAAGCGTTTGTGGAGCTTCTATATTAGACTATCACTTTTTCTTTGAAGCAGTAGCACATAGCATCAATGTATATGCAGTGAACCCAGCTCACATCTGGCTGCACTCATACGCCAACTACCTCAGCGGCACCTGTAGCGCTGATCTGTCGCCTCACTCGCGTGTGCCGCCGCGTTTGCGTCCGTTGAGAAAAACCTGTGTCTATAATTCATGCATTGCTTTCGCGAATCTGCCGAATCTGGCGCATCCACAAGCCCGCCCAACCAATCGGCTGCCAGTCGGCTGATTTATAGCGCTATTTAGATTGCGTATGGAAATCGACGCGCAGGAATAACAACAACTACAAGCAAGGCATGCTACCATTTGTGCTGTGACGCGGATAAATCGTAGCCAATATGATATTCATAAAAAAATTGTAAAAAAAAAAAAAAATTATGAAAAAATAGTGGTACAAAAAACGTAGAAAACTATAAAACACCGTCAAGGTTATATAACTCAGCTCGACGCGCTGAATTATTGCCGCTTATGGTTAAGGGAAGAAGGAAGGAACAAAATGAATAAAAAGTTAAATAGGTAACGGCTGTTCCAAGTAGACGTTCCTTTTTCTATAACCTTGTTTTACAGATCACGCATTCATTATTGGCTAATTCGATCGAATAGACCACGTCCAGCAGTGAAGAAAATAAAGTAGCCGTAGCGAAGAGTGTATTCAAAGACCGTGAAGAGTCGATTTGGCGCCACTCGCAGCGACTCTGACTGACGTATGGAACGAGTTGGCGCATTTAACGTCGAGATCTTAAGCCGA
Source organism: Bactrocera dorsalis (assembly GCF_023373825.1). NCBI lineage: Eukaryota > Metazoa > Arthropoda > Insecta > Diptera > Tephritidae > Bactrocera > Bactrocera dorsalis. The sequence continues at coordinate 66,668,848 of NC_064307.1, read as the reverse complement.
TCGACCTTCCCAAACGACAGAGCTTCGCTCTATGAGCTCTTAAAAAGTTCCAAGAAGATCCGACGCTTTCAAACCAAATTTTGTTCAGCGATGAGGCTCATTTCCGGCTCAATGGGTATGTAAACAAGCGAAATTTGCCGCATTTGGGACAAAGAGCGACCTGAAGAGCTTCAAAAGTCGGCATTTCATCCAAGAAAAACAACGGTTCAGTGTGGTTTGTGGGCTGGTGGAATCATCGTTCCATATTTCATCTAAAATGATGCCGGTAAGAGCTCAACCGTCAATAGCGACCGTTGCTACGCCATTATAAGCGACTATTTGATGCCTGAAATTGAAGCTCGGGATCTCGGCGACATTTGATTTCAACAAGATGGCGCCACTTCCCATACAGTGTATCAACCAATGGATTTATTGAGAGAACACTTCAGTGAGCAGATAATTTCACGTTTTGGGCTGGTCGATTGGCAACCAAGATCGTGTGATATCACACCGTTAAACTTTTTCCAGTGGTGATATGTAGAGTCTAAAGTCTATGTGTATAATCCCGCTTCGATTTAAGCCTTGGAGCCAAACATCACGCGTGTCATTCGCCAGTTAACAGTCGAAATGCTCGAAAGAACCATCGAAAATTGTACTGAACGGATGGACCATCTGGGACCTAGCCACGGCCAACATATAAAAGACATAATCTTCAAAAACGGAATGCCAAAAAATGTTTTTTCGAATGATAAAAAACATTCCCCAGTAAATTTGAAGTTTCTGTGTTTTTTCTTTGAAAAAGTAAGGAACCTCGAAATGGTTCACCCTTTATAACCCTCATATGAATATTTCTACATATGTAAGAATTAGCGAAGAGTATTTTATCGCCGAAATTTCACCAAAGTCCCTTCAACCGCCCTTAGGATTGACTATCCCTCAAGCCATTAGGCGTATTCGACACACTTTTATGCGAATTCAAAATTAAAAATAATTTTAGCGATTTCGAATTTTGTCGGATTTTTGCAACTCAATCGCGCACTCACACACCCACACATGTGGCCATGCAAATTGATAGCGTAAAATTGCAATTGCGCGCCTTGTTAGGCGTACACGCCATTAAGTGCGTCAATTTGCATGCAAACACTCCGCCTCCTCGCCCTCAACCAACCAACCAACGCATATTTGAGCACACTTCTAATGGCTGATTGACTTCTGTGCGCCTAAATACGACTATGTCCTTTCGCTGGCATATCCTTTGAATATTATCTGCGCCACCTGCAATTGACAGCCGCGCATAATGGCGCTAAGCTTCACGGCTTAGTGCCACCGCGGCGCGCACGCCATGCCACGCCAGCAACCAGCCATTGCTACAGTTCGTACGTGTGTGCCAGTGTATTTCTGACATTTCATAGCTCATTTCCATTTCGATTGCATCGATTGTGGATTGTGATGCGCGCAGCTGTGGCGTGACGTTTTTAAATATGTAATTCATAATGTTTATCGCTGTTCCATTTGCATTGATTCCAACTGTTCGACATAGATTTATGCAGATCGCAGAGCAAGCCCATCAATGTGTGTCTACGTGTGTGTGTTTGTACAGTTAATATTACGAGTACATAGCGCGTAAGCTAAATTTGCTATTAAGCGCCTTTGAAAGGGGGACGGGCGTGTGGCGCGCTTTGTATGTATTTGTCTTCATCTTGTCGCGTCGCCAATCCAATTGTATTGATAAATGGTTATGTGCCGTGGATTTTGACGCCACTCGTCCTTCGACATCAGCGCACATATGAAATTTCATTGTCCCCCATTAGTGTTAATTGTTTGTACGGCAAACTCATATTTCACAGCTTATTGTCGACGCTGAACATGAGTTCACCCCACGGCTATGCGGGGGTGGGGTTCATGTGTTAATATTAATTAATCCGCTTAAAGCTACGCACTACATACGCGAAAAGTTAATTAATTTAAAACATATTTGCATTGCCTTGTGCTAGAACAATATTAAAAGCTAAGTAAATAAGATAGAATCTTTGTGAATGGACTATATGCTGGCTAACATGTTAAGACTCAAATATTTAATTGAAAAAAAAAACTCAAGATATAATTAAGTTTGGTTGCAGCAAAGTTATAATTCCCTTCACAGGTGCATTTTTTCGAACATGGAATCATATAAAAAAGTCTTTATTTTGAGTTTGATCAGTCGGTTTGTATGGCAGCTATATGCTATAGTGATCCGATTTCAACAATTTCTTCAAAGATTATAGTGCTGCCTTTAGTAAACATCTGTGCCGAAATTCGTAACGATACCGTGTCAAATAAAAAAGTTTTCCATACAAGGACTTGAGCTTAATCGGTCAGTTTGTATGGCAGCTATATGCTATACTTATCCGATCTGATCAATACCTTCGGAGATCCTAGCGTTGGATCTGACAAATATCTGTGAAAAATTTCGTGAAGATACCGTGTCAAATAAAAAAGTTTTCCATACCAAAACCTCAGTTGGATCGGTCAGTTTGTATGATAGCTATATGTTATAGTTGTCCGATATCGTCGATTCCGACAAATAAGCATATTCTTGGTGGGAAATGAACGTACACAAAATTCTGGTTCGATTGTTGCGTAACAACTTAGAGAACCAGGAGCAATACCGTAATTCAGGAACTGCTCATGAAAGCCTATTGTGCAGCGAGTAGAATTTGGCTTTGTCAATGTTAACATTGAAAACTTCTGGCAATTGGTCTTAAGCTGATCTTCAATAAGCAAAGGCTTAGCTGATTTAGACCTACATTCTACTCTGATGGCAGAGGTGGTGATACCAGCCTTGAGCTCAATAATCCCGCCTTCAATCAACCTAGTCACATTGTGCTAAGACTAGTATACTTTGCCTTCTGTAAGGCTAGCTTTTCCCTAGTTGTGAGAGTTTTAACCGACCACTGCCCTAACGACGTTCATGCCGTAGAGTTGAGAATCTACTCTTGTTGGACCCAAAGAGGTCAACTGGCTGATGTCCAGATAATACTGAATTTATGGAAGTGAAGCTTTTCCAGTCTGCTAAACGACGGAGAAAGTGTACAACACCAGGAGATTGAGATCCCGATTTCCCAATCGATGATTATGGAATAGATGTTCCTTTGCCCGACTATTAAAATATTTTAATAATATTAATAATATAACAGTCTGAAGAGCAATAAAGCGGCCTCTTTCTTTTTTGTCCTCAATATCGCATATAAGATCTAATAGAGCGTAGTGTGTGAAAGAGTGAAGGCCAGCGTCAACAAACTGATTGGATCAGTGTGACCTTAAACCTGGAAAAACTACTATGGACCAGATATTCACCATGTGCCAAATCTTGACATCATCAGGCGACACACGCCCGCAGAATGGTGCTGGCAGATGGAGAGGACTGCAAAAAATATCTACAGAAAAGCCCAGGAAACATTGGAATATCTATTGTGCACTTGTCCCGCATTGACAAACTACGCTGTAAGCGTATGATACACTGGAGGAGGTAGCGATAGTGAGACCACAGAGTCTGTTAAAATTCGCGTCAAGCGCAGGATGATCATGGACCTAGTAATTGAACTCCATCTGGTATCGCAAAGAATCAAAACTGGTATATGTATGGCGCATTGGTCTACCAGATTAACCTAGCCTAACGTAAAGTCCTCGCTCGACGAACAAATACCAAAATCTACAAGTCTCTCATCATTCCCGTTCTGATATATGGTGCGGGGCCATGGACAATGACAACATATGATGAGTTGGCGTTATGAGTGTTCTAGACAAACACATTACGGAAGATTCATAGTCCTTCGCGCAATGACAAAGGCGAATACCACAGTGGATAGAACGATGCGTTGTACGAGATATACGGCGACATAGTCATAGTTCAGCGAATCAAGAGACTACGGCTGAGCTGGCTTGGTCATATCGTCCGGATGGAAGAGAATACTCCGGTCCGAAGGTTGTCGATTCAATATCCGCTAGTGGAAACAGTGGAAGAGGAAGGACTGACCTCAGAAGGACGTGGCTGCACTTGGTATGACGAATTGGCGGCAAATAGCGAATAGAAGAAACAACTGGCGAGCTATTGTTAACGCGGCTATACTCACATTAGCGCTGTCTACGCCAGTAAAAAGAAGGAGAGGAAAAGTTGCTAGTATCAGTTAAAGAAATTTATTCAAAATGTTTTTTTTCATTAGAATATTTAATAAAATCATTTAATTAAATTCATAAAATGCCTTAAATTATTCTTCCGATCTTCGTCAGCATTTCGAAATAATTTTCGCTTGCCTAGTCCATAATTAATTTAGGTTAGGAGGAAAATCAGCAACACACTATATACGCTTAATTAATAATCTGTACACACATACAATCGTACACTCATATACTTATGCTTATACACATATACAATCATATACTTATACATATGTATATATAATATATACATTTATAAATGTAAAAACTAGTCCAATATTCAGCAAATCATAAGCCATTCGAACGCTGCCAATGAAATCAATAAACTCAGGCGGCACGCACACATACTCATGCACTTTATATGCGCATATGAGCCACATACATAATTAGAATTGGCATTTGGGCTCATATAGATGGATGTTTGGCATAATATTAACACAACGGCGAGATTTCGAAATGGCTGAGGCCATAATAATATTGCCACGAATTTGCTAATCGGCTCAATCTTTATTGATATGACCAAACACACATGCACACACACACACACCTCGCACAAATGGTCGCATATTTGCTCGTATTAGAACTTGTGTAATCAGATTAATTATGCGACTTTTGCGCCAATCGCCTTTCAGTTTAATTGGCTACGGTGGAAAGTGGCGGCCGCGCACGGCGTTGTTGTTGCGGCGGCAGGGGATGAAGTGCGACGCACAAACGGTTACGTGGTCTGCTAGATGAGCATTAATATTTTTATTGCCACTGTGGCAAAATGTGTTCCAGCAGCGCTGATTGTAATTGTGATTATGGCGTATATGCCCTATACATGTGTGTGTAATCCGCACACATAGTGTGTGTGTTATATGAGCACGGGTGCTTGGACTTAATTTCATATGCACATTTGTAAAACATGTGAAATGCTCATTACATGTAAATATGGACCGTGTGCACGGGTGTCTAATTATATCATAAAACATTTTCTGCTAAATTAACCAGACCCGAGAGGTCCTTTGTGAACTTTACCACTAATAACCACATGAATATGTATAGGTATGTATGCTATGAGTTTGTATCTGTGTAGTGTGGCGATTTTTTTGCTTTGTTGGCGTATTTAATATTCGCTGATTGAACTTACTACGCTGGGCAAAAAGTAGTAAGACATTCTTCGTAATTTTAAAATTCTTACTTTATGCTTCACAATCTATGTAATCCCCCATAGAATAAATAGAGAGATACTCGGAAGTCCTTCCACACCTCATTTCAACACCCTCACTTAGGAGAAAGAAACATTTTGACGATTTTTTCTTCAAAAATCGGCGATTTGGAACACATTTTTATTTTTCTAAATTTCTGTGTGCATTCTAGTTCATTTTTTCTTCGATAAAAGTATGCTCCAAGCGATTCTGCACATTTCTGCATTTTTATTTTTTCTCTACGACCAGTAGTTTAGAAGTTATAAGCATTTTTGTATTCGCTTGTATTCGGCGGCTGCTTGCTGCATGCTCCTGGTCGCCTGGTAGAAATCCGAGATTTTGGCACCAAATTGAATGCAATTTTTCTGCAGCGGCGACGGATGCACCAAAAATTTGCGAGATGTGTTGCATACGCAAAGGGGCAAAATTCGGGACACGGATGCGGCCATATGCAATACCCGGAAATGGGAAGTGGCCTCTAACCGGAAGTGGAATAACGGCACCGCACTTCCGGTTTGTCAGACCAACCGGAAGTAACAGGCCGGAAGCGGGTACCACCGACCGGAAGTGACCATGGCCCGGCACTCCCGGCTCCGCCAATGAAACTTCCGGCCTGACCGGTGCCGCTTCCGGTTGGTGGCTTCCGTTTCCGGTTTGTAGCTTCCGGTTCGGGTGTCAAACCGGAAGTGTGGTGCCGTTAATTCACTTCCGGTCGAAGCCTTGTTCCGGTTTCCGGCCGTTGCATATGGCCGCATCCGTGTGCCGGATTTCGCCCCTTTGCGTATGCAACACACCACACAAATTTTTGGTGCATCCGTCTCCGCTGCAGAAAAATTGCATTTCAATTTGGTGCCAAAATCTCAGATTTCTACCAGGCGACCAGGAGCATGCAGCAAGCAGCCGCCGAATACAAGCGAATACAAAAATGCTTATAACTTCTAAACTACTGGTCGTAGAGAAAAAATAAAAATGCAGAAATGTGCAGAATCGCATGGAGCATGCTTTTATCGAAGAAAAAATGAACTAGAATGCACACAGAAATTTAGAAAAATAAAAATGTGTTCCAAATCGCCGGTTTTTGGGGTGAAAATCGTCAAAATGATTCTTTCTCCTAAGTAAGGGTGTTGAAATGAGGTGTGGGAGGATTTCCAGTTATTATAAGATTAAGGCCATAAATATTCGGTCATGATTGAGCGGTAGCGATTCCCATTCACAGTAACGTGCTGGTCTTTATCAACACGTAAGAAGTACGGCTCAATGACGCCGCCGGCGGGTTTATGATTTTTCGGGATGCAATGGAGACTCATGGAGTACGTGTGGAATGCTGCCTGGCCAATAGCGCATTTTGTACTTATTGAGGAAGCCGTTCAGCCAGAAATGAGCTTCATCGTTGAAGATGATTTTTCGATAAAAATCTGAATCATTTTCGAGTTGTTACTGAGCCCGATACACGATTCTAGTTGCCAAGCGGCTGCAGTTCTTGCGTCAGTTTGATCTTATAGAGATATCGGTCCATATTTTGATCGGTCGGTTTGTATGGTAGCCAGTTTGCTGTTTGTTTCCTTCGTTGTCTTAAGGCCAAACTTAACAGAACCTGTTCAGAATATAGACATACTATGTATATTTTATAGTATATTTCAAACTCATATATTATATACATATGTACATACATATATTATAGTCAACCCTTCACCAAACAATTAAAAAGTTAGTTGAAACAAAGAATAATGTGTTTGTTTACAATTTCAATTTCAGTGAATAACTCACACACACACTCATACACAGATTTACAGAACTTTTAAGTGCCGCAATGGTGTGAGCGGAGCGTCTGCGTTGATGGAAAGGACAAATTAATTAGCATATAAGCATATATATATTATATATACCTACATACATACATATTTTTACATACTTACATACATACTTTTGTGCCTTTGAAATCGCCCACACCCACACATTCACACTCACACCACTTGGCTCGCTTGCCACACATGTAATTAGTAAAGTGTCGTTAAACTTCGGGCGTTTGGGCAACGAAAACTGCGCTTCTGCTGCTCTTATTTACCAGTCCAACGGTAAAAGGGTTATTCACGCCAAAAAGCAATTCACCAATTTACCGCTATGGCAACACTTGGTGCGCCTGCTCACCGCCAAACGTTAGCAAACTCAGTAAATTAGCTGAAAATTCAAATGTAAATGTAACATATACCCCCTACGTGCCACACACTGACAAACACATGACACATATTAACAATCACACACACAGACACAAGCATGTGGTGACCACATTTTACTTTAGACAACTTTGAAAGCTTACAAATTATCATATAAACCTACTACTATACGCATACACAGTTATTACAAATACGTATGTAAACATCAGTGTGTTTGTGTGTGTGGAAATTGGCAATTCATTCCTTGAGAAATAATTAAGATCTATGCGCATGCAAGTGGTGAGTATCTCGAATGATTGTTGGATTTGTTAAAAGCACAATAATTCTTGGTTGCTCGCATGCGCCTGTGTATGTGTATATGTGTGTGTGGCTAATGCCGTTGCCACATAAGTTTTGCCAGTTACAGTTGGCGCTGACTCTGCTCCCCTTATGTTGCTGGCTATAGTGGGCATTTAAGCTGTTGGCAAGCAGCGACGCCAATGCTCTTTGTGCTCTCGCTTTTTGTTTTATTTGCCGTTGTTGCCATTCTAATTCAATTATCACTTACACACACACTCACACATACATACATGCAATACAAACGCATTTACATAGATAAAATGTAGAATATGCTTAGCCTAATATAGACTATATATACTTGTGTGTGTGTATTAATATATTTTGTGACATTAAATGACGCTAAAAGCCTTGTCAGCAGCAAAGCTTAAACCTGCATGTGCTTAAGATGTCTGCTTATAAGAGTTGGTGCGGCTAAAATGTATGAGAATAATAGAAATCAGAAAATAAAAAAAGAAATAAAAAAGTAAAAAAATGTTAAATTCAGCTGCAACGAAGCTATAATACACTTCACATGCAATCATACCCTTCACATACCCTTGCTCATACCCTTCACATTCAATTCTTATGGCTTTAAAGGGTTTAAAAATATATTTTTTTTGATTTTGATGCGTCAGTTTGTATGACAGCTATAGGCTATAGTAGTCCGATTTAAACAATTTTCTGAGAGATTGTAGAGTTGCCTAAAAAAATATTTTGTACAAAATTGTGTAAAGATATCTTCTCAAATAAAAAAGTTTTCCATACAAGGACATGTTTCCGAACGTTCAGTTTGTATGACAGCTATATGATATAGTGATCCGATTTGAGCAATTTTTTCGGAGATTATATTGTTGCTTCAACCAATAAGATATGGCAAATTTCGTGTTGATATCTCAGCAACTAAAAAGTTTTTCATACAAAGACATGTTTTTGAGCGTTCAGTTTGTAGGGCAGCTATATGCTATATTGATCCGATTTAAACAATTTCTACAAAAGTTGTAGAGTTGCCGTAAAGAATAACTCGAACCAAATTTCGTAAAGATATCTCGTCAACTAAAAGATATTTTCATACTAGAACTTCATTTTGGCCGATAAGTTTGTATTGCAGCTATATGCTATAGTGGTCCGATCGTAAAAAAATTCTCAGAGATTATACAGTTGCTTTCGAAAATAACCCATGCCAAATTTCGTGTTGATATCTCGTTTTCAAAAAAAGTTTTCAATACAAGGATATGTTTTTGAACGCTCAATTCCTATGACAGATATGTGATATAGAAGTCCAATATCGGCGATTCCGACACATGAGCAGTTTTTCCGTGAGAAAAGGGCAGGTGCAAAATTTCAGTTCGATATCATAAACACTAGGGGACAAGGCAGTGTATATGCAAAAATTTTAAGTCGGACCAGTGTGTATTTACACCGGATAAGCCTAAATTTATGTATTAAAACTATTTAAAATAAAAATATTTTCACCACTCATTTTGCTGAAATATTTTTAATTTAAGTCCCCACTGAGTCTGACTGTTAAAAATACATTTTCTTTAGACTCATTCTCTAGAGGATATAACGTAGCTTAACAAGTAAAAACGAATAAGTTTAGTTAAAAAAAAATAGTAAGTTAAGTAGTGATAATCTTTTTCAATTTATATATCGCTTTTTATGAAATATTAAGTTTTTAAACTGAACTTAAAGCTTTATATAAGACTTGGATACACCTTTTTTGTTTTTTTTTTTTTTAAGTGAATGAAAGACTTAAGACTATGATTTTTCCAAGAACGTTGCTTTCCCAAAATTTTGGTCATTTTGACTTATCTCTTTCTTTAAGTTCAGCTCTTTAAAAACATACAAAGGTAATCTTAAGCTTAGAAACCTCTTCCATATACCATTATCAACTTCAAAATTTGCTTTTTCGACTTATGCACTTTACGCGCTAATCGCTAGTTCACAGCTAAAAGATAAAATAGTCAAAAGACTACACCACAGCAACCTCAAAGTCTAAGCAAAACAAAAAGCGCAATAAAGAAGACAGTAGCAAAAAGAAAATACACACACACTAACAAAGCAAACATGCAGACAAACATTAAGAAATACACACAAACAAACACTAAAAAGCACACATACACACACATACGCATATAAAGCACACATCTACGGTTGAATTTCATGCGCTTCCTTGGTCCACTTCACTCGCTGCCAATTTCTGGATGATTTAGTTAATTTGTTTACTTTGTGGTGTCGTAATTTTGTCGTCGACTGTTGACATATGAAAATTAAGACGGGGGCAGTTAGCCAGAGTAAGTGCCATTTGAGAGAGCTTTTAGCTGCGCTAAGGCAGACTTCATTGTCGTGTGTATGTATGATGTACATTAAAATGCTACGTTCGGTTGCGAAAATATAGTGTTGGCAAACAACTTTCGGGCATTTGTGGTTAAAGCTAAAATTGAATTTGAAACGCTTTTTGGCAGCAAAATTTTGTCCCATAGAAATATATTAGTTTGATGGAAATTCATGGCAGGCAAATTGAGGAAATCATATGCCTTAGCTAATTGGAAAAAGTTGGCGCGTTTAAAGAAATGGTGGAGATTAGTAGAGGCAGTGTTGGAAAGCGGTATAAGAGTCATATATTAGAATCCAATTTTTAATAACGTATATTCAAGGTTTAATGAAAAGATATATTTACGTACTTAAGCATAGATTATTATCCTAAGTAAAGGTATAATCTCCGAAGAAATTATTTAGATCCGATCACTATAACATATAGCTGCCATACAAACTGAGCGTTTAAAAAATCGTCCTTGTATGGAAAACTTTTTTATTTGACGAGATGTCATCACGAAATTCGGCAGGGCTTATTTTCTAAAGAAACTGTATAATCTCCAAGGCATTTGTTTCAATCGGACCACTATAGCATATAGCTGCCATACAAACTGAATAAACAAAATCAAGTACTTGTATAGAAAGCTTTTGTATTTGACGAGATATCTTCACGTAATTTGGTATGAAGTAATTTCCAAGGCAACGGTATAATCTCCGAAGAAATTGTTCAGATCCGATTACTTTAGCATATAGCTGCCATACAAACTGAACGATCAAAATCAAATCTTTGTACGGAGAACTTCTTTAGTTGAAGAGATATCTTCACGGAATTCGCCATGTATTAATCTCCAAGGCAACGGTATAATCTCCGAAGAAATTATCCAGATCGAATCACTATAGCCTATAGCTGTCATACAAACTAACCGATTTGTATAGGGCTTTCTTTATGTTTTCTGCATAATTCACCGAAATTCAAAGACCCAATGAGCTGTCAGACTGTCAAACATAGTCTTGAAAAGTCTTTCTTTCTACACTGAATACTAGTTTAATAGAATGTGAGTTTGTTATAGTAAATTTTTATATTTAAAAGCTACAATAAATTTTATGTACATACCATAAACTAAATTTCTTAATGTCTATAATTATTTTTCAATCAAGTCAAAGACTCGGCGGCAACGCTGGTGGCATAGCGGACGTTCTTATCAATTTATAGCGCTCTGGATCGTCGACAGTCACTGTGAGCTCGTTTAAAATATCACTGTCCACGCTCACTAACTGATTTATGTGGAAATAAGGACCAGACTCCGCTGAAATATATATTTAAAATTACCAAAGAACATTATTTTCCAGTTATACATACTCTCCATGGCTTTGATAGACAGTTCCGGTTGTTCCGACACCTTCGGCTCACCATCAGCTATGAAGGAGTACCACAAATCCACCATTTTCTTAGCGATACGCGTGTCATACGCATTCAGTTTATGTGTGGCAAACACATATATATTATCATTCGAATGATGTACGCCACCCTCAAAGGGATATTGCGAGTTGCCGAGCTCATAGCCGAAGCGCGTATGCTCGCCGGCATAATCGAAGGTGTATAAGTAAACGGGTGCGGCACCGCGCCGCTGCAATTCGTTTGCATAAGCGATCACCGGCGATTTCATATAAATGATGTTGGCGATCTGCAATAAGGAGCGGATGAGCGTAAAATGCAACGTGCAAGTAGACGATTATGCTAACTCACATCAATATACGCCGGCCAAGCAGCGGTGTGATTGTTGGTATTCAAAATTTCCGGCTTGAAGAGCATGCGCAAAAGCAAATTGTTCGAGAGACTAGTGCTGTCTTTGCCTAAGTCGATCAGCGTATTTGCTAGCTGGCGCACAGTGAGCTTAGCAATGCTGCCATACTTCGCCAACAGCATATCATAAAGTGCTGTGACGTGTTTTGGATGAATTATTATTTTATTTATTTTTTTATTTTTTTTTTTTTGCATTTACTTCTGATTTATTATCATTACAACTTACTTGCCAGCACAAAAGTGCCATCGTGCTTTGTGAAGCCGGTCATTAACGGCACTGTGCGCTTGAGATTCCGTAAAAGTGTTTGCGGTTCTGCCGGCAGCACGCCCTGCACATCACCTATAACGGGACTGAAGCTTTCCTAAACCAAAAAAATATAAAAACAATACTCATATGTATGCAGGCGCACAAAACTCACCTCTGTGGTCACGCGCAACAGCTGCAGCACATCAACCCGTCTGAGACAGTCGTATGCCTGGCGCTTATCCTCACACTTCGCGCAGTGCAGCGCTTCGCAAATGCGTTGAACCTGCGCGTATGGCGCGCGATTTATAGCCCACGGCGCGGTTATGGCGCCCGATTGTACAATCGAGCGCTTAAAGTAGTGATCCGGTGTTTGCGGACTCAGCAGCAGCGCACCAGACATGGCGGCACCGGCGCTCTGACCGACTATCGTAACACGCGTGGCATCGCCACCAAACACATGTATGTGCTTTTGCACCCAACTCAAGGCCAAAAGTAGATCCAGCACCGGCGCATTGCCGGGCATTTCATCGGTGAGCGTCGTCAACCAGCCGAGCGCGCCGACGCGATATTGCGCCACTACCAGTACAATGTCTTTCTCCAGCAGATGGTGTGGTGGGTGATCGGAGGCGGAGCCATTGGTGAAGCCGCCGCCATATATGTAGAACATTACCGGTTGTTTGGCCGCGAGCTGTTCTTGGAATATATCATTGACTGTATTATAAAAATATAGAAAATATATATGAGTGGACCTTACATTTTTGCTGTAGACACTCAGGTTTAGGCAATCCTCCAAGTCTTCCTGCAGTTGACTGGCATTTAATTTCCCCACGCTTGTTATGACCGGACAGCGTTTGCCGAAATTGCGCGCATCGTAGGTGCCTTGCCAGGGGCTGCGACTCACAGGCGGCTGTAATAATATTATAGTAAGAGCAAGAGTATAGTATATTTGTTTGTTAATGTTTTGTTAATAGTCTCATGCGTGAAAAACTCTCTAGCTGTACTAGAAGCCAAATGACAGAGCCACCGTGTCGTTCACTCTTTATCTGTAGTGTTATCGCAATTTCGTGCTACGTCATTATCTATAGTGTACTCATAATTTTTGGTTTACGAATGAATACAACTATACATTCCCGGACTTTGCCAAGCAATTCACTTTACGGCGATAAGACGGAGCCGATTTGCACGTTTTAATCTGTGTGCCTATTTTTGTTTCGTTTTATGAAGCTCTAAATCGTTATCATTTAATTCAGTTTCAAGATTGAGAAACACGACAACTTAATGTACTATACTAAGTATATTGATATGAAAGTGGGAGAGGGAGAGCAGAGAGAACGGAAAATGGCGAGAAAGAGAAAAATTCAAGACAGAAATTCAAGTTGAACGATAAAAAGTTCAGTTTGTATGGCAGCTGTATGCTATATTAGTCCAATCAAAACAATTTCTTCGAAGAAGAGACCGCGGTCTTAAAGAATTTTCAGTGCCAAATGTCGTGAAGATATCTCGTTAAATAGAAAAGTTTTTCATACAAGTTCCTGATGTTGATCGTTCAGTTCATATGGCAGCTATATGCTATAGTAGGTCAAAAGTAGTTACATTTAGCCAAGTCCGCAACCTTTGTTTACATGTAACCAATTCAACAACCTTGGTTTAGATTTGAGGTCACTGTTCCGTTTGTTTACATTTAATGGGGTCAATGACCGTTTTGGTTAAGTTTTAGGAGGACAATGACTCTTTTGTTTACATGTTGCTGAGGTCATTTTTCCTTTTGTTTGCATTTAAGGTCAGTGGCCTTTTTATTTACATTTAGCCAAGTCCACAACTTTTGATTACATTTAACCAAGTTAACAACCTTTGTTTATTTTTGTTTTGGTTTTGTCAATAACACTTCTTTACATTTTAAGAGGTCAATGATGGCTTACATTTTGCCAAAGTCAATCCTTCATAGCAGACAGATTTCCGTGAGGTCCCATCATGAATTTTTAATCTTTACATCTCGACAAGAAAATCACTTAAGGACCGGCCAGGCACGGTGCCTGTTTTTCTTTTATAGAGCCCGCTGGCAGCCAGCTTTCCGTGAGGTCACCTCATGGCTTTTAAGTCACTTCACATTTCAACATGACAGTCACTTAAGGACAGACCAGGCACAGTGCCTACTTTTCTTTTATAGAGACCGCTGGCAGCCAGCTTTCCGTGAGGTCACCTCATGGCTTTTAAGTCACTTCATATTTCAACATGACAGTCACTTAAGGACAGACCAGGCACAGTGCCTACTTTTCTTTTATAGAGCCCGCTGGCAGTCAGCTTGTCATGAGGTCACTTCATCACTTTTAAGTCACTTCACATATCGACATGAGAATCACTTAAGCACTGGACAGATGCAGTACCTGCTTCTAATTTATAAAGATCGCTGGCAGCCAGCTTCCGTGAAGCCACCTTAAGACTTACAAATCAAATTACATCCAATCCGATCTAATCAACACTTTTGGAGATTATAGTGCTGCCTGAGATATTAACCTGTGTCAAACTTCGTGAGAATATCTCTTCATAAAAGCTTTTATATAAACACTTGTTTCCGATCGTTCAGTTTGTATGGCAGCTATATGTTATACTGGTCTGCTATCGGCGGTTCTAACAAATGAGGAGCTGCTTGAAGAGGAAAAGACGTGTGCTAAATTTCAGATCGATATCTCAAGAACTAGAAAAACTAAATCGGCACAGCTCGTCAAGCTGATCATTTATACTCTTAAACATATTTTATAGGGTCTGCGATATTTCCTTTTGGTTATTATGAACTTCGTGGCAAACTTAATACACGATTTATAAATTATGACGAGCAGTATAAATATTTAAAAAGAAACTTCATTCACAAGCTACAAAAACCTTAATCAATTTTTATGTCAAGTTTTTTTCATCAAAACTTGCTCAACAAAACAGAGTCCGTCTCATTACTAGACCGCGTAAAAAGGCACTAAATACAGAGAACGCTAATTATAAATGCAAAAAGAAGCAAGAATTTAAATTATCAGCACAAATCATAGACCGGTCTACATATTCCATATTATGCATTTATTGTAAGTAGATGCCGGTGACACGCGACGAAGAATAATCACAAAAACTAAAGTTTTTTAAATATCCATTACCTAGAAATAAACACAAACTTTTTACGATACTATTCTGTAACAACTAACACTGGACTAAGCACTTCAGCACCATTAGTTCGCACACAGTAAACTAACCTTGAAACGCAGCTCACCACTTGGCGATTCCGCATAGGGAATACCGCGGAATGAGTAAAACTTCTGTTTCGTCCATAATGTTTCGGCGACACTGCCGAGCACTGCACCTTGACCGGGTATAGTGACGCGCGGCGGCGAATCGGCTGTGATGGACTTTGATGTCACTAGCGCGACAACAACGACGAGTGTGACCACAATAGCTAATATGCCTAGCAATTGTTTCATGGTCTAGCCTCTAAGCGGCACGAGCAACAACTGAATGCCTACACATTAATGAGCGATATTTTACGTTTCAAATGAACGGCCGTAAAATGCTAAACTTATGCTCAGCGGTGCTCGGTAGAACAAGTGTATTTTAGCAAAACAATACGAGCGATTAAAGCGGCGCTGGTTTCACTGGTTTTAGGAGCTATCGGAAAGTAAACAAACACGTTGACACAGTGCTGATAAAAATAATAGTATCACAAGCAAACGATCGTGTTAAAATTAGATGATAAGTGACTGCTTGGAGGTTTACGAGAGATTTTGCAGATATTGTGGAGTATTCGCTACAAATTTCTAGCATACTATGCTTATCGCTATTGCCGTTATAGTAGCGGAATACATTGCTAACTTAATTTTGAAGAAAGATGCCAACCCGAGTTCGTAGATCCGACAAACTTGTGAGTGGACTATGGTTTCAGACAAAATGTCTAAGAATGCTACCGAGTTCGTAGTCCTTTGACGAATAAAATTCCGTTCCGGCTACGTAGACTCGACTACCGTGCAGGCGGACTATGGTTACTGACAATATTTTTAAGAATGCTGCCGAGATGATAGTCCTTGGACGGATAAAGGTCCGGGTTCGATCCGGTTACGTACATCCGTCTGCCCTGGCAGCGGACTATGGTTCCTGACAAAATTTTCCAGAATGCTACCGAGTTAAGTTCTTTGACGGGTATAAGCCCCGGTCCATTCCGGTTACATAGACCTGACTGTTGTGTGGAAGGAATATAATTATCGTCTAACTATCCGTCGTCAAAAGATTTAGGAATGCTGAGACTTAGGCTCATCCTCTTTAGGCTCATCAATTTTGAAGAAAGTTGCCGAGTTGATAGTTCTTGGCCGAATAAAAAAACCGTTCCAATTAAATAGACCCGATTACCCTGGGAGCGAACTATGATTCTTGGCAAAATTTTAAAACATGCTGCCGAGTTGACAGTACTTTGACGGATAAAAGTCCGGGTCCGTTCCGGTAACGAAGATCTTATTGTTCTGTGCCGGAATAAGGTTATCGTCTATTGAGCCGACATTAAAAAATGTAAGAAACCAGAGATCTACGTCTCGATAACTTTGACGGATAGAAATCCGGGTCCGGGTACGTCCCGGTTATGTAGACCCAACAGTGGTGTGAACGGAATATAGACATCATCTTTCAATCCGGTGTCAAAATATCTAAGAAACCAGAGACCTAGGCCTGGACTTGGACATAATCTTTCTAGACTCGTCAATTCCCACACAAAACAGGGTTTACGAGTATTCCTTCCAAATTTCGAGCACACAATGGTTTTCGTCGAGTAATCCGCAGTTAAAAGATCTAAGAAATATGTATGAGACTTAAACCATATAATCTTTTTAGTTTGATCAATTTCCCACACAAAACGTGATTTACTTTATAATGTAGTTTATTTTTT
This sequence comes from Bactrocera dorsalis, assembly GCF_023373825.1. NCBI lineage: Eukaryota > Metazoa > Arthropoda > Insecta > Diptera > Tephritidae > Bactrocera > Bactrocera dorsalis. The sequence continues at coordinate 66,651,717 of NC_064307.1, read as the reverse complement.
TTTTAATCCCACCCTGTTGAAATACAAAGTTTTTTACTCGTGTGAGATAAGTTTTACAATCGTAAAAATTGTAAAAGTCAATGCAACCGCAATTAAGTGGGGTAGTTTACGCGAAACAAACGTGTGTTGAGCCAAATAGCGGCTGATAGACACTCTTATCGCGCAATCATTTTAAAATTTGCTCATAATTTATAACACAAACAGTGTGAGGGCGATCCGAAACTACAACAGAACAGTATTCAAAAGGGAAAAGTCAGCAACACATGGGAAAGTTATATGAAGGCGCTGAGGATAGGTATTTGAAGCAGGCCGCTTGGCGGTTGGATGAGTGATGAGCCGAGTGACACGCGTTACCCAAACCACAAAACATAAACAGCGATACCGAGGACAACAACACCACCACCACCTCAGCAGGAGTAGTGACAACAACCATGGAAGACACCGCGTGCAACCGCGACGTCGAAAGCCAGTGCGTTTGAATGCTTGGTCGGACGGCTGCCGGCGCTCATCAAGGCTTGTAGAAGCGCTTGTAAGTCGAACTTGCCGACACGCCGACTATTAAATGCTTAATGACTATTTTATAACAACGATTGCACGTGTTGTTGTTATTGATGCTGTTAGCTTTTATAATTTGTTGGTGCAACGCTGTTTTTTTGACTATGATTACACGCACTTTACACGCTCTCACGCGCACAAATCACAACCGAAACCAATTGGGTGGGAACTACAGTGGACGAGTGAGATAAAACTGAGAGAAAAACTATAGCGATTTTTGAATATTCGATAGAAACAGAGGTGATCTCATTAAACTTGGAAAAAAATTAAACTTTCAAAGCTTTTGTGAAAGGATTATCCTTTGTTTTATCTTGCCTTTGCTTAAAACTGAGAAGAAATCGCGCTGTTGAGAGTAGAGGGTCCGCAATTCGGCTCAAGAAGTCCTGGCTTTCGCGCTAAGCTGCCATAGCCAGCTCTCTACGAATGGCATCTTCAAACATGGTGCAGAGGCTTCAGTCACAATGCATTCTGGGTTCCTCCTGACCGGTGAGTGTGGTACTGTATGGGACTACTCAAGCGGATTGCTAGAGGCCGCATATGTGGGACAACTAAGAGCAATCATCTTCGAATCCAGGGTGTTACGCGCCTTCCGTAATGTAATTCGGCTGTATTAGAACGGAGCCTACCCAACACTGGTCCGTATTGGGAAGTAGTGGTGGTTATACCGCGTCGGAGAGCTCATGCACGTCGAATTTTTGCGTTCCCCTGAATAAATATTGATACAACAGCTCATTGCGATGAGCCAAAGTTCGTACAAACTAGACGGACCACACTAGAATAACAACAAGACACCACAAACAAAAAACCAACAACAAAGCAAATACAACGAATAAAAACAGACTATGACAACTCTAGTAGAGGTATGAACGATCTAGGAACTAAACGAAAGTTTAGCTTTCCGGACGTCCTACCGCCATTTAAGCACTATAGACCTTAGCTCGCGGTGTATAACTCATTTTCTAATCTAATTGCCAAAGGATCCTCGTTCGTTGTTTGACTAGAATGCCACAGACAACGACGATGACATTCCCTGTTCCCACGACAGTCGGGTCTACGTAACCGGAACGGACCCGGATTTTTATCCAGCTCGGCAGAATTCAGCCGCTACAACAACAACTCAACGATGACATTCCCTCAGGCAGCGCCGCTCAACAGGGGTCACCTACTGCGGCCGGAAAAGTCAAAAACTTTCCCCAGCGGATGCAGATTTTTAGATTAAGGCTTTTGCCGGGGGTACGCTAAAGAAAAAGAGGAAGACGAGGGGTAGATTATCCCTTCTACCAGCAGCTGGTTTTTCCGGAAGCCCTGGGTAGGTATGAGTGGTGCCAGTGGTACATAAAGCATCATCAAGAAGAAGTCCAGAGGACGCTGAGAAGCTCTCTCGAAAAAGTATTAGAGGTAGCAGTGCTTTCCGAGCCTCTACCTATGTACATACGTATGATTAGGCCGTAAGATAAACGAGACTTGTAAGAGCTTTTAACTTCTGTGATGCAATCCTAGGGCTCTCATAAAGTAGTTATCAACCAAAAAGTTACCGGAGAGTAACAGTTTTGGAGCCGGCAGGCCAACTGTGTACAGTTAGCCTAAATTATAGCCAATAGCAAAACACTGTGCCAATAGGCCTCAAGCGACTTTCGTCTTTCAGCAATATGTGTGAGCAACTTGCTGTGGTCAATTTGTTCATTTGCTTTCCGAAAGGATGTGTTGCACAATAGGATAACATGCTGCGCATTAGATTGGCACTCTAACGATATAACGGGATATGAGCAGCGGCCGGAAAGCAGCAATCGGCGATGTGTGGGACGACGTCCAGACACGTGCCGGCAATACAACAAACCCACAATGACGACGAAAACAAAATTAAATCAGCGGCGGCGACACGTTTTAGCAACAGCAACAACAAATTGTGGCAGAACAATGGATTTGCGCGTTTTTTAAATGACAAACAATATTTACAACACGCTTCTCAAACACCCCAGTGCACAGAACCCAACAGGGGCCAAGCATATTTCGTGTAATTGCGGACAAATGATGAGATACAAATTTGCGCAGTTAAAAGCAAATCATTATGTCAGTGTCGCAATGAAGCGCAGAATATGAAAACAATAACAACAATGACGATTAAATATAAAGACTATTCGTACGTAGGTCTATTTATAGTAATTAAATATGATTACAACGGTTATGATGTAAAACAAGTCTTACAACTCACCCTTCAAACTGACGGCAGCGTCTCAATGCTGGGTCTCGTCCGTTCTCTGGCTTCACGCTTTGCATAACTGTCCATCATTTGAGCTGCTCATAACTGTCGCAGCGCCTCCTCGTCCTCAAAGCAAGCTCGTGAGGTGGGGGCTGAGCTGAGACGTGTAATCAGCAGCGGAAGATTGCGTGTCGCTTGTAATCTGCATGGCCGCTGCTGTGATTTAAATAAACGTCATTGGTCGCAGCACCACAGCAACACACCAGCTTTAATAGCAACAACCCCTTCTTGGCCGGCCAGCTCCACTTTACTCAGGCCAATGAGTTGAGCGCCGCTACCAACCCGCATTCCTCGGTGGCTGTCAGTGTCGTCACCGCAATGCTGCTGTCATGTTGCGCCACAAACAAATTACTTTTAAGCTCGCAAGTGACTTTTTCGCAAAGCGTTCCCCTGGCTTCCCTGCCCTTCACTCACTCCACCAACCTTGCTGCGTAGATTTACGCTCAGCGTTGCTTTTTTCGCAGCCAGAAAGTTTCGTTAGGCCTCATTCCCAGCGGGCATTGCGTACAATTTCATCACTTGAGCCGCCGTTGACACTGTTGTGGTGGCCGCTGTCAGACTCCCAGCGGCACGCAAAATGTGATGAACCAAGTAACCAATCCAGCAACACAACCGTTCCGCTTCCCTTCGTCTAGTGTGCGTGTGTATTTGTTGTCGCAATCCCATCTTTCCATACAGAAGTGTCGCTACAATTCATTTAATTTTGCCATATTTACTTTGCTCGGCAAATAAAAAGGTACTTCGCTCCAACAAAGGGTTCTGCCATACTCATGCCCGCTCGTTCCAACGTTTCTTAATAACAAGGCGTTGTGGCTGTCTGGCGTAAGTATATACGGCTCACTCACCCTCGGCATGCGAGGTTTGTCCTTATTTTTCGCATTGAATCTGACACATCACGAACTTATTTAATTTGTTTATGATAATTTACGGATTACGCAGATCGCCTGTCAGTGCGTTGTGTGAATATATAAAATGCGAAAAAATGAGTTTTAAATTCCTTTTGGGCGCAGGTTGTCCCTTCGGTGCGTGTGGTAATATTGCACGGAAGGGGAATGTACACGTTTATTGTTTCAATTTTAGAAACTTCATTCACATATTTATAGAACAAATCATTTTTTTGTAGACACGCCATGTCATCTTTCCAGGACAATGATGTGAAGAGAATGGAATACAGTCAGAGCATGCCAGAGCATTGGATTACTACAACCTCTACTATTTTCTAAACATATTCTACTCGACCAGATGTGTTCAACCGCCATTGCGTGCCATTCACTTTGTGGAGTTGATTTTGAAAGATTTTGCAGAAGGATCATGGTTCGCGGACTTACAAAATCTATCTCGTGCAAGAATCATATTCTACTCGTATTATAGGACGCTGCGGAGTCCATACACCATCGTGTGCAAGTCAATTTATGGGGAAGATTTTGAGAGACATTGCAGAAGGCGGACTTACAAAATCCAACATGAAGCCGAACGAACCTCAAGCGGTAACCGGTGTCCATTTTCATGAGCTATTGTTGAGACAACGTTACATTCTCAACTATCATTGATCCTTTTTATTTAAAAACTGAAGCCGATTATAATGCTAATAATCAATCGTAAAGAGCCACGATTAATGACTTTTTCATTTGGTTCTAACAAGACGGCGCTACAGGCCATACAGGTCGCTGCCGGGCTTCAGAAGCTTATCCCTAGTAAACAGAAAGTTAGAGATGACTCTTGAGGTCAAATATTTGGGACACACTCTCTCGGTGGAAGCGGTATGTGGATATGATCAAAAGCACTCATGGTATGCAATCGACTGCCTGGAATAAACTAGAGCTGCCAGCCAAGAATCATCAACTATCGAAACTTAAAAGACTTGTCTGCGTCTGAGCATCAGATGCAATATGTACGGCAACACTAGATGTAATGATTCAAAAGACAGCAGAAGAGTTTGGCTTTTTCATTGGTGGGTTAAAGCTAGAAGAGGAGAGATTTCTGTAAGCTCTCTGTTATTCTAAGCTTTAGGCCTGCGGTCCGGTACATTATGCATGGTGTTCCGCAGGCATTAAGCCGACAGTAGCCATATTGCTCCGAAGTGTAGCTTCTTTCAGCGCGGTGAGCATTTACTCCGACAGCAGAGTGGCAACAGTAGCTCCGAGCTCGATAACTGTTGACCAATAGGCTTTATACTGTAAGGCTAAAAGTCTTGCCTAGGACGGAAGTTGTCAAAGTTGCATGGGGGAGGGTAAGGTGGAAACATCCAAGCACTTTTTCTTCCCTGTTCAGCGTTTTCAAGACAAAGGTTGAAACATCTCGACAGTCTTACCTTAAGCGAACCAGCAGACAAAGCCGAAACTGACATTAGCCGTCTTCACAGACACAAAACAATTTGTCGATTAGTGGGGTCTTTTGTTCAATTATATAGGAGTTTCATTTTGGGTAGCACAAAAGACTGGCGTTTCAAGCTGTCGAAGTAAGCTTAATGATAGGATCAACCTCTAAACCTAACCTACACAGTCCTCTTCCAGTTGCGTTACATATTGAAGCAAGAAAATGGTTTTCGTTTGGACAACTGAGTTTAGTACAGTCCATGCAATTGTATCTACGTTCATATAACTTTAGTTAGCCGCGTGTCATACCTTAAAATCGCAGCTCCAGAGTAATTTTTCTTTTTTTAGACAGCTTTAGAAATGCTGAAGAATTATAGGTGAAATGATAAGGATTTATAAGCACCCACTACCGTAGCTTCTCGATACCAAAACAATCTTGTTTCGAAGATTTTTTATGTATATACTTTCTCTCCCCCTACATGTGTGTAAATAACTCAATTCCAAATCAAAGTTTAATAGGCTAAAACCCAAAACAGGCCAACATATTGTAAAACTATAAAAGCTTTGGCATACGTAATCAACATTTATGTATGCGGACTAATAAAATTCAACACAAGCAAATTGAGTTCTTAGCAAGGCAGGCAGAGGCGGCGGCTGCTTGTGTGTTATGTTGTATGTGGGTGGAGCTCGGTGTATCGCTGCGCTTGTGCATGTAGTGCTCGGTAAGCGCTCGTCAAATTGCCACTAAATGTGTGTATTTAGAGCTCATAAGACGCGCCAAGCCGCTGCAGGCATCGTTAAATACCTAACACGCATAGAATGCTGCACCAATACCAATGCAAGACGCAACAAACGCACCTAACAAGCCATAAAGCGACCGCGCGATCGTAAAATAAAATCGCAAGCGCACACACAAAATCGAATGGAAATCTTTGAATATTTAAGTTTATTGATATACGCCATGAAGTGTGTTTAATATGCTTGCGGTTGGCTAGCTAATGGCACATAGAACCATGCCACACACACACAGGAAAGATTGCGGCAGTCAAAAGTGCGCGGCACAACCTGTTTGCCACATATAAAATCGCATAAAGGACACGAAAAGTCATATTAGGCATAAAAATCAATTCTAAATGTTGCGTCAATATTATTGACATTATTGGCAACAACGCTGCTACGCACGCTGTGCTTGTTGTTGCTGTTGTCGTTGTGTGCGCGCCACAAAATAGCAACAAAACAACACGTTACAAGGACATTTCGCCATGGTAATGACCGTAGGTGAAGAAGCCTGTGGGCAAAAGTCACACACGCACACACATGCAGCACTTAATATACTACCCAAACACATATGCAGTAGTGTGTGTAGCTGTGTGCATGCATGTGTGTCGATTGCTGAGCATTGAACCAGTTGTTTGGCCTATAAAATCGACCTAAGCAACCGACCCTTTAGTACATTTTAGTGCTGCTTTTATGTATGTTTGTGTGTCTATGTGGGCTTGGCACACCGCTGCGCTCTCGTAAAGGTGTTTTTGCATAATCAACAATATGTTTTTGTTTTTTTTTTTCTCGTATATATTTTAAAATCTTATTTTGTTGCAGTTCAGACATAAAAATTTATTTTTACAGTTCTTGCATGTGCTGAATGCCACAGCAGAAGTACATATAGCAGCATAAGTGATATCCACACACATACATTTATACATAATGCTCAAATGTGTACATAAAATATAAAATATAAGTAACTGTTTTGTTGTTGTAAAGCATATTTATTGCTATGTTTTTACGAGCTATTTAAATTTATTTCCGAAAGCAAGCCGAGATTATGTCATTAGAGCATAAGAGATTTAATAAAATAAATAAATACAAAACACAACAAGAAGTTAGTTAAAATGCCGATTTGAATTTGCAATTTGTGATATTTTGAAATTCCATTTTACATATGTGAAAAATATGTATAATATTACATTATATTATATACTAATGTTCAGGTTTTAGCCTTCTTAAACTTTGATTTGGAATTGAGTTATTTACACACTTGAAGTGGGAGGGAAAGGATATGCGTAAAAGACTTTCGAAACAATATTGTTTTGGTATCGAGCAGCTACGGTAGTGGGTGCTTGCAAGTCATTGCCGTACCACTTGTCCTTCAGCATTCCATTAAGCTGAATGAAAACCAAAAATCTGCTCTGGAGCTGTGATTTTAAGGTATGACACGCGTCTAACTAAAGTTATATGAACTAAGGTGTAATTGCACTAGCTGTACTAAACCCAGTTGTCCAAACGAAAACCATTTTCTTGCTTCAATATGTAACGCAACTGGAAGAGGACTGTGTTCGGTTAGTTTTAGAGGTTGATCCTATCATGAAGCTTACTTCGACAGCTTGGAATGCCAGTCTCTTGTGCTACCCAAAATGAAACTCCTATATAATTGAACAAAAGACCCTCACTAATCGACAAATTGTTTTGTGTCTGTGGAGACGGCTAATGTCAGTTTCAGCTCTGTCTGCTGGTTCGCCTAAGGTAAGACTGACGAGATGTTTCCACCTTAGTCTTGAAAGTGCTGAACAGTGGAAGAAAAAGTGCCTGGATGTTTCTACCTTACCCTCCCCCATGCAACTTTGACAACTTGCGTCCTAGGCAAGACTTTCGTCTTACAGTATAAAGCCTATTGGTCAACATTTATCGAGCTCAGTACAACTATTACCGCTCTGCTGTCGGAGTGAAAGCTCACCACTCCGAAAGAAGCTGCACTGCAGAACATTACAGTGGTCCGGTAGCCTAAAGCTAAAAATGACAGAGAGTTACAGAACACTCCACTCTCCTAGCTTCAAGCCACCTATGAAAAAGTTCTATGTTGTGTTACCCGCTCTGGTATTCATTCAGAAAATTTCATTTATCCTTACAAATAATTTCTGTTCGTTGAACATACTTGTGAAAAAAAAACATCTTTTCAATTAGCTATCATCGAATTTGTTAGAAGACTTTGTGGAATCATCACACCAATTCCTACTGGACTGTCCCGAATGCTAAGGTTTAAGCAACTTCGATGCAATCTATAGTCAGCCAATAACTGAAATTGAAACCAGAACTGTGATAGGCCACCGAATCGAAAAAGGGCTTGGAGGCTATAACAGAAGAAGTTAGTAATAACGCGTCGAATATTCTCTTCTAAATCTTTAGTCGTTTCGAGGTCATCTGCGCCTACAAGTGACTTTACTTAAACCCACAAAAAATAGTGTAGCGGTGGTAGATCGCACGATCTTGGAGGCCTCAAGCCACAGTCCTACGACTCGGCATAATGAGCTCACCAAAAACTGCTTCAATAAATTGATTTTGTGCCGCCTTGTTGGACCCAATAGTTAACCACAACTTTTTCCAATTCATGGGTCTTTGACCTCTTCCGTTTACCATTCGTTTCCTTCGATGGGACACGCATTGGCTGAGCAGCAATTTGATTCCTACACAGTCGACGAAAATTGGGTGTCTGATTGATTTGCTTAAAAAGACGAACATTTCTATTAACTTGGTATCCACAAATTGCCCGAAAGGCATTTCATATATCCAAAACATTTCTTCAATCAAGTTTTCGCACACATCAATCGAACGATAAATTCAAGCTATAAACAAGCACTAAAAGCGATTTCACGTGCGTCATGCACCAAGATTGACTGCATCAATTTGTCATTGTATGAATTCGTAGAATTTTAACCAAGAGACCTCCGCGCCTACACACTACCGCTTATATCGCGCTACTTTCGGTTGCTGGGCATAGGTTTAGCAGGAGCGGCAACACGCAAAAAAGTAATTGAATTACAAATGTCAGCGCGACACCAAGCCAGGCTGGAATGGAGGCTGGGATGAGCGACAACAACACACACAAGCGCCAAGAATATTTGCAAATCGAAAGCCTGCAAACAATAGCGCCAATGTGAAGCGAACAATATGGCAGGAGACACAACTCACAACGAGCGGCAACAACTGTGCGTGCGTACGTGTGGTAATGGAAGTGGCAAACAAATTGCGCTTAAATGATTCAATTACGCGTCAGGTTGGCATACGCGTCTTCCGCCAACAAGTGCCTGCCTCCAAAAAGCGCCTTCCTCCAACAAGCGCCAACACTGGCCCAGTGAAGGCAACAAAAGCGGTGAAGTAGCGCGCCGCCAACAATGATGTTGACGAGTGTATGTGTTTGTGTGCGCGCGCCAATGGCGACAATGACTGTGCAACTGCAGACAGCTGCTACGGCTGTGCGCCTAAAAATATGCTTGTCAGACAGGTGTACGCACTGCTGATGACTGCGTGTATGTGCGCGCTTGAACGCGTCTTGATGCGGTAGCTGTGCGCCAAGGGCTTCGTAAGCCATACCTCGTCGTGTCGCATGAAAGTAATGATGTGTTGGAATGAGTGGCGACAGTTGCAATGGGAATTGCGAAAATTTACGCACGTTACAAATTCGTAAAATGATTACCGAGACGCACGCACCGCTCCTCACCAACGCTCATCAGTAGCGTTAATCATAATACGTTGCACAGCGCTGACTGCCTGTGATGGTTGGCAGCATTTATTATCGACGCTAAAATGACGCGCACCGCCAGCTGAGCTTTTACCCCGCTACCGCCGCCAACACTATGCGCCACAAAATACAGCGCTACTAAATACCTCGGCTGCGCGTCGCTTGGCGCAGCGCATTAAGCGCATTTCGGGCGCCGCGTAATAACAATTTAATTGGCCACTTTACAATGTGCGATGTGATTTTAATTTAATTTTATTTTTATTTGCCACGCGTTAATAGCGCAATGCGGCACTTAGCACGCCACGGCGGTGCGAAAGTGCTGGAGGCGCGCCACTTACACACATGCGCCCATCTAATTGAAGTGCGAAATTATTTGACGCAGGCACTTAAGCTTGTTAGCGGAAGGGGGAAATAATGAAAAACATAAGTAAAATGGCAGTTAAGCAGGGCGCTTTGGCGCGGAGTTGCAATATAAATCAGTGATGATTTGTCGCCAATGCGAAGTGAAAATAAAGGTGTATGTATGTATGTAAGCAGAAACACATGCTTTAGGCAGACTGTCGCGATATCTTTTTAATATAATATTCATAATTTATCTCACCTACAAACCCGGGAGATATACACTCATACATATATGTATGTAAATATATGAGGGAGTTCTTGTTGACTTCCAAACGTTCCGTCGCTTGAGCCATTTAGACGCACAAGCTGGAGAAGGTTGAGGAAAAGGATGTCCTCTTATATATTTTGGAGACAAAATGAAGTTCAGACACACTGAGACAAATACAGCACCTATAAGTTAGGTTAGTCTGGTAAGCCAATGAACCACGCCATGCTCAGGACAAGTTTTCAACACGCATAAAGCAGAAGAAATATTTAACTTCGGTGCTACCGAAGATGAAGACCATTCACTAATGGAAAAGGAGTATGATATAGTGGTCCGATCTGGAAAACTTCTTCGGGCATTGCAGAGCTGCCTCATATCATAATCCTTGCCCAATTTCGTGGATATCTATTCAAAAAAAATTCTTCATATAAGGTCTTGATTTTGATCATTCAGTTTGTATGGCACCTATATGCTAGAGTGGTCCGACCTGGAAAATGTTTTCGGAGATTTTTATGCAAAAATTTTGAAAGTTTTCTGTACAAGAACTTAATTTCAGATATCTCAAGAACTGCGAGACTTGATCCTGTATATAATATACAGTTAGACATGATTCTAATTCAACTCAGCTCATCATACATATTTTTAGGGTCTCCGAAGAAGAAACAGCCCCAGTACTAACAGTTACAGATTGTGAATAATGTCCCCTTTGGTTGAGCTCGACGGTCTCGGTTCGTTACTCGTCGTTTCAAAGAATACAAGACTATCAGATTATAGATTACGTTAGACTAAATGGCGATCCTAACACTACTTTCACTGGGACAGGTTATAGCGCCAGTCCGTTGTGGTATCTAAAACAAAACTCCTATAAAATCGAGCATAAAGACCCTCATGAATAGACAAAGCGCTTTCAGCTGTTCATAAAAATATGTTGTGGGGGCTAATGGCAGCTTCGGATAAATCATCGGGTTAGTGGAAGGGATGACTGCCGAGATGTTTCAACCACAGGCTTGCAAATGCTGGACAATGGAAGAGAAAATGTCTGGAATTTTTCACCTCACCATCTCCATACATGACAATTTGCTTCTGACTGAATTTTTAGCTTTCAGCATGAATGCCTATTGGACTATGTTCAATAAGAACTCCAAGCGTTGCAGCAAGATTAACTTTGCTAAGGCAATTTGTTTCGTAGGTCTTCTACGTTATACTGATGGTTAGAAAGATCTCGCAGGCGGGCAGAGAGTGTTAGTCGATTAACGACTGAAAAGCACACATGAAGTCCATAGATTCAGAACTAAAAATCAAAATTTCAATTCGTTCCCATTCCGTTGAGCGCTCTACCTAACTAACTCAGCGACTCTGCAGTTTCCTGTGATTCTGAAGATATAGCAAAATCGCAGAGAGTGATTGTCGAATAACGCCTGCTAAGCACACGTGAGTTCCATAGATCCACTGCTAGAGCGCAAGATGACAACGAGATCCAAGGCATTTTGCTGTGAGATCAAGCTAACTAATTCTGTAATTACCAGTGATTCCGGAGGTCTAGCAGCCGCGCAGAGTTTCATAGATACGGTGCTAGAAAGCAAGATGACAACGAGATTCAACTAGTACCCATTGCGCGTGTAATAAAGACGGTTCCTCATGCTAGTTCATTGGCTTTGCAGTTTCCAGCGAATCCAGTATCCGGTGTGATCGGGCACCTAAACGAGTCCGAGAAGGAAATAGCTTGATGTTATATCTAGCAACGATGGACACTCTTTGACTAACTTTGAGCGCACAGTTAGTGATTTCAACGTTGGTATTGACAATTTTCTATCGTAGTTATTGCTCGTCCTCCTGAAAGATGTCGTCGTACGTCGGAGCAATGAGTCTACTGCTACTTTAATAGCAGCTACTGCCGGCTGAAAAATGCTACAGTAGTTCGGTAGCTTCCAATCTTCCCTCCTAGCTTCGACCGATGCGTGAAATAGCTCAGTACGCCCCTTTTTCAGCGACTTCTTCTCGTCCACACCTTCGCCGGTATGTGGACGGAGAAATAGCTACCGGGTGTAGCCTCTACGACGTAGTGTTACAAGTTTTCAAGGTTGCAATTGAATGAGAAAAGAATTTCAGCGGCGATCTGTTTTGATCACTTCATAGGCGCTCACTCTGCCTGCTTCCCAGCGACTTCTCCTCGTCCACTAAACAGGCTTCGTCGTTGGGTGAGCGGAAAAACAGCCACCAGGCGTAGCCTTTGCGACGTAGTGTGAAGTAGGAAGAAATTTCAGCGTAACCTTGGTTGGACTCATTTATATAACCAATTTCTCTGAGCGTTAGAGCAATCTTCGTAGTAATGCGACAACTTCCGATGATTGTTGACTTGTTTGCATGTCAAACCCATAAGTTATAATGGTCGAATCGGAATTTGAACGATCGCGGTACTCTTTTCGAAAAAATCTTGCTCGATTTCATATCACAAATATCCACCAAAATCATTCGTACGGACTCGTGAAGGATTTCGAGCTCTCTTGCCATCTTTCTATCACTTGCCTGACGATTTTCAAACTCCATATTCTTAACTTTTTAATATTTTCATCAATTGAAGAGTTTGAAGGTTGTCCAGAACGAGGCATGTCACAATATCTGTCCAAACGAATATCTCCAAATAATCACCTGTGTGTTAGAGCTTGACGAAGATATGGAAAAATCCCAGTTTCAACACTCCTTAGAAGTGTTTTCCAATATACAACAATATTAAGCAATAATTGAGCTGTGTTTGCTGAATAGTGAAAGAAACTTGTGTACTCAGCTTTTTAATTAAAATGTTTACAAACATTTGTACGTTTACACAAGCCGCTCAATACCTCAGTAGAGCTAATATTTGTGCTCAAACCAAGCAACAAGAGAATAATTTCATTTCATTTGCGCCTCCCCCCGTTGGCAATAATGAATAAACTCTGATTCTATTTGAATTTATATGCGCTTGATTGTCCAGCCAACTCATCCTTTTTCATTTAATAGATATCATTTCTCATTTCCCCCCACACGCAGGCACTTCGTCGCACACACACAGACATATAGCGCGTGACTTCTATGTACGAGATATACGCAAGCGAAGTGCGTTGCTGCAAAATGCGCAAATACTCACAAGCACATGATTTCCTGGCATCCACTCTCCCCCCAACAGTCGACTACCCCCCTCTCGTTCCGCTGTTGTTGTGTCAATTTACCCCCTCACTGCCACTAATGTCTATATTTCATTATTTGTATTTACTCGTCGCTAACTTTTTCCGCACTCCGCACTCCACACTCCACCCACCTTCGCCCTGCACTAGTCGTCGTTGTGTCCTGTGCCATTAATGTTATTATCCTGCCGCGCTGTTCCGCTCGGTTGCACGCCTAAGTGAGCGCACTCAAGTATCAATTGTATTAATTTAGAGTCAAATACGCAGCGGGTATCGCTTTATGTCGCGATTGTTGTTGCTGTTGTTGCTATTGTGTCATTTTGTTCTTCTTCTTTCCACTTTAATTTAGTGAATGCTATTGTTTATTGTTTTTGTTGTTGCACTGCTATTTATTTAATGTGCGCTGGTGTCATCACTCCAACGCTGCGACTGCCGCTGCCGCTGGTGCCTCTACGAGTGTGTGTATGAGTGCGTTTGATGGTGTGTGTGTTGAATCAGTGCATTGCCTCTGCGCTGTTTATCATTTGTAATGAAGGACCATAACTCTTTGCCCACCCTCGCCACCTCTTCGCCAATATTTACTCAATTGCCAGCGCGGTCCTCCGTGTTTGTTGCATTTATTTATTTGCCATTAAACGAATTAGTGTGTCTAATGTGTTAAATGTTGCGCGGGGCTATTTCGAAAACGTGAAAAGGGTTAAGAGCGTTGGAAAAAACTGATTAGTCACGCGAAAAATCCAGCAGAAGACTTAGTTTGGATATATGATATATCTACTTTAGACGCCCAATGAAATATTACTAGGTTAGGTTTGTCCGGTAGGCTCGTGAGCCTCGCTTAAACCAAGTTAGGTTGGTCCGGTAGGCTCGGGAGCCTTGCATAGACAAATTTTGGTCCTTAGCGATATCAAATGGAGTACCGATACGATCTCCAATGTGTCATGACATGCCTCAATCCACCGCCAACGGTCTCGAATCGAGCTTTTCGCTCGAGTATTATACTTCTTGCGAATGACATGGCCTAACCAGGGCATTCGTTGGATTTCCATGTATATACTGTATATGTCGTCATAGATATACATATATACACAGATCATTTAGTTCGTTGTTTCTTCTTCTTCGATATTCACAGCTCACGCGGTGGACTCCAAAGACCACACGGAGAACAGTTCTACCGAATGCTCCAAATGCTGTCTCATCTCGGTTCATTATTGTCAGCTTTAGAGTCAGGATTAATAGCTACTTCATGCCTGAATTGGCGGGCGACTTTTGGTTCCAACAAACAATCAACGAAATAATCAATTTATTGAAGGAAATTTTTTTATCTAGCGTCGTGGGCCTGTGAAGTGAGTTCCAAGATCCTGAGATTTATTATACTGGACTATTTTTTGTGGCGTTATGTGAAGTTGCTTGTCTGCGCAGATAAATTTGAGACTATTGACCGCTTTGGAATGGAATATAAAAGAATATTCAATTCGTTATTGCTGACATTTGAAGCTTGCTGCAAAAAGTGGTCGCAAATTTGGCTTTTCGGCTGCAATTCATTCGAGCTAGCCGCGCGGATAACTTGTCCGCGAATCATTTTGAAAAAATAATGGCATATCAAAGACCAAATTCTACAAGTCACTCATCATACCCGTTCTGCCATATGGTCTAGAGGCATGAATGACGACAACAGCTGATGAGTCGGCCTTAGGAGTGTTCGAGAGAAAGGATTTACGGAAGATTTATGACCCCTTAGCGCATTGACAACGGCGAATACCGCAGTCGATAGAACGATGATACGAGTTATACGACGACATTGACATAGTTCTTCGAAATAAAAGACAGCGGCCACGCTGGCTAAGTCATGTCGTCCGAATCGATGGAAAAACTCAGCTCTGGTAGAATTTGAGGCAGTACCCGCCGGGGAAAGCAGAAAAACAGGAAGACCTCCAATCCTTTGGAAAGACAGGTGGAGGAGAACCGGGCTACACTTGGAATCTCCAATTGACGCCAAACCGTGAAACGGAAGAACGACTGCCGCGCCGTTGTAAACTCGGCTACAACTGCGTAAGCGGTGTCTTTACCAGTAAAGAAAAAATGAAGCGTTCAAGAAGGCAAAAGAATTTCTTTTAGCCAAAGCTTTTTACGCAAAACCAACTTGTCGGAGCAAAAGCCATCCAATTCTGGTGCTAAATGCTGAATAGCGCTGTAACTTAGAAGCTTCCGAGCGTTCTGACAATTCGCGTGGCTTTATGACTCGTTCACCGTACACTTGTATCATTACACGCAATGAAAGTAATATTGCTATTGTTGTTGTTGCTTTGTTAGTTTGCGACTACATACGCCAAACATTATCTGCCGAAGTATAGCGTTGTATATTTGTAGACACCGCAGTGTTGTCACAATTGTTGTCAAACAAGGCGGCCGACCACCCTCTTGCCACCGCGTCTTGTCGGGTTAACTAAATGGGAGGGTGAAAGCAGTAAACAAGTGGCTGCCTTACGTTTTCTTGTTGTTCGGGCGGTTTGTCTACTTCTTCTGTGGCGAAATCACATCCGCTACGCATTCCGGTCTTTAGCCGCGACGTTTAATGTGTGTGGAGTTGTGCCTGCTTGTTGTTGTTATCCTGCCGCATGTGCGTGGTGCCACTTTGTGACTTTTAACAATCTCTTTCCCTTTGTTAAACATCGCCTTTTCGACGGCCACCTCAACTGCAAGTTCTTTACTATTTGGCAAGCATTTATCCCTTGCCTGCGCGGCTCGCAAGCTTGTGAGTGTGGGTTGTTGCCCACCACAATTCGACTTCAAGGGTAATAATGAAATAAATGCTGCGCTAAATGATTACGTATTTTACATTTTCCACCCTTTTTCGACTTATTTTTATTGTGTGCGTGCTTTCCCTTTGTTTTGTTGTATATTTTGACTGCTGACGCTGTTGCAAGTGTCGCTGCTTTGTTGGCAGTTTGGGCTTATCTCATCTTGTTGCATGAGTTTCAATTAGTTTGATGCACTTTTTCGCTGGCTTGGATAGAGTATTAGGGTGTCCCAAAGGTTTTTTTTAATATTTAATATATTTTTTCTAAGCTATGAGCGGTGATTCGAGTTGAGAGCGTATTGAGGCGGGATACATATAGAGCGCGATATAAGTTTCTTTGAAAGTTTGTTGTATACTTATCCCACCCTAATGCATAAACTGACTTCCCCCGTAGTTTCTTTCGGCGTTTCTATGATTTTTGGTTTAAATGATTAAGTCTCTCAATGAAGCGCGGTTAGATTTGACTTTATCTGCACTTATTATCATTGCTTTTGCTTTTGCGGGTGGAAAGTTATTATTTTGAAAAACATTTTTGACACTTTAAATCGCAGGGGAATTTATATTTATTGCACTTTTTGTTGTAATTGTAATCAAGTAATGTATTTGACTAAAAAATGTATTCTAAACAGTAAGTGTTAAAAATCATTGGCTTAAATACTTTAAATAGTTTCAAAAGACTTTTTCTTAACGAACTTTTCCTATAGCTGTCTCATTTCTTCATATCAAAGGGGTTTCTTTAGACATATGGGTTTCAAGCAGAAATAAAACGCATATGATTAATGTTATGGGCAAGAATTTAGGCAAAGATATAGCCGAATATGCAACAGCGCGCCAGTCGTTCTTCGACCTTTTCGCTGAGATTCCAAGTATAGCCAGGTCCTTCTCCGCCCAGTCTTTCTAACGGAGGTCTTGCTCTTCCCCTGCTTCGCTTGGCGAAAACTGCGTCGAATACTCTGAGAGCTGTAGAGTTTTCATCCATTCGGACGACATGACCTAGCCAGTGCAGCCGCTGTCTCTTGATTCGCTGAAATATGTGAATGTCGCCGCATATCTCGTATATCTCATCGTTCCAACGACTGTGGTACTAGCCATTGCCAACGCGCAAAAGACCATAAATCTTCCGCAAAACCTTTCTCTCGAACACTCCTAAAGCCGCCTCGTCAGATGATGTCGTTGTCCATGTCTCCGGACCATATAGCAGGGACTGGTAGAGTTTGGTTTTTGTTCGGCGGGAGAGGAATTTACTTTTCAATAACCTCCTCAGTCCGAAGTAGCACCTGTTGGCAAGAGTTATTCTGCGTTGGATTTTGAGGCTGGCATTATCGTTGGTGTTAATGCTGGTTCCAAGATAGACGATATTATCTACGACTTCGAAGTTATGACTGTCGACAGTGACGTGAAAGCCAAATTGCGAATGTGAGGACTGTTTTTTTTTGATGACAAGAGTATTTCGTTTTGTCCTCGTTCACTACCAGACCCATTTGCTTCGCTTCTTTGTCTAACCTGGAGAAAGCAGAACTAACGGCCCGGTTGTTATTGCCATATCGGTGTATTGAAGATTGTACCTTCTCTATTTAGCTCTGCAGCTCATATTATTTTCTGCAGCAACAGGTTTAAGAAGTCACACGATAGGAAATCTACTTGTCTGAAACCTCTTTTGGTATCGAACGGCTCGGAAAAGTCCTTCCCAATCCTGACGGTATTTTTGATGTTGCTCAACGTCAACTCACACAGGCGTATTACCTTTGCGGCGACAATAAGTTCAGACATAGCGGCATATAGGCAGTTCTTTCTCGTGTCGACGAAGAGATGATGTGGGTCGAACTTCCTTTCACAGGGCTTTTCCAACATTTGGTGTATAATGAAAATGTGGTCGATAGAAGATTTTCCAAGTCTAAAACTACACTGATAATATCTAATCAGTTTGGTGACGGTGGGCTTTAGTCTTTCACACGTTATGTGCATTCAAGTTTCGGTTAAACTGCCAATAGGGCGTTAAGAAACTCATAGAAAGATTAACAGCAATCTCTGTTAGCGCTATTGGGTAATTAACCGGTTATTTAACCGGTTATTCAACCGATAGATGGCTTGCAGTGTTCCAGTGTTTCTTGCAAATGGGACTAGGACTTCTTTGTGTCTAGTGCCTAATTTAATCATTGCTTATTTTTCCTCTATTCAATTCTTGTTTCAAGTTTGTTGCTTTAATTTTTACAAATTTAATTAATTATTTTCTTCAGAGTTCAAGCGCCAAACAACACCTGTGCTGCATTGATTACATGATGCCAATGCGCCACACGCACCAAGTGAGAGTAAATGAAGAAAACGAAGAAAAACAAAAACAAAAACAATTGCGCCAAATAAAGTGAAACCAATTGAAAGAACTCGTAAATTTCGAAGCAATTCTCCGTCATAAATCAAGCGACAATAAAAACTAAGTAAATGACCGCGAAAAGAATCTGAGAAAAAAATCTGAAAAAAATTTAAAAAAAATCTAAAAAAAAAATGCGAAAAGAAAATAATTTCCACCAGCGTACGAAGCGACGCGCAACTAAGGCGAAATCGCAAATGAAACAACGCGTCAAATGTCAGCAACATGTGGCAGCAACGTTGAGTAATTTTCAAGTAAATGCGCCAAGCCAAAAAAAAAATAACTTGAAACACTTGAAAGAAAGAAACAAGAAAAGAAGTTAGTATGTAAGGAGGCGTTGTGGGCGCTGAGGGCAACTAAACTGCTAAGACTTGCTGCGCTGCATCAAAAACATCACAAGAAAGTTGCCGGCTGAGCTTGACTGCTGCTGTTGCTGCTGCGCGCCTTGACAGCGGCCAGCGGCGCACGAAAAGTGTAAAAATTAATACAAAAATTACAAAAACAAAGGCTGGCAATTTGTTGTGCGGAAACAATTTCATTGAGGTGACATTTTCGCGACAGCGGCAGCAGCAGCCGTGGCCAAACTTCCAGGTGCATGCGTATACGCGACGTGGGCCACACGGCGCTCGTAACAAGCAAAGGTTGCTGGCAAAGCGAGCGCCGGTGACTGCAGCAAATTAGTGGCGACAAACGGCGCAAGGTTTAATTGAAAAAAATATCCAATGCAGCATTTTCCGGCGTTGCCCCGCGCACTCCTCATATTTAGTCACCTAAACGCGTGCGTGTGTGTGTGTCCCATTTTTTAATAAAGCGAGGTGGAAATTTTTTAATTACTCAACCGTGGGGAAAGCGAGTCAAATTGCATACTATTGTTTGTATGTGTGTGTGGGTGTGTGATTATTAAAACCGGGGGTGAGGGGTCGTGATGGGTATAGGCGCCACATGCGTACAAAATTTTTACATTTTTACTATCAAATTTCGCTGCATTTGCGCCGCACTTAATTTACTCACGCCGCGCTCAGCGATTTTTATCTATTTTAACCCCAAACTGACGGACGCATAATTTTTGTCACATTTGCCGTCTAATTTGTTCTTGTAACCAGCGGCGCACGTGTGCAAACTACAGTTATTTCACGCATAATTTTTGGTTGATATTTCTGGTTTATCACTTAAAATTTGTTATCCTTTTCGGTACAATTTTTTGCTTTGCTTTGCCTCATCGCGTGGTTTGGGCTCGAAAAAGGGTTAAATTATGCCGCTTTTATTAGCCGCACTAAAATTATGTCTCTGTGTGTGTGTGAATGTGTGCTGAACCATAAAATCGCGATAAAAGAGCTTTCCCTTGTGGTCAGCAGATAATCTACACATTGCCGTTATAAAATTAATGTACTACCCTCTCGGGTGAGGGCTTACAATGCAAATTTTTTAATTAATAAGTTTAAGAAAGCACTAAAATACAATTTATTAGACGGCTAATTTTGACTCATCTATTACATTAATGTTAAGTGGAAAGGAAGCAAAGGAGACATAACCTAAAAAATAAACGAAACATAACCTACAAAAAAAAGTTCAGTTGATGAAGAGACATTCTCGAGTTATGAAGACATTTTCTGACTGTTTCTGTATTGCGAGGAAAGAGAAGAGTTGAATCTGTTCCCATGAAAGTAAGGTCTACATAATCGGAAAGGCACCTGATTTTTTATCCGATCAAGGACTGTCGATTTGGCAGAACTTGTCGCTACAACAACATGTGAATGGACTTGTCAGAAGCCTTTGACACAATCAATCACACAACACTACTTGAGGACATAGAACAATCCACGCTCTGTCTAGGGGTACCGAGGTAGACCACGAACATGGGAGCATTTGGGAAAAGCAACATACAAGGTCTATTGTGCCCTCGTCAACTCGGCACAACAAATCACTTAGTGATAAATTTTAGTATTCATTAGGGTGCTATTGATGCGATTTGATCCCTATTCATGAACCAACTCACTTAATTCTCCTCTTCCTTTGGTCCGAACCCGTCTAAACAAACCAAACCTCGCAAACCAAATAATTTATACACCGTTTTAATGCATGGAGCCACTAAGAGGGCTTGTTGGATCATAATGGGCCTAATGAAGGTCTTAGAGAGACCGCCTGCGGTCTGGCGATTCCGCGTTCCTCCAAGCAAGAGGATTTGTTGGTGTTTCTAGAGTATTTTAGTCTGCCTCGACTTATTTTCAGAGAACTATGAGTCTCAGCGAAGCCCTTCTCCACTTGACACCAATAACTGGTAAGACATAGGGGTCATTCTTCAATAGATGATTAATTGGTCACTTCGTCTATAAAGGAGTCTAAATTTTTCAATTGACTGTTCGCGCAACAGTGGAGTCAGTGCAAAGGAAAGAATATGGATTTAATAAATAAAATGAAGATCTCTTAACAGCAACAACAAAAGCAACAGATGAGAATTACCAAATGAACTGCCCTAGACCGGATGGAAATACATGGCAACGCCACCTATCGGTGACTAGCTTCACTGAGCTAAGCTCCTTGCGTTGAGTAGCTCCAGCTCTACAAAGTTTATAGACAGTCACTAGATGTCGCTAAAATGCATTTCCGCACAAGATTTATCGATAACAAAACAATCCAAAAAATCTACGCCGGTGCACATATGTTAACCCGTCTGTTTACGTACAATCCATTCCCTCATAGATACGAGATAACAAGCTGAAATTTTGCACTCGTTCTTTTTTCTCCAAGAAGCTGCCCATTCGTCGGACCCGCCGATATTCGCGCACTATAGCATATAGCTGCCATAGAAACTGAGCGATCAAAATGGTGTTTTTGTATGAAAAACTTTTATATTTGACGAGTTATCTGAATGAAATTTGGCAAGAATTATTTTTGCGGGCAACGGTACAATCTCCGAAGAAATTGTTCAGATCGGATAGCTATAGCATATAGCTGTCATACAAACTGAACGATCGAAATCCAATTCTTATATGAAAAACTTTTTTAATTGGCGAGATATCTTCACGAAATTTAACATGGATGTTTCTCTAAGATAACGGTATAATCTTCAAAGAAATTGTTCAGATCGGATAACTATAGCATATAGCTGCCATACAAATTGAACGATCGAAATCAAGTTCTTGTTAGAAACACTTCGTTTTTGTGGAGGATATTACAGCATCGGTGCAACCGAAGTTAATATTTTGTCTTATTTTTTTATATTATATCCAAATGTAATATTTTTTTCTGGTTTTGTCATTTATAATTACAATAATAGTTACGATTATGGCGAAATATAAGTCTTCCTAACAAAAATTTATTTCATAAGCATTTACGGTAATTGTAAATGCGGCATATGAGTATTAATACTTTTCATACTATATTGTTTTCATAGTACCTAATAATTACTAACTTATACCCTGAAGAATTACTAGTACGTCTAAGTACTTTACTACTACAAAATGCATTTTTAATTCAATACCTTGTCAAGAAATGTCCACTATAAATTAGTTTCACACTTAGACATCCGTTTTGTCCTTTTGCCGCCAACTATATTGCTGCAATGTAGAGCGCACCTCCTTCAGCTCATCGAGTAAGGCCTCAACATTTGCACGCTCAATGTTTAGCACATGTGTGGTGTCCTCTGGCAGCCCATCAACTAGCTCCTGTGCGATTTTTAATTCGAATTTGACGCAACCAACCGTGTTATCCGGTTGTTCTGACGAAGGTGGTATAAAACGCACTGACGAGAGCTCATTAACTGAAAACACAATAGGGAGCACATAAATATTAAGCATGAAATGATAATAAATATATTTTCTTAACAAGTTTATAACACACACTTCTAAATGCTTTGTCCTGCAAGCGCTGACGTATTTGCGTCACATTGGTCGCCAAGACGCGGCACATTGACGCAGCATGCTCCTTGGGTAAACCCAATTGTTGAATCTCTTCGCTGAATACCGCCTCACTAACGGCATGACGCGAAGCATTGATGAGCAAGAAATGTATGCAAGCCACAGCAGATTTGCCATCGTTAGACAAATCAGCTGTTATCGCTTTAATGGCGTTCTCCTGTGCATGCACAATATGGAAAAATTAAAAATGAGAAGCTTTAGGGATATAACAGCAGAGTTTACACCTACCTCGAACTGTGCGCCGACAATTCTCTTGGCAACCAAACCAGCCAATGTCTCTAAGTTCTGGGCGCTCAGCATGGATAGTGTGGATATAATCTCCGCCAACACCCAGTCGGGACAGTCGCCATCACCACAGAAGCGGAATTTCTGCAAAAAGCAATTGTAAGTGTTTAAAAGAATTAACTTTGATTCCATATCGCTCAATTAAATAACGGCGAAGCGAGTCAATGATTTGAAAGAATTAACACGAAGCGACAACATTTTAGTTCACGCACCATTTTCAACAATATTTGAACGTCCACTCAGACGAAGGATTACGGCAGTTAAGAAATTGTGCTATTTTAAGGGGTCTCCCGTTTGACTCTCAGTCTCATGCTTCACATAGCGGTGCGCTAATTAAATATATGTATATATTAAACACGCTTCATGTGCGTCCCAAAGGCAAGTAAATACATTTGTATGTAATATGCATATGCATGTACATATGTATGTATATATGTATGTGCCCATATTTATTTTCACTTTTATTTATTTGAGTTACCATCTTTGCCGCGAAAGTGTTGTTTGTTAGCTAACTCGTATAGAAGCAATTAATAAAATTTCCCTATACTTGACTGTCAGCATAAACGTGGAATTTATGACACTTGTTGCTTGTGATAATTTGTCGCAGCGAAGTGCATAGACATTAGACAACCCGCCTACCACCCTCAAGTACAAGCCGCCTTTGCAGCTGATAGCTTATTATACGTGTACGTGTCGTTGTGTCGGCACCCCTTTCACTTGCTCACTTGCTGAAGCGTGCGTTAACGCCAAAAAGCACACTACAATTATTTGTATATCATTTTGAAATGCATAAAGTGTAACGGTTTAGAAAAAGCACTCCCTCATACCACTACTTTATAATGTGCTAATCGTTGGCATTTACCGTTTTGTTAGCTGTAATTATTTAACTGTATGCCTTTCTAGTGAACGTAAATATGTGTTTTTAAATGCAAATAACAACACATATATAAATATACATATTTGCCTTTAGTTTGCCAGCGAGTTACTTGTATCCTTAGATGCCGCACATAATTTTTGCTATAAATATGCCTGTCACTTTACAATTCTTCACAGTTTGTGCTCGGTAAAACACGGAATAACTTCATTTAATATTTATAGCAGTGGAATTAATATTGCAACGAAATTAATAATACCGATCAGATACGCAGCTTATTGCGCACGGAAGTTGCACAAATCTATTGAAATTCGTTTAAAAGCGTTAAAGGTACTTTAACTACTCGAAAGTTATATGTTTCGTAATAATAACGTGCTTTGAATATACATATGTGTGTTTACTATTGTGGTTGCACACCGCACTCCTGACACTACATAGTAATTTTCAAAATAATTTTTGTTGCAGGTTTTTCGGTTGCCTACTTCCTTCAGCATGTACATCATACACACAATATTTTCTATCACTTTGTTGATTTGCTTTTGCCAAAATGTATTTGTATTGGCACAACCCGTCGGGGATGAGCTTATCACGTGCGAAGATCAGCTTACAAAATATCGTCGCTTTTTACTACAAGCCATTTTAAGCTTTGAAGATGTCTGTGACGCTTACGACTCACATCCACTTAATCCGCTTGAGGCTTTATATAGACAGGACCAACAAGACTCCGGTAACGCGCCGCTTTTCCGTGCACTACAAACGGGCAGCAGCGCCAGTGAGCAACGTAATGAAATTTGGGCTTTTTTCAAACTGTTGATGGCACAATTTAACGATATGGATTTTGTCAACATCATTAAGGAGGCAGTTATTGATCGTTGTCGCATGAAATCCCAACTGCAGCATGACGAAAAACGCAACTCCGTTGTATTGGGTAAGAAGCAGCGGTTCCATTCGTGGGGTGGTAAGCGCGCACACCTTTCGGCTGACGACAGAAGCATGGACATGTTGTAAGCGGGAGTAGCTAGTTTATGGATATAAAACCTTCAATAACATCTTCAGAATAATTTATGGGCTGGATACCTTTGTTTATTGTATATAACTATCAAAAATTTAACACAAACATAAGAGCATGTAACTTTGAAACTATTGCATGTTGGCTGCAACTACATTAAAGTACAAAAAAGTAAAACATTTGTTATTTATTTAATATAAAAGAAAAACTTACCATTTTAGTAAAATATTTAGACGCTAATTTTTTGGCGGTGCTGGAATATTTTTGACAGCAAATAAGCAGAATTAAATGAACAATAGAAAACAGCTGTTTTTGTGTTGTCAACGCAAGTGCTATTTGGCGCAGAGAACGTAAATTATATACGTTCTCTGGCGTAAGCGTCAGCCACGTTGCCAACTAATATGTAGTAGCTGTCATAAAATTTTCCGCCGGAAAGACGTTTAATATACGCGAAGTTTTATTTCCTCGAAAATTTAGTGAATTTACAAATATTTCTATATTATTTAAAGTTTAATGTGTAGATTTTAAAGTAAATATGATGAGTATAACAAAAAGTGTACTGTGGTTACGTTTTTTAAGCAATAAAAGTTGCATGAAGGAAAGTCGTTGGGGCAGCGGTAGCCTGCGCCGGTATTTTTAGCTTTTGTGTGTAAAATATGTTAAAATTTCATAAAAATATAACAAAAACGGAAGTTTGCATTCTTTGTAAGCCCTAATTCAGCACAAACAAAACTTGCGGACCGGTTATATGGAATATCAACGAAATGAGGCTACTGAAAGCAGCAGAGGCGAACGCTGGGTGAGTGTGTATGTTTGTACGAGTATGCATTTGAACTATTAGGGATATTATACATCTACAATAAGCCAAATTATGTAAGTGCCACATGCAGTTGCATGCAAAATTCATATTAATTATCGCCCACATGACTTATACTGTTTTATTTGAAGGTAAAACCTGAAGGAGTCTATTAAAACATAACCTAACTTTCAAATTAATAGGAGTTACTTATGCACCACACACCAAACCAACACAAAAAAGTCAATAGATATAACTGCGCGCTTGTATGCCTTTTCTTTGCATTTTCCTTCTGTCAGTCACGCATGCTCCACTGCCAAAATATTGTTTGGACAAAATCCACAGCGAGATAAACGCGTTATTTGTGAGATATGTAGACCAACTTCGGCGTGGGCGTGAATTACCGTCCTGAGTTTGTTACTTGGCATGTGCATACCTGCGTCAAAGCGTTGCAACTTTTCCAGCTTGCGCACTTTTTTGGCTGAAAGTGCCTTAATAAAGTACAACGCCGCCGCATGCTTAACAAATGTTACTCTTGCTGGCATTTGACTAGTTGACTGCCGTAGTTGCGCTCCCTGGGCTGATTTATTGTCAGTTCCCACTAATAACAGCTGCAGCGCTGGCAACATTTGGGTCGCTGTACACGACCACGCATAAAAATGTAGGAAATGTTTGCATATTTTTCATAAGCATTGCTGCGTACCGCGAATTCTTGCAGCGCAGCAGTAATTGGAACTGTGTATGCGCGTATTGAGCCTTAGTTGTGGGTGGCGCTCTGTTGATAGGAATTTCTGCCAATGTACATACATACGAGTATGTACGCGCGTGCCTATTCTATTGCTTTGTGCGGTTCATTTATTATTTTTGCAGCGTTTTCTTTGGCTGTAGATGCCTTCGGGTTAACGTTTATCAATTGATTGCATTTCATTTGTCTGCAACACGATTTAATGTTTCTTCTGCACTGCTTCGTTGCTGATAAGGTTTCCACAATGGCATGTCAAGTCGCTGGCTGTGTGGTCGCCGAGATACGCTTGCGTATTTACACTAAAGAAAAGATAATTTTACACAATTATTGTGCCTTCAAATATTAATTTTTACATTAAGCCATATCCATCAGTAAATTTTTAATTTTTCGAAATTTTTTATGTATTCAAAAACTACTTTTTGTTAGTAAATATAAATTTATAAAAACAAATAATAATATTGGGAAACCTTCGCCTTCATGTACAGCGTCTGGTATGCGAGTACCTATGTACTTACATACATACATTATGTATACGTAAGTACCTACGCCCTACTTTACTAATCTCTGCGCCGTGAAATAAAAATACTCAAGTGCTATAAATGTGGATCGCCACAACGCTGGGTCAGAGATCACACAAAAAATTGCCAATTTATTTCATTATTATTGTCAGCTGTCTTTTATTATTTTTATTTGCGTTCTTACAGTTTTTTTTTTTGTTTATTTATTTATTATTATTTTTTTGTCGTGATTGATGGGTATTTTTGCTTTATTGTTGTTACTGCCGTGTGTGCTGTTACGGTATCTCAATCAATGGACAAAAACAAAAACTGAGCATGCAAATGGAGTCAAGCTGATGGGTAGTGGGGTGCAAAAATTTTAAGTATACAAATAAATCTGACTGCAAGGTGCGCTCAAAATAAAATTTTTTTGTTGCTTCTCTGAACAGATCTATTTGATGCTGATGGCCTTAGCCACTGTTTTGAAAAAAAAAAATATTTTGTACATATATATTTATATTATAATAATTCCTATAATTTAAGCAAGATATTATTCTTATCTATTTCACAATGCTGTGAATGAAATCAAAATTAATTGAAATGTCGTAGCAAATTTGCGTATTAAAAAATAAATTTATTATTTATGTATGTTCACGTTGATGGAAATCTGTAAAACGTACTTATTCATGGCACTTGCATCGCCTGTTTCTTTATGTTTGTTGTTGTGGGTTTTTTCCTGGCACTTTCTAGCTGAACGGAAGCGGCAAGTAGATGTCACTGTAATGAGATTGAACATGCGATACTTTTTTAACAAGTTCGATGTTTGTATAATATTTATAGTCAAATCGATCGTTTGCTAGAAGAAAATCATAACACAAGTTGGAAAGAAAACAGAAATTTTGCATAGGTGCTTTTATTCATAAGAAGATGCTCATTTGCCGTAATCGTTGATATCGTACTACTATATCATATAGCTGCCATACAAACTGAATGATAGGTAGCAAGTGCTTGTATGGAAAACTTTTTTATTTGACAAGATATCTTCGCGAAATTCAGTTCAAGTTATTGTTTAATTAAAACCTTTAATTTCAGAAGAAATTGTTCCAATCGGATCAATATAGCATATAGCTGTCATACAAATTTATCAATCAAAATCAAGTGCTTGTATGGAACACTTTTTTATTTGACGAGATATCTTTACGAAATTTTACACAGATTATTATCCAAGACAGATGTATAATCTCTGAAGAAATTGCTTAGATCGGACCAATATAGCATATAGCTGTCATACAAATTGATCGTTAAAAATCAAATGCTTGTATGAAAAACTTTTTTATTTCGCAAAATATCTTCACGAAATTAGGTAGGACTTACTTTCAACAGCAAGGCTACAATCTCCGAACAAATTGTTTCGATCAAACCACTATAACATATAGCTGTCATACAAACCAACCGATGAAAATCAAGTTTTTGTATGAAAAACTGTTTTTTTATCTGTGAAGGGTATAAAGAAGATGCTGTTTTTACTTTTTTGTTGTTTTTCCCTTACTTTTCCTTTATGTTCTATTTTTAAGTTACGTTATTTTTGCTTTAATCGCACATTTTACACACATTTAAAGGAGTCTGCGGTAATCAGCTGTTTAATGAGCCACTGATGTCAATGACGTCAGCAGATAAGAGAAGCGTAGGCGAATAAGGACGAGTCTAAAAATAGCATTACCTACGCAGTAGGAAAGATTAACGGCTTAAAAGAATTGATTTGCAAGAGGCTGAAAGCAGCAAAAGAAAAAGAGGAACAGAAGAATGAAATCAGTAATTTTAGTTTTAATCTCAACAAGAGAAATTAATTAAACAATTATCACTGTAATTGCTGCTTTTTGAAATCAGCAACTTATGCACCGTTATCGGCGCCAATTATTGAAAATTAATTCATAAAAAATTTAATTACTGAAATGTTAATTTATAAAAAATTTAATTATTGAAAAATTGGCTTTAAAAAAATTATTGCGCTTTGATTTTATTGCATTTCTATGTTTTATAGCTTTTCTAAATTGTGTTGCTATAAAAATGTATTTACAGATATTTAATTTTGTGTATTAACTAAAAAGCGCATAACTCATTTTGGTTGGTTTTCATAAATTTTTTTATAAAAATTCCCACATTTTGAACAAAATTAATATATTTTTGATTTTTATAAAAAAATATTTATAATTTTTATGGCAAAATATTTACAATTTATAGCAAGTAGTTGATAATATTCACTTATAATATTGGCTGTTGTTATAAGCACACATTTTCGAAATACTTTTTCTCTCTAAATGATATTCAAAACGTTAATAATTAAAAAAATAAAAAAGGAATAATAATAATAATGACAAAGGCACATTCAGTTATCGCAGAAAGTTTTGAAGAAACTTTTTAGAAATTTATGGCGCATAATTATGTTGACCACACTTTCATAATTCACACATAAATAAAAGGAAAGCGACGACTCAACTTGTTTACGAGCGCAGAAAGAATCCGTTTAACTGCCACATAAATAACTAAATACGTCATTATTAGCAACTGCATTAGTATATCATGGTTGATATTTTTAGCAGAAACTTATTTTTGGCAAGCGAAATTTTTTAGCACAGACCATTATAGCATATAGGAGTATTTTTTATACTTTAGTATATGGGATTCTGGGAATAACATGGAATGGAAAACAAATGTATTTTAGAGCACTAAATATATTATATTGTAGAAGCCTGCAGAGGCTCTATAGACTGTTATTGCAAATTAAGAGGTTATATGATATGATTTAAATCGCGCAGTTTGTATGGCAGCTATATGATATACTGGTCCGATCTGAATAATTTCTTCTCAGATTAAATTTGTTTATGCAACATTACTTAACAAATTTCGTTAAGATATCACGTCAACTGAAAAAGTTTTCCATACAAGCACTTCATACCGATCGTGCTGTTTGTATGGCAGCTATATGCTATAGTGACTCGATCTAAACAATTTCTTGGAATATTAAACTATTGCTTTAGGCAATAACTCATACCAAATTTCGTGAGGATATTACGTCAACTGAAAAAGTTTTCCATACAAGCACTTCATACCGATCGTGCAGTTTGTATGGCAGCTATGTGTTATAGTGCTTCGATCAAAACAATTTCTTCGGAGATTACACCATTGTTTTAGGCAATAATCTCTGCCACAGATGGAGAAGATATCTCGTTAACTAAGCGATATTTCCATACAAGCACTTGAATCCGATCATTCAATTTGTATGCCAGCTATATGCTCTAGTGCTCCGAATGATTTCTCCGGATATTACACCATTGCTTTAAACAATAACTCATACCAAATTTCGTGAAGATATCTCGTGAAAAGAAAAAGTTTTCCACACAACCACTAAATTCTGATCGTTCAGTTTACATGGCAGCTATATGCTATAATGATCCGATATCGCCGATTTCGACATATGAGCAGCTCTTTTGAGAGAAAAGAATGTGTGCGAAATTTCAGATGGATATCTGTATTTACACCTAGCGAGATCGGCATGGCTAAATCGGATCAACTCGTCATGCTGTTCATTTATGTACTACAATGTATATGTATATATATTTTATAGGCTGTGCGACGTTTGCTTTTGAGAACACCCACAAAAAAAACATATAAACTCATTCCCACAGAGCCTAAAATTGGTTACATTTAACTACTTTCCTGCTCAGCTGCTAATGGTCAATTCATGTGTAGTTCATATGGTTCACAGTTGTCCTTATAAACATGTCTATATACATATAAATATACATACATATAAGTATATATGCAAATTCAGAAACACTATATGTCCATATGTATGTCACATGTGCAATCGTGCAACAAAATTTGCCACAAGTAAATACCAGAGTCTAATAGCCACTACTGAAGTATGATCCGCACCTCAAAAATAACCTTTGACCTTAGCATTCGTCTAAGAATTAAATAAGTCACAACAATAACACCAAAGTATTGACAGATCATGTAATCTACAAATTATTTTCAGCGGATCAGTCAAGCATGTGATGTTCGCACTAACATTTATGAACTGTCAGCGATTTACAGTAATCTTTAGCTGTCAATACAATGATGAGCTTTTTTCTTTCCTCAGCAATCACTTTATTTGTTGTCTAATAATTATATTAATTCTAAATCTAAACACACAAATACTATATATAATGAGATGCTCGTATTATTGAACACGCTGCGATTAAGATTAGGCAATCGTGTTGGCGCCGGTGCACCGACACCGGCCGGATTTGTCTCACTGCTGGCTTAGTAAATCTTTAAACGGCGCAAATAGAAAAATAAATAAATTTTCTATTACGATTTTTGTTAATTGCCATTTATTTTTTATTTTTATTAAAAAATCGTAGATCACAAGCCGAGCGGGTGGGTGGGCGATTGTGGGTGCTCTTCCAGCTGTAGGTAGTAGGGTATCAAAAACCTGTGCATAATATTTTCAATAATTTTCATTTAATATTTTTTACGACTTATTCGCGAAAGATTCTGAAAAACAATTGTAAATATTATACGTAATATTATATAAAACGGGAAATAATCAAAACAAGCTACAAACTAACTTGTGGGTGTCGCGAAGGTCAATGGAATTCTCAGTTTAGTCGACAAATTAGTTTTCGTAAGAAGAAACGAGTGCAACTGAATGCAAATACCACATAGATAAGAAAGAAAATGTTGATTTAACACGTGGATGTGCTATAAATTATTATAGGAAGTAGTGTATGCTTAGAAAGACGCGATAGATCAACGTTTAACCATACCTCTGTAGTATGAAAATGGTATGGCAGTCATATAATATTTGAAGACAAATAAATATGAACCAAAATCATATTATAGGCAATGCTTGCGGTCAGCAGGCACATGACTTTCGGCCATTGCAGTCTCCCGGGCGCCCAGGTAAATGAGACTCACGAGGAACTTAACACATCAGTTTCATTCCCCAGTAAAGAAGACCGGACAAATGGTACTAAGTTTGACAGTTCCAATAGTGTAATCTACTTTTATATTCACTGACAAATCAAAAAGTGAAATAGGATCGGGAGCAGGCTTCTTCTGTAGTAATTCATACGCCGTAGGAAGCTTCAAGCTATGTGACTACCATTTAGTCTTTCAGATTTAAATTGTTGGCATAACAGAAGGCTCCAAGTGAGCTTCTGCTCTAACTAGCAAGTTCATAAGCCTTCCAGTGGGCAGCCAAGCGTCAATTAAGGCTATACGAAGTGCCAATACTAATATCGGTATTCAGCTTGTCACGATTGTCTCATGTCTCTAATTGTCACAATCGCAATTTAGTGACTCTGTTAGTCAGGATGTCTCATTTTGGTAATCTGGCAGATACAGTATAGTAGTATACTGTATTTCTACTGCTGGACTAAAGTGAGCTTGGTAACATTGTAAGGGTCATTACATCCTTGAGATCCAACTTCAGTAAACGCGAAAAAGGGATTCAGCGGAGTGCAGAACATTCGCGGAGGATGATGTGACGCTAGAACATGATCTTTGCGAATGCCAAGCCTTCAACTCGATAAGAATAGACATACCGCTCGTTCCCACGACAATCGGATCTACGTAACCGGAATGGACCTGGATTTTTATCCGGCGAAGGACTGTCAATCCTCAGAATTCTGTCGCTACAATAAAAACAACATTCATATTCTACGACATCCAATACTCGAGGTGTGACAATGAGCAGCACGAGATGGAATAGGATCAGATTTATTACCAAATCAACTGAGTTGCGACCCGCTAGCACAGTGGGCCTAATTATGGCCTAAGTGGGGCCATCTGCTGTCGGACGCTTATGCGTCTTCATTTTTATGTATGCAGTTATTTTGGAAGTCATAAAATCCCTTTTTGAGCTGTGTTCACACGAGAACTAGTTTGCGGAGAGACGAGCCCGTGAGACGACGAAAAAAAAAAAAACGAAGGACCGTGCTACTCGAGCTCGACTCAAGTTATCGGACTCGTGTCACTAGCAAAAGATAATTTGTGCGAAAAAAGAGGCCTCGTGTGAACGCAGTCAGACACAACTTTCTTTATACACGCCCATTAATGTAGTGTCTTTGGGTCTGCTCTTCATATGTGCATTACGATATCAAATGTCCAGCAGATAGTCGCTAACTTCACTTGACGTTGAGTCTGCTGAAATGCTATTCAAGATATAATTTCCTTTTATTCGCTCCACAATCGGATATCTTTTTCATTCTGTTTCAATTGTAAATCTATACTTGTTGTTGTAGATACATAAACACATACATATGTTTGCTTAATTATCAAGTATGCGCTGCATTAGCACTTCATCCATAAGAATTCAAAGTAAATAGCACAAGTATCAGTGTTCGGTTATCGTTTAATGACCACTCACTCACCACTCACAGCCATGCGCTCTTATCATATTTGCCCTAAATAGACGCACACTTTTGTTGATATTTCTTTAAACACTCATTGTGGGGCAATAATAATGATTTACAGTTACCGTTATGCTAAAATTATGGAAGAATTGTTTGTCTATGTTCGCTTAATAGTGTAAATTAATTGATTCTAAATGTGGTAAAGCTGATATAGATTAAAAATAGTAAGCAAATTGTCTAAACTAGTTTGGTGCCGAAATAGTTTATCAATTTTGCCATCACTAAGGTCAAACTAAAAATATACAGATATGTTTTAAAGTAATTTTTGGCTATAAATAGACCTTATTTCAGTAAGTCAGTGATAAGCAAATATAGGGTGAACCATTTCGAAGTTGACTACTGTTTCAAAGGAAAAACAGACGAAAATACAAAAAAATTGATCCATTTCGAGGTTCCTTACTATTTTAAATGAAAAACACACAAGCTTCAAATTTAGTGAGGAATGTTTATTGACATTCTAAAGGATATACTTTGGCATACATTTTTTGAAAATTATCTCTTACAAATGTTGGTCGCGGCTATTGAACCTCTACTTGGATCACCCGTTACAAAAATAAATTTAAATATTTTGTAGCAAAACAAAAATGTTTAGCAGCAACTATTTTATATTGATATTTTTCAAATTCAAAATTGCGCGCTTAATCTGCCATTGATTAATGAAAAAATACACTGTTGGTCGTAAGCGATAGCCACCTGCAGTTGCTTTAAAAATTATATTAATAAATTTTAATTATAATAATTTTATTGACGTTTCCAATATAGTCGTAAATCCAATTATGCATTTTTATGTGTATTTTTCGTCAAAAGTGTGGCTTCATGCTGATTTTTGTTTTATTTTCACACCATAAAAAATGAATAGCGTCAAAATTTAGTAGAAATACTTAATAAAAAAGTTAGCTTTATTTTTGAATTGGCTACTATCAGTTTCTATTTTAAGAAGTATATATGTACATATGTAAGAACACGAATATTTTAATGTCTCCGGGAGGTGCTTTAACCATGATAACGGTTTTAGTGTTAGGTTATTGCTGTTATCAAAGCGAAGAATGCAGGCAGCTATCGACTGAGTGTTCTCGTTTTATTGCCGCCAAACCAAATCGTATCAAGTGACGATATGATTTTCAAAGAAATGTTTCAAATCGGATCACTATAACTCATAGTAGCCATACAGCTGAATTATCAAAATCGATAACTTATATAGGAAAATTTTTTATTTAAAGAGATATCCTCACGAAATTTAGTACAAATTATTTCCCAAAGCAGAGCTTCAATATCCCAAGAAATTGTTTAGATTGGACAGCTATAACATATAGTTGTCATACAAACTGAACGATCAAAATCCAGTCCTTGTATGGACAACTTTTTTATTTGAAAAGATATCTTCTTGAAATTTGGTAAGAATTATATTCCAAGGCATCGGTATAATCTTTGAAGAAATTGTGGAGATTCTCCGTTCGATTTACTATCAGTATTGCATGCAAATGTGTATTAATAACTGCGCACATTTACTACGTTCATAAAAAACTATTACTCAATATAATTTTACACATACTATGCAATATTAAATTAGCTAATTTCCATTATTTCTACACAAAACCGTAAGAGAAACTATTGTGGCATCAGATAACTGCGGTTTTTCGCAGTGCCTACGGGGCGCCAGTAATTCAGATCAGTAGAAGGTATACATACATATGTACATATACAGCAGCTACTTATTGTAATGGGTCCAATGAAAAAAATAACTGAAATTGTTTAAATAAATTATTTCTAGTGCTATATGAAAAAAAATTAAAATTTTCAAAATTTTAATTTAAGAATTAATTTTAATTTTCAAAATTTTTTATTTGTAAAAAGGTATTATTATTTTATTTTTAAATTTCAAAGAGTTTGATTATTTAAAAATATTTATTTATTTGATTTTTAAAAAAAATTTTAAAGATTAATTTTAAAAAGTTTTAATTTTCAAGAATAGAAATTTTCAAAAAATATTTAATTTTACTTTTAATTTTAAAAAATTTTAATTAAAATAAGAATATATTATATTTGTTTTTATTAAAAAAAAAATGTTTCCATATTGTTTTTTATTTAAAAAAATTTTAATTTCAAAAATTTTAATTAAAAAAAAAATGTTTATTTTAGTTAAAAAAAAATGTTTTCTTTTTATTTTTTATTTAAAAAAAATTTAATTTCAAAAATTTTATTTTAAAGAAATATTTTTATCTTATTTTTAATTTAAAACATTTTTTTTTTATTTTAAATTTTCAAAATTTTAATTTAAAAAAATTAAGTTTCAAATGTTTCGATTTCAAAGAATTTTTACTTTAAAGCGATTTTTTATTTTATTTTTCAATAATTTTAATTTTAAAAAATTTTTTATTTATTTGTAATTTTCAAAATTTTCAAAATTTTAAATTTTCAAAAATTATTTTTAATTTGGAAAAATTATTTATATTTTTATTTTAAATTTCTAAAATTTTGCTTTTAAAATGTTATTTTAATTTTATTTTTAAATTTAAAAATTTTTTTTTTCAAAATTTTAATTTTTAAAAAATTTAAATTTCAAAAGTTCCGATTTAAAAAATGCTTACGTTAAAAAAATATTTTTATTTTATTTTTCATTTTCAAAACTTTTAATTTGAAAAAATTATTTTTAATATTTAAAAATTTCAAAAATTTTGATATAAAAAATTTTTATTTTATTTTTCATTTTCAAAACTTTTAATTTGAAAAAATTATTTTTTATTTTAATTTGTGACAAATTAATTACATCAGAATTGCTGATTTTTATCTGCGCCACCCTCAAAAACTGGCAAAAGCTCATGTAATGCCTGCATGTGTGTATGCATGCAAGTTCTCATATTATTTTATTTTTTCCACTGTAATTTTTTTTCCATCTTCTCCCAACATTTGCACGTGTCAATCAAGCAGCTGCTGCAATTATAGCAAATTTTTTCCTCGCCGCTGCAATAAATTCGATCGTCTATAGACTTACATAAATACATACATACATATGTACAGGGATGAATGAGCACATACATTCGCTCGTGTATATGTGTGTGCGCGTTTGCAATTACAAAATAATTCAATTAGAAATTTACGCGCGATAAGCTCGATCGAAAATGATTTGCGCAACATTAAAATTTTATTATGCAATTTTTTTTTTTTAGATATTTTTAAAATATTTTTAAA
This sequence comes from Bactrocera dorsalis, assembly GCF_023373825.1. Taxonomy (NCBI): domain Eukaryota; kingdom Metazoa; phylum Arthropoda; class Insecta; order Diptera; family Tephritidae; genus Bactrocera; species Bactrocera dorsalis. The sequence continues at coordinate 66,615,365 of NC_064307.1, read as the reverse complement.
TAAATTGACAAGCTCTTGATCAAATAGCACAATATACACACATATTACGAAGATTCAATTAGAGCACAGATACGCTGGGAATATGCATTGAATTCGGTGTATATTTGCTACATTGTATTTATAAAGATAACAGGTTTATACTATGTGTATAGTATGTATGTATTTGTATATGTGCCGCAAAATTTCTGGCTTTTTAGCCCTCAGCAAATTTAGACCACAAAAGGCGCCACTCAACAACTGCAGAGCTACTCTTGTTTACATTTACTTTTTAAATTTCCTATGGCTTTCTATTATACCCTGAACACGGTATTAAAGTTTTTCACGTTCATGTTCCTACAAAAATATATTGTCGGAGATCCTATAAAAATATATATTTACAAGATTTAATCTATTATTTTATGAGGTATCGATCGGAAATTTTGCACACGTCCTTTTCTCTCTAAGAAACTGCTTATCGCTCAGAACTGCTGATATCGAAGCATTATAGCATATAGCTGTCATACAAACTGAACGATCAAAATCAAGTTTTTGTATGGAAAACTTTTTTATTTGACGAGATATCTTCTCCAAATTTGGCACAGATTATTTTCTAAAGCAATGGCGTAATCTTCGAAGAAATTTTTGAGATCGGATCACTATAGCATATAGCTGCCATACAAACTGAGTGAACAAATTCATATCATTGTATGGAAAACATTTTTATTTTACAAGATATCTTTACGAAATTTGCCACAAATTATTTTCTAGAAAAATGCTAAAATATCTGAAGAAAATTTTCAAATCCGATCACTATAATATATAGCTGTCATACAAACTGAACTATCAAAATCAAGTCCTTGTATGGAAAACTTTTTTATTTACCAAAATGTGTGCACGAAATTTGGCATAGATTGTTTTCTCAGACACCGCTAAAATATCTGAAAAAAAAATTTAAGATCGAACGACTATAGCATATAGCTGCCATATAAAGTGAACGCTCAAAATCAAGATAAAGATCTTTTCTACACTTTTAAGCTAAAAAAATGCATCTCTGCAGGGTATTTTACCTTCAGTACAGCCGAACTTGTAATTTTTTCTTATTTTTTATTAGCGTTTTCGTGTTTTTTGCGAGAATGCGCTAAATGTCAACAGAGCATTTTTCGTAAATTGCGCACTTAATTTCTTCTCATAGCTTTTTGCACGGTTTTGGCAGCAGCAGCTATCACGGCATATATGCGGCACATATATACACACATACACGTGCATGCAAACAAACATATCAACATCTCTCTATATCTATATATGTGTGTGTGTATACATACATCTACATATAATGAGAAGCTGTAGCAGTTGTGCGGGGCGTATGATGCACATTTATTGACAGAAACACACTCGCATGTGGTATAATCGTTCGTCTATAAATAAATAATTGCACGTTTCGCTTTTTTCTGCAAATCATATAGTAAATGTGACAGTCTATAAATAAAACGGGCTTTCAAATGAAAGCGCAGCACACATAACCATACAAGCACACATACTCGTACATATGTATTCAAATAGGCACACATATATATTTGCACATATGTACATACGTACGCGAGCGCGCCAGCAGGCAAGTGTGTACATTTACTCAATAAAGGATGTAAAAGTCTCGGCAGATCTCGCCGATCTCTAACCAAAGGCGGCATCTTCTATCGCCCGCAGTGGCAAAAATCAGCGTCTTCCCGCTTGTTTGCGTATTTAATGTCTGAGAAATGTCAATATTAGCGCCAAGACACATAAAATGGAAAAGTCCATTCATTAGCGTTTAAATGTTTTACTTTGCTCAAGTTTTTGCTTGGCGCTTTGTTTGGCTTACGCAGCTGGCTTGCGCCAACAACTGTTTGTGGTGTGGCGCGGCTGCTTATTGGCTTTGTCATAGATGGCGTGGCACATCAAACGGCCTGCGTGTGCCAAAGGCAGCGCTGCAGTGGCGTGCGCGTGCAGCACAAAGTGTTTAAAAATAAATCTCACATTGCCAATTTAAAGTAAATTTCTCAGCCGTCCAATCTACTTTGTGACATGTCTCTACAAGCCGGGCACTTTGTCTTCGTGCCAAAAACGCGCATACAAGCAGCGAAGGTTTAATTGAATTAAATTAATTTAATTTGCGGCTTGAAAGTGTTGTAAGGCAATATTTTTATTTAAATAGTTAAAGTAAATACTGCCGTTAGGTCAAATAAAATTTGGATAAATCACTTCTCATGCTATTATTGTGTCTACTTTCGGATTTTTATATCCTTAACAGGGTATATTAAGCTTGCAATTAAGTTTGTAACAACCGGAAGGAGCGTCGGAGACACTAAAAAGTTTATGTATAGTATATTTGAATAATCAGTTTGACGAGATGAGTCGACTTAGCGTTTTTTTTATAGGCAAACCGTCTGTATAAAGGCATAAAAGCCCTTTAGCTTTTGAGATATGGACCTGAAATTTTGTGTACCTTCTTTTCTCCCCAAGGTGCTACTCATTTGTCGAAACCGCCTATATCGAACTACTATAGCTTATAGCCTTCATACAAACTCACCAACGAAACTCAAGTCCTTGTATAGAAAACTTTTTTAGTTGCCAGGATATCTTTATGAAAACAGACGAGCATTATTGCCTAACGCAACGGCACAATATCTGAAGAAATTTTCTAAATCCGAATACTCTAGCATATAGCTGTCATACAAACCGAACTATGAAAATCAAGTTCTTGTATGGAAGCTTTTTTATGCTATAAGAAAAGCAACTGTGTATGGTATTATAGCTTTATTGCAACTCGTTGCTGTTTTGCTTTGTGCTTTGTGTTAGTAAGCAACCCAAAATATATAAAACATATAGATATATACGTACATATATATGCCGGATATGAACTACGGGGGACACGTTACTTGAAAGCCCAAAGCTGCTTGCACTTGGTTCAAACAAAAATTAGGTAAATTTGCGAAAAGCAAATACGTAATGATGACACAGTGACTTAATTTAGAAAAGATCGCGAGATTGTAACTTCTAGTGTCGTCGTCGACTTGTTCTTGATGGACATAGTATGTACAACAAATGTTAAATATAGAACCATATCCGCAACATCTGTTATTTATAAACTTAAGATTGAGTTTGATTTTCCTATAATCTTTTGTTAAGATTTATTTTTTATTTAATTTTATTTTTTTGTTTAATTCTAATTTTATTTTAATCAATTTATTTTAATAATTTAATTTTTATATTTTATTTATTCCTTAATTTTATTTTATTCTAAATTTTATTTCATTTTGTATTTTTTTTAATTCATTTTTTTGGTTTAGTTTAATTTGTTTAATTTTTTTAATTTTAATTTTTTTTATTTTTGTATTTTAATTTAATCATTTATTTTAATTTTAATTTAATTTATTTTATTTTATTTATTTCTTTATTTTATTTTTTTTACTTTATTTTTGTATTTTGCTTTATTTATTTTAATTTTTTTATTTTTTATTTTAATTATTTGTATAATTTATTTTTTATTTTGGTTTTTTTTTAATTTTTTATGTTTTTATATAATTTACTTTAATTTTTTTGTTAATACATATATTTTACTTTTATTTTTTTTTCATTTTATTTTATTTTTTTCGATTTTGTTTTATTATAATTTCGTATTTTACTTTATTTATTTTAATTTTAATTTAATTTTTTATTTTGTTTTTTTTTTTATTTAATTTACTTTTATTTTTTTATTTATTTTAATATTATTAATTTCTTTATTTTATTTGTTTTTAATTTATTTAATTTTATTTTTGTATTTTACTTTATTTATTTTAATTTTAATTTAATTTTTTTATTTTTTTTTATTTAATTTAATTTTTTTTTTTATTTTTTTAAATTTAATTTTATTTGATTTTTAAAATTTACTTTATTTATTTCAATTTTTTTATTTTAATTTTTTATTTTTAATTTTTAATTTAATTTTTTTTTTTAATTTTATTTTATTTAATTTTGTATTATTTATTTTTTTTTATTTTTTAATTTTTTTATTTAGTTTCTTTTTTCATTTTATATTACTTTAATTTTTTTTTTAATTTTTTAGTACAATTTTATATAATTTTTTTACTTTATTTTATTCTTATTTTGAATTGCTAATTCTAAGAAGTAGACCTTTAAGGTTATTTTGAGCCTAAAAACAAATTTTATTATAAAAATTTTATTGAAAAAATTTATGACCGCTATAATCGTCCTTGCAGGTAACTATATTGAATAATAAATTAAAATTTTTTGAAAAAAAGAATTTACGTTAACCTTTCATCTCACCAGCTATGAATGACTTTCAAAAATTGGCATTCGGTTAGGAAAAACCAAAACTGAAAAAAGCGACACTTGTTGTAAAAGCATAAAAAAAAATAAAAATAGCGCTTTTATAACAACAAAATCGTGAATTTCTGAAAAAAATTTTCGAATCTCTAAAAAAACCAAATTTTTCGTTGAATATTTACTAACAATGCCTTTTCACAACAAAATACTTACACTTCTACATACAAATGAGTATTTATATATACAACTGCATATACATATGTGCATACCATATGTATATATTTTTACATAAAAGATATGTATGTATGCATTCTGCCCGCCTTCGCCACAGCAGCACCGCTAATTCATTTAGCAACTTAAATAGCGCACAACAAATTCATTTTGTTAATTTCTCAACAATTTTTCGCTAATTGCCAAAGAGCAATGTCTCACTCGCTGCCAGGTGGCATTCAGCCGCCAAACCATGCCGCCGCGCACCTCACCCACAGTCACCCGTTAACTGCCGCATCACGCAAGACACTTGGAAAGCTGCTGTGTGTTTGCTATTGTTGTGCATTTGGCACTTGTTACAGCAAAAATTTGCCTGTTTTACAGTTTTATTGAAAGCATACTCATATGTATGTATGTATGTATATACTCACATACATACTTATATGTATGCTTATATATAGTTAAGTATATGAGTGTTTTGCCGCTTCCGGTTTGCGCTTTTGTTTGGCAATGAAAAAGTGCATTCTATTGCCACTCATTCTATTGACTCTGTGCTGCGCTGCGCTCTGCTATTCTATGCTTTGCTGTGTTATGCAGCGAACGCATTATTTCTGTTGTTGTATGCTGTGTCAGTTCGTTAATGCAGTTTTCACTATTCAAATGCGTGCATTGCACTCGTCTAACGGTTACAATAATAATGAGACTGCCTCAATTAACAACAACAGTAAACATACATATACATATGTACATGTGTGTTTATGTGGCTAGAATATTTGCAATGAGCAGAAAATTACATCACTTGAGGCATAACATGAATTTAATTAAGCTGCGTGAGCGCACATAAACTGCATATGTTGTTGTTGTACTTGTGGGGAGTAGGAAGTGGGTTCGGCTGGGCTACTGTGGTGAGGTTGACAGCGCGCATTGTATGCGCTCGTTGACCGCAATGTTAGCTAGGCTAGAAATATACATACACATACATAGAATTTACGCACACATACATCGACTTTACGCATTGAGGCTTTTATAACCGATTTCTATTGCAAGCAGGTGCCTTATATACATGTATATTGTAAGTATATGTTAATTTCTCAACAAACTCACTTTCATTGTGCTATGTTGCAGCAATTTGTTTATATATATATTTATGTATGTGCGTATGTATATAAGGCCACCATTCAAGTCAGACAGCACGACGCATAAGGAGACTGTAAATATACTTATATATATATGGTAGACATACTCGTACATACTATATTGAAATAGCATTTCTCAAATGATCATGCGAGACGATCGCGTAAGATTTGCATTAGAAACGTGTTAACTGCGTGCTGATCGTGATGAGATTAAGTAAAAACAGATGTTATAATATCAATTGATAGCACCGAAGCTATAATACCCTTCACAGGTGCATTTGTTATAACATAAAGTATATAAAAAGTTTTGTATCTTGATTTTGATCGATCAGCTTACATGGCAGCTATATGCTATGGTGGTCCGATCTAAACAATTTCTTCAGAAATTATATAGTTGCTTAAAAAAGTAAGCCATGCCGAATTTCGAGAAGATATCTCGTCAAATGAAAAAGTTTTCCATACAACGACATGTTTTTGATCGTTCAATTTGTATGGCAGCTATATGCTATAGTGGTTCGATCTAAACAATTTCTTCGGAGATTATACCGTTGCCTTGGACAATAATCTGTGCCAAACTTCTTGAAGATACCTTGTCAAACAAAAAAGTTTTTCATACAAAGGGTTGAGTTTGATCGGTCAGTTTATATGGTAGCTACATATGTACATATATACTATAGTAGTCCGATTGACTGGTCAAAATCAAATTCTTTTATGGAATCATTAATGTTACAAGTAAATGTTGGGACGACAAAACTAATATACCCTATACAACATGTTGCGGGGTGTTAAAAAAAACATTTCTCAACAAAACTTAAATATTTCAATTTCCGAATTCAGTAAATTTGAATACAAGTATTATGTAGAAAAATCGAAGCAAATAAAATTTGTAGTTCGTAAGTACATACCTAGCTGTACATATGTACATTTGTATATCTTTTTTTTGTTTTTGTTTTTATTTATTTATATATATATATTTTTTTTTTATTAGTATAAATTAGTATTCATTCGTCTTCTAAAAACCGAATTGCCATCTCATCCCCATGTATTTTGAAGGCAACAACTATCAAGAACAAAGAAAGAAAAGTATCTTCAAACTATTTTCAGCAATTTTGTGGCGACGCAGGCATTAATCTCTAATATTTTTACTTACTTTTTGATTTTTTCTCCTCATCAACGTTTTCACGTTGCATGAATGAGCTTGACGTCAGCAGCCATGCGAGCCTTCCGCCGTTTTGGCCCAAATGAAGGCATTAAAACGTCAAAGAAAATCATTATACACAAATACATTCATACTTACATAAATACATATATGACTAAGTATTTATGAAAATGTATGCAAGTTGTTGAAAGAGATTAGTAAATATAAATTTTCCAGAGAAATGTGGTGGGCGTGTATTGAGAAAGCGACACACAGCGTTACTTTATATGCAACAAAATGTGAGCTATTGCATAAAGCTTTCAATATTTTGGAACTTAAACCATAATAAAAACAGAATGTGCTTACATATCGTCACCTAAAATGCAAAATAACGTAACATCGCTTTTCATAAGTTTGCAGGTGAAGGAAAAGCGATATACTTATAAATCACTCACATTGAAACATAATTGAGTTTTGGTTATAAAATGGTTATAAAGTGGATATTTATTGGTTAGATTCCGGTTATATCTGACGGCGAGAGGTCAAAATTTTATGATAAATACATTTAAGTTTACTAGCGAAGGAAATACGTTATAATAGAAACCGCTCATATGGAAAAAATTTTGATTTTTGGTTATATACTGGTTACATATTGGTTATATCTAACAGCGGAAGCTGAAAATGTTAAGATATTACATAGAAAATGTGAGTAGTGAATCGTAAGCAATAAATTAATTAATTTCAATTTTTTTGATGATACGTTGTTTTGCATTTTAGGTGACGATATCATATTTATAACAATTAATGTACTATTTTTATAGATTTTATGCCTTATGTTGTAAGAAATCCGTAGCACTACCCTAAATTTTTTCCATAAAAAATCAAAATTAAATGAAAACTATTTCTCAACTTTCAAACTGTGTCACGAGCAGCTTCTCAAATATTATCACTCAATTACTTTCACTTTTTTCTTTGAGCACTCCAAACATGCACTCAAACGCTTAAATTTTTTCCCACGTTGTGTCCAATTACTTGATTTTACTTTTTATATGTTAACAGAGACATCATTTATGCAAAACTTCCAATTCCCATTGTGTGGTCAATTTCCCCAGGCGCTCGTCAGACAACTCATGACATCGATTGAAATGTTTAGAGTGCAGTAACATACAGACAAATTGAGTGCTTCGAAACATAAATATGTAAACAGCACAGTAAAAACCAGCTGTTAAGAATTCAATAAACTGAAACGCCGTCGAAAACAAATTTTTTGGACTGATCCTTAATAAACACACTGTTAATCGCACTGGCAGCAGAAAGAACTCATCCTCAGGGGGTCGGTTAAGTGGTTTTGACACCCCACTCGGAGATTTTAATTAAAATTCCGAACAATTTACGAAATAACAGCAATATTAAAAATATTTTTGGAAGGAAAATCTCGCAAGAGAGAAGTTCTGGATTCGCTATTGAGCTTATCTCTGCTAACAAAAATAAAGAGAACGTCAAAAATAAATCATTTAAAGAGTCAGGAGTAACCTATAATACTAATACAGTGCGGTATCCATGGATGGTCTTGAGATTTTAAATCAAATTCTGAAGAATTGACGAAGTAACACCAATATAAAAAAAAAATTTTTGAAAGAAAGACCCCCCAAAATGAATTATAAATCCACCACAGAGCTCGCCTCTACGAACAAAGACGAAACACGCATCAAAGATAAATGCTTTAGAGAATCAAAAATAACTATATTTTCTTATTTACTTATATAAAAACTATAATTTTTTTTTACTGAAAAATTCTCACTTTAAAGTTAAAGTTTAAAGTGCACAATATCTAGGTCCCACTGTGCGTTGACTTACAAAGCTAGCTTCGCATGTGCAATATATGTACTATATACATATGTACATATGTTTAATTCAACTATTCTCCAACAAAGTGTGCTTGGTCTACGTACAATTTATGTTTGTACTTACAATTAGCTTGTGGTGCGAGTAGACAAATTGAAATGACCTTAGGTAAAGTTGTGTGCCAATACACGCGTCTTTGCAAGCTGACAAAGTGACGAAATATTTAGGTTTGGAACATATATGTATAGATGTTACTTGTTGTTTGTGGTGATTAAAATAAAAACAAGTAAACATTAACTTCGATTGCGCCATAATACCCTTCACAAATAGAAAATTTCCATATAAGATTTGATTTGATTTTGATCGGTTAGTTTGTATGGCAGCCATATGTTATAAAGGTCCGATCTCAACCATTTTCAGGGAGATTATTTGCTTGCTTTAGTTAATACCTCATGCTAAATTTTGTCAAGATATCTCTTTCAATAAAAAAGTTTTCTATACAAGAACTGTATTTTGAACGATTAGTTTGTATGGCAGCTATATGCTATAGTGATCCGATCTGAACTATTTACACGGAGATTATACGGCAGCTACATTGAATACCTCATACCTGATTTCATGAAGATATCTCTTCAAATAAAAAAGTTTTCCATACAATAACTTTATACCGATCGTTCAGTTCGTATGGCAGCTATACGCTTCCGACAAATGAGCAGCTTCTTGGAGAGAAAAAAACCCGTGCAAAATATCAGATCGATATCTCAAAGAGTGAGTATATGCAGACAGACTGATGAGTGGACTAACAGACAGACTTATGTACAAGTACATATATCGACTCAACTCGTCGTGCTGATCATTTCCCTACACATTTTAAAGACTTGTCAACATTTCCTTCTAAATTTTGTTTATGCGATGAACAACCTCACTTCCTTTGCTGCATAACCCATTAGTATAATTCCATGTTTAGTATCAACATCATAAACTTTTAACTGCAAACGCCATAGTTTTTCTATTTTTATACGTAAATATTATTTTCAAGTATTCCATTTTAGAAAAAATCCATTCCATAAAAAATAATCTGTGAAAGTGCGGGAATAAAACACTAAAGTAAATAAAACCTTTCAGCTTGATTAAAGTAATTAAGAATCCAGAAAGCACACCGCACTCAAAGCCCATGCGTATGTATGTATGTAACCACACAGGCATACTCGTAGTATCAACTATGCCCTACTTGATCACTTGATCGCGCCGTTGGGTGCTCGAGTGTTTGCGTTTTTTAAAAGCATACTTCTAATCAGCTGCCTGATTTGCTATTTTTACTCGAATACCACATTTGTCGCTATCAAAAGTCTGGTTTTTTGGGGGTAAATAACTCGATTAACGGCTGGAGCGATAAGCGAAATTAGAATAATGATAACTAATGGTGGGCAACTAAATACAGGGTGTGGCATATATCGTTGCAAGATATGCGTAAATAACTGACATATTAGAAAAGCATGTCAAGAGTACGTAACTGACAGCTTTGCCTGTCAACTGTCACTCAATGTGTCAATGGAAATTTGTGTTGCGGCAGAATTTTTTGTGTGGTATGGTTTTAGGTAAAACTGCGAAGCTTCACAAGAAAAAATCTTTTAGTTGTGTAAACAAAATATCAAATTAACGGGGTCAGAAGTAAGAAAGAAAGAAATTCGTAAAAGTTTAGCAGAAATGGGTATCGTTTCACCAAGATCTGAAAAGAATTGGTAAAAAAAATACAAGACAAGAAGGATAGGAAGTATTTGACAGTTTGTTAAAATCCATAATGGTACAGGAATGATTATTAAAGACTCTGATCATATTGTGTATAAATTTAAAGCTTTTGAATTTCGACAGAGTGTTCTTTGACGAAGATCTTGTAACAGATCTATTGAAAAAACCCCGGTCTGACATATAGATGGTGCCGCTAGAATTAAATGCCGATGATTTTTGGTTAGCCCTAAGCTTTAAAAGACACGTGTATAAATTTGACAGCTGTCAGATCATTTTTGTGAAAAAAATTGATAAAATAGAATTTCTAGTGTTGATAAAATATTGAATTTTGAAAGGAAAAAAATATAGTTAAAGCCATGATTTGGATTGATCAACATTATTTGGACTCTGAACCCAGAAAATCAACCATCAAAGATTGTTATGCCAAATTTAGACATGGTGAAATAAGCACCGAAGACGGTGAACGCAGTGGACGCTCAAAAGAGGTTGTGGTCGACGAAAACATCAAAAAACGTCCACAAAATATTTTCGGATGACCGTAAATTGAAACTGTTCGAGATAGCAAGGGTTTGGAGATGTTCAAGCGCAATAAACCCGAGTTTTTGCGTCGATGTGGGACAATGAATGAAACATGGATCTATCATTTCAGTCCGAAGTCCAAACGACAGTCATTCAAGTGGACTGTATGCGTTGAACCCGCTCCAAAGCGTCGAAAGGCGCAACAGTCGGCTGACAAGGTTATGGCGTCTGTATTTTGGGGATGCGTATGGAATAACTTTCATTGACTATCTTGAAAAAGTAATGATCATCAACAGCTAGGGACGTCCAAGCCCGTCGGAATTGAATTTTGGTGAAGCCTTTCCATATTATATTGTATATTTGAATACAAGAAGTGCTCCATTCCAAGACAAACTCTGTTAAAAGCGATATTAAAAATTTAGCTTCGTCAAATAAGAATAATAATAGATTTGTCAATAGCACAAATGTTGTTAATAGAAACGTTTGACAAAACCATCTGTTTACACACACTTCGCAATATGTTGGCCATGTCTGCCTAAAAGCACCTTCATATACACTACACATTTTTGTATATTTGTATGTATATATGTACATATGTATGTTTGTATATTTATATGTATATATGTATGTTTGTAAATATGCATACACATTCTCATAGCTGAAACAGTTGCCAAACTAGCAGCCGCCGAGCATACCGTAACTGACCTAGATCACCTGATCGAGGCGTGATCAGCACTAGCGTATTGTACACTGTGGCGCCAAATGTTAGAGTGAACGGCAAAATTTAGTTGAGCATGTTTTAGCATAAATAATTGCTTTCTTTTCCATTTTTAATTTATTTCTTTTCTTTTTTTTATTTATTTATTTATTTTTTTTCCAATAGATACAGAATTTTATGTTTGAGTGAAAAGTTCAAGCGTCATGTTTCAATGACATGTTTTTGTCAGGGCTTCCTTTCCAAATATTTATACCTTCAACAAGGTATACTAAGTTTGCCACAAAGTATGTGACATCCAGAAGGAAATGTCGAACATGTTGTAAAGTATATATGTATAAACATGATCAGCATGATAAACTGAGTCGATTTAGAGATATTCGTCTGACTGTATATCCGCGAACTAGTCACTCAGTGTTTGAGATATCGATCCGAAATCTTGCATACGTATTTTTCATACTAAGGTGCCGCTCATTTGTTGAAATCGTCGATATCGGATAACTACAGCTTATAGCTGTCATACAAACTGAACGATCAAAATCATGTCCTTGTATGGAAAACTTCTTCGATTGATGAGATATCTTCATGAAATTTTACATAAGTTATTTTTAAAGTAACATATGATCTCTGAAGAAATTATTCAAATCGGACTACTTTAGCATATAAACGAGCAACGCTTGCAAATCATTGAAATTTTATGGCGATCCTATGTATGAAAAACTTTTTTAAATGAAATTATCTTCAAAAAGTAAATGTCATGAACCAATCTAACGTTTCAAATAAATTTATTTTCAAAAAAGTTATCAAGCTCTTAAAAAATCACCCTTTAGCTGTCATACAAACTGAACGATTAAAATCATGTCTTTGTATGGAAAACTTTTTTTTTGGTGACATATGATCACAAAATCCGGAAATAATTATTGGCCAAAGCAACGGTATAAACTCTAAAGAAATTGTTTAGATCCGATCACTTTAGCATATAGCGGTCATACAAACTGAACGATCAAAATCATGTTCTTGTATGGGAAACTTTTTTATTTGACGAGATATCTTCATTATATTTTACACAAAGAGTTGTCTCTAGCAGTAGTACGATCTGCCCAAAAATTCTTCAGATCGGCTCACTATAGCATATAGCTGCCCTACAAACTGACTGACCGAATCAAGTGCTTGTATGGAAGCTTTTCTATTTTCTTACTTTTTTACTTTCTAAATATTTTTTATCAACACCCAAATAAATTAGCATGTTATACCTTTGTTTTGATATGCTCCTTAACATTTTGCTTACGAATTCTTATAGTCTTCTCAAATCTGTGATATGATTGCGTCATCTATTCCATTGCTTTAGTCGCTACTGCTCACTACAGCAATAAAAGGCCAATGTCGCCTTGCCGATCTTATCGATGCCCAGTCGGCGTATACCCTTGCCGTGCTATTTCGCTATTTTTAGCAGCAACAGCAACAAAAACCACGACAAGAAATACTATAAATTTTAAATATAGCGACATCTGATGCATGTCAACTACATTAAGGTGGTTGTTGTATGCTGGCGGATTTGTTTATAACACAAACATACGCACACACGAGTATACACATACATACATACACGCGCCATGTTGTGGGTGGATCGGTGGCGTGAGTAAAAATGCCACCATTGCGCTGTTGAGTAATTGGCGCCGCGCTCGAGCGTTAGCATTGCATTGTCGACATGCAAACACATTGCTTTTGGGATATATGTTTGTGCTGGCTTTCGATTGTTTTATTTATATGTTATTGTTGTTTTTTATTTTTAAATTGATTAAATGATAAGCTGTGAATTTTCGGCATTTCAAAAGTTTGCTCAAAGCTCGTGTACGGCGCGTGTCTCTGCGTGCTACGCGCTGCCAAACAGCAACGCCACCATCACGCCATATCAAAATTATGCAAATAACTTCGTTGGCATTGTTTTTGCCGAGTTGGCAGAATCTTCTGACACATGTCGCTGGTCACTTTAACAGCAGTTACTATTATAGCGGCCATACAGTGCGCTGCATTGAGTGCACACTTCACAGCTCACTTGCAGTGAAACGACCGTATCACTGTATCACACGCGCAGTTCGTGCAGCGCGCATTGTTTTTTATGCGCACCAGGGGCAAAACATTTACACGCGCAAAAATAGTAAAAATACGGCTAATTAGATTGGCGAGTAAATTAGTTTCATAGTTCGTGAACCTTAAATCAATTTCATTGCAAAAATAACGCCAACGCAGATAGCGAACATTAACATGTTTGTATGTATGTACATATTTATATATTTATGTATGTCGATTACCACGAAAACATAAAAACAAATGTACCTTTGCAAATAATCTGGGTTTAGTATTTAACTACAAGCATTTAAGTACTACATGCACATTTATAAGCGCTGGAAAAAGTCCGCTGTAAACAATGATTTTATACCCCACGCGCACAATTACTAGAGCATTACAACGTTCTGCTCAGATACGTTAGGATAGGCTAGGTAAATTGGATGGTTTAACGTGAGATCGTGAATAGTCTCACTTGGATTCCTAGAACTTTTAGTTATGGATCAAAAGTCAGGCCAGAAATAATGCCACCTGGACAGCTAGATAACGCTGTCATTCCTGATGCCCAGAAGTTTTCAGTAAGACTCAAAAGTGAGACCAGGAATAATCTCATTAGGATAGCTAGAGCCGGCTGTCCGTTGTGATGCATAGAACTTCTAGGTAAGGATGAAAAGTGATCCCACGAATCCTAGCTGTCCGTTGTGATGCCCAGAACGATTAGCTATTGATCAAATGTGACGCAGGAATGATCCCACTTGGACAGCTAGAGAGACCTGTCTGTTGTGATGCCTAGAATCGCTAGATATGAACCAAAAATGAAGCCATGAGTTGCATGTGATTCCCAGAACTTTTAGGAATGGATCCAAAAGATCAGCGATGAGTTGCATGTGATGCCAGAACTCCTTGGCATGGATCCAAAAGACAGACTCATATCGACAAAGCGCCTAGAGCCTGCCACAACTTTATTGAGGCGATAAAAAGTGAGGCCATGAGCTGCATGTAATGCCCAGACTCCTATGAATGAATTCAAAATATCGACGCATATCGACAAAGTGTCTAGAGCCTGTCACAACTTTATCGAGGCACCTAATATCAATTTCAGTCACTTCGTAGAAGTTTTGGTTACCCCATGCTTCAACCTCTGATGAAAGCTTGACAATGGAGCAAAAAATGTCTAGCTGTTTCCAGCTTAACTTACCTCCTACAGTTTGGCAGTCTACGTGCGATCTTCGATCAGCCATCTAACCCAACTTTTGACAAGTTGTGGCCTTCAAAATCTTTAGCCTTACCGCGTGAGTGTAGGGAGGGATACCTAATGATTGGGATACCTGACATTATAGCGATGTGGACCTAGCAAAGAGCTAGAAACACTTCAGGCAATCGAAAATCCATAAAAATTATTGCTTTGGACATTTTTGTGATATAACAGCAATAAGTATAAGCTTGCTATTTCGTTCTTAAACTAAAATAGATGTTATATGTTGAGCCTTTCTCGAATCTTTTTTTTTCTAATAATTCATGTAAACTATAAATCAGCACCCAATATGTAAGACCGTCTACTGATCTCATAATCCGCACCCGATATTTATGCATTGGGTCTAAAGCAGTTTGAAAATTTTCCATTCGCATTGGCGTCACTGCAGCTCGCTTGATCCGCAATGCAAGTCCCCCGCGCGAAATGTCCTACAGATAGTAAGACTTACTACTCAATTTTTCGGTATGTTTATTAACTACAATATATGTACATACATATGTATGTATATAATGCGCTACATATTGGCACGAAAGTATGTATGTAAGTAAGAATTCAAAGATTATTATTATATTAATTAATACAGATCTACTTCGAAGTTACGGCAAATTACTTGTGAGTCTTATAACGAGATTAATATTTTTATTGCATAATATAATATATTTAAATAGTATTTTTGTATATAAATAGTGTGTACTTGTAATTAATTTGCCATGCGTTGACAGAGTGATGATAGTGTAATGTGGCATAGGTTATTGAATGATTGCCGCCTTCAATGGCGGGGCAACATGCACATGATTACAGAATGTGGGAATAATTAATTAGCTACATAGAGGCGATTTTATTTGTTGACAAACATACATATTTAATTGTAATAAGTGAAAAATAGTAAGAAAATAAAAATGGCAGAGGAAAAGATAAAGCGGATTGAATGTAAATGAGAGAGTTATCTTAGTGGCTATAGCACATGACGTCAAAGCCACAAAGATATGTGGGAGAATTGGGTGATATTTAAAAGACCTACTTATGTGAGAGAATTGGATAATATTTCAAAGAGATAAAGATGATCCTACAATGGACAAATTGTTTAAAGAATATTGTGGGATATAAGCTTGTCCTTGAAGCTGAGCATTATATTATTTCCATAGAACAAATTGGTTTTGATCATTCACTTTGTATGGCAGCTATATGATATAGTATTCCGATCTGGAAAATTTTTTTAGTTATTGTAGCATTGTTTGAAATAACAATTATCATCAAATTTTGTGATGATATTTACTCTAATAAAAAAGTTTTTCATACAAGAGCTTGATTTTGATCATACAGTTTGTATGGCAGCTATACGATATAGTAGTCCGACCTAAAAAATTTCTTCTGAGATTATAGCCTTGCTCCATGCCAAATTTTGTGAAAATACATAGTCAAATGAAAAAGTTTTTCATACAAGAGCTTGATTCTGATCATTCAGTTTGTATGACAACTATATGCTAGAGTGGCCCGATCTCGAAAATTTCTTCAGATATTAAAGTACTGTTTGAAATAATAATCCATATCGAATTTCGTGATGATATCTAGTGAAATACAAAAGTTTCTCGTACAAGAACTTGATTCTGATCGTACAGTTTGTATGGCAGCGATACGATATAGTGCTCTGATCTAAACCAATTATTCGGAGATTATAGCTCTGTTTTGGATAATAATTCTTACCAAATTTCCTCAAGATAGCTCACCAAACAAAATATTTTTCATACAAGAACTTAATTATACGCGATCAGTTTGTATGACAGCTATATGCTATATTGATTCGATCTAGAAATTTTTTTCAGATATTAAAGCATTGTCTTGAATATTAATCTATGCCAAATTTCGTGACAATATCTGGACGCAAACAAAAGTTTTCCATACAAGAACTTGATTCCGATCGTACAGTTTATATGGCAGATGGTGATATTGCTAAAGCTCTTAGCATCAGTTGTCATTGGCTTTTTAAACTAATAACCCAATATAAACAAAGATTTGATGTTTGGTAACACAATTCGTAGATAGCCACTGGCAAAAACTACAAGCATCAAAGATCTTAGATACACGTGCCACCTCAACCTCAGACATTTTGGTTCATGGAATTTTCCTCAAAATTGTCGCGCAAACTCTTTTGCCGGCCACGCACATTTTTGTTGTTGATCATGTACGTCTGCTGTCTCCATTATATCGTATGGAAATTTTCTTTAAAACCACCGTATCATGCCTATTGCTTACGCTGTTCACGTACCTTTCATGTGATAACTCGAATGCTAATAATTTCCATTGATATGCTTTGTTTAGTAAGGCCCGTCGGCGTTCGCTGTTATGATTCGTCGCAGCATTTTGTTGGTAAAACAAGCGACATGTGTACCAAACATGTATGAATATTTATTTCCATCTGCCAATGCGCGCACATAAAATCGCAGGTTATGTTGCCATTCGCTGATATTTTTATTTATATACCGTTGAGGAATGACGCTACATTCCAATTAACAGAAGTCGCACTGTTATGCCGCTGCTAAATTGCTGTTGTAGTAACATTAAACCAAAATCAACATTTGTTTCGGTATTTGTTTTTGTAGTAGAGATCATGGAGTGGCAAATAGAAAAGTTTATTATTATGCATTCATTGCTTGATAGCGGATCAGTGGCGCCATTTTGGCCACGCGTTCAAGTTGAAGCATAAAAATGCGAAAGACAACACGAAAACAATAATTTAAAGATGTTTGCTAAGAGCAAGTTTATTTTTAAAATTGATATTTTTATCAAACAACAAAAACTGCAAATATGCAAATGATCGCGCCATGCATTGAAGCGAATGACAAGCAGTTCTTTAATGCGCCAACGCCATCCATTTCGTTTATATAATTAGATTTCGCCAAGCAGAACTGTCAAATATGCTACCGAAATGTTATTAATAGAATATTATAAAAAATGCTATTATTCTAAATATGCAACTCATACGAACACAAAAAAAAAATAAAAAATTTCGAAATTTCGAAAAACAAATTTTGAAATTTTAGATTCAATGTTTTTTTTAGATTTTAATAACGCATACTAAAAATACTATTTATTATTATAAATATGCAGCTCATTCGAAAACACATAAAACAACTCGAAATTTTTTTTCGAAATTCGAAAATACATATATTCGAAAATTTCGATTCAATATTTTTTTATAATTTTAACAATACTATTATTACAAATATGCAACTCATACGAACACAAAAAAAATAAAAAATTTCGAAAAACAAATTTTGAAATTTTAGATTCAGTGTTTTTGTTTCATTTTAATAAAATATACTAAAAATACTAGTTATATAAATATACAGCTCATTCGAACACATAAAAAATGTTCGAAAAAAAATTTCGAAATTCGAAAAAGAATTCGAAATATTCAAATCAATATTATTTTTTAGATTTTAATAACGTATGCCAAAAATAATATTACTATATTTTTTAAATTTAAATTTTCGAAATTCAGGAAAAAGTTTTCGAAATTCAAAAAAAAAAAATTCGAAATGTGCGATTCAATATATTTTCGGATTTTAATAACGCATTCTGGTGTTTTTTTTAGGCTTGTGGTTTTCATTGTACCCGACTTAATTTTCGAAAGAATATGGGTCAATGATTCCCTTTGCCCACAAAGAGCACCAATTTTTCAATATCGACAAATGTGTGTCTACCGAGATATTTCAATCTAAATCTAGCAATAGCCAAGAAATAAAGAAAAAAGCGACAAGTTGATTTCCCCTCGCCATCCTTAAAACAGCTTTGGCAAGGAGCGTCCGACAGAAAATTTGGCCGCGTTGCGTGTAAACCTATTGCACAATTGGACAGTGGCCAGTCCTCCAGTAGCTCGGAGGACGTATTTGGTTTACTTTGGATCAGAAAAATCTCGCAGTCGCACAAGTTCAGGTATTTGACCAGCGCTTGCTTAGCTCAAAGGAATTCAAAACCGGGTCCATTCCAGTTACGTAGATCCGACTGTCGTGGGAACAGGTCGCTCGTCTGTCAAAGAGAATGCACACCTCTTCGAAAAAAGCTGCACTTCGAAGTATTCCATCTACTGCTGCCATGATAGCAACAACCTCTGTTTTAAAGGCGCTACAGTAGTCTATAAGTCTAAAACTAGAGTTGATGGAGAGCTCCCGTCAGGGGACTCCACCACCTACTCTCCCTCTTAACTTCGATCCGTCCGTGAAAAAGCTTACCGTACCGCTTTACAAATGGCTTCGCTAGCTCACAAATCCCTCAACCATGACTCCATGCAATGGCTTATATTTAAGAGATCTTAACCGAAGAAAAGTTCCTTAATATCGCCGAATGCTATATTTATGCGGTGAAGGCCCTTTAACGGTGAAATACTTTTTTCGCGTCACTCTTCGTGACTCTTCAATTTTTACCAAGAGAATTGTTAGCTACTATCTATATGACTAAGGAACTTTTGTCGAGCTAATCGACCATTACATCAAAATTAATAGTTGATAGCCACTTCTCAACTTTTTAGTCTTTATTGTTATTATCACCGTTATAATTTATTGCTATTGTCGAATATTGAAGATGTCTAGTTTTTCTTCGTATATGTATTCCTATTGACGATGTTCAGTTTAATGTTTACAAATGAGCTTAATCTCTTTGAGTGTCACTCAATTTTATTCAATTAATTATATATGTAAAGTAGTGAATATAGTTTAAATAATACTCGTAAACATAAGCGAGCAACTAAAGTGAAATCAGTGAGCTTGTCAAAAGCTTAAAGATAAAATATTTCGTATTTCTTATTAATAACAGGCCACTAATTAGGTTAATGGAGTTTGGAGTTTGCAACTTAAGAAAATTTTCCATAACTTGAGGTGAAGATAAACTCAAATAACCGGAAAAACGTTAACTTGCTACGAAGCTATAATACCCTTCACAAATAAAAAAGTTTCCATACAAGAACTTTATTTTGGTCGGTCAGTTTGTATGGCACCTAACAGATCAATCGAAAAGTAGTCGATCTAATATAGTTAAACAAAATTTTTTGGCAAAACTCGTTTTTTTATTCAACATAGTTCTCTTCTAGGGTGATACACCTATTAAAGTACGTACAACTTTTTTAAACTATTTTTGTTGCAGTCCGATTTGTTCTTTCCTTCTAAATAGACCGCAGTTTCGGTGATCTTCATTCGATGCAAATTACTTCCCAATAAGCATTCTTTTGGCATCTGAGAACAGGAAATAGTTGCTGGAGGCCAGATATGTAGAATACGGTGGATGTGGAAGCCCAATTAATGGATTTTCGCTATCGTTTTCAATCACTTGTGACAATGTGCATTGTCTTGGGGTTTTCTTCAAATGTGGTCGCGGGTTTTGAGCCTCTACTGCGTTCACCGTTTTCGGAGCTCATTTCAATATGTTTAAGCTTAGCATACCAATCCTTTATGGTTCCGGTCCGAGGACCTGTTATATCAACTATATATAAATATTTTTTATACGGTCTTCGAAGTTTCATTCTGTTTATTACAAACTGCGTGGTTACCTTAATATACCCTGTTCAGGGTATAAATATACTTCACTAAGTCTAATCGATTCCATAAAAATACCCTCACCCATTACATATATATTTACATATATATATGGTAGATAGACATTGCACACTCTGATCGCTTTTTGCGCTTTTTGTCTGTAATTGAAGAAAAGTCTTTCAATTAAATTAAAATTCAAGAGGAAATCCGGAGACACGCATCTACGCAAATGCGCCAGACTGCGACCAATTCGCCTGCAATGCTGTGTGTTGCTGTCGGCTGCCTGCTTGGCAGCGCGCGATCATTGAGCGCGATCACATTGCAACCCACAATGAAAATTTATGCAGACGAAGCAATTAATGCAGCACAAAGCAAATTGCAATGCGCCATGCGCAATTGCCAAACGTCGGTCGTCGGCAGCGACGAAATCAGGCTAGAAGGGGACACACTGCCTCGAGAAAAAAAAAAAATCGTGATGGTAATTGGAATACGCGGAGAGAGAGAGCGTAAAGAAATGCAAACTTCAATTGAATATTTCCATAGTTGTTGTTAGCGTTCATGGTTTGTCGGGACCTACGGTGACAAGCTGTGCTGGATTTTCGCGTAGAGCAGCGAGTATTAATTCTATTAAAGAGTGCGGACTATGGAGTAAGGGGTGCACTGTGTAGTTACCATACTATATACATATGTACATATATCTGAAGTATTGAACTGAGCTTTTGAATTGCACCGACCCCTTTGAAATTGCCAGCTGGGTGGAAGAGAGTCAATTCAACAGCTTCTTCTTGCTATCTCATTCAAATAAACGGTCTAAATCTTCACAGACAAAGTTCTAACATTTTCAGAGTTTCCTAAAAGCAGTCAAAATTATATTAGCAATACAAAATTGTCCCATTTAAATGGATGATGAGCCATAACAAATTCTTGAGCGATTTTTGGGCGGGATGAAGGCATTTGTGAGAAGCTGCAGGGAGCGTTTTCACAGAAGTTAAGAGGGAGAATAGGTGGTGAAGGAAGCTCTCAATCAACTCCAGTTTCAGACTACCAAACTACTGCATTGTTTTTCAAAGCATCAGTAGATGTATAGTACTACTCCGAAGTGCAGCTTCTTTCGGAGAGGTATGCATTCACTCCGACAGCTGAGCGGGTATACTGGCTTTGAGCTCGCTGACTGTGCGTCCAAAACTATTCAAGTATACGTATAGCATACCTCATGAGCGATAGCGGCTACCCGGTCACAGCGGAATCACCGCAAACTGTAAAGCATACGAGCTTTCTAGGGAAGAAACTTCTTCCTCAATTTCATTATTGTGGAAGCGAGTCCGTTTTCCGGTGTTTCTTGCGTTCTGTCGTTCGATCCTTAACCTCTAATGAGGTCAGAAAGCGCTGGTTAACAAACAGAACTTGTGCGACTGCGAGGTCATTCAGGACCAAAG
Organism: Bactrocera dorsalis; assembly: GCF_023373825.1. Lineage (NCBI taxonomy): Eukaryota > Metazoa > Arthropoda > Insecta > Diptera > Tephritidae > Bactrocera > Bactrocera dorsalis. Next base: position 66,593,483 of record NC_064307.1, on the reverse strand, counting down.
TAAACCAAGAGGTCCTCAGAACAACTGACTCTTAGCAAAATCCATCTCGCCTCTGTTACAGGTGTTCTGACTGAACCTATGGGATTACACGCTATGCGACTAAATATTCTGTCGGACGCAATTTGGCTAAACTGCACTGAGGAAGGCGAGGTGAAATGATCTTCTGACTTCCTTCTTTACAACTTTGGTAAGTCGCTGTTCGGTGTGCTCTATGAGCAGATGGAATCATTAGTCAATATATCTTCAAAACTGAAGCCGATCATTATGGTCAAGGGAGTACACTATAGAGCTTTGACGAAGAAGACTTTGGTGGGCGCGTCATGTCGCCTACTGGACTAGTTTTGTGGGGTTATGTAAAGTCGCTTGTCTAAACATATTAGTCCGAGGCTATTAACGTCATGAAAGAGAATATTCAGCAGGTTTTGCTCACGTTTGGATCCTGCTGCAAAAAGTGGTCGTAAATTGGGCTTCTCGAATGGAATTCGTACGAGGCAGCCGCGGGGATCATTTGTCCCAAACAAGTTTAAACTGAAATTCATGTGTTCCTTTGTTTAGATTACAAAATTCATATTTTTTTTTATTATTTTGAAAAATTTTCTATCCAACATTATTACGCCGCCAAAATGTTGTGCAGGCACGTCGCTGCAATTTCTTGTTAAGCTAAAATTCACGTACGCCAATCATTGGAAATGCCCCAGTGGAAACTAGTTCCGAAGCAACAACAAAAAGAAGCCAGGATACCGGCTTGCACAAATATTTAAATGCGAGCGAATATTTATCGGTCAGAAGCGCATGCATTTGCAGCTTGCTGCTACCGTTCTTGCGAAAAAAGTAGGCAAACTTGAAAGAATGTTCGCCTGCCCAAAGCTACTAAAAATTTAATAGTAGTCATTCTAGATTGCAAGTTATTTGAAATGGCGATAATTATCAGTAAACACTGCATAATGAACGCAAGCATTCTTCGGTTGTTTTTACCTGACAAAAGAAGCACGCACACAAACGCGCTTGCTTGCTGATAACTTGCTATCGATGGCTCGGCTGTCGATAAGCGCGTTGGTCGCAATCTTTATGCTCCTGTTGTGGCTGGTTTCAGACCGCGGTCTACATTTACGTAAAAACTTTTCCACTGAACTTCAATTTGAATTTGTTTAAAAGTGGCCACGCACCTATTTTTGGCACCTCGAAACAAATATTCCAAATTCAGCGGTAATCGTAAATAAATGGTTGATATTAGAAGCATATTTACATTATGTTAGTACACAACGAGAGCCTCTCAAAATGCAGCAGAAACACGCGTGAGTAAATAAATGTTCAAATAGAAAGCTACATGAGTATAAGCCGGCACTCATGCGCAGTTTTGAGTGGACGGAGTAAAATGCCACAAGTGCATTTCTTGAGATGAGCACAAGTTGTTGAAGCACTCCAGCGCACTTGGCATTGCAACCACATACCAGTCCATGGCGACTCGCCGGCAGAGTTATGCGCGTAAAAGCTTCACGCTGGCAAGACTTACCAGCGCTCGTAATGCAAACACTTAGTTGGCCGCATGAATGGAGAAATGTGACTTGATGTGGCAACCGTGAAATTACAGACATACCAATATATGTCTACTTCGGTATGTCTGTACTTTTAATATACATAAATACTTGAGTATGAGTGGCAAAACCGCAGAAAATCTAACTATGCCGCAACTAACCTGGCTTGCATGCCAGCAGAAAACTTACTTTGCGCTATTAATTTTGTATTTACAGCTAGTCCGACTTAAGTACAGAATTTTTACTATTGCATAATACCGTTCCCACGGCAGTCGGCTCTAAGTAACCGGAGCGGCCCGGGATTTTTATCTAGCCAAGGACTGTAAAGCCTTCAAACCCTACGCTGAATCACTCTTGCCAACAGGTGTTACTTTGGGCTGAGTAGACAATTGAAAAGTATAGTCCCATCTCAAAGAACAAAGACCAAACTCTACAAGTCCCTCATTATTCCCGTCCTACTATATGGTGCGGAGCTATGGACTATCACATCATCTGATGAGCCGGCTTTAGGAGTATTCGAGAGAAAGGTTTTGAGAAAGATTTATGGTCCTTTGCGCATTGGCAACGGCGAGTACCGCAGTCGATTAAACGATGAGCTGTACGAGAAATACGACGGCATTGACATATAGTAGTTCGTCGAATAAAAAGAGCGACTGCCTGGCTAGCTCCTGTAGTCCAGCTGGATCAAAACACTCGTTTCAGGCTGTAAACCTGGCACCATCGCTCAAAAACAATTCAGCAATGGTTTTCGCCACTACAACAACAACAATCGGTGAATTAAAATTCCGACTGACGACAAGTATGAGTAATACTTAATCATCTTCCCGACGTAGTACTTGACGGTGGTACCGGGGGGATCAGTACAAGAATGTTTGTTCGGATTAAAGTTCCACACTGACATGGGGCTCTGGCTTTCGATGCTACCTCCTCGTAAAAAATACAAAAAAAATATCCAAGCTGGGATTAGAGGCCGCGAGCCCATCTGGGGGGAATAGTTCAACCCAAGATTCGGAATCTCTAACATTCTAACTTTCAAACAACAATGCTGTTTTTTTGGATGGACTAATATCGGTCAAGATATATTGTTCGTATTTCTATAGTATTCGCTAGAACAAGAGGCACAAGGAACCTGACTGACTTCAGGTCCATTTTCCGCAATGTTCGGTCCTATACTTTAATGGTACTGGTCCAGTTTTCATTCCAGGGTATACAAGTCTACAAGGTTTGCAACCTTTTTGGCGCATTGTTAAACCCTGAACATGGTATCTTAAGTTTGTGGCACCCAGAAGGAAATGGCTGAGACCCCATTAAATATACATATACATATATATAGCATGACGAGCTGGATCAATTTAGGTATGTCCGACCAACCGTTCCCGATTTACTTCCGTAATTTTCGATCTTTCAATCTGAGATTTCGCACATGTCCTTTCCGACATCGCGGCGCTACAGCGTAAAGTTGTCATACAAAATCAAGTCCTTGTGAGGAAAACTCTTTTATTTGTCGAGGTATCTTCTCGAAATTTTGCATATATAATTTTTTGAAGCATCGTTACAATTTCCGATACCGATCGTCCGATCTTTAAAAAATTATGCCCTTTATCTATTAAAAATTACACCTGTGAAGAGCATTACAGCTTCGGTACAGCCGAAGTTCGTTTTCTCTTGTTTATGTATCCAATGGCATAAAAAGACTAACTAGCAGCCGACGAGTCTTAATTGCCGGTCCATTCGGAAGCTCCATGGTCGCAACCTTTTTGAGATGCTGAGCCAGTCATTTACTATTTTCTATGTGTGTGTATGTGTCCATGCGTGTAAGTATTTATGTATGTAGTGCTGCGAGCAACTCGCGCAACAAATGATCGCCATTGACGATGATAAGTGACTGTTGCTGTTGCTGCCGTTGAAGATTTCGCTGCTATTGCCATTGTGTGTTGTTGTTGTTGCTTTTGACTTTTATTGTTTAGGTAGTCAAGTTGCTGTCGCTATTGCCGCCGGCACTTTTTTATTGCTGCTATTGTCCAGTTTGCATTCGCATTGCTGTTACGATTGCTGTGCACGTTGTTGTTGTTGTTGCAGCAACATATTTTCATTGTTGTAACACTTCATATGTTATACATTTGTATGTAAGCACTTGAGCAATCACAGCAGAAGCCACTCCACACAGTCTATGAACAATTGCCACATTGCTCTGGGTTGTTGCTGTTGCTGCAAGTCTACATACATATATAAAATTGCTGCGTTGCGCCTGTCGTAGGTGATTTAATAAAGGAGCAGTGGCCTAGAACGTTGGCTATGCGCTGCGCCTGCAAGCTGACGTCCCTTGCTTTTGTTGTTGTTGTGCCGCATGCACATTTCGACTTTTATTTCACTCTATTAGCGTACATCTAGTTGTTGTTGTTGCTTTGGTCAAACAGGCTGCGGCTGTCGACCGGTTGCGACCGATGTTGCTTATTTGCATTGATTTGGTTGCTTTTGTTGTAATTGTTGGTTTTGCATTAATTTTGTTGTTTTTTGTTGTAACTGCTGAAGTTATGATTGTTGTTTCTATTATTATTGTTGTTGTGGCAAGCGTTGGAGATATTTTATGATTTTCCTATTATTGTTATTGCAGCTCCGTTGTTGTTGTTGTTTTTGTTTTAATTGTTGTAATTTTTCACGACTTGTTGTTATTGCTTTGCTGACACAGGCTGCGGATGTCAACCGGTTGCGACGCAGATGCATATTTGCATTGATTTGGTTGAATTGTTGTTGTTCTTCTTTTTGTTGTTGTTTTCTGTTTTTATAACTTTTGAAGTTGTCTTTTTGTTGTTGTTGTTGTCACCGCTTTTTGTTGGTACTTTTACCGTTGCCATTGTTGTTGTTATATGTATCTGTTGTTGTTGCTGTTCGTTTTGTTGTTGTTTTTGTCGTGTAACTTTTGAGGTTGTTTTTGTTGTTATTGTTTCTTTTGTTGTCGGAGCTTTGTTATTGTTGTGGTTATTAACTTTGTTGTTGTTGGTGCATTTGCTGTTGTTGTTGTTGCAGTTGTTGTCATCGTTGTTCTTGTAGTAGTTGTTGTTGTTATATCTGTTGTTGTTGCTGTTCATTTTGTTGTTATTTTTTTGTTTTGTTGTAATTTTTGACTTTTTTGTTATTGTCACTGCTGATTTTTGTTGTTATTGTATTTTATTGTAGTTATTATTGTAGTTCTTCACATTATTGCCGCACCTCAGCTTGTTGTTGCTTTATTAATAATGCTTTTGCTTGACATTTAACTGCGATTCGCTTGTCATCAGCGCACTCAAGCACCGCCGGTTCTAGTTTCAAGCCACAAAGCCGAATGACAGTCGGACCTGTGCTTCCAGCCGCCAGCGCTGCTCCGCTAAATGGCTGGAATGCCGCAAATGCAAAGTAAAAAGCAGTGGCTGCCTTTCAAGCCGACAGTGTTAAGTTTTGTTTTGAAAATCAAAATGTAGAAAATAATGCAAAACAAAAAAAAAAGAACAAAAACAAAAGCAACAATAGTGCATTACAAACGAAAATGCAATTGCGAGCAGGAAAAAAGTGGCTAAAGAAATGCCAGCGCACACGAGCGTTCAATTAAGCGCATGATCATGCACATTAATATGCATAAGTGACGTTTCCAACACACACACACGCGCACTCGCATGACTTGTCTCATGTCAATGTAGAAAGCCCACTTGTAGCTTTGTGCGCCTGCATTCGCCAGCGCGCTTTTCACTTAAATACTCACACACGCACAATCTGTTCATGGGCGAACATTCATTTTTATCACAACTCAAGCGATTGCGCTCAACAAGCGGCCTAGGTCGGCTCTGTGCCCAGTCCACCGCCGAGCCACGGCATGCACTCCATGGCAGCCGCGGAGGCAACTCAAGTGGAATTACATGTAAAAATGAGCGATGCTTTCGAACGCGCGGCTTTACAGCGTACTTAACAATATTTCCACAAGCATGCCGCACTTATACCGACAAACATACATACATACCGACATACACACATACTGACATATAGGCATAGTTGGCTAGACAAGTGGCATAACTACAATTGCGCTCATAATAGATGGAGGCATTCATTGAAAATTTTCAGTTTGCCGGTTGTTGAGGAAATGGGATGTGATTCCACATAAATTTGTGGCAAGCACCGATACTTACAAGTAATTGCTTGCTTACTCCTTGACTGTGCCTGCGCGAGTAGTAAGAAATGGGTTTGAATTTATTGTGAAATAAATAATATCGATTCGACACACCTTTGCTATGTAAATAATCTTGCGCTCATACAGGAAAGATAAATAGCGCAGTTTGCTTAAAGAAGGCATTAGGTGTATTTTTGTGGGAGCCTCATTTGTTTGCTGGTAAAATCTTAAGCGTCTGGCAGCTCTTCCACATTAAAACTCAAAATAAATTTTCATCAAAACTAAGCAAGAACAAAATCTCAAAGATGTTAGCGTTACACGATCGTTTACTATGTTAGGTTAGGTTAGTCCAGTAAGCTAATGATCCATGCATAGAACACCCGATGATCCTCAGCGATACTAGATGAAGTAGATGAAGTGCTTTTATCTAGTCCTTGAGTAGCAGTCATATTCCAGAATACTTGCGCTGGACATGAGTATCAACAGGCTCTATGATCTCACTAACGCTACCTCCTCCAGTCTCTCCAAAAACTTGAATCACTGTATGGATTATGCTATGCATGGCGGAATGTCTTCTCCTCTTTTTGCGCAGCATGCCTCTTCTGAAGTGGACTCCGTGGAAGGACGCTGCGTATCCAGGTCCTCTGAACAGCTCTTCCATGAATAGATCCTGGAGTAAGAGGCAGCACAGCCATCTGGAGGCCTTTGAGAGCAATCGTATATCTGCGCCGTCCCTACTCCACCAGCTGAGCCTGCTGTAGGGAGTCTTGGTCGTACTTGCTACCTTCGCAACGGTCGCAGTCGGCTTAGCCTGCGAAGCGCCGCTGCGTGAGGGCATGTCATCATCATCCTCCTTGACAAGCTCCTCAAAAGGCGCCCGCTCTTCTGCCGAGAGGGCATCTATAAAGCTAAACTTTAGCTCCATTGCCTTACCTCCAACGGTGCTGAAGTTGTAGTCCATCTCATAGTCATTTGTCGTTCCTAGTGTCCGTTGCTTTGGTTAAATTTTTTGGATTGTTATTGATGTGTTGTCTGTCACCTGTGTCTTACGACCCTTGGCTCAACGCAGTAAGTTGTAAAAAAACTAGAAGATCCGCCGCGCCAGAGCACCATGACGCGGTAAGGCCACCGTTACTTCCCAATTCAGTCTGGTGTTGGGAAGACTCCGTTCGAATACAGCCAAATTATCTTCGTCGATTTTAAAGCTGCTTTTGACAGCACGGAAAGCAGTACCTTTATGCCACTATGTCTGAGTTTGGTATCCTCGCAAAACTAATACGGCTGTGTAGACTGACATTTAGCTGTGAAGGGTATTATTGAATTATTTATGATTATTTTTGATTACTTTAAAGTGTGTAGTTTTTAAAACCATTCAACTATTTTTTCTGTTTCATCTTCTTAATTCATTAGAAGTCTTGTTGTCACTCAAATCAAAATATTATCTTCTGTTCTCCATCTCATCCCTTGTTGAAACATTAATGATTTTAGATAGTCACATCATTATCAGTAAGGACAGGCATCAATTAGAGCAGCAAAAAAGTAAGGTCGTCACTGTATTCGTTTACACATCTCTTAAGGGTTTACGTCGCTTCGAAGATCATCTACTGAGATCAAAAGTGATCGTTTAAGTACTTGCTATTTGATATAACTTCTTTAGGAAAAAGGATTAAATACCAAATAACCGGAAAATGTTTTTTCGAAAACTCTTGTCCATACATGAGAGCAACCTTGCATAGATAGCTATTGACATTACCGGTAAAATACAACACCATTTCATGAAGGGTATGGAAATTCAATTCATTTTGAGGCTATGCCACATTTTAAGAGTGTCTTTTTCCTTGTCGCTGCCGCACCCCATTGTTTTTAATTACCAAAATAGTAAGTGGTGTAAAGACAATTTCGTTGGCGTTTTTTGTTTGTCAAACAAAACGAATTGTTGCTGTTGCAATGCAGTCTCGCAGTGCAGTTGTTGTGATTATGTTGGTCGTAAAATTGAAACACATGCGGCGACAAATATTGCCCGGCGTGATCGAGGCGACCGAAGCTGCCGTAGCTATAGGAGCAATAGTGAGTAATCAATTTGATTGGTAGCGTGTTGTTGTAGCGACATTTAAACACGAAAATGTGTGCAAGACTACATACTGTGTATAGGCGCATACATACATACATATTCGTAGGCACAAAATAAATGTTTTACAATGAAAAAATATATATGTACATATATACATTTATGGTAGAAGTTTGTAAGTGGATCCATGCGGCTTGTACGTAGCTCTAAAAGTGTGAGCCTAGGCATATATACTTTTATACCCTGAACAGGGTATTATTAAGCTTGCCGTGAAGTCAATTGCTTGTATGAAAAACTTTTTTATTTGAAGAGATATCTTCACGACATTTGTCATGCATTATTACCCGAAGCAAAGGTATAATCTCTGTTGAAATTATTCAGATCGGTTCACTATAGCATATAGCTGCCATACAAACTGAACGATTTGAATCAAGCTTTTGTATGGAAAACTTTTTTATTTAAAGAGATATTTTTATAAAATTTTGTCTAGATTATTATATAAAGTAATCGTGTAATCTGCTAAGAAATTATTGAAATAGGATCACTATAGCATATAGCTGCCATACAAACTGAACGATCCGAATCAAGTGGTTGTATGGAAAACTTTTTTATTTGAAGAGATATCTTCACGAGATTGGACATACATTATTATCCTGCACAAAAGTATTATCTCTGTTAAAATTGTTCAGATCGGTTCACTATAGCATATAGCTGTCATACAAACTGAACGATTTCATTCAAGCTCTTGTATGGAAAACTTTTTTATTTGAATAGTTTTTTTCATGATATTTGACATACCTTATTATCCCGAACAAAGGTATAATCTCCGCCGAAATTGTTCAGATCGGTTCACTATAGCATATAGCTGTCATACAATTTGACTCATAAAAGTCCTTGTAGCGCATATTTCGTTTTTGTAAAGGGTGTTATTGCTCCGTTGCATTCGATATTAACATTTTTTCTTTTGTTTTTGTATATGTATGTATGTGTGCGGGCCTTTGCATTCGGTATGGAAATCTTGTTGCGTTGAAATGTTGACAAGCGACATGCCTTGTTGCATACAAAATTTACCTGCATGTCTGCAACAACACTAACTATTAGAGTAACGACGACAATAAAGCAGTGCAGTGCGCTTAGAAGCGACAATCAGAGCACAACAACAACAACGATTTTTTTTGGTTAAAAAGAAATTCCTTTAAAAGCATTGCCCACTTCAGCATTATTATATAGACGGCACAGTCTTTCAACACTACGCCAGCTTCCCCCTGCTGCACTCACAAAGCTGGTGCGATGGAGCTTGCTAGACGCGGCGAAATTTATCGGAAAACCTAAAAATACGACTATGCACTGATTTACATATGCCAGCGGCGCAGCGTTGCCCCACAGTTACCAGACTGCGTGCAAGTTATGTATAGGTCTTCCTTGGTGTGTGTGTGGATGTTTGGGTGCAATTTACTATTGAAATAAAATAATAAAGCCGATCATCTTTATTGTCTTTTTATAGCACAATTTATGGCAATAGAAAATTTCACTATGAAAAATGCGCGCCGTAATGCAAGACAAGCCGCTTTTTGAATGCTTAATTTATTTATGTAGATTTTTTAATTCCCTCAAATTTTATTTTTTTTCTACAATTTTCCTACACTCAACCAACTGAAAGTGGTTAACCCATTGTATTTTCCAGCGCGTTGTCGCACACGGTGGGTCATGTAAATTGTGTTGTTGTGCCGCGCGCCGTTTATCGTTCGTTTCGTGTTTGGTGGCATTCGGCTTGCAGGCGGCTCGCCTCTATGTCGTATTGTCTGCTGTTATCTTGGTATCCACATCTATTTTGAATTTGAAACTGGCTCAATTTCCGCATCAGCGGTGTCTGGTACAACAACAATTGCGCCACGTTTAACACCAAACGACACAGGCGCTGCAAAGAAAGTCATTTAATGCTGGCAATACTCTTGCATATTGGTTTTGTACCTCGTTATGCATTCTTCTCGCTGCAGTTTTGCTACCCACTCGGTGTTTACAGCGTAGTTCACTCGTTTTTCGGTCGCTTGTTCATGTTGTGATATTGTTCTCAGGGTGTCACATTCAAACCGGCTTATAAAGACCCAAATTTTTGCTTCGGCTGTGAGTTTTAAGTCATGAGTGTGGGTGTTTTCTGACTTTTGTTATTAATCTGACAGTTTTTCATAGTTTGTAACCTGAGAAAATTATAAAATAGCCATTTTCACCTAAATTTATCTAGACAGCACAAGTTGATCCCAAATATGGACTGCCATCTTTCCATAGGTTGTTCTTAGTTTTTATAGTAGAGTCTGTTATTCTCTCAGCATAACTGAACAAGCAGGTTGTTAGTGGGTTGATGACAGAGGAGCATGTGACTTGACAGCGGTACTGACAACATTTATACAGATGGACCACAAATGGCTAATGAAGTGGGATATATGTATATTTCTCGGGGCAGGATCTCAGGCGATCCTTCATGCTTCCGGTATAGTAAAGTATCTTTTAGACAGAAGTCTTTTCGGCCTGGAAAGTGGCTGAGATAACTTACACCGCTAAAACTTAAAACGCCAAAAACTTCTGCTCGCGCCTACAACTCAGGCGATCCTTCAAGCTTCTGTCATAATGCAGTATCTTCCAGATGGAAGTCTGAGGTAGCTAATAATACTAAAGATGTGGGAGCCATAATCCTTTGTTTGGAGCTGGAATCTCAGGGGACCCTTTAAGCTTCCGCCATACTGCAGTATCTCTCAGGCGGAAGTCTTTGCGACCAAGAAAGCGGCTAAGATAACTAACAACGCTAAAGGTGTGGAAGTCGAAATATTTTGCTCGGAGTTGCATTTCAGACGATCCTTCAAGCTTCCGCCATACTGCAGTATCTCTCAGGCGGAAGTCTTTGCGACCAAGAAAGCGGCTAAGATATGAAAGAACCAAAAAGATGTCATAACCAAGATCATTTGCTCGAAGCTGGATCTCAGACGATACTTTAGGCTGCCGGCATACTGCCTAATAATTAAAAACTGAGATCCAGTCCACAAAGTAATACCGGACCAACCGTCTGGCTGACGAACCAGTACACGAAACATGGAAATCACTCAACACGATACACAATGAAATTTCCGAAAGGACTGACATACGGATCAGGATGAGAGAAAATGCCTTAAGAACAGGCTGGATCGCTAAAAACCTGTGCAGGAGCTCTAAAGAAAAACACTTTAGCTTTTACACACGCAGTCACGATCGAAAATATCCTGTGCAGGAGCTCCGAGGAAAAACACTGTAGCTTTTACTCACACAGTCTCGAAAGGATTTCAGGACGGTTGTTGGCCCTTTGACAGCTCACAACTTACTGGCATCATATACATGCCAGCTGGGTATAAGTAACGACGAAACATGCAGACATTACAGGGAAGTGGACATAAAAGAGACGCTGGAACACCTTCTAGCCTTATGTCCAACCTTATAGTAACTAGAACGCGTCTCAGATATCTAAAAGCTTCGCTGTTCAAGTGACAATGTGAAGTATCAAATGAGATATCAAGTCGCTTTTAAAGTTCGCAAAAGGTCTTCACGTCCTGTGTGTCGAATACTTCAGCTCAAATTAAACTGAACCGCTAGACTGATATTACTAAGGATACATAGGTCTATGTATGGCGTGACAGCTGGCCTAACCTAATCTTACCTAACCTAACCTATTACCCTCAGCGAAGTTTGTCTGAACTATTTTGGGACACAAAGTCTTCATACGAGGTTTCGACTACCTTTAAGGCAATGTAAAGTATATATGTGTGATAACAGATATAGTATTCTTACTCATAAACTCTGTCGATATTAAAAAAAATAACAGAACATGCGATAAATATAAATATAATATAAATTCACTCAGAGCTAATATTCATTATCAAAAGTCTGTCCAAATTTTTCTAGTGAGAATCTAAATATTTCTAGTTATATTCTGGCAGTTTTTAAATATTTTTTAATTGAACTCTAGTGTCTAAGATCAACAGTTCATTGACACTTGAAAGTTATATATCATGTATATATATGTATATATAATATATATAAATTTGGGTCCGTGCTCTCAGTTTTGAGGACAATTTATGCCTAATACATATATAAAAATTAATAAAAAATATATATATATATATACATACATATATTTATATATGAATATACATATATTATCATATTTATGTAATTTTGTGTTTATTTTTAAAATCAGTATAATTTTCTCGAAAAACATCTATTATTATTCTAAGTAAAAATAGCTGGATTAGCTGCATTGAACCCAGGCACTACTACTGCGCTTGGTCGTTGGCGAGCAAGGGGCGGCGCAAAGTGGCACAGCGCATTGTGTTGCTGATAAGCAAATCCTGCTAATAAACTAATTAAGCGTTTAGCAGATAACCTTTTGTATGGAAAGTACCAGGCGCCGTAAACAAACTTTTTCAAAACTACAAAAGACTACAAAACCAGCACGGCTTCTGCTGAGACTGGACTCACCGCTTGATAGTAAACTATAGAAATGCATAAATTTGGATTTAGGCACTGCAACCTGTTATAAATAATATCAGCAATATCTTCCTGTCTGATCTCTGCAACTATGTACATGCGCATTTCCGATCTCTAGCCATTTGCCAAAAGGCCAATTGTTTAAACGCGAAACAAAATGGCAACAATAAAACAATATGAACAATAAATTAAGTGATTATTTGTGGTCGCGCGGTTGTTTGTGTGCGTGTGAGTGTGTGCGGGGCGGCTACCTTTTTGAAATGCGTGAAATTGGCGTTTGCCGCAGGAAAATTCAACCGGTCAAACGCTGCTACGCGCGCTCGTCTATGCATGTGGCACGGAGGCGTTGATATTTCCACCGAAACAAAAATATCTCCGAAGAGATATAACAAAAAACAAGAAAACACATTAGCTGCCGTCGTACTGAAGCTGGAATACCCTGTACAAATGTTAAATAAGTTTTCATACGAGAACTTGATTTTGATCGTTCAGTTTGTATGACAGCTATATGCTATAGTAGAGCGATCGGAAAAATTTCTTCAGGTTTTGTAGCACTGTCTTGAGAAATAAGCCAAGCCAAATTTCGTGAAGATAGCTGGTCAAATAAAAAGTTTTCCATACAAGAACTCGATTTTGATCGTTCAGTTTCTATGACAGCTATATGTTGCAGTAGTGCAATCTAGAAAATTTCTTCAGGTATTATAGCATTGTCTTCAAAACTAGTCCAAACAAAATTTCGTGAAGATACCTAATCAAATAAAAAAGTTTTCCATACAAAGACTTTATTTTGATGGGTCTGTTTGTATGACAGCAATATGCTATAGTGCTCCGATATTGGCAGTTCCGACAAATAAGTAGTTTCTTGGGGAGAAAATTAGGTGCGCAGAATTTTAGTTCGATATCTCAAGACCCGAGGAACTAGTTCGCGTATACACAGGCAGACGAATTGCAGACCGAGAAACGTGGCTAAAGCGACTGAAGTCTTCATGATAACCATATACTTACATATATACTGTAATCAAATTGAAAGGTCCATTTGTGCATTTCATCTCCTTCAACGTAATGCCCTCCCGCTGCAATACACTTATTGCAACCAACTTGGCAGTCCTCATAACACTTTGAAAAAGCCTCCGTCGTGATGGCCATCAGAGCCTTCTTCGATTCAGCATTTATATCCTCTATACATACTTTAAGGGAACTTAGAGATTTGCTTCTGGATAATACAAACCTTCCTGGCAAACTTACTATACCCTGTTCAGGGTATGACAACGCGCAGCATAGAACAAAACCTGCGTGGCAGACAATGGAAAAGGCAAAGACAAGTTCCAAAAATTGGCCACCAAACATATAGGCAACCGGCAGTCGCTGTGACACCGGTTATCAGCGTTGTTTGCTAACACGGCTGCTGCGCCCCAACGCGCTCCATAGCTCGACTCTCCTGTTGCTCACTCGCAGTTATCGAGCGCGAAACGCTTGCTGCATGGAAGCAATTGAAATAAGCAGAAACACTCACTCAATACTCGTAATGAGTTTTTACAAAACATGTACTCGTATACATATGTTTGCCACTCACACAGCTATTCACACATATGTAAATATGTATGCTTAAAATAGCTGAAATAGCGGCAATGTCGAAACATCTGTGTAAACCATTGACGCTCGTCCGAAAGTCTATAATCAGTGCAGTCCATAAATTACTGCAGCGAGACAAGCCAAACGTATGCACTTACTTAAGCAACAACAACTGCAACAATTGCCGGCAAATTGAAAACAACTTGAATACATGGCTTCGCTCGCCATTAACTCCCTGAACGCCAGCCGAAGTAGAGCTGCCAACAGCATTTTAATTAGTGGAGTTGCTGGCAGCCGAAATTGATTTATGGCTATTTTATTGCTGTGCGCTGACAGCGTGACTTAGGGTTACTGGTGGCGAATTTAGTGTGGCAAGTACATATTTGAGAACTAAAATATGTGCCTAGGAAGCTGGCAATTAATGATGGTTAACCATTGTCAACGTTGTCATAGGAAATGCTTTAAAGAAGTGTTTCAAAGAAATGTGGGCGTGTTGCATTGCTATTTACTGATCGTTATATAAATTTATAGTTCAATAATCTTTTTTATAAATTATGTTAAAGGAGGCACGAAAGGTTGCTGGAAAGTTAGAAATATCCATAATTTATGGAGCTGCAGTTCAGTCATAAAATATCGTCTCTCAAATATAATTATTACGCTTATTTTTTTAGTTTTTTTAAACACTACAGAATCGGGTAAAAAAAACAGTTTTTTTCCAAATTTTTTTTTTTTACATAAAAAATGAAATATTTCACTGGAAAGAAAATTTTATTGCTACAAACATACACATTAACAAAAAAATTCTGACATTTTTTGAAAAAATATTTTATACCCGGCCATTGCGATGCCATTTCGGGTGACCCCTCAGAAAAAACAGGCCCGCGTTGGTATGATATCTCTTACAGGATCATCTAAAGCAAAAAACTACGTGTTTTAGTTGGATTTTTGTCACACAATTTCACCCAAAAACTAAAATTTCATTTTTTTTCAAATAGTTCTAATCGAAAAAAATCTTCATCCTAGTCTTTAAGAATTGTAGCCGAAAGACTTGTGTAAAATTTCATGAAGATCGGTTGAGTAGTTCTCGAGAAATCTTGCTAATTGACTTCAAAAACACAGATTCGACAGTTTTGAGAAAAACGTGTTTAAAGACGGCGCACTTAGCCTAGCTAGCTTCGAGCTTACGAGTTCTCAAGCCTGTATCTCCGAAACTTTTACTCAAATCAACTTGAAAATTTAGGACAATATTCTAGAGGTGTTAAAATTTTAATAAGTTTTTTTGATACCCGTAAACCCATGTAACCCCTTAAAAATTTCTGGCTCAAAAACGAGTTTAGATACATAGTCTTTTGAGCAAAGTTGTTCAGAATGATCTATAGAACATTCCTCACATACGCAATTTTTAAGTAAACAAATTGAGCCGCTCTAATATGGATATTCAACGGTTTTAAATCGGTGCAGAAGATACTCAGAAATCGTTGGTATCGTTTTGGAAAGGACTGTTTAAAAAAAAAATTGCGCTCAATTCTGGGAAGGGATAATTCGCCTTCTCACTTTAGCTCGCCTTCAAACGAATGTTTTTTGGCTACCCAGAGGATATTTGGTCTAAAATCCGAAGTCATCAGCTGCTTAAGCCATACATATGTAAAGTAATCGTTTCTGGCCACTCCCAAGTGAATGGCGCTCAGAGAACTTTCCTCACTTGCGTGAAATTCAATGATGACTCCATCCTCCAACAATTAAGCTTTTAAAATAAAAATGGAAAATGCTCTACATTCTGATATATAATAATGCCTGCACTTACTGAGTTCCAAATTATAATCCATATATATCTATACACAACCTTACCCAAAATATATGTTCTTCTGCTATAAATACGGCTACATGGCAACCCTCATTTGGTCACGTACGCAAAAAGTTAAATGAAAATTGAAAGCCTGCCCTGTTGCACTCTTCGTCAGCGAAGACATGATCGTTATATGTATATATGTTTGTATATGTGTTGCACAGCCACTCAACTGCATTCTTGCTCTCAACAAAATGCATTATCTGCTCTTGTATATTGAAATGTTAACATATGTACTTAATTAAATATAAATGAGTAGATATGTAAGTACTATACAGAGAGAGCAGATTTTACAATTTCTCTGCTCGTGTGCATGCTACTCAAGGCGACGATATTCAAAAAACAGTGTGGTTACATTATTGAAATTCTTTGTGTAAAGTTAACAATATTATCAGGTATTTATTGTTAAAACGTAGCCCGGAAAAATACATAAAAACAGCTGATTTATGAAAATATTTAATTTTTTATTCAAAATTTCTGGTAAAAAGAAAGCTTGAAAAAATGTAAAATCTTATATAGCTCTTTTTTGAAGAAACAATGATTAATTACGACTACCTGTCACAAATAAAAATTGTTCCGTACGATGACTTCATGTTGGCCGGTCAATTTGTATAGCGGCTATATGCTTTAGTGGTCGATCTGAACAGTATTTACGCGCTTTGGACAATGATCCATGCCGAATTTTGTAAATGCTAAAGTTTTCCATAAAAGATCCGGATTTTGAGCGATTCGATCGATTCAGATCTGAAAATTTTCATCACATATTAGAGCGTTGCCTTGGATCATAATTTGTACCAAATTTGCTGAAGATATGTTGATAAAGTAATCCCAACTGGATTTATTACACTTATGCCAATGATTTTTCCAGTCCACACTTTTCATAAGCACTTTCGAATTTGGTTTTATCTCTTTGATCGACTACAAACGGGTTCCACAGAGCGACAATTTCAGTTTGGGGAAAAAATAAAAATCATACGGATCCAAATCTCGTGAATGCAGTGGTTGATCGATAGTAATCATTGCATAAATTCGTAAAAATCGTACTCTTTTTGAAAAGATAAATCAGCTTATTTGGAACGAGTCGTGCTAGAAAGCATTTCATACCCAAATTATCCACCCAAAATCATTCCAACAGACGCACGAGTGATGTCGAGCCTTCTTGCTATCTCTCTAACACTTGCCTGGCGATTTTCTAGCACCATCTCCTTCACTTTTTTTTTTAATATTTAAGAAGTTGAAAGTCGTCCAGAACGAGATATGCCTTCAACGATCTCTCGACCGGGTTTGAAGGTTTTGTACCACTGGTAGAAACTTTAGCCAAAGAAATGTGCTCTCTAATGTCATAAAATGTCAAAGCTTATCACGTTATTTTCCACGTCGGTTGAAGGAACTACTTTGTGGGAACAGCCCTTTATCACACATATTGGTCTGTGCCGATTTCAGAGATCTTCAAATCATGCTCCAAAAAATACTAAAAGTAAATCCTTTCCGGAAGACTAACATTTAAATGAAGTTAGGATTTCAGAGCTCTTGATACCATGTTCTCAAAATGCACTGCCGTTATGGCTTTATATCAACTTTAGTAAGATGAAGAAGGTTAATTAACTAAAATATGTTAAATTAATGATTTGAAGCAACTCAATATCGATTGACAAATATGTATGTGTCTACAGGAAAATCGATTTTATAACTAAATATAAGATAATGGAATTCTTTCATGGAACTATCATATAAACCAAGTGACATTGTATACTCAACTAACACGCACGTTTCGTTACCTCAATATCCAGAACTTACGCGTTTCGGCTCGAAAACGATTAAGTACACTTTTACTCAACGCTTTCGGTGCGACAGCGCACTGTTCTTAAGCGATAACAGCAGCATTCACTAACCCCTGGGTACTCGTATGATTGTGAGCACCCATATGTGCTTGTAATGCACGGCTAGAGCGCTCATACACGCATACACACAAACAGCTTGAATTCGCGTACCGCCGTCGTACCTGCCTACCAGCCGTTTTCGGCTGCTTGTTATTTGTCAGCCCGCTTACCTCCCATCGAATCAGGTTGAGAGCTGATGGCAGCTGCTCTTTATGCTACTAGGAGTAGGCACTTAACAACAACAAAAAGCCAGCTTAACCAATATGAGTGAGATATGCAGCACACGGCATATGAGAGTCAACACTAAAACAACAACACACATGAGCGCGAGCAAACGATTCGTGCTCAGTCGCGCGGCTATACGGCCGCATCGGTTGTTTGTTAGCCTGCGCTGTTGGTTTGTTTAGTCGATCGAGTCGATTTTCAGCGTTTGGTTGAGTTTTGTTGGCGAGCCACCGGCAAAACAGCTCGACATTCGTCTGCTCCACACCGAAGCGAACGTACACACGCTGGTGCAGTGAACGCGCACGGTTTACAAAATCAAAACAAACAAGAAATTCGTCCAGCCCACAAACGGCAACGATCGCCGATAAAATTTTATATAAAATCAAACAAAAATAATTGAAATTAATTTAACGCACAAGCAACATAAAAAGAAGAAAGTACACAACGCAATTGCATAAAATACGGTACGTGTGGTGAAAGGCCAGCAAGCAAACGTAGAGAAAATTAAATTTTACGAAACACAGAGTGTCTTAAGTATGAAAAACGCACAGATCCTGCACGAGCTGCATTGAAAACTATACCAAAAATATATGCAAACAGGCAGCAGGCTGCAGATCATACAAACTGACTTATGCTTTTAGTGTATTTTATGTTATTTTTTTAAGTTTTTTTTTCGTCTTATACGCGACGTAAGCGACACGAAACGCGTTGCTTAATTAGCTTTTCGTTTAGTTGCGAGCATGACGCGTCAGCGTGATCGCCAAAGATTACAGCAACAAAATGTGGCTTGTGCCAGATTTGGGGCGCACATAATTCATTTTATATACACAAAAACATATATTGATACATAATAATATCCTTTTGACGCCAGCAACATTTTAGAATTATTTAAAAAAAAATCGTAAAAGCGAAAAACTATAATTTTTAGCGTGGGCTAGCCGCTTGTGTGACAAAGAAAATGCCAGAAAAATCGCCTGCGTTAATTTATGAATTTATGAGTGAGATATTGAAAATTTTTTTCGAAGATATGAGCATATTATAACTTTTAAACTATGGTGACTGTGAAGAGGAAAGCAAAAAGTTAAAAAAATGCGACGGAAATAGTTAAGGAAAATTCAACAATAATAAAAAAAACTACATATTAATATATGATAATGTTAAGAGTGTTAAAATAAAGCGCCAAACATTCAAGAACTTCGAAAGATACCAAAAATATTTGTAATTAATCGAAAACAAAGAGCGTCTTTTTCTTTCAAAAATCGCTAAAGACTCAGGAACCAGGAAAAATTCGAAAAAGTATTTGCAATTAATCAATAACAAAAATACTTCGAAAAATATTTTTTTCTTTCAAAAATCCCAAAATACTCGAGAACTTCGAAAAAATACGAAACATAAGTTTTTCTTTCGAAAATCGCCAAACACTCAAGAACTTCGAAAAATATAAAAAAAATATTTTTTTCTTTCAAAAATCCCAAAATACTCGAAAACTTCGAAAAAATACGAAACATAATTTTTTTCTTTCAAAAATCGCCAAACACTCAAAAACTTCGAAAAATAATTTTTTTCTTTCGAAAATCCCAAAACACTCAAGAACCTCCAAAAACACGAAAAATATTTGCAATTAATCAATAAAAAAAACGTTCTTTTCTTTCAAAAATCCCAAAACACTTAAGAACCTCCAACAATACGAAAAATAGTGTTATCACTGCCGTTGCATGACTAATGCCGCCTATAAAGTAATGCGAACACGCCATATGATTTAGAGCGATCAATACGTAGCTGACTAATACACAACGCATTACTACTAAAGCAACGCAGGAACCCTAACCCACACACCCTGTGTTTACATACGTTTTATGGGCGCAGACTACACCTGTACTCCAAGGCAAACTATAGAAAAAGCGCCCAGTTGCTGGATAACAGGAAAAGTAGCAACAAATTAAAAAATGCGCAAACAAACACTTGAAATTCGCAAACACAGGCAACTCAACTATAAATAGCCCACACGCGCTCAATGCTTTCGAGTGGCAAACGCCCATTACAGGCTGGGAGCTTTGACAGCGGAGGCAGTGGAGACAGCTGAGCGGCTACAAGTAAACATAATTAAGCCACTTTCAAACAGCTGATGAAAGAGCACCATATATGTATGTACACACACATGTATGAATATGTAAGTATGTGTGTGTGAAACAAACTGTGAAACCGCACAACAATATTCATCATAACAAACATAAAACGTCAAACCTGAAGCATTATCGTACAACGCCGCTGGCACATACATACATAAGTAAATACATAAGTATTTATAAACATATGTTTTGGCTTCGCATATGTTAGATTGGCGGGAGTGCAAGCGTTTTATTGCTCAGCGAAGAGGAAGTAGCCAAAACACTACACACAAACAAACACTCAGGCCAAACTAGCCGGCGCTAACAAAACTTTAAAGCGTAACGCCAGCGACCTTAGCGCTGCAGCGCGCCAACGGACGCTTATTCAACGCGCCAGCAACAACAACACATGTTTAGATTGTTGAGTAACTGCTTATTTGGTCTAAGAGCGCGATTGGACAGGTGAACGATCAATTTGTGTATTAAATGAAATTTTGCCAGGCTATTGTGTGCTTTATGTGCAAATCAATGATCATGTAAAGCCAAGCGAATGCGCTACAAATCACCACTTAAATATGAGCGAGTAATAAACTAGAAAATTGATTGCCAGCGGAAATGGCTATTAACAATCACTTGGTAGGAGTGTATATAAAAATGTATGATAGGCGCTGATCAGCAGCGAGCGCGCATTAATTAGAAAATTTTCGAAGCTAAACGATAATGGTGATCATAAAGCAAAGATAATTGAAAAATCATATAAATTGATTGGTTAAACATAACGAGCGGCATTTAAAGGCGAAGATTTAATTTAAAGTTTAAAGCTTAATGAGCGCACGGCGATTGGTTGTATTTGAAGGCTGGACAGGTTATATTGAGTTTGCCATGAAGTTTGTAACACTGACTGGTCGGTACTGCCGATGATGGGCCATACAAGCTGAACGATCAATAAGATCAAGGACTTGGCTTGTATGGAAAACTTTTTTATAAGACAAGCAAACACTACGAAATTTAATATGAATATTTGTCTAGTGCAACAGTACAATTTCTGAGAAAATTTTTTAGATCGCGCCACTATAGCATATAGCTGCCATGCAAACTGAACGATCTAAATTGAGTTCTTGTATGGGAAAGTTCTTTATATGATAAGATATCCTCACGAAATTTAACATAGATTATTATTGAAAGTATCAATACTTTCTCCAAAGAAATTATTCCGATCGGACCACTATAGCACATAGCTGTCATACAAACCGAACGATCAAAACTAAGTCCATGTATGGCAAAGTTCTTTATTTGACAGGATATCTTCACGAAATTTTGCATAGACCGTTCTTCAAAGCAGCGTTATAATCTCCAAACCGAACGATCAAAACTAAGTCCTTGTATAGAAAAGTTCTTTATTTGACAAGATATCTTCACAAAATTTAACATAGATAGTTTTTCGAGGCAGTGCTATAACTTCCGTAGAGATTTTTCGGATCAAATCACTATAGCATATAGCTGTCATACAAACCGAGCGATCAAAATCAAGTCCTTATATGGAAACTTTTTTATTTGTGAAGTATATTATGGCTGCCGTGCAAACGAAATTAACGTTATTTCTTATAAATTAATTATTTATTATCGCTTTTAAAAATTATCTGCAGTATTAGTATGTTTTAAGTGATCATATCAGTTATGATCAGTGATCGCTGATTTATAATTTTAGAGTTTACGAAGTTTAGAAAATGCATGTACCTTTATATAAATAAAACAAATAAGTGTAGAGAAAAAAAATCTGGAAAAAAATTTTAAACGATCGCGAAAGTAATTTTTACTTCACATAATGCCAAAAATTTTATTAAAAAATATTAGACTTCATAGTAATTAATTTAAAAGTACCACAATTTCATTAACAAACGCTAGTTTTCGCAAAAATTAAATAAAAAATGGCAAATCAAGCATATTTAGTTGCAAAGTGATCGTGTCAGCAATCTTTAAAAGGCTTAACAGGATAATTTATGTCGACAAATTTTAAAAATTAAGTATGCATTGCAGAAATAACTAAGAAATAAGCAAAAAATCGCAAAAAATCACAAAAAAATCTTTGCTCATTGTTTCCTATCGCTCACACCTAATCGAGTTTGAAGATCGCTACAGATCGCCAAACCGTATGCCGCATATGTATATGTATATATCACGCCAGCTCACGAGTGATAAGCAAGTTGTAGAGTCACTGGACACACTCGAAATGCCTTAGTGAATCACACAGCAAACTCAATATTGCTAATCAAACTCAAGCAGCCGGAAAATAAAAGCGAAATTCACGCCAATTAAGCCGCGCTAAAAGCGGCAACGTCAACTGAACCTGTTGTGGCAAGAGTTACGCCAATTACACGCAGCAAGACTTGTCCAGTCATACCATAAACCGCTACTTCATATAAATTGTTGTTAAAATTATATACAAAGTCATCTTAATTAAGCCTAAAAGCTAGTAAATCGTTACGAAAATCCAATTTGTTTTGAAATGCTATGAATTTCGTTGTTTCATGCCACTTAAGTGTGGCTATTAATTGCATTCCTCATAATAGATTAGCTTGTATAGAATATAGTAACACTGATAAGCGACTGCATTTAGTAGTTATTAGCATATACATGTATGTATGTATATACTATATGCACGATCGTCGCCAAGATCACTTGTGAAACTCATGCTTCTCTTTTTTTCCTTTCTACTTGCAGCACACACACACATAAACTAATATCAGCACTAGTATTCCAGCAATCAACGCACAAACAATTTCTGTAGCGATAATAACTACTGATAGTAAGGTAAGACCCGAACTAACCGCACTATCACAACAGCTGACGAAGCATACGAACATAAAGAAAGCAGCAGCACGCTTCAGCATCAGCATCAACAGCGTTTGCCGGAGTTGTTGCCTATCAGCGTGCGCCGCTAATCACAACAGCAGACAGCCAATAATAGACTGCAGCGTACAACAAAAAGAAAAACTTATAACACAACAACAACAATAGTAACGGCCAATAAGGCAGCAATTGTAATTAAAGCAGCAGCCGAGAAAATGATTTCACACAGTCCACCCATCTTCAGCCATAGTCCACCAGTCAGTTTCCTATCGGACTACATGAACAATCATCGGTGAGTGATCGCAGTGCGAACGTTACGAAAATTATTACATGCGAATTTGTGTAGGAAGAAAGTTGTTTTAAGACAGGATTGATGATTGCCTGTGCTAAATTTAGTGAAAGGCGCAGTACTGAAAAGTAGTTTGCTATACATTGTTTGAGAAAAGTGTTTTGAATGAATACGAAATGATGTAAATATGTTTTTAGAGCAAGCAAAGTGATCGTGCTGGAACGTGCACCCGTAATTTGAGCTTGAACTGAAATATGCTGATAGTTTTAGTGTCGCTTGAAGTTGTATCGAACTTTTCTATGAAAATTTAATAATATTTTTTGGTAATAACAAAAGTTTTCGAGATTTTCAAAAGTGATCGTGCAAAAAATTTTCGCGAATTGCAATAGCATACGTTTAAATAAAGTTGTTTTGAAAGCAAGTGCGCTATAAAGTGCTTAAGAAAAGAAATCTACGATTAATACGAAACATTATGCATACGATTTGATAGTATGGGGAGTGATCGCGTTAAAAGTGAATCCCTAATATGCACTTGATTATATGAAATATGCTGATATCCCGTTCCTTGAAGTTGTATTGAACTTTTGTTTGAAAATACACCAATATTTTCAGTAAAACCAGAAGTTTTCGCGTTTTACAAAAGTGATCGTGCAACAATTTTTTAACGAATTTCAATAGCATACGTTTAAATGAATATTCAACTGGTTATGAATAGTGTCACTTGATGTCAGCTTGCACTGTTGTATGAAAATATATTAATAGTTTTAGTAAAACCACAAGTTTCGGCGAATTACAAAACTGATCGTGCAAAAGTGTTTGGAAAATTTCAATAGTATATGATACTTAACATGTTTCTCTAAGTCAAGCTGAAGTTTTGTATGCAAATTTTTTAATATTTTTATAGAGCAACCAAAAGTTTTCGCGATTTACAAAAGTGATCGTGCAAAAATTTTTTGACGAATTTCAATAACATACGTTTAAATGAATATCCAGCTGGTTATAAATAGTGTCGCTTGTAGTTAGCTTGAACTTTTGTATGAAAATTTGTTAATATTTTTAGTAATAACCAAAATTTTCGCGATAAACAAAAGTGATCGTGCAAAAGGTTTTTTCCGAATTTCTATATAATTCGTTAAAATTCGTTATAATTTGTTTAAATGCAGTTGTTTTAAACGCAAGCAGTTCACTTAAGCTGCAAGTAGCAGTTAAATATAACTATTCGATTACGCACAAATGCGTCACATTCAGTTGAAGAGTGATCTGAGGATCAACACGCCCACACAAACGCATAGGTATATTTTCAATTTATTTTAAATGCCACAAAAAACTACTTAGCAATAAGTACAAGTGTGTGTTATGAAAAGCATTGTCGCATTGATTTCAATAATGACTCTTAAACAAACACCGATCTTCATTGATCGTGCCAGCGCGTGGAAAAGTATGTGTTCTGAACGCATATCAAACAACATGCTGATTCAGCATTAACATTAGCAGTGAAATAGATTTAAATGAAGCATAAACAATCGTCCATCGAAGTATGCGCAGATTCAGCTTGTTGCCAAGCGCATGTACCACACGCAATCAGCGTTAACGCGCACTGTTTTGAATTCCAAATGGATTTATTTGTTTGGCGGCGTGCACACAAAGCACCTCCGCAAAATCTCTTAATCTAAAAATAGTTTGCAATTTTTGAATTTTTTTTTCTGTTTCTGATTCTGATTTTGCACATTTGTCAACCGCCAGGCGTCGACGCATAAGTATTTGCTCTAATGTTTTTTATTGGTTCTGCTGTTTTTTTTTGCTCATGTTGGCTTAGCAGCTGCTCTTGACACTTGTGAATGCCATTAACGGAGCCAGCAAGCTTTCAAGAGTAAAATAATGGGCGGCAAGTGGCGCATATTTATACAAAATATCGTCAACATATTGATCCTGGCGTACATGTGTACACTAGAGCGGGTCGTTTTGCAGGGAACCAAAAAAACCGAGATCGGAAGAATTGCATATGCATGAAATGTGCTACGGATCATTCAGAAGGACTTTGCCTAAGCGACTATGGGTCTAAAACCGATTTCGCGGCATCGATTTTGAAGGCGAAGGTTTTTAGGGATCATAAGTCGTCAGTTTTTGAGATTTTTCTATGGAATTTTGTACGTAGATGTATTTTGATATGCTATTGAACATTTGTTGGAATCAATCGGTTTGGACCACTATATCGTAGATTTCTCATACAATCGTTTATGTTTTTTTTTTACCTTCATCTTAAAAATCGCTGGCTCGAAACCGTTTTTAGACACTTAGTCTCTTAGGCAAAATAGTTCAGTATGATTCGTAAACCATTTTCAGCACACGCGATTTTATTTTTAAAAAATCTACCCGCCCTAATGTACACACTTTCGTGTTATGTGACTAACTCTTGGCCTTGGCAATAGCGACAAGCCCCCGGTAAAAGTTTTAAAATGACCTCGACAGTGCTGATATATTGCCTGTACTAAGAATGAAAAGCAGAAAATGAAAATGTTATGTTATAGAAAAGCTTGTAAAAAATTATCTTGAGTTAGAGATCACTGATCGTTTTTATGACAAAAACCTTGACAATCATTAAGCATTTTTAGGCGCAGCAGTCATTATATAGTATAAGGTTATTGAAATTATTGGGCAATACATATATGTATACATCGTCACCTAAAATTCAAAACTACGTATCATCC
Source organism: Bactrocera dorsalis (assembly GCF_023373825.1). Taxonomy (NCBI): domain Eukaryota; kingdom Metazoa; phylum Arthropoda; class Insecta; order Diptera; family Tephritidae; genus Bactrocera; species Bactrocera dorsalis. The sequence continues at coordinate 66,567,752 of NC_064307.1, read as the reverse complement.
AAAAAATCGAACCGCTGTCAGATATAACCGATATATAACCAATTTGTAACCAATTTATAACCAAAACTCAAATTATTTTTCAATTTTTTTTCCTTCGCCAGTAAACTTCTATGTATGTAGCATAAAATTCTAACCTCTCCCTGTCAGAGATAACCAGTATATAACCAATATATAACCGTTTTATAACCAATACTCAAATTTTGTTTCGGTGTAAGTTTCCTTCGCCTGTAAACTTATATGTATGCAGCATGAAATTTTAACCTCTCCCTGTCAGAACCAGTAACCAGTATATAACCAATATATAACCGTTTTATAACCAAAACTCAAATATTGTTTCTATGAGTGGTTTCATGTTTTTCCTGCGCCTGTAAACTTATGAAAAGTTATGTTATATACATACATACATATATACTTAGTATATAAGCGCTCATTTGCCTGATCGATCGGCTGATAGCGACTAAAGCTACGGAAAATACCATACAAGATCAAACGATCTGTTAGTCGTGTTATCAGTTTGCTTAATACATAATCCAAACAGCTTTAAAATTTCCGCTGTCACCTAATTGTCCACTTTCGGTTAGACTTTTAGGATTAAGACGAAATTTCGTACAATTTAATGCTTTAATCTGCCCTGTTTTCAATATTATTAACGAATTCAATGAGAAAGTACCGTAAACAAATAATAACATGCATTTGCGCCTGTTACCAAGCCAAATCGGCTTACGAAATTTGTGTTTTATTTTAATGTGTTCTAATCCGGCTAAACATCGCTTGACAAGATCATATATAAATAATATAAGTAAAAATATCATCAAAACAGAACAAAAAACGGGGAAACGCCACAAGCTTAACCGGCACGCACTACTTTTTCTACAAATTACCTCGAAAAGAGATCATGGCAACTTCAAATTGCTATGTAGCAAAGCTTGTAAGCCCGAAGCTTATAAGCACATAATCACTATTTAATAAACTCAACCACTTGAACTCGCGCAGCCGCCGCGACGAGACAGTAAACACTCGTAGCAACTACATACATACATACATATGTAGTTATATGTAACTGCAATGTACACATAGTTATAGATAAGACACGCGGCTGTTGCGTGCTAATAGTCTGATTGCTCGGCCGGGCTTACTGACAGCCTCAAGCCGGCTGCTAGCCACCAACACTTGCCAATCTAGTCGCCGGCTTGCCTGTTTTCGCAATTCATAAAAAATCAGGCGCCATATGTGATGTCACATATAAATCGTTGATAGTGTTGATATAGTTGGGGGAAGTCAGCGTGTGCGAAAGTGCATATGTACTCGTATGTGCATAGATATTGTCGTATGTTTGTATATAAATATGTTTGCAGTAATGAAAAAACGCGTGAGTGAGTCAATATGATAATTAAGTGCGGATTGCGCGTACTTTTCTAGCCAAGTAGCTGCTCTATTGTGGAAACCAACGATATCGTAGCATAAAGCTGTCATAGAAACTGCACGATCGATATCGCGATCTTGTATGAAAAACTATTTTATTTGAGAAGATATCATCACAAAATTTGACACAGATTATTATTTTGAACATTTTTGCAATTTCCAAATAAATTTTTCAAATCGGTCGACTATAGCATATAGCTGCCATACAAACTGAACGCTCAAAATTAAGTTTTTGTAAGAAAAACTTTTTTATTTGAAGAGATTCCCTCACGAAATTTGGTGTGTATTAGTGTTCAAGATAACGCTACAATATCTGAAGAAATTGTTTAAATCGGAATACTATAGCATATAGCTGCCGTACAAACTGAACTCTAAAAATCAAGTCTTTGTAAGGAAAACTTTTTTATTTAACAAGATATTTTCACGAAATTTAATATGTATCATTATACAAAGCTGCAATATCTGAAGAAATTGTTCAAATCGGACCACTATAGCTTATAGCTGCCATACAAACTCAACGTTCAAAATCCAGTCTTTGTATGGAAAACTTTTTTATTTGACAAGATATCTTCACGAAATTTGATGTATATCACTGTTCAAAATAACGCTGCAATATCTGAAGAAATTGTTCAAATCGGATCACTATAGCATATAGCTGCCATACATACTGAGCGCCCCAAATCAAGTCTTGTATGGAAAACTTTTTTGTTTGTCGAGATATCCAGAAAAAAATTGTCGTGGAATATTGTTCAAGACAAAGCTATAATCTCTGAAGAAATTGCTCAGATTGGTCAACCGTAGCATATAGCTGCCATACAAACTCAACGCTCAAAATCAAAGCCTTGCTTACACATAATCACATTTACAAAGTTATTGTTGCTATTTACACTTCCATACACGCGTATCTTCAACTGTTTCATACAAACACATCACAATGCGTGTTTTACTACTAACATAGCACTTAAATATGCCTATGGAGCTCCCCTCCTATCTGTCCCAGCTTTATTCAATCAAACTCTTCATTTCACTTTCATTTACAATTCTACAATACTTTTTATTTAATTTTTAGTTGCTTGTGTTTAACAATAGGCAAACAAATTGCGTGAGCACTCGTGCCATGCAGATTGTATCTGATAAAGCTAAAGTACCCTACTCATCGCGCGTTGTTTTCGTAATTCAATTGGAATTGCGCTGATTAAGCGGCAGAACGTGATGGCTCGAGGCTAAATAAGCTAAATAATAATAGTCACTAACTTATCAGCAGTCTGGCACTTAATCAGGCAATGTTTAGCAACTTGTCTAAGGATTTCCTATAAAACTTTGAACACACTAAAACTAAAGAATCATAAAACTTTATGGTTGGTGGCGTAAACATGACGACGGTGCGTGCTGGCTGTGGGGATAGAGTTGAGTGGAAAATAGTGGTTTTTTCCATAAATAGAAAAATATTTTGTGTAAAATGTGGCAATTTTTTGGTTTTATAAATTTGGTTATATGAATTTGAGTCATGTCTATGCGTTGCAGTAGTTGATTAGCTTTAATTTGGACTATATTATTAGGTTGGCTTTAGTATAGACTTTGCCTAGACATACAAAAGAGTGCGCAAATAAATATTTTATAAAATTTTTAATATATATTTTTTAATACTTTTATTATTTTTTTTAATTTTTTTAGTAAAAATTTTAATTTATATATTTTTATAATTTTTTTATAATTTTTTTTTATGAAAAATTTTAATATATGTATGTATATTTTTTTATATTTTTTGATTATTTTATTTATTTTTTATTAAAATTTTTAAAATTTTTTAGTATTTCTTTTTTATCAAAAATTTTATTAAACTTTTTTATAAATTTTTTTATAATTTTTTTTTTATTAAAAATTTTTAAATATTTTTTTTATAATTTTCATTAAAAATTTTTAAATATTTTTTATTATTTCTTTTTTATCAAAACTTTTATTAAAATTTTTTATAAATTTTTCTATAATTTTTTTTTTTTATTAAAAATTTTTAAATATTTTTTTTAAATAATTTTTTATTAAAAATTGTATTTTAAAAAACTATTATTTTTATTATTACGTCGCCAAAATTGTTGTATTTGGTCTCGAAAGCCATTTTTTTACAGTTAGAACTATCAAAGCTCCAAATAAGTTTTTCATTTGACCTAGCCACATTTTCCATACAGTTAGCGTATAATGCCACTAAACACCACAGGACTAACAATATTCACAGACATGCCAATTCACACCCATTCAGACATACCTACACATACTTGCAGTAATTAATATAAATGAATTAATTAGTTATGATCGAAGCATTTATTTCTTAATTATGCTCTCAACTTGCGCTGATAGCACTCTATATCGAAAGCATTTATTATTATTATATTATTATGACTATGCTAAATATAACTTCTAGATAAGACAAGCAAATAAATATGCAGTGCAAATCGGAAATTCCATAATCGAACTGTACAAAAATATAAAAAATAAAGAAAAATTATAAAAAATATAGAAAAAGTTTACAATCTGCAGCTTTTGGGTATGAAAGTTTTTTTGTACGTATACGTGTGTGCTGTATATATAATTGATAAATCAATGTCAATATTAGAGGCACGTATGCCACATAGGGGGCTATAAAAATTTCAAATATTTCCAAAAATTCACAGCCAGTTATCAATAGTAATTAATTGCAAAATATCAAAAACATGCAAGCAATTCTATACACATTTAAATATAAATTTATTTATAATAAATATAGATAAGACAATTTTTTGTTAATTTTTATATTAAATATAGATAAGCAAATATGGACTTTTTTCTATTTCTATTTTTTAGCAAAATGCCTAATCATCACTTGAGCTTTAGTTAATTTATTTGCTTAGTAATTAGTGCATAGTGTTATATAAAACAACAAATATAAGGCAATTCTTGAATATTTTTGGAATGCGCGTTGCCAACTGTTGAAAATTATCAATAATCAATATTGATGATCATATTAACTTGAAGTCCTTGTATAGAAAAGTTCTTAATTTGACGAGGTATCTTGATGGAATTTTGCAGAGATTATTGTAGAAGTAGACTCTATAACATATGAAGAAATTTCTCAGATCGCACCACTATAGCATATGGCTGTCATACAAAGTAACCGTGCAAATTCAAGTCCTTGTATGGAAAACTTTTTTATTTAAAAAGATATCCTTACGAAAATTTGTAGAGATTATTTTCCAAGATAACGCTATAATATCTGAAGAAATTTCTCAGATCGCACCACTATAGCATATGGCTGTCATACAAGCCGACTGATCAAGCTCAAGTACTTGTATGGAAAACTTTTTTAGTTGACTAGGTATCTTCAAGAAATTTGGCAAGACTAATTATTTAAGGCAGCCCTACAATATCTGAAGAAATTTCTCAGATCGAAGAACTATAGCATATAGCTGCCATACAAACCCACTGATCAAACTCAAGTACTTCTATGAAAAACTTTTTTATTTAACTACATATCGACACGAAATTTGCCACAGCTTATTATCTAAAGCAACGCTGTACTCCGCAAAGAAATTATTCAAATCGGCTCACTATAGCATATAGCTGTCATACAAACTAACCGATTAAAATCAATAAAGATTTCTCTACACTCTTTTATACTAAAAAAAATGCAACTGTCAGGGGTATTCAAGCCTCGGTGCAAGCGAAGTTAAATTTTTATGTTATTTCTTTATTTTTTTAATTTTTATTATTTCTATTTAATATATAAAAATTATGTGTAAACAAAAGCAATGTAAACTAACCACAAGCCGAAATTGTTTACTTTTAAATATTGTTTTAAGCAATTTTCCATCAGTTTTTGTTTAATGTCGCCACTTGACACTATTTACACAGCCACACGCACACATATTTAAGCAACAAAAAATTAAAACAAAAACATTTAAGCAGCCGAAAAATCAAATTTAACACATTGCCGATTGCTGATCGTGCTCATCAACTCAACTAAAGTCAAACCAAAGTTTGCGCGCATGTCTTGTTCAAATACGAAAATAAATAAGCGAAAAAGCTAATAAATAAACTTTAGTGAAGTTTTGTGCAAACATTTGCACACCCCAGCGAAGTGCGAAAGCCGGGCAGACTATCGACAAGCGCATAAACGAGCGCGTCTAGTAAAAGTTAAGCCACAAAATCGACACATGTTGATTTATAGTTACGCACACACACACACATGCCTTCATGCAAATGCATAAATACTCGCGCGTTAAACAAAAGGCGGATACATTGTATATAAATAGTTACAAAGAGCGCATAAACACAAATGCTTGTTTTTCGATTTTTTTACGACTTTTTTTAATTTTTTGCCAATTAGTGGCTGTTAAAAGAAAGAATCTCAATTTCTCAACAATTGGAAGTGAAATACAAATGGCAAAAATGAAGTGCAATTGAATAAGATACACGATTTTTTTAAGTGAGTTGCAAGTGCCTAAAAATGGCAGGCCTAACACGTAAATAGCGAGCGAGAAACAGCTGAAGTACGTTTGAGTAGTGAAGGTTATGTCGCAATGTATTTGACAATAAATAAAAAAATAATAGTAATAAAAAATAGTAATAAAAAAAAACCGAAAAAGTAAATAAAAAACAACAAAAATAATAATAATACAAAAAAAACAAGAAAAAAATAAATTAAAAAATATTTTATGTGCCATAATACTAATTACCTTCGGTCTGACATTGAATATAGTAGGCTAAATTTTATTTTTGTTTTAATGTTTCGCTTTCGTTTTAATTTTTCCATAACGTTTTATGGTGAATGTAATTCAAAACTAAAGCTTAACATAAAATTTTCAAAATATCATTCAAAACCAAAACAACTCTCATACAAATTTTTAAGTTTTATGTGGGATCCGCCTAGAAGTATGCCTCATAATTTTGAAAATCACGAATTTCTTCGTAATATATTGAGATATTAACAACCGAATGAAAAGCAAAAGTCGGAGATGCTCTAAATTATATATATAAATGATCAGCGCAACGAGTTTAGCCGCTTAGCATATAGCTATCATACCAACTAACCGATCTAACTCAAGTCCTTGTAGGAAAAACTTTTTTATTTGACAAGATATCGTCACGAAATTCTGCACGGATCATTGTTTAAGACAAAGCTACAATATCTGAAGATATGTTTCAGATCGAAGAACTATAGCATATAGCTGCCATACAAACTGACAGATCCAACTCAAGTCCTTGTATGGAAAACTTTTTTTATTTGAAAGGATATCTATCCGAAATTTAGCACAGATTATTATTTAAAACAACTGTATAATATCTGAAAATATTCTTCAGATTGGATCACTATAACATATAGCTGCCATACAAACAAGCTCAAGTCCTTATATGAAATACTCTTTTATTTGACGAGATATACTCATCATATTTTACAAAATAAATTATTTTAAACATTAGTGTAATCTTCGAAGAAATTGTTCAGATCGGTTCACTATAGCATATAGCTGCCATACAAACTGCCTGATCAAAAGCAAGTCCTTGTATGAAAAACTTTTTTATTTAACTATATATCATCACAAAATTTGGCATAAATTATTATCTTAAACATCGCCAATAATATCCAATGAAATTGTTCAGATCGAACCACTATAGCATATAGCTGCCATACAAACTGACCGCTAACAATCAGCATTAAAATCTTTTTATACCCTTTTATGCTATAAAAAATACACCTGTGAAGGGTATTATAGCTTATTTAATTAATATATGGTATATGTATGTACATATATGTATAATATCATGAAAATATACTCATTCAATTTTCGCTCATAAGTTTCAAAACTACACAATCAGCAAGCCATAAAAATTAAAATTTTCCATTTCAAAATCCTTGTGCTGAATACGCGTCGCCGCAACCAATAATTTTTTAATTAAACACATAAAAATAGCAATATTTCGCTAAGTTCTTGTTTGCTTGTCGCGCAGCCAATCTGTTGCCCATTTAAAGTTCGAACCACATGCTGCCGCCCAACAACTATCGTCATTACACACACTAACACAGTTTTTCGCAAACTTTTTTTTATTGTAATTTAGTTGCTAGTTTATCAGCGCCGGCATTTCCGTAGAGCTCCCCGCCGCCACAATAGTGGTGAAGTTAATCTAGGCGCAATTGCAGACATCTATCGACGTCACTGGCCACTCGAGGCAGCAGCAATGTTGTTTACGCTTTGCATAGCCACCGTTTAATTTCTTTTTGGGGACTACGTGCCTCCCGAAGATTTATTTTTGTTATGCTTTCTTATTTGCCTTTTTTCGCATTTTCTTCATTTTTTCTTAACGCATTTTTGTTGTATTTGTTGTATTTGTTTTGCTAAGCTACTTTTATTGCTTCATTACGCGTACGAGTATATGTGGGTGTGTGCTGGTGTTTTTGCGAGTTTTTATCTTAAAAATTTCTGCGCTGGCTTTGTTATTGTTGGCGGCTTTTAATTTTGTTGCGGGGGCTATATCGGTTAACGACAACACGCGCAGCAAATTTATGGAGGCATTCTGCTTTGGTGCCGTGGAGTGTAGGATAAGGCGATACATATTTGCAGCTACAGTATAGCAAGGAAAAAGTATTGAATTTTGGAAGAAAATACAAATTTTTCTTTTTTTTTTTTGATGCAACCGATTTTGACAGCATCTTTTTTGGCGCAGTGTTTGTTTTTGTAAATTTTTTTAGCTGAAATGTCTATGTCTGTTTTTTTTTGTAAATTTTTCTAGCCCAAATGTCTATGGCTGCCTGCGCTGTCGGAAGTCCAGCGACAGTTGCGCAGTTTCTTGACAAGCAGCGCGGCTAATTTGAGCCAAATGCGTAAAAAGTTAACGATTCCGAAAATTTTCATGCACAAGTGTCTACTTCTCTTTTCTAAAGTAACTTAAAGATAACATCGTCACCTAAAATGCAAAACAACGTATCATCAGAAACATAGAAATTGAGTATTTTATTGCTTACGATAAAATTTCCGACTTCCGTGTCAGATATAACCAATATATAACCAATAAATAACCAATATATAGTATATATAACCAATTAATAACCGATATATAGTATATATATAACCAATTAATAACCAATATATACCCATTTTATAACCAAAACTCAATTTTTTTTTCAAAATGAGTGGTTTCTATTGTATCGTTTTTCTTTCGCCTGTAAACTTATGAAAAGTGTTGTTACGTAATTTTACATTTTAGGTGACGATACATAAGTACTATGTTGTAAATTTTTAAAATTTTATAAAATTGCTTGTGCAATGTTAGTCAAAGTAATTTACGATATTTTTATTAAAGCGCGCAGCGTATAAAATACCATGTTATATAACATATATACATACATATATATATATATTTTATTTCTATTAATTGTCGCTTCTCCTTTCCGCTTGCTTCCAGTTACAATGACGAAACAAACAGAGCGTCACGCTATTGTCGCCCCCAAGTGATCACACTCGCCTCGAAGGCCATGGCCAATAGCGCGGCCGCCGCTTTCGCCAGCCATCAGCTGAACCAGCAGCAGCCAACGCCGCAACAGCCGCCGTACACAACACATCAACAGCAGTCGCAGCGTCTGCCCACCACCGTCACCGCTGGCTACGGCAAAGGCCATGACGGACGCGGCATTGGCGGCTTGCCGCGCACGCTCTCCGCACCCATCATCAATTTGCAGCCGAAATCTTGCCTCAGCCGCAAAACCTGCCTACACCGTTCGCAAACGAGCTACAGAAGCAGCACCGATAGTCGCGACAGCGACGCGGCGGGCGCGGCGGCGGAATGCGCGAATTGCAAATGCAATGGACAAAGGTGAGTGGACCAAGAAATATTGCTGTGCACATTTGATACAACTCAAAGTGCGGTAGCTATGTTATTGTTGTTGTAAATTTTTTATTATTATAACTTTTTGTTGCTGTGCGATGTGATATGATAGCCGGCGTGCAGCGATTAGTTTTATTTGGCGGTTACTCATACGCCGTGGTATGCATTACGTTCCATTTAATGGTAACGCCGCATACTTGGTTGCAGTCGTGCCTTGTGCTACGCCAAGCGCTGTGCATTAGCCGCGTTTTTTTGCAAGGCGTGCGGTGGTGCAACGGCGGTTTGGCGCTGCAATAGCGGAAATGTGACACCAGCTTGGCGCTATGGCATACGGCAAATGTCTAGTTGTGTGTATGTGTGTGTGTGTAGTTATCTTCGTCGTTGTCGTGCGCTTAGTCTAATATAAATCATTTTCGCTATTTTTACACAATAGGCGCTCGTGGTGACTCTATGCGGCGCGGCCGTGTGGCGTTTGTGCCACATCTTACCGCAATTGCTTAGTTTGGTTTGACGCAAACGCCAACGCTTGTGGCCCAGCGTTATAAATAGGCGACGGTGGTGGCGTGCCAGTCGGCTGACGTTATTGCATTTCCCGCAAAGCTGCTGAAAAGCATTGCAAAATGTGCCATAATAACTCATAGCCACACAGGCATAGTTACAGACGTGTGTCTCGCCCTTTTGGCTTTAATAATCGCATGCAATATTTATTTCAACGCGCCTGCAAACTGCCACAGTTTCAGTTGTCTTTCATGTCATTTACTCGTATTTATTTAAAAATTTCGAAAGTTGGCTTTCAGCATTTAGTCAGCGGCGAAACGTCATTGCCGTCAGCGGCTGGCAGCCGCAATGACAAGCTATTAAACAAAATAGGAAGAAATGCAAGAAAATTGAGGAAAATGCTGTTTTCATAGCGAAATTTGTCGGAAAAAAATATGGACGTTTGTAGGCCACAAGCAGAAGGCCGCTTTCACTCACTCGTATGGCATGCGCCGCGCTCAGTATTTTTCACAAATTTCTCTTGCCTTCAAAATTGTTCAGGAATCGTTAAAGATGAGTCAATGCGTTGTGCTGTTGTTCTCGAATATGTTGCATGTGTGCTCATGAAAATGCCTGATTTTATTATTATTATTATTATTATGTATTTGTACATTTCTTTGTTTGTAAGCGGCGGATGTTTCGCTGCTATTTTTGGTTTGTAATTTTCATGCGACCTTCCTAGCCATGGTTGTCTGTCGCTTGCAGACTTTGATGTATACTTGCAATAAAAATTCTTGAAAATTGAACAGAATGAAACGAAATTGCGTTGAATATTTGAAAATTATTACTTTCTTTTACTTTTGGATTTTCTTCTACAAAATGTCGCTAAACTGATTGTTCAAAATTAAATCCTTGTATAGAAAACTTTTTTATTTGATGAGATATCTTCCCAAAATTTGGCATGAATTATTTTTTAAGGTAACGGCACAATCTTCGGTAAAAAAATTTCAGATCGGCTCACTATATCATATAGCAGCCATACGAATTGACCTGTAAAATCAATATTTGCTATAGAAACTTTCTTATTTGCTGAGATATCTTGAAGAAATTTTCCAGTAATCATTATCCAAAGCAACGGTATAAATACCGAAGAAATTGTTCAGATCGGATCACTATAGCATATAGCTGTCATGCAAACTGACTGTTCAAAATCAAGTTCTTGTAAGAAAAACTTTTTTAGTTGACGAGTTATCATTCTAAACTTTGGCATAAATTATTTTTTAAGATGGCGGTACAATCTTCGGAAAAAAATTTTCAGATCGGTTCACTATAACTTATAGCTGTCTTACAAAATGAACGATCAAATAAAAGGCGATTTTCTTAATTATGCTTAAATAAGAGCTAATATATTTATAGAGCGTCATATGTATGTATGTATTAATAGTGCAAAATTTTTTTTAAAGATATGTACATATGTAGAGCATCAAAGCGACCTCAAGCGGTCTAAAAAAAAAATCGCATGCCAGTTTGTATGCATTTGGTTATCTACCATCGCTATCAATCAAATACTTTTTGCTCAGATAACCCATGAGCCTAAGCTAAACAGTCATACAACAAATATTTGCTAAAATTAAAACAAAATATTAAATAATTACAGTGTTAGATATGTACATGCTTATGTGCATTCCATAAATGTTTTTCTATTTTATAAACACAGAAATATAAAAATATTCAACCTTATCCATGTTTGTATATATCGTCACCTGAAATGCAAAATAACGTATCATCAAAAAATTCGAAATTGAGTGTCTTGTTGATTAGGCTTCTTTACTTCGAATTGCTTCCATAATATTACATATGTTCAACATTTTCAGGTTCTGCGCTCAGATATAAACCAGTATTAACCAATATAAAAATTTGTTTGCACTCTTGTTCCATTTTATTACGCGTTTTATACACGCCACTGTAAATTTTCGAAAATGTTGTTACGTTAATTTGCATTTCAGGTGACGATATGTACATATGTATGTTTTACTCATTATCGAATTTATATGCGTACATATGTATTTTTGTATGTTGCATGTCTCACTCATTATCGAATTCACACCAAACTGCGGTCGCTTTTATATCAATGACAAGATTTGTTAATGATCGCGTGCATTAACATTCGCTCAAATGCATTTAAGGCGATTAATTGCACAGATTAACGTTGGCGCGTATGAAGCACAGTGGCTGCAAATATTTAAGCATACATACATATGTATGTACTATATATGTATATAAAGGAAATTTAGATTATAGTAATATAAAAATTTTAACATAGTCGAGTAAATGATTGTCGTTTCTGCCTAGATTCCATAAATTTAGCAATAAACACTGAAAAAATGTTAAGAAAGCAAGTGATCTTTTTTATTTTTTGAAATTTTGGTTTTTGACTTTTTTATTTTTTTATACATATGTATATTTTTTTTAATTTTTGTTTTTAATTTTAATATACATTTTACTATTTTTTATTATTTTAGTACTTTTTTAATATTTTTACGTTTTTTATATAAGCATATTTTCAATTTTTTTTTAATTTTTGATTTTATTTTTTTTATATTTTTTATGTACATTATTAATTTTTTTATTATTTAGTTTTTTTAGTATATTTTTTTATATATTTATAAGTTTTGAGTTTATTTTTTCTTTTAATTTTTTATGTTCTTTTACATAATTTTTGAACTTTTTTTATTTTTTTTTTTAATTTTTTTTTTTATATATTTTTTTTAACTTTTTATTTAACTTTTTATGTCTTTTATATATGTTCTATTCACAACCTGTCGTAAAGCATCGTAAAATTATAAATTTTTACACTTGTTTTTTTATAATTTTACGATGCTTTACGACAGGTTGTGAATTGCGCAATCGTTTTTTTTTTGTTTTTTTATTTTGTTTTTTTTTTTTTGAATTTTATTTATTATTTTTCTTTATGTAATTTGTATATTGTTTTTAAATTTTTTTTTAAATTTTGGTAATAAATTTTTTAATGTATTTTTTAGAGATTTTTAAATATATATTTTTTTATTTTTTTAAGATTTGATCTTAATTTTTTACGTTTGTTTAGCTTTTCTTCCTTCTGTTTTTTTTTTAATTTTTTTAAATATTTTAGTTATTTATATCTAATTTTTTTTAATTTTTTTAACAATCTAATATAAAAATAGCATTCTAGCATAGACTTCCTAGATTCTATAAATTCAGCTACACACCCTGAAAAAACGTTAAGAAAGCAAGCGTTTTTTCAACTTTTTTACTTTTCTTTTTATATATACATACATATACATACATATATGTAGTTAAAATTTTTGTCTTTAATTTTTTAAATATTTCTTGTTATTTTTTTAATTGTGATTTTAATTTTTTTTAATTTTATTTTTCATTTTATATATTTATTTATTTTACTTTGTAATATTTTGTATTTTTTTTAAGTTTTGATTTTTTTTATTTCTGTTTTTAATTTTTTATATTTATTTATAAATTTTTTTAAATTTTGTAACATTGTATTCCAAAAAAGCTTTCTAGCGAAGAATAATTTATGCTGATCGCATCAACTTTGGCCTACAATTCGACTGCCACTTTGCATTGCGCTGTGTGTTTGTGCTTGCGCGTGTGCAAACGCCGCTGCCGCACGCCCCTCCCAGCGCGCGTTAAAATAATCGCGATGATGAACGGCTTTTTAAATGTCAAACAAATTGTTTTTTCCCGCATACGACTAGTCATAACAACGACTTGCCCGAATAATTACAAACATACATACATACATACATATACGAGCATGCCAACGAGATATTGGCGCTCATAAAACCTGCATTTAATACACAGACAGACATACAATAGGTAAATGCATTTTAATTGCTGTAAACGCAGCTTTATGCTGCTGCCCACCAAATAGCTGTGCACATCGCATTGTCGTTATCATTGTTGTAATCATTTATTGAGTCTAAAAGTGGCGTGCTGATAACTGGATTTTTTACTGCCGGCGCTTAAACTGGGCCGAAGGCTATTGGAAAGCAACACGTAGCGCGTATGTTTGTATGCACATATGCACTACATACACTATAAAAAAATGGCGCATCAAAAAGTCACACATACATATTTATGTACATACTCGCATATACATATGTATATTTATGTGCAGTGTATAGGTGCGCTATTAATAAAACTCTGAAATTAATGGATTTCTCTTGCATTTGCCTGCTCTGTGGCGAGTTTGAATTCAGCGAATTTCTGCCCGCGCATAAATCACAATTTGCGTCAATTTGCGTAGAATTATTTTCACATTAATGATTTTTCATGCCATGAGGCGATGTTGTCGCATTTCCGTTTTATCGACGACGCAGACATTCTGTGTTATTTCATCAGCTGTCTGCGGCGGAAAATCTTGTACATTAGTATTAGTGCCTTAGTTTTTTAGTTACTGATCTGAAATTTTGCTTACACACTTTTCTCATCAAATCACTGCTTATTTGTCGATACCGTCGAAATCGGTTCACTATTGCATATAGCTGTCATACAAACTGAATGATCGGAAACAAGTGCTTGTATGGAAAACTTTTTTATTTGACGAGATATCTTCACGAAATTTGGCACGGGTTATTTTTAAAGCCGTACATATAGTATCTGAAGAAATTGTTCAAATCGGATGACTATATCATATAGCTGTCATACAAAGTGCACGATTGGCATCAAGTGCTTGTATGGAAACCATTAGCAGTTGATGAGATACCTCGAAGTAATTTAATATATATGATTGCCTGATTGTACCGTTATCATCTCCAAAAAAAATAATTCAGATTGGACCACTATATCATATAGCTGCCATACAAACTGTTTGATCAAACTCAAGTCCTTATATGAAAAACTTTTTTTTATGACGAGAAATCTTCACGAAATTTGGTATGGATTATTGCCTTGAGCAACGGTATCTCCACCTAAGAAATTGTTTAGATCGCACCACTATAGCATACAGCTGCCATATAAAATGATCGTTCAAAATCAATTATAAAGTCACACTGCCTAACAACTTTATGCTGTATACACAAAAAATATAAACATACTTACACATACCTTGTAATATAAACGATAAAAGCACTAATAAAACAATATACATTTTTTGTTGTACAACAAACATGCTGCTGTAATGCAAGTTAATACCAAAACGCGACAATTTAAGCATTAAAAATAAATAAATAAATAAGAAAGCAACGAAGATCACTTTGCCAGTTTATTTACCAACACATACATATGATATACATATACACATCGGTATGCGTATATGTTTGTATGCAATATGTAGACGTTGCTATGTTTACATGACAATTATGTAGACTGTATCACCTCCCCACACGGGCGGCCATTCTTGGCTGATTCACGTGAAGTGAGCGTGATCGCCCGCCAAGCGTCTGGCAGCGTTGACTGCGTGTCAACCAAAAATACACCGCAATGGCGATGTGACGCTCAATGAAAATAAATATCTAAACTAAAATTAAATTAAAATACGCAGCACAGCAGAAATCAAACAGCAAGCGCTAGACTTGAGAAGTTTTCGTTGCACTACAAGGCGGCTATTGCGTAGACATGGGCGTTGGGAGTGGGAAAAAATGAAGAAAAATTGCGGGTTCTAGTGGGTTTGATTTGATCATTCAACTCATTTCATGCTTCATACTTTTCTTGAAATTATAAAAAGTTTCTGAGCATAAAATTTTAGAAATCTCTCAGGCGCATGTGGCAACATATGTTTTTTAAATATATTTGCTTGTTTTCAAAAATACATTTTATATATAAATATTGTATTTTGTTTTGTGTGCTCATAGCTTGTATTTTTTTATTTCATTTTTCTGTTTTATTTTAATTTTTTTTAATTTTTCTTCACTTTTATATTTTATTTTACGTGACACTCAAAAATATTGTTGTGCTCTAATTTTTAACACGCCCACTCATATACTCAAATATATATTTTCCTGAAAGTAAAAATTTTCGGGTTATTTTTGACAATTTTACTACCAGCTTTGTGATAAATAAGCAGTATTATTGTTTAACAACAAGCAGGTGTGGGGAGTTTCGAACAAGTCGTAGTAGAGGGAAATCAAAATGCCTTACTATTTTTCGCCCAAAGATTTATTGTAGCATGTGTTATCATATGTTGACAATAAGTTTGCTATTCATTCGTATTTGATTTTACTATATTTATTTTTATTTATATTTTTACTTTCTTTTTCTTTCTATTTTCAAAATTGTTTGAAAAAGTAATGTATTTTTAATGCGTCTTCACATTAATCAAAAACTGTTCAGACAACTGAAGTTCTGGCAAATTTTCTGACTGATAGCTGTCAGCCAAATGCTGTCAAAATTGTTATACTATTTCAGCAATTCTAATTCACCCTGTATCCACACGTTATATTCCTTCATTTTGCACATCTTCTGCTGCTTCTTCTGCCGCAAATTAATCACCACGCTTGGCATGCCACCCCAATGGGCAATTATTAAAATGCGCGCTGCTGCCTAATAATAAATTCAGCGCAACATGTGATCGTGTGTAGGCAAATATTAATGTTACGAAAACAGATTTTCGAAAATATTTCAAATTCAAGAATAATTATACATATTGGCGGGTGTGTCATTAAACTTAGTGCGCTATTAGTCGCTTGATATAAATTTAGCACAATTTGATGTTTCTTTAATGGAAGTCCGTAAATACAAAATCTTCATAATCAAATGTAAAATTAAAATTTCAAATTTTTTTCTTTTTGATTTTTTTTTTTGTGAAAGTTTACATACATATGTATGTATACATATTGCCAGCGTTATAGGAGTATATTGCTTGTATATACTCCAACTAGTCGCTCAGTTATTGAGATATCGGCCTGAATGTTTATCCAAGTCCTTTTCTTATCAATAGGCTGCTTATTTGTTGGAACCGCCAATATCGGACAACTATAGCATATAGCTGTCATACAAACTTATCGATCAAAATACAGTCCTTGTATGGAAAACATTTTTATTTGACGAGATATCTTCATGAAATTTGGCGTAGGTTATTATCTTGAGCATTGCTATAATATCTAAAGAAATTGTTCAGATCGGATCACTATAGCATATGGCTGCCATACAAACTGCCCGATCAAACTCAAGTACTTGTATGGAAAATTTTTTTATTTGACATTGTATCATCACAAAATTTTACACAGATTATTATCTTGAGTATTGCTACAATATCCAAAGAAATTGTTTAGATCGGATTACTATAGCATATGGCTGCCATACAAACTAAACGATCGAACTCAAGTCCTTATATGGAAAATATTTTTATTTGTCGAGATATCCTTACCAAGTTTGGCACAAATCATTTTCCAAAGTATTCGTAGAATTTGCGAAGAAATTGTTCAGATCGGATCACTATAGCATAAAGCTGCCATATGATTTGACAGATCAAAATCAAGTCCTTGTAAGAAAAACTTTTTTATTTCTCCATAAATCTTGACGAAATTTGGCACGGGCTCTTTTCCATAGTATTAGTAGATTCTCTGAAGAAATTGTTCAGATCGGATCACTATTACATATAGCTGCCATATAACTCAAATTAAAAAAATTTCCACACTTTCAACTAAAATATCTAAAATATTTTGTAATGTCTTCTATGCTTCTATATGAAAGTGAAAATTATAATTTCCAAATGGCAAACGCATAAAATTACAAATTTCAAACCAAGCGCCTTGCATATTAAATTTCCAATTAACGACTAATTTTATAGGCTTTGCATATTAATTTTCCAAGTAACGGCAAATTTTATAGGCTTTGCCATATTGCTGCAAAAAAAAAACGCTACTCTTTTTCAAAATCGACTCATTAGTGAAAAAGCAAGTTTCCCACAAGCCAACGTGGCTCCACGCTGCAGTATCGAGTGTTTCAGTTTTTTGTTGTTGTTTTTTTATTTTTTTTTTAATATGTATATTATGCACCACCATTGATTGAAATGAGGAAAACCTTAAAGCCACCTAAAAAGCCCTAAACGGCTGACAGCACATAGTTGATAAAACCGGCTTTGTCGTAAAGCGCGCATGCGCCCGATTTTATATTTTTCGCTGCAACTTTTTTCACCTGTAAAACCAAAACAAACACCCAACAAGTTGTAATGAGCTGCACAGCGCAGGCGCGCAGTTACTTTTGTGCAGCAGCGCGACACTCTTATGACAACAGCTAATTACAGAGTCAAAAGGCAAACGAACGAAATGTGTAAAATAACAATAAATTGAGGTTATAAAAAATCAAAATAAATAGTGGCGAAACACGCAAGCAAACATACAAACCGCATGCGTGGAGAAATCAAGAAGCAAACACCGGCAAAGCTTATCACTACCGCTTAAATGTGAGCCAGCGTATCGTTGACCGCTTTCGTAGCCGATAGTGAAGACGCCAACGATTTACATTTACTACCACTGCTTGTGGCGACAATCAAGTCAAGCAAGCTGTAAAAACCTGTTGCGTGTGAATTGTATAATTCGTTGTTGAGTGGAGTTGCCCAGACAGCGCTGTTATGGTGGGCCGCCAACAGACAACTTCACGCACACGTCTTTTCTATATATTTCTTATATTGGATATATGTATGTATATGGTGTCTACTGTGTCTCCACATCCATATCGGTCACTGTTAGCACCGCCAGCACCCACCAACAACCGCCGTTCAAGCATTCAACATGCGTTGTCCACATGATCGCTGGGAAGTCAAAAAAAAGCCAGCATATTACAGCGTCGCTGGCGTTGCAATGCAGCCCAATCATAACAAAAATAAGAAAAGTGAATAAAAACAGACGCAACACAATGCATATTTATAAGTAAAAATCAATATACTTTTTCCTCAATCACACTTACATATGCATGTGATTGCTTGCTGCTCAGCCCACAGCCCAGATTACAGAGACCAGAGCCCAGCAGCCAACAACGCTGCACATTCCTTAATGCCTTCTGGTTTTTTTACCTATCAAACTGTCCACACATACAAACATATGTATATGACATACATGCAATCGCTTTTATATACAATAATATGTAATAATTCGCAGAGCGCGCCATCTACCGCCTACTTAGTCGCCATCAGTGATCGCGCATGCGATCGTTAACACTTGTTGCTCCAAGCAATAAAACTGCACAGCTGCACCGGTATCGCTGTAATTTTCTCATTACCTACAGATTTCTTGCGCACAACGCATTCTTCATGCGCAAAGACGCGCTTACAGCGAGTGTCTTAGTATTAAACACAATAAAGATACACGCTAAACACACTGAGCCCGCGTTTCTACGCTCAAAACTCAGTGTGTTTGTATGACAATGTATGTTGGTTCCAAGATATGTGACTTGAGCAGCTTGTAGCAGCGCGTCTGCAGACGCATTCTACGCACTTTTGCATGTTGTAGACAAAGCAGCGTCGCACAGGCAAGTGATCGTGTCTTCGCCGCGTTCGAAGTGATCCTGCTGTAAACCTGACGTTACAACAATGCAGAGATTGCGGTCAGACACTGATAGGCGCGAATGCAACGTCTGCGTGCAAGCCACTGACCTCATTGCTTGAAGGTATTGTAATTGATAAGTATATGCAGAAATATATACAGAGCGTGTGTTGAAATTAACAGTGATGCGAATTTCACTTTAAGCAGGTTGAGAATCATTCGGAAGGAAACTTCGGAGACCCTATATATAAAAATATATACATAATGATCTGTATGTGTGCTCAGTTTTTGAGATAATGAACTGAAATTTTGCTCACATCTTTTTCTCTACACGAAGTTGCTTATTTGTCGGAACTCTCGATATCGGATCACTATAACTTATAGCTGCCATACAAACTGTACGATCGAAATCAGGCTCTTGTATGGGAAACTTTTTCATCTGACGAGATACCTGCACAAAATTTGGCACAGTTTATTCCTGGAGACAACGGTATAATCTCCGAAGAAATTGTTCAGATCGGACAACTATAGCATATAGCTGTCATATAAACTAAACGATCGAAATCAGGTTCTTGTATCAAAAACTTTTTTATTTGATGAGATATCTTAACGAAATTCCACATAGATTATTATTTTAATCATCGCTATTATATCTAAAGAAATTGTTCAGATCGGATTACTATAGCATATAGCTGCCATACAAACTAGTCAATAAAAATCAGGCTCTTGTATGGGAAACTTTTTTATTTGACGAGATATCTGCACAAAATTTTTCACATTTTATTCCCAAAGATAACGGTATATTCTCCTAAAAAATTGTTCAGATCGAACAACTATAGCATATAGCTGCCATACGAACTAACCGATCAAAACCAATTTCTTGTATAGCAACTTTTTTCTTATGAAGTTTACTCCAGCTACAGCCGAATTTAACATTTTTTTCTTGTTGTCAAGTATTTTTATCAGCCGTTAGTTGGCAACACGCAAATAAGTTTCCCAGTCACCATTTGGCGCTTATGGCCAAGCAGCAGCGAAGTCCAAAATAAATGATTTTGTGTGCGTACATTCTGCGTGTAATGAGTTTTTGCCAGACATGCGTGGAGTAAACCAAAACAAAAACACTTGAGTATCTAAATTTAACCCGAGACAGACGTAAATACTCCGCGCCGACAGCCATACGTTTTTTTGGCAACCAAAATTGGGCGTTCACCTCCATGTCACAGTGATTCAATTTTGCGCAGCCGAAAATTTGCTGAACGAGCATGTGTTGATAAGCCGATAACTAGCATTTTTGTGACGTCAGCTCGTTAGTTAAAGAACAGCTGTGTTTACAGATACTTATAAATATATATGTCCATACTTGAACAGGTTAGCAAATATTGACTTGCTTTGCATTTATCGGTCTAATTCTGTTTATTTTTCACCGCTTGATTTGCGCTCGCCAATCGCACTTAACAAGCGCACTTGATTCACTCGCCTTCCATAAAGTGGTAGAAACAGCTGTTTCAGTTTCAACGACAGACATGCGTTCGTTTGCTGTAACAATTATGGACTGTTAGCTAATTTGCAAACGATAAATTTTAATAGAAAATGTTAAAAATAAAGTGGTGTTAATTAATTAACTGACTCTATTATGCAAGGTCGTCATGAGATTGCTCGATTTCAGAGCTTGGAAAGGAGATTGATAAATTTCGGTATACATACAAAAAGTATATACAATACATACAATTTATTATATTATATAAAACAAAAAACGTCACTTGGAAAATAGATTCAGGCATTTGATCCCAACTACTCGTAAATGAGGTTTATAGGGAGCCGTAAGCATATACTTAGGTATAGAGTTTGATATACATACAAATGTAGGTATGAGTTCTAGATATATGTATGTATGTGGGTATTTTTGTCTATAGACTTTCAAAGCATTTTTTTTTTTAATTTTCAATAATTTTCTGTTACGAAAAATAATATAATTTATTATTAATATCAAAATTTCTCAAGCTTATATTTCTGCTCAACATTTTGAGGAAGTCATTAAATATACATATATTCCGCATTATTTGAATATCTGACACACAAAAAACTAGTTTCAACTTAATTAAATTTTATAAATGCAACGGATTAATTTTAAAATAAAATTTTTTTAATATATTTTTAATTACACTGAAAAAAATTAATTTATTTTGAAAGGCTTGGAATAATATTAAATGTATTTTTAATTTGTTTATTATACTATTTGGTTTAAAACGCAATTTTCCAATATGTTTTGAATTTACACTGAAAAAAATTTAAATTTTTAGCGAAAAAATTTTTAATTTTTGTTCCAAGTGTTTGAATAACAGCGAATTTAAATTTATTGATAATAATCAATAAGGAAAAAAAACAGTTTTTCGAATATACATACATACTATATACAATATATTGAATTTACACTGAAAAAAATTTAATTTATTTTGAAATAAAATTGATGTAATATATTCTAAATTTGTTCATCACAAATAAATCAATTTAAAGCACAATTTTTTTGAATATGTTTTTTACTTACACTGGAAAAAATTTAGTTTAATTTAACAGAAAGAAAAATTTATAAATGACTGTATATTTTTGACACAAAAATGATGATTAAAAAATAATAAAAAATAACAAAAATTTTAATAATATATAAATAATAAATAAAAATAAATTTAAAAAAACTTTGAAATTTATTTGTTTTAAATTATATTAATGCAAATTTTATTGTACAAGCACATTTGGATTTTTCAAAGTTTTTTAAATTTATTTTTAACTTAATTATTTTTAATCAATTTATATAAAAATTGTTTTCTGTAAAAATTTAAAAAATATATTTTTTTAATA
Source organism: Bactrocera dorsalis (assembly GCF_023373825.1). Taxonomy (NCBI): domain Eukaryota; kingdom Metazoa; phylum Arthropoda; class Insecta; order Diptera; family Tephritidae; genus Bactrocera; species Bactrocera dorsalis. The sequence goes on along the minus strand of NC_064307.1, from coordinate 66,545,661 downwards.
TACAAAAATTTTTTTTAAATAAAAAAATATTTTTTTTTATTATACATTTTTTTTTTAAATTATATAAAGTAAATAAATAAAATTTTAAAATATATTTTTTTAAAATACAAAAATAAAAATAAAAAAAATATTCAAAAATTTTATTATACAAAAAATGTTTAAAAAAATTAAATAAAAAAATCAAAAAATGTCTTAGCTTTGAAAAATGAACAAATAAAACTTAAAAATATATTTAAAAAAGGCACAAAATTTTTAATTATTATACAAAAAAATTAAAAATAAAAAAATTTATTCAATTATAATTTTTATTATAAAAAAATTTTTTTAAACTTATTTATATATAAAAAAAATTCCTGCGCTGTTAAAAAAATCAAATATAAATTAAAAAAAAATTGAAAAAGTTTAAAAAATTTCTAAGCTGCCAAAACTAAACAAATAAAAATTAAAAATAAATTTAAATAAAAAAGAAAGAAAATTTTGAATTAATTATATTTTTTACTATAAAAAAAAATATAATTTTTATTATACTAAAAAAAATATTAAGATATAAAAAAAAATAAAAAATTATATAAATTTTAATTTAACCATAAAATATATTTTATATAAAAAAACTTAAAATATAAAACAATTTTATTTACCCACAATTTTAATTTTACGAAAATATTTTAAAAATAATTGAATATAATTAGTAATAATATATATAATATTTTTATATAATAATTTAAAAAAAATTTAAAAAAAAAAAATTTTTTATTTACGCAAAATTTTAATTCTACGAAAATATTTTAAAAATAATTTAATATAATTAATATATATTCTATTTTTATATAATAATTTTAAAAAAATTTAAAAATCTAAAAAATTAAAAATTTTAATATAACTATGATTTTTATATGAAAAAATTTTAAAAATAGTTTTAAATTATTAAAAAAATCACCAAAAATTTTGAGTTTTCAAAAATAATTAAAATCAGCATTATTTTGTAATTTTTCTAAATATTTCGAAGACTGCTTTTGATAAAAATGTTGATTTCTGCAAAGAAAGCACTAAAAGGCCGCTTTGACACTCACTCAAAAGCCAGCACAAGAACGTACATCCATATGTACTTTTACTTACAAAAATGCATACAATATATACATATGTATGTATATTTGTACGTATGTATGTATGTGCTTAAAAATAGCGCTTAAAATGTGCCATTCACTTTCATTTTAAGACTTTTTCTTTTCAAATTGTTGCACTTTACTTGATCACCTCAGCCATCAACAATATTTTTTCACACCTTTTAGAGTTGCTGTCTATATATACATACATACAAACGTAGTAAACAAGGCATTTTGCAACACGAGATGCCGCATGCCACATCTGTCCGATCTATATGTATGAATATATGTATGTATGAACATATGTCTGTCTGTATGTGTGTATGGACGTATGTATCTGTATCAGTATGTATGATCATATGTCTGTGGTGCCTTTATTGATTTAAATTTAGATGACTTATTCACATTGAAGACCAACGCAACTCGCTTCCTAATGGCCCAGCTGCGGCGTCGGAGCTATAAATAAGTTTGAAAACAAGCCGTATTAATTCTGAGAAAACCGACAAAAACCTTAAAAACACCTTCACCTCCTGACCTCATCACGGCACATAGGTCTCGAGACATTTTTTTATGCAAATACGAAGCTTAATTAGGAATTCTTAATTTTCTTGGCGTCAGCAACGAGTCAAGCAATGCAATATTTGGCGCAATCTTTATACATCCTTGGCAAGACATTTAAGTCACCTGTTGTTGTTGCTTGTTTTATGTCACTTGCAATCGCTTTTTAGCAACACTCGGTGGGCGTGTTGCTTGTTGATGCGTTATTAGACGAGTCATTTGGCGGTTGGCGTGATCGACGCCTGCTTCAAAGGCTAAATTTGGTAAAAATATAGCAACACGCGCCCACCAACTTGGTTGCCTCGATCATATGGTTCTTTATTTTAGACCCCACTACACATATCACAACGCACTGTTGTCTAAATTTGAAAAAATATATACTATACATTATTTTATTTCAATAATAGTTTTATTAAATTTTTTTTATCTTTTCTTCACCTTTCAGCCGTTGTACCAAGCGTGTGATCTTCGCTGACGATGAAGGTCAACCGCTAACGGAGGTGCGCGTTATGTCCGAACCCTCGAATGTGCCGCCATTGTGGAGCACGAAATTCTTGGAGCAAATTACACAGGGCCTCGTTAGTCCACACCCGGCCGATCAATGGACCGTCGACTTTAAACAACCAGCATCCGATTACTTAACATTTAGGTGAGTGCAAAGTATGCAAAACACAAATTTTTATATTTATACTCTGCACAGCGTATATTAAGGTTGCCAGGATGTTCATAATACACTCAGAGACCTTATAAACTATACTAATATAAATGATCAGCGTGACAAGCTAAGTCCATTTAGCCAAGGCGGTCTGTCCGTCCGTCTTTTAGTATATACACGAACTAGTCCCTCAGTTTTTGAGTTATTTATCGGAAATTTCGACTGTCTGGCCCGTCAGCTCCTCTGTTTATATATTTAACAAATATATGTTCTATAAATTTGCCAACTACTGGACTGTAGGTCCTAAGACCAGCTCCTCAAGCCTTGGTCAACTACCACCAACTGTACAGTCGCAAGGTTCTTTTGATCCAGCGAAGATCGAAGATCCCTCAGTTTTTGAGATTTGTGTAGGACATCTCGCACCTGCCCTTTCCTCGCCAAGAAGACGTTCTTTTGATGGAATGGCGGATAGAATAAAGTGCTTGTATGGAAAGCTTTCTCATATAATGAGGCAAAGGAACGAGTAGGAGCTCCGTTGGCTTCATATGGTTTACTACTGAACGATTGGGCCCGCAGCTGTGCAGTCGTAAGGTCCTTTTGGCCCAGGATAAATCAGAAGAAGTAGAGGGAGCTCTTCGCCCTCAACAAGGTCGGGCTTTCAATGGTAGTATGAGTTCTGACCGGACACTGTTCGATCGGAATTCCTGCAGCCTTACCGGAAGCCAGTTACATCAGCTTTTTGGAAGAAGCTGAGAATCATCTCAAACTATAATGCTGAGGGAACCGACAGAACAGACCTAACCTAATTTATTACCCCAGAAAACGGTGCAAACTTCGAAGAAACGGTTCGGATCGGTTCACTTGTTATTATATAGCCGAATTTAACTGCTTTTCTTGGTTTATTATGAATATATCTTTGGACTTATAAATTTTATTTATTTTTTTTTATCGATATTGCAGAGAAAAAATCGATCGTGACTTTGTCTCACTCGAAAATGTGATTGTCAAGGATGAAGAGTCCATTGTTGTCGGCACGGTGAAAATGAAGAACATCTCTTTCGAAAAGGAAGTCGTTGTGCGCGTCACATGGGACGACTGGAAGAATCAGCAAGACATATTCTGCACCTTCGCCAGGGTGAGTTGCAAGCAAGCTGCCAACCAAAGCATTATTGTTGCTAACCGTTACGCTGCTGTCTTTTATTTGCAGGCTTATGGACCAGCAACCTATGCGCACGTCGTCTTCGATACGTTCTCATTCAAGATCACATTGCCGCCATCCTCAAAGCGGCTGGAATTCTGCATTTGCTATCGTGCCAACAACCAAGAATACTGGGATAACAATGGGGTAGGCCACAGATATAACTTACTTTAACACTGTTATGTTAATTAATCAATTGTCTTTATCTACACCTCGCCGCAGGGTAAGAACTATACTATTACAAAGCGTTCGCCCTTCTACTACAACGCGCTCTCGCCATATGACAAGAATACGTCGCGCAATAGCTGCCGCGGCCATGTGATGTCCGCGCTCTCGGAAGCACTGAGCAATACGAAAGAGCATCAAGCACAAAACAATTGGAGTCAGGAGTCGGGCCCCTACTGGTAAATGTCATTTGTATTAGAAGCGAGCAGTCAACAAGCTGTTGGTGAGCAAACTTGAATGAAACAGTGAAGCTAAACAAGGAAAATTTCCTCAAATTCAACAGGCAACAAAAACAGAACGAGGAGAAATATTGGTGATGGTGATTATACTAAAATAAGGATGCGAGTCGTATGCTCTGCGCTAAGGAGCACTCAGCGGCTCACGTCGAGAACAGCGCAAACAACCCTGCAGTAGAGCAAAGAATCTTACATAAATGCCAATGTAGAACAACTAGTTTAGACGCAGCAACAAAAACAACAATAACAAAAACAAGCAATAACAAATGTAAACACAAAGCAAGACAAATACTTAGCAGTAGCACAAAAGCATGAGCGGCGCTGCTGAGCTGCGACGACGCCACTGGTGTATGCCAAAACAACCCAAAACAACAGTCAAAATCGAGCGTGCGGAACATGAAGTGCAGCCGAACTCATTATAAGAACTGCTAAGCAACATTTAGGCGCTACAAAAGTCAAAAACAACAACAAAAACTATATAATATACAAGTGTTAAGGCGTTCATGGTGATGTCTAAGAGCTAAAAAATCGGAAAAAATTAAAAAAAAATCCGAAAAATCGTTAAAAATCGTTAGAAATTGTTAAAAATTATATAACACATACGACAGGTTAGTGAGCGTAAAATCGGTGCAATATTCGCGCACCAATTGTGGACATTTTAAAAGCTTTAACTTCAAAACAACACAAGAAAATAAGTGATTTAGTGGCCCCTGCGTGTGATAGCTACCTGTGGGCCGCGATCATAAAGACTTGAGAGTAGAAGCAGTGATATTAAAACATTGACTAAGTATACAAAAGGAAGGAAGTAGTAAGGAATGAAGTAGTAAGGAAGAAAGTAGTAAGTGGAGCAAAGAAAAAACTAGTAAACTTAAAAACAATATTGTAACAGCAAACAATAGGAAGGCGGCACGCGCCGCCAAAGCAAAGCGCCACCATTTTGTAGCGTTTACTTTAGAAAGTGTTAGAGGAAGTGACAAACTTCAGTGGGCTGAGCTCGCGAGTCGCGCGCCTCAACTTGTTTGGTCAGCGCTTTAATGCGTGGCTTAAGTGTATTCGAGCTGGTTTCAAATTCACGGCCAGCAAGCGGCGCGCGCCTTAGTTTTTCAAGCCAGTTTAAGTAGCGCTGCATAATTTTAACTAATGTGGCAATAACTCTCTTTATTTGTATACTATTTGAGGCAGCAACAAAGTTCGCTATATGCTAAAATGAACTTTGTTGATGTCCCAAGCACAAAAGATTCCTATATAGCGTATAGAAAACGTGATGACTTGCCATTTATAGTCCAGCAGCTGCAGCGCATTGACGCACTAGCGGAACTAAGACTAGGCGCAGAGCGCAGCAAAGCGGCACAAGCAACAAAAGTAAGCACAAGCAGCGAAAGTAAGCACAAAGCGCGTAAAGTTAGCAAGCAGTGTCTTACTTTTGTTTATTTTGCCGGTTTTTAACGTTGCTGCGCGCATGCGCGGTACTTTAGAGCAGCAATAAGCGCATATGAGCGCATTCTCCAAACGTTGAGACTTCAAAACATTACTTTTTTTTATAACTTTGAAGTGTTCAAGCGCTTAAATAAGCAGGCAAAAAATAAAAATAAGAGTACAGAGTTAACAAAATAAGAGTACGGTGTTAAAAAATTAAGAGTACGGTAACATAGAAACTTTATACGAACATATACTACCCGAAACGCTAACGCAAACTCAATATTTACCAGCAGAGCTGCAAAAATAACTACAAACATTTTCAGCGCACCGCAAAAAACAGCGCGTTTTCAGAGCTGCGTTATGAGTTTGAGTTGTTTGAGTGAGCTTAGGGGCCACAGTAGCGTTTAGCGTTAGTTTAGGTTAAAGCAACTACTTGAAACTATGCGCACAAGCGCTAAAGAAATCAAATTACAAGCGTTTATTTGCAAAATCTGAAACTAGTAACATATGCTATAACAATAACAACAATATGAAAACTGAAAACTACAAACAACAAAGCATAAAGATAAAAACAAAAATTTATAACTACAAATACCCAAAACTATAACTAAAACTGTAACTAAAACTATAACTAAACTATAAAATACGCCTACATATAGCCATAAAAAATATATATATTATAGTAAGTTTAGTTGTAAGTTGAAGAACAAACACTTGTTGTTGTAGTAATGTAGTCTAGCTGTAAGCGGCAAATATTGTGTTATGTGCGCGCGGAGTTTGTGTGATTTTTGCACGGCGTTTGGCTTTTATTATATAAACAAGCATGTATACTATTTTATTTTGTGGGTTTTTAACGCATAAATTCTTAACGAGACTTGTGCTGACGATTTTTTTATAAATGGTTTTATATATTTACTTACTTTTTACAAGTCTGTGCGCGGCTGCCACAATTCCTTGCAACATGCGCAGTGTGTTTTTAGTGGCGTTTATTAAATGAAGCCGGAAATAACTGTAATTGTTAGTGTATATTTTTTTGATAAACCGAAGTTTTTATAGAAAACATGTTTTTTAATTTCTTTAAATGTTTAAACATTGTTTTACTAATATATTAATTTATTTTTTTTTTATTTTATTATTTTTTTAAATTTTTTTTAAGTTTTTCCACTTTGATTCGAATTTTTTTTAACTTTTTTTAAATTTATTTTTAATTTTAAATTTTGTTTAATTTTTTTAAGAAAAAAAACGTTAAAAATAAATTAAAAAAAAAAATAAAAAAAAAAAAGAAATTAAAAAAAATTAAAGTAAAAAAACGAAAAAAGTTAAAAAAAAATAACTGATATTAACAAAATTTTTTTTTTTTTAAACAAATTATTTTTTAATTTTAAATGCTTTTTAAATTGATTTGATTTTTTTTTTATTTATTTAATTTTTTTTTAAGAAAAAACCGTTAAAAACAAATTCCAAAAAAATTAAAAAAAAAAGAATCAAAAATAAAAAATGCGAAAAAAGTTAAAAAAATAACTGTAAATATTATAATTTTTTTTGATAAACAAAACTTTTTATAGCAAACAATGTTTTTTTAATTCTTTAATTTTTTTAATTTTTTTTGCAATTCTCTTAACGGCATTTTAAATTAAAAACTAAAAAAAATTTGAAAAATGTAAAAAACTGTAATTATTATTGGCGCTTATTAAATGAAGCCATAACTATATTTATTGTTATTTTTTCGATAAACACAAAAATTATTTTTTTTTTATTTTTTTAAATTTTTTTGCAATTTTTTAAACATGGTTTTCCATAAAGATTTTTTAAAATTTTCACAAACAAAAAAAAAGCTCAGAGTTAAAAAAGTTAAAAAAAAGCTTTGAAAAATATAAAAACATGCGCACGGTTTTCATAGTAGCGCTTATTAAATGAATTTTATTTATTATTATTTTTTCGATAAACATAAAATTTGTTTTACATATTTTTATGTTTTTTTTTATTTTTTTGAAAATTTTTTTAAGCGGAGTTTCTTACAAAAAAGATTGAAAAAATTAAAACATAAAAATTAAATTCAAAAAAAGTGAAAAACACTTCAAATTAAAAAAAATATATATTAAATAAAATTCAAACAAAATTGAAAAAAATTAAAAAAAAAACTTTTTAATGAAAAAAACCTTCTACTCGTGTTGCAAACGAATTTGTGGGCGCGCGTGACAGACAGACTTACTTTTTTATGTCAAAAATAATATCTATATATAACTGTTTATTTGTGATTATTTTTATATACTCGACTTAAAGACATTGCTGCAACGTCTGCAGGCCGTGTCTCAATGGGACTTTTTTAATGTGTGTAATGTTTTTTATTTGACAATAATTTATATTTTTACCCACAACAACAACCAATAATGTACTATATATTATGAGATAATTCTTTTTAATTTTTTTAAAACATTTTTAATTTCGTAACGACATTTTTTTTTATATTCTATGCATATGATTTTGTATGTTTTATGTTTTTGTAAGCGATAAATAATTTTTTAAACCGTTTTTTGTAAGAAAAATAATAAATAAGAAAAGCAAAAAAATAAAAAAATTTGTAAATATTAATTTTAGTAACTAGTTTTATATACAAATACATAGCTAGTTATATATACATACATAAATATGTGTATATTTAAATATATATATGTGTGTATTAAATATACATACATATATGTAAATTGTTACGATTTTAAGCGTGTGTAAGTAATTTCGAATATGTTGCCATACAAAAAGGGAAATTATTTCACTTTTGTTACAATTTTACAATTTCAAAATGCAAAAAATAAGCCAGTAAAAAATATATAGGCAGCAAAATGCAAAAGCAAGAAAAAAATAAAAAATTAAATGAAAAAAAATAAATTAAAAAAAATTAAAAGAAATATAAAAAATAAATTTTTTTATTTTTTATTTTTTTAATAAAAAAAATTATAAATAAAATTAAAAAAATGCAAATAAAACGTTGAACAAAATTTTATAGCAAACACAGCCTAGCATTATTAAATTTACTATTTTGTAAGCTGGTTATTAATTTCTTTTTTTATATATTTTTTTAAATATAAATTTATTTAAATATATATATTTTCTTTTACCATGTAAATAATAATGTTAGCACGGCTTACATTTTTACTTATTCGCTCGTTTGTATCCGAAACTGTAAGACTGAAATGGTTGTTAAGAAAGTTGCACAACAAATTTAGCTTAACAAAATCAAATTGTTTGTTTTTTTTTTTTAATAATTTCTACGCAATTTACTTTAATTGGCAGCTAACTGAAGACTTGCACTGAAAGCCGAAAAGTACATACATACATACATATATGCAAATGTAAATCTGTCTGTCCGTCTGTTAGTTTTAGAGATATCGACCTGAAATTGTGCACACGCTCTTTTCTCGTTAAGAAGCTGCACATTTGTCGGAACCGTCCATATCGGACCACTATAGCGTATAGCTGCCATACAAACTGAACGCTGAAAATTTTGTTCTTGTATGGAAAAGTTTTTTATTTGACGTGATATATTTATGAAATTTTGTATAGATGATTATTCGAAGCTTACATACAATATGTGAAGAAATTGTTCAGATCGAAACACTATAGCATATAGCTGTCATACAAACTGAGCGCTGAAAATTTTGTTCTTGTATGAAAAAGTTTTTTATTTGTTGGTATATTAACACGAAATTTGGCGCAGCTTATTATTCAAAGCTTACATACAATATACGAAGAAATTATTCAGATCAAACGACTATAGCTTATAGCTGCCATACAAACTGAAGGCTGAAAATCGTATCCTTGCATGAAAAACTCTTTTAATTTGCTGAAATAAGCGTTTCTTCTTATGCATATAAAATTTAAAATCTAAAATCTATGTATATATCGACACAAAGCAAACTTTTTTAAACATCAACATACATACAAACATTTGTATATCGTATGTGCTGTATGTACTTTTATGTAGTGTTTACAGCGCAGTTGGCCTTCAAAAATAATTATGCTCTAAAAATAACACAAAATATGCTGAACTGACACATTATTAGATTTTTAGTTGAATACTCTTTTGCATATTTTCCACCTCTCTTTGTTAGATCATTAGCAAGATTTGTAGTTTTGTCGAAACATGGACAGCCTCTAAACCATTTCAACACACGTTTTTAAGGTTTCTATACACCAATTTGCTTTGCTTTACGGTTCCTTTAACTAATTTAGTTATTTTTAAGCACATGTATATATGTAAACAAAAATATTATATAATATCATATGTTATAAAATCAAGCTATTAACTTTAAATGAGCCATATGTGTAATTGTTAAACGCGTTTTGTAGATATTTAGTTTTTAAAGTAGTATAAGAACAACAAATGTAGATTTTGAATTAAGGCAAACATATACAAATAGCTATATACATATACCTAAATATACTTGTATATACCTACATATATACCACAAAGTTCTAAATAAAATATATTTTTTGAAATATACATTTTTTAGTTTTTGTAATGCTGACAGAGCTTTTCCGGTTAAAAGACCGAGTCATTTCCGGTGACGTAGATTTTTTACGGATTCTTTCTATTTTTAGCCAAGTTCCCTCGCACTTACACACTTAACTATTGTTATATAAAACAAAACATAACATTTTGTTTGGAGAAAAGAAACACAGCTTTTTAGTTTTGAATATTTCACTATATTTTTTCGGACAACGTTAGCAACGCTGTTTAGCGGGGATTACAAAACACATGGTTAAAACGATACATATTTTACACTTTTCACTTAATGCTGCTAAGCTAGTGTCACAATAATCGTTAGTAAATTGAACATAACATTTTTCACTTAGCATAAGTTTTTTTTCGCTGCGCGCACGCAATTAGAATTTTAGCTTAAATACATTAGACAAGAGTAAATACAAGTTAGGTGTTTGAAAATATGAAACAAGTAGTTAAAAAGTAGTACAGAATGTTTTTTGCAGTTAATTAAATGTTTTTAAATAGAAATGCAAAGTTTCTAGCGGCTTATTTACCTTAGCCACTGGAATGCCAGAATTATGTTGCTATAAATGCTTTAAAATTTAAACTATAGTAAGTTAGCGTATTTGCTATTCCATTGCGTTTAAACACTTTTCACCTTAAACACTAAGTTTTTAGCAGTTGTATGCATTTTAGTCGCGTATCGTCTTGTTTCTTTCGTTTCCCCTTATAAATGCGCCGATACGTATGTCCGTGCCAATGTGTATGTATATTCACTGTATTCACTCGTACTGTTGTGGTAAACTAGCTATACTTTTTTTGCAACTTAACTACTGTAACTGTGACGACTTAATGCCGTGTCTCACTTTAATATCGCTGGCTGAACTTATTTAATTTAGATACGTATTGTAGTTTACTGATGAGTTCGGTTTAAAACTAAAATTGATTTAAGCTTCGACCTTAGCCTTGAGCGAAGCTGGCATCTCTGGTGGTGGTGGACGTGGCAGAGCCAAGGCAACCTTGACACCGTCGTAGATGAACCATTGCAGGGCAGTGAGTGTACCGATCATAATGATACGTGGCGTCAGACCGTTCCACATACCCATGAAGCCGAGCGATTTAGCCACTTGGATGGCAGTGGAGCCCTTGGCTTGATTCAATTTTGAAACGACCACATCAGCGGGATGCGATACAATGGCGCAGAAGACACCAGCAATGTAACCAGCAGCGAATGTCACCACCAATTGTTCACCCTTGGAGCATTCGACACGTGGCTTGGGTACAACGTGTCTAATTTGGAAGGAAAAATAAACGAATTTAGCATAACTACTAATAAAGGTAGTATGAAAGTTACGTTACTTACTTGTACAACAATTCCACGGTACGTTCGAAGCAAGCGAACTTCATCATGGTGTATGGAATTTGACGCATCCACAATGGTACCAGACCCTTGTAGAAGGCACCGACACCCTCATCCTTGATCATCTTAGGCAAAGCCTCACGCAGATTGTTGGCAAAGCCAGGTGTGGTCTGGATCTTGACCTTGGCAGCTTCCATAGGAGCCAAAGCAATATCAGCGAAGAATTCAGCCGATGCAGAGGCAGCCAAATACAACCAAGTACGGTACAAGTATGAATTCTCTTCACCCAAGATGTTGGAGTAGTACACTTTGAAGACTTCATATAAACCGAACTTGCACAGACCCTACACGTTGTATGAGTAAACAAGCATAAAGAATATATAAATAAAAATAAGCACAAATATTCTATTGACCTAAAAATTTCAAGCAAATATATGGTTCTAACGGTATTTCGCACTAATTTTTAACGTTATGCAATGTTATGTGATGTATTTTTTAAATTTAATTTATTGGTTATTTACTAAAACTTTGGAACTACTTTTATCTACGTACAACTTTGAGTAGCCGCTTTAATTACCATAACATAAATCTTATCACATGATGACAAATACTAAATAAATGACGTCGAGTGGGAATGCTGATATGAGTTTACACTCAAACTTTGGTTAAGTACACAAAAACCAAAGACAGAAAGGAAATCAGACGTAATAAGCAAACTAATTAATCATACAATTTTTGTCATGTGGCATTAATATATAGGATATTGAATAAAAATATACCGATCGGTTTTAATGTGTAGCAATGAAATCAAATCAAAAATTTTACCATTAAAAATCAATAAGCCGATAACGAAAGGGGATTGTGTAACCTCGATACAATATTGAGTATTTTCTCATTTCTTATTATTTGACGTCCTCCACAAATGTACATCGATTGGTTTCTTCACTAAACTCGCTTGACTTCACTAATTTTCGGAATTCCTATGTCCCGTTTCATGAAGATCTTTTAACTCATTTATTTGCGCACACATATTTCGCGTGCGTATACAATTTTCACTTCGCCCACTCACTCACCTGTGCTGAGTAGCCGAAGAATGTTGGTGCCCAGCCCTTAACCAGACCTCGTGCGCCTTCCTCAGCAATGGTAACCTTGAAGCCGTTGATCAAATTCTTGTACTTTTTGGGGTCAACTTGCAGACGGCATTTGACCAAATCCAACGGTACGACGAAGGTGTGCGTAGTACCGCAGGACAGAATGCCGCCGACACCGCATAGCGCAAAGTATTTGTTGCTGCCGAATTCGCACGAATCACCGCTAGCTGCGGCAGCTGCCTGAATCTGGCGTCCGGGCACTGGGCCAGTCGCCGACTTACCGGTGGCGTCGCATTGGACTTTAGTAAATGGAGTGCGCAATGGCGAGTTTTTGGCAGCTTCAAACAGTGATGAGAACATTTTGGAATATGTTACTTTTCGCTGTTTCGGTTAATCCTTTTGCAAACTGAAAAATAGTTAAAAAGAAATGATTATATAGAATAAACTCAGAGCAAGGTCAGTTGTAAAAATCTAAAATCATCCCTCTTATTGAGGTTACATAACGTTGTAGTTGGTGACGTATATACCAAAATTTTAAGAAAAGTTTATGCTTTTAATGCAGCAAATTTTTAGTTTATAATTTTTGTTTATTACAACAAACTAATATTTCTTCTAATCATGTGCAAATATTATACCAAATAAATATTTAATTATGCAATTTAGTTGAAAAATTAGCACTTACACAGACAGCACCTATGACGGGCACGAGAAAGACACTTGGAAGAAAATTTCTGCTCCCCACCTGACAGATTGTTGCCAACGAATTACTCGTTACTATTAAACAGCGTTGCTTTTGTCGGCACAACTCGTTATCCAACAGCTGAATTACTGTTTTGAGAACAGAAGAAAACTTAACATAATTCAAATATTTCTAATAAAAACAGTATAATTTTCATTGCATATTTCCTACAAAAACAGTAGAATTTCTACCGACATCTCATAGGTGTATGTACATATATGTATAGTTGAACTTCCCTAACTGGTCACCATAATCCACATAAGAGCTCCAGGTTAGAGATACTTCGGGTTATGGTTGCATGAAATTTTCCGTCTATTATCAATGCAAGAGTTCAAGTTATGGAGAACTTCGCGTTATAGAATTTAAAATTATTGTAGTTCAACTGTATTTAAAAGAATAGCTTTTAACACTACCTATAGGCACATTTTGGTTTAAGATATATAAAATGTGATATATCAATATCTGTACCCAAAATTCCGAACCGATGATATGTCTCAAATACAACTCTGTAGCCTCTTTACTAAACACATTTTTTTAAATATTACGAATGACAGTAAAGGCCGCAGTAAAGAAAATTTTGACAGCAGCCGGAGAAAATATTGCAATTTCTAAAAGCTGTGAAAATAACAATTAATAAAAAATACTTAATAAATTAGATAAGGGGAACAAATATCACCATGGCGGATGCTGCAGCTCGTCAACTTCAATATGAATACAAAGCGGTAAGTACTTACATTTGTAAAAAATGTGTATAAGAAAGCTGCAATCTGCTCAGCGTCCAATGTGAACAACGAAAGTAAACGTTTAAAATTGCATGCTACAAATGCTTGCACATATAGTTGCTCTATACAGTTTTTATTTATTGCTAGAATTCCAATCTTGTGCTGCAAGCTGATGTGCGACTTATTGAACGGCCACGTCGCGATGAGGCTACCGGAGAAGTTGTATCGCTGGTCGGTAAGTTGGAAGGCACACGCATGGGCGATCGCTATCAACGCACAAAGCCCGAAAAAATGGAAGAACGCAAAGCCAAACGTCAGAAGCGAGATGAAGCGCAATATGATTTCGAACGCATGAAAGGTGCTACATTGCTGTCCGAAGGTATAGATGAAATGGTCGGAATTGTGTACCGACCCAAAACACAGGAAACACGCCAGACATATGAGGTGTTATTAAGTTTCATACAAGAAGCGCTGGGCGATCAGCCGCGTGATATTTTGTGTGGTGCGGCAGATGAAATTTTGGCAGTATTAAAAAATGATAAGCTAAAAGACCGTGAACGCAAGCGTGAAATCGATAGCTTGTTAGGTTCAGTAACCGATGAACGGTAAGTTAACATATTTAAAAAAAAAAAAAATTATTAAAAAAATTATAATCATTATTTTCGATTAGTTTCGCTTTGTTAGTCAATCTGGGTAAAAAAATCACAGACTTTGGTTCGGACGCCGTGAACGCTCTAAATATCGCTGGCAACGAAGAACAAATTGATGAGACTTATGGCATAAATGTGCAATTTGAGGAATCCGAAGAAGAAAGTGATAACGATATGCATGGTGAAATACGTGACGAAGATGGACAAGAAGAGGGCGAGGAAGCACGCATCGACCATACACTCCACGCAGAAAATGTAAATATTTACAAAGCAAAGTTTTCAATTAGAGTTTATGATTATTTTTTTATATTTCAGCTACTCACAGAGGAGGCTGCGAATGTGAAGAAAGAACGTGGTTTGCATCCACTTGACATTGATGCATACTGGCTACAGCGTTGTCTAAGTAAATACTACAAGGACGCCATGGTATCACAAAGCAAAGCGGCCGATGTGTTAAAAATTCTTAAAGATGCTGCTGACGAAAGAGACTGCGAAAATCAACTCGTACTCTTATTAGGCTATGACTGTTTCGACTTCATAAAACAACTGAAAAACAATCGCCAAATGATCTTATATTGCACAATGTTGGCCTCGGCGCAAACAGACAGCGAACGTCAGCGTATACGTGAAAAGATGCGCAATGACAATCATTTAGCAAAGATACTACGTCAATTGGATACCGGCAAGTCAGAGGAAGATGACTATGGCAATTCATCGCGTGCAAATAAACGCGGCAAAGAGGAGAATGATGACTCTGGTCAAGGCACGGCTGGTCAGGTGGCAGGTGTGCGACAAGTGCTCGAGTTGGATGAGTTATCATTTACACAAGGCTCTCACTTCATGGCAAATAAGAGATGTCAACTTCCGGACGGTTCGTTTCGCAAGCAACGCAAAGGTTACGAAGAGGTGCATGTGCCCGCTTTAAAGCAGGTACCTTTCGAAGACAAGGAAGAGCTACAGCCCATTGACAAACTACCAAAGTACGTGCAGCCGGTCTTTGAAGGCTTTAAAACACTCAATCGCATACAAAGCCGTCTGTGGAAGGCCGCACTTGACAGCGATGAGAATATGTTGCTGTGTGCGCCCACCGGTGCCGGTAAAACGAACGTTGCTTTGCTGACGATGATGCGCGAAATCGGCAAACACATCAATGATGATGGCACAATCAATGTGGATGAATTTAAGATCATCTATGTGGCACCCATGAAGTCATTGGTACAGGAAATGGTGGGCAACTTCGGCCGTCGCTTGGCTTGTTACAATTTGACCGTATCCGAGTTAACTGGTGATCATCAATTGACGCGCGAACAAATCGCTGCCACTCAAGTAATCGTGTGCACACCAGAGAAATGGGATATTATCACACGCAAGGGTGGCGAAAAGACATTTACCAGCCTAGTGCGTCTAGTTATCATCGATGAAATTCACTTGCTGCATGATGAGCGCGGTCCAGTGCTGGAAGCACTTGTGGCACGTACCATACGCAACATTGAGACCACACAGGAGGATGTGCGTTTGGTCGGTTTGTCCGCCACACTGCCTAACTATCAGGATGTGGCGACCTTCCTGCGCGTTAAACCCGATAAGGGTTTGTTCTATTTCGACAATAGCTTCCGGCCAGTGGCGTTGGAGCAGCAATATATCGGTGTTACAGAAAAGAAAGCTTTGAAACGCTTCCAAGTCATGAATGAGATCGTTTACGAGAAGACAATGGAGCACGCAGGACGCAATCAAGTGCTTGTCTTTGTGCACTCACGCAAAGAGACCGGTAAGACAGCGCGCGCCGTGCGTGACATGTGTCTGGAGAAGGACACACTCGGCAGCTTTCTGCGTGAGGGCTCGGCCAGCATGGAAGTGTTGCGCACTGAAGCGGAGCAGGTGAAGAACACAGAATTGAAAGAGTTGCTGCCCTATGGATTCGCTATACATCACGCCGGCATGACGCGTGTTGATCGTACATTGGTGGAGGATCTATTCGCCGATCGTCATATACAGGTATGATTTTCAAAGCGATTTTCAATCTTTTTTTATTTATTTTTTCGAATTTTGTTTATTATTATTTTTTAAATATTTTGTTTAAATTTATTTAATTTTTTTCACTTTTTTAATTTTTTAATTGTTTTGTTTTTTTAATACTTTTTAAATAATTTTTTACATATTTAAAAATTTTTTTTTTTTTTAATTTTTTAAATATTTTTTTTTTAATTTTTTTGTACTTAATTAATGTTTTTTTTTATTAATTTTTTTCTTTTAAATTTTTTTAATTTCTATTTTTATTTATTTATATTTTTTTATTTTTTTTTTATTTTTTTTTTTTTATTTTATTTTTTTTTTTTATTTTATTTTTTTTTATTTTATTTTTTTTATTTTATTTTTTTTATTTTTTTTTATATATTTTTAATATTTTTTTCTCTTAATTTTACATTGTTTAATTTTTAATTTTCTTTTTATTATTTTATGTTTTTCCTTTTTTTCTTTCGTTATTTATTTATTTTTTAAATTTTGTTTTTATTTTTTTAATTTTTATATTTTTTTTTATTTATTTTTTTAATTTTATTTTTTTTTATTTTTTTTAAATTTTTTTTTAATTAAAAAAATTTTTTTTTAATTTTTTTTAAATTATTTTTATTTATTTTTTTATTAATTTTTTTTTTTTTTTATTTTTTAATAATTTTTTTTTAATTTTTTTTTAATTTTATTTTTACTTTTTTTAATTTTATTTTTATTTTTTTTTTTTTGTTTTTTTATATTTTTTTATTTTTTTTTATTTATTTTTATTTTTTTTTTAATTTTTTTTTTTTTTATTTTTTATTTTTTTTTTTTTTAATTTTTTTTAATTACATTTTTTTTAATTGTTTTTTTATTTATTTATTATTTTTTTTTTTAATTAATTTTTATTTTTTTTTTGATTTATTTTTAATTTTTTTTTTTTAATTTTTTTTTATTTATATATTTATTTTTTTTTCTAATTAATTAATGTTTGTTTTTAAGTACTTTTTTTAATATATCTCTTTTTTCTCCTTCTCTCTTTGCACCGTTCCATAGGTTTTGGTGTCCACAGCCACTCTCGCCTGGGGTGTTAATTTACCGGCACACACCGTTATCATCAAAGGCACACAGGTATACAATCCGGAAAAGGGTCGTTGGGTAGAGTTGAGCGCACTGGACGTACTCCAGATGTTGGGTCGTGCCGGTCGCCCGCAATACGATACCAAAGGCGAGGGCATACTCATCACGAATCACAGCGAATTGCAATTCTACCTTTCGCTGCTGAATCAGCAACTGCCCATCGAATCACAATTCATTTCCAAAATGCCAGACATGCTGAATGCTGAAATCGTGCTGGGCACAGTGCAAAATTTGAAAGACGCCGTGCATTGGCTGGGCTATACCTATCTCTATATACGCATGCTGCGTAATCCCACGCTGTATGGCATCTCTCACGACGCAATACGTGATGATTCGCTGTTGGAGCAGCATCGCGCGGATCTCATACACACTGCCGCCTTGCATTTAGATCGCAGCGGTCTCGTCAAGTACGATCGCAAGAGCGGCCAATTCCAAGTGACCGAGTTGGGTCGCATAGCTTCGCATTACTACTGCACGCACGAGACTATGATGACATACAATCAATTGCTGAAGCAAACGCTCAGTGAGATCGAACTTTTCCGCGTGTTCTCACTCTCTTCAGAGTTCAAACACATTGCTGTGCGTGAAGAGGAGAAGCTGGAATTGCAAAAGCTTATGGAACGTGTACCCATACCGATAAAAGAGTCTATGGAGGAGCATAGCGCCAAAGTGAATGTGTTGTTGCAAGCATACATATCGCAATTAAAACTGGAAGGATTCGCATTAATGTCCGATATGGTATTCATAACGCAGTCCGCATCGCGTTTAATGCGCGCCATCTTCGAAATTGTGCTCTATCGTGGCTGGGCGCAGTTGGCCGACAAGACGTTGACACTCTGTAAGATGATTGATCGCCGTATGTGGCAGTCTATGACACCACTGCGTCAGTTCAAGAAGATGCCCGATGAAATTGCTAAGAAATTGGAGAAGAAGAACTTCCCATGGGAACGCTTGTACGATCTGGAGCCCAATGAGATTGGCGAGTTGATACGCGTGCCAAAGTTGGGCAAGACCATACATAAATTTGTCCACCAATTTCCAAAGTTGGAGCTATCCACGCATATACAGCCTATAACACGTGCCACGCTACGCGTAGAGCTCACGATCACACCCGATTTCCAATGGGATGAGAAGGTGCATGGTTTATCCGAAGGCTTTTGGATACTTATTGAGGATGTTGACTCCGAGGTAATTTTGCATCATGAATTCTTTCTACTGAAGGAGAAATATGCTTTAGATGAGCATCAAATCAAGTTCTTTGTGCCAGTCTTCGAACCGCTGCCACCGCAATATTTCTTGCGTATAGTCTCAGATCGTTGGATCGGTTCGGAAACACAATTGCCGGTCTCTTTCAGACATTTAATATTGCCCGAGAAAAATATGCCACCAACAGAGCTGCTCGATTTGCAACCGTTGCCCATCTCCGCGCTACGCAAACCGAAATTTGAGGAATTTTATGCCGAACGTTTCCCACAATTCAATCCCATACAAACGCAGGTTTTCAATGCCGTCTATAATAGTGACGACAATGTCTTTGTAGGCGCACCCACTGGGTCCGGCAAAATGACCATAGCCGAATTCGCCATCATGCGTTTGTTTTCACAGCAAGCCGAAGGTCGTTGCGTCTACTTGGTTTCGAAGGAAGCTCTGGCCGATCTTGTATTTGCCGATTGGCATGCGAAGTTCGGCGGTCTCTCACTCAAGGTAGTCAAGTTAACCGGTGAAACTGGTACTGATTTAAAACTGCTGGCCAAAGGTCAGATTATTGTTACCACCGCCGACAAGTGGGATGTGTTGTCGCGTCGTTGGAAGCAGCGTAAAAATGTGCAGGCCGTCAACCTCTTCATAGTCGATGAATTGCAATTGGTTGGTGGCGAAGACGGTCCCGTTTTGGAAGTCGTTTGTTCGCGCATGCGCTACATTTCGTCTCAAATTGAAAAACAGATTCGCATCGTCGCGCTCTCCTCCTCGTTAGCCGATGCGCGTGATGTCGCACAATGGCTCGGCTGCAATGCCAACGCCACATTTAATTTCCACCCGAGTGTGCGTCCCATTCCATTAGAGTTGCACATTCAAGGTTACAGCATCACACACAACGCAACGCGCATTGCCTCCATGTCGAAGCCCGTATACAACGCGATCATCAAATACAGTCCACACAAGCCGGTTATCGTTTTTGTTTCATCGCGCAAGCAAGCGCGTCTCACGGCCATTGATATACTTACGTACAGCGCTTCGGATATGCAACCGAATCGTTTCTTCCATGCTGAAGAAGAGGACATCAAACCGTTCCTCGATCGTATGTCCGATAAGACGTTGAAGGAGACACTATCACAGGGCGTGGCGTACATTCATGAGGGTCTTACGGCCTCCGATCATCGCCTAGTCGAGCAGCTCTTCGACTCCGGCGCTGTGCAGGTGGCAGTTGTGGCACGCGATCTCTGTTGGGGCATGAGCATTTCGGCGCATTTGGTTATAATTATGGACACACAATTCTACAATGGCAAGAATCATTCCTATGAAGACTACCCCATAACTGATGTGCTGCAAATGATTGGACGTGCTAATCGTCCCATTGAAGACGCGGACGCTAAATGTGTACTGATGTGTCAATCGTCCAAGAAGGATTTCTTCAAGAAATTCATCAATGAACCGTTGCCGATCGAGAGTCACTTGGACCACCGTCTACACGATCACTTCAATGTGGAGGTGGTCACGAAAACCATCGAGAACAAACAGGATGCGGTCGATTATCTCACTTGGACATTCTTATACAGGCGTCTCACACAAAATCCCAACTATTACAACTTACAGGGTGTTACACACCGTCATCTCTCCGATCACTTGTCCGAGTTGGTCGAAAATACACTCTCCGACTTGGAACAATCCAAGTGTATTAGCATTGAGGATGATATGGACACGTTGCCGTTGAATTTGGGCATGATCGCCGCTTATTATTACATTAACTACACAACAATTGGTAAGCCTGTGGTTTATTTTTCAAAAGATTTTGATTTTTTACTATTTTCTTCTTTTTTCTATTATAGAACTCTTCAGTTTATCATTGAATAGCAAAACTAAAGTTAGAGGTTTGCTCGAGATCATCTCATCGGCAGCAGAGTATGAGGACATTGTGGTGCGCCATCACGAAGAAAACATTCTGCGCACACTCTCTCAACGTTTGCCAAACAAATTGACTGGTCCAAATGATTCTGCGCCAAAGTAAGTACCTCCAGTTCAGTAGTGGTCTCCCTACTGATACCTGGGCAAAGCAAGGGGAGTCTTGTCGTCCGATAACTCTAATTTCCCCAGTAGTGAAGGCACTTGAACTCTTTTTACACTCAATATTCACTCACCACCTGAGTCTAGAAGTTCGTGAACATGGCTTCCGGGATGTCGAAGCCACGAGAAACGAGAATGACGCTTGCACAGCTTCGTTCTGGATACTGTAGCCTGTTAAACTCCTTTTTATCCAGAATAGACCCTGAAATATCAAACATATGTCCTGTGTGCATTGAGTCTTCCCTAACCAACTCTTTGCATGCCCTGCTAAGCCCACACATCTGTCACCCTTCTCCCTTTGGTCCAACCCCGTCGAAACAGAACGTCTCCTGGGCCTATTGTGGGATGCCGTCGATGATAACTAATCTAATCCTTACCACCCTAACGGGGAATAGGTACCCGTTACAACAAAAACAACAATTATGTTTTTCTACCCCTTCTTTGAACTACACTATTGCCTTTCCCCGTCGAAACAGTACATTTCATGGGCCTACCTTTAGGTGACTTCGTTGACAACCAAACTGAATCTTGCCACTCGCGGAGACTAAATAACCGCTAGAACAAAGTAGCTAATGAACTCTTCTTTTCTTATACAGATTCAATGATCCGCATATTAAAACCAATTTGTTGTTGCAAGCGCATTTATCGCGCCTACAGTTAGGCCCCGAACTACAGGGTGACACAGAACTCATTTTGAGCAAAGCTATACGCCTCATACAGGCCTGTGTGGATGTGCTCAGTTCAAATGGCTGGCTCTCGCCGGCCGTGGCTGCCATGGAGTTGGCGCAAATGGTTACACAAGCCATGTGGAGCAAGGACTCGTATTTGAAACAGTTGCCGCACTTCACGGCCGACATCATCAAGCGTTGCACAGAAAAGGTACAGTTGCCGAAAAAATTCGAAATTTCACCTAAATAATTTATTCTATCCATTATTTTCCAGAAAATCGAAACTGTTTTTGATATTATGGAGTTGGAGGATGATGACCGCACACGACTGCTGCAATTGACTGACGCACAAATGGCCGACGTGGCGCGTTTCTGTAACCGTTACCCGAACATCGAAATGAACTTCGAAGTGGTGGATAAGGATCGCATCAATTCCGGCTCCACGGTGAATGTGATTGTGGAACTGGAGCGTGAAGACGAAGTTACTGGGCCAGTTATTGCACCATTCTTCCCACAGGCATGTCAAGAATTGTGTTTTTCTTTTCAATTTCATTGATTTCTTAACTTGTTTTTCTTACAGAAACGCGAGGAAGGCTGGTGGGTGGTCATTGGTGATCCAAAAACCAACTCTTTGCTGTCCATTAAACGTCTGACGCTGCAGCAGAAGGCAAAAATAAAGTTAGATTTTGTGGCGCCCAGCCCCGGCCGACACGAGTACACGCTGTACTATATGAGCGACTCATATTTGGGCTGCGATCAGGAGTACAAGTTCTCCATTGAGGTTGGCGATTTCCAGTCGGAAAGTGAAAGCGAATCGGAATAAACGATTAATAATCGGTCTGCAATTAGTCTTAGTTCAATGTTTTTTCGTAGTTTTCTGCATAAATTTGCATTTTTAAGTGTGCGCGTGTGGGTAATAAAGAAAGACAAACAAAAACAAACCAATTTCTTCAGTATTTATATTTTTTATTTGTAAGCACAGCGCTGTGGCTACGTAATTTGAAATTCCTGTTTTTTGATAAGTGACGACAGCGTAAATATGTATATCGAAGTAATAGAAAGAAAAATATGAAAAAAGCTATAATACCCTTCACAAACAGTTAAGATTTCATACAAAAACTTGTTTTTGAACGCTAAGTTTGTATGGCAGCTATATGCTATAGTGGTCCGATCTGAATAATTTTTTGGGAGATTGTAGATTTGCCTTAGACAATATTTCGAGCCAAATTTCGTGAAGATAGCTCGTCAAATTAAAAACTTTTTCATACAAGGATTGAATTTTGGAGGATCAGTTTGTATGGCAGCTATATGCTATAGTAGTCCGATCTAAATAGTTTTTGGGGAGATTGTAGAGTTGCTTTAAACGATAACTCGAGCCAAATATCGTGAAGATATCTCCTTAAAATAAAAACTTTTTCATACAAAGATTGGATTTCGATTGTACAGTTTGCATGGCAGCTATATGTTATAGTGGTCCGATATCGGCGATTCCGACAAATGATTAGCGTATTGAGTAGAAAATGGCGTGTGCAAATTTTCAGATCGGTATCTCAAAAACTAAGGGACTGGTTCGCCTATATACGGACGGACGGACATGGCAAAATCAAATCAGTTTGTCTTCTTATTCATTTATACATATGTATATATTTTTTCTTCGCAGAATTATTAACACAATTGCACAAATTATTATTAATATCGAGTATTATTTGCAGTTTTCTAAAATTTAGCGCTCTAACGTTGACTGACGGACACCGATGAGCCACGACTGTTAGCATTATTGCCGTTGGGGCCATTAGCAAAGCTATTTGTGCTAGCAAAGTTGATCACCTGTCCATTGGGCAGCCTATAAACTTGGCTCATTGAAGCGCCGGCAGAGTTTTGCGGTCCAAAAGGACCAACCTGCGAAGCTTGTGTCAATGTGCCCGCTGAGGAGGCACCGAACCCGCCGTTAGGACCGAAAGTGTTGAAGGCTTGCGAACCAGCATTGGCATCCGCTGAGTTAGCGCCAAACGGTCCAAAATTAAAACTATTGGAATCAGCTGCAGCCGTCGCCTGTGATTGTCCCGATTGTGGCACGCGCTTAACACGCACATGTTCCAGCAATGATGCGCTGTTCAAGGGCATAGCGAAGGGTATGCTGCGCACACGTCGCACTTGTGGTCGCAAATTCGTCTTTGGCTTGATATAGAGCGAAGACTCTACTAAGACTTCGTCGACAGCAGCGCCATTGATCGCTATGGCACAGAAGGTAGAAAAAAAATTGAATTAATATTGACATTTTGAAGCTGGCTGCTTGCGCTATTGCTTGCTACTCACGTAATGGCGCACTGGGTGTATTATCCTCGCTGACAACATTTAAAGTAGCCGCAGTGACGTATGCTGCGCAGAGTATCAAGACAGCCGAAAAAGTTAGGAAACGCATAGCTTACTATTATATATATATATGTTTTTGGTTTGAATTACACACTCCGTTTACTAAAGCCTCGCGCACACTGCGTCTCGCAAATCGATCTTCACTAAACGCTGCTCAAACGCAGACTATTGCCTGAGTCATTGATTGAGCCGAAGATAACTCTCGGCTTTATTATGGCATTTGCCGCTAAAGGTAAGCATTGAGCAGCTAAGCAAAGGTAGAAATGAGCGCTACAGTGGGCTAGAAAGCGTTTGATGCCAAAAGGTATCAGACACGGTAAATTATAGTGGAATTAACCATTGTGTTTTTGAAATTCATAGAGTTAAGCCTAAAAATATGCCTTAATTAATTAAAAATAACGCATTTCTGAAAAAAAGAAGCAAGGTTAATATTCGTAGCCTCGATGCGAAAATACCCTTCACAGGTGCATATTTTATAGCATAAAGGGTATAAGAATTTCTTTATCGTAATTTTGAGCTTTCAGTTTGTATGGCAGCTATATGCTATAGTGGTCCGATTTGAAAAAATTCTTCAGATATTATAGCGTTGCCTTGACAAAGAGTCCATTCCAAATTTCGTGAACATATCTCGTCAAATAAAAAAGTTTTCCATACAAAAACTTAATTTTGAACGTGTAGTTTGTATGGCAGCTATAAGCTATAGTGGTCCGATCGCAAAAATTTCTACAGATATTATAGGATTGTATTGAAAAAGAGTCCATGCCAAATTTTGTGATGATATCTCGTCAAATAAAAAAGTTTTCCATACAAGAACTTAATTTTGAACGTGCAGTTTGTATGGCAGCTATAAGCTATAGTGGTCCGATAACGGTGGTTTCGATCAATAAGTAGCTTCTTGGGTAGAAAAGGTAGTGTGCAAAATTCCAGTTCGATATCTCAAACTAATCAATCACTTCCCTTATCCAAGTTACGCTTAATGTACAATTATACGCGTGCTTACGACATAGATACATATGTTTATAAATCAATGGTCTGCGTGAACAATTTATTATTTAACTATCAACTCTTCCGACAGCTGGGGGAATACCAAAATGCAAACTCGAGCAAATAAGCAGGCAACAGCCGAAATATAACATCGATCATTAGTAGCCCAAACCAGAAAGCCACATAGATAAAATTATAAGTATGTATGTGTGTACATTTTTATATGTAAAGAGCGACTTGGCGTTCAGCAAACAAGTTTTCGTAAGTCATTTAGGGGGGAAACTAGTTTCTGGGTTTCCTTTGAAGACAGCGCTAAATGATCCAATGAAGCAGCATCTTAATTACATATATATACACACACAAACAACCAATTCTCGACGATTAAGTAAACATATGACTGAGAGAGAGAGAGAGCGCAAAATGTGAGAGCCAAAAGTGTAGAGGCATAGACTGAAAGGTAAGAGCACAAGCAAAGAGAACGGAAACAGAAACAGGAAAATATAAAACAAAATTAAGCCGTTAGATTCAAAATAGTTAAAAATGCTGCAAATTTAAGAAAAATCGTTAAATTGGGTACATAAATGCAAAAGATTCCACACAAGAACTGGATTTTGATCGTTCTGTGTGTATGGCAGCTATATGCTATAGTAGTCCGATCTGAACAATTTCTTCAGATATTGTAGAATTACCTTGGAAAATAATCTATGCCAAATTTTGTATAAATAACTTGTCAAATAAAAAAGTTTTTTATAGAAGAACTTAATTTCGACCATTCAGTTTGTATGGCAGCTATATGCTATAATGATCCGATATCGACGATTTCGACAAATAAGTAACAACTTGGATAGGAAATGCCGTGTACAAATTTACAGATCGATATCTCAAAAACTGTGGGACTAATTCGCATATAGTATAATACATATACTCAGTTCTGAGTATTAAAATAAAATATACTTATTTTCATACACCCTGTTTGATATTCATGTTTAGCTTTATTTGGACTTAATTCAAAAATGTATTTATTGTAATAAGAGCAAAACAGTGGGACTTCGCTGAATGTACATACATATATAAACATCTATATACATACATACATATAACAAAGCTACAGAAATTCAAATTTTGTTTGGTTGTTGTCGATATTTCACACAGTTTTGTTGTTTTAATTGATATAACATTTATATGTATGTATGAGAGAGTGTGTCCATACACATATGTATCGACGTAAACGTATTAATTGATTGGCTGAACAAAGTGCAATGTGAAATTATCATATTACATATTTACTAGAGTACCAAGAGCACACAAAATTTACATAAATTTGCACGGAAAATCTGTAACAATTGGTACTGCTAATACTAATGCTAATGTATATGTATTGTGTATGAATGTATATTTATATGAGCAAGAACTATGTAAAATACTCTTTATATAAATTAACCTGCTTCAATGTATTGATCTATGTATTGTGTATATGTGTTGATGTATTGTATGTAAATTTGTTAGCTGTTAATTCATTATTAATATTATTTATTAACACAAAATTCATTTCTTGGCTGAGATCGCTTAAATAAGACTACAAACATATGTTGAAGTTGGTTGTTTTATGTTATTTTCACTTTTAAGCAGGGTTGCAACCAATGAATTAAAAAATAGTTGTAAGGGCATTTGAATTTACTTTTTTTTATTTTGTAATCACAAATATCTTAATTAAAAATAATTTTTAATCACAAAAATATTAATTAAAAATTATTAATATTTTTACATAATTATTTTTATTAAGATTTTTGAGATTAAAAATTAAAATTAATTAAATAACTATTATTAAAAAAAAATTGTCAGCATATTTTTTGGAGTTAAGGAATTTTAAATTAATTTTTTATAAAATTAAAAAAATAAAAAAAAAATATTAATAATAAAAACAAAATATATATATAAAACAAAATATATATATAAAAAAAAATATTAATAATAAAATATATTAAAATTTATTAAAAAAAATGTATATACCAAATTTTAATTCAAAATTTTTTAATTAAGGAAATCGCAACCCTGCTTTGAATTTAAATAATAGACAATGATAATTATGCAGTCAGTTGAAAAGCGCATAAGCTAATGAAATTCAAATATGCATTTGAAAAATATATTTTTGAGTCATACTTAATAACTACATAAAGATTTTTTAAATTTTTGTTTAAATTTGCATACAGGGAACAGGCGCTGCCAACGAACTTGTGTCCCTTATTGTTTATACTCGCCCTAATCAACCCTGTAAGGTGGCAAATTATAAAGCTTTTTACTATGATTATTTTTTCTTTTATCATTTTACTGCCAAATTAAGACACTTTAAACATTATTATACTAATAATAACAATTGTTGTAATTTTTCGTTTTTAAAGTTGATAAACATATGTGTAAAAATAAATCTCAAGTGCAATTCGTTATTTTGTACAACAAATTAATTACAAAAGTAAAACAAGATTAATTATATTTAAGGTTAAGGAAAATCTCAAAGTTAATTGTGTATTTGAAAAAGTAAATTTTTATAAGTCTAAAAGTCCATTAAAGATTTGGCTGTTCAATACTTAAAATTTCGCTAATTTGTCAATGTGTCTCGCACAATTTTGTAGCAGCTTAATTGAATAAAGTTTTAATGCTCTAGCTGACGCAATTGTCGCTATGATTAAGATAGCTTGGTTGTGTGCATATGTATGTTTGCATGCATGTACACTTTCTTTTTTTTCTGCCAGGGTTATTATTTCAATTGAATTGTTTGTCTTTTTTTAAGTTTTCTTTAAATTGTTTGTGTAATTCTATATGTCTACGTGTAGAATTGTGCGCATTTATTCTATGCCATGAGCAAAAATCATTACCAAACCCGGTTCCACCATGACGTCTTCAGACATATGAGCATTATCGCAGCTTAAAACCAACACAGCTTGTTTACCTGCAATTTCATACGATTGTGTAATTTTAGGAAATAAAACATGCTTCTTCCTGTTTACCTGGTATACGTCGGCAGACGTAATTATCATAGATGCGTCTGTTATTCTGTCGCGTCTCTAGTGAACTCAAGCCGCGGGGCCAGCGTCTTTCGTGGCAATTCTCCATAAGATTATCCAGTATGTGTGGTGGACAGCCAGATTCAGACAATGCACGTTTTATCATCATCTATAAAAGGATAAAACGAACATATGAAAACTCATGAAACACTCTTCATCAAACTCCAGAAATTTTCACAGAAAATCTGCAGAAATTCTCAAAAAAAAATTTGAAGAATTTTTCGCAAAGAATTTCAAGAAATTTTCTTAATCACTAGCCTTACTTGTAGTGCATCATCCGGTGTTGAGATCATACCGCCCCAGCGTGTAACACGTGCCCGTGACAAAGTCGAACTCCAGCGTATCACCTCATCACGTTCCATCTGATCGGCAATCGCACGCATAGCTGGATTGGAGACGCGCATTGCGCGCATAAAGTCTTTAAATAGTTGCAACTCACGCTTCAACTCATTGATGACCAAATTTTGATCACCAATCTCTGTCTTAAGCTCTCCCATTTTCAATTGCTGTTGATGTATCATAGAACGTAATTCACGTAAGCAATTGTGATCCTTTAGCTCGTCCTTGGGTATAACAAAACCGCAGCCTTTTTCGCACGGCAATGGACGTTTTGGATTGTGTTCGCATTCTTCAAGATGCGAGTTTAGTGCATCCAGCTTGAGTACCAATGTGCAGCCATATGGCGCATTATCGCAGGTGATGGAAAGTCTAAAAAAGAGGAATAAATAATAATATTTCTCCGGTGAGGCAGCAAATTTTACTTTTGGCAGTCTGCATATACATACCGTGAAAGCAGATTGCGAAGTATACGCGGCACGGCGCGCAAATTTGCGGTATTTAATGCGTTGCGGTCTACTGGGCAGGTGGGCTGACGGGTGAGCCATTCGTTAATACACGCACGACAAAAAGCGTGTTCACACATTGCCGCCTAAGGAGAAATGCAAAGTGAAAGAGTTTCATGACGTTCATAGTTACATACGTATATGTATATTTTAAATGTTCACAACCTTTCCGCTTTTTTAATTATTTTAGCGGTTACTGACCTGCAGCGGCTCCTCGAGAACACCTGAGCATATGGGGCAAGTGAGTTCTTCATCCACTTCTCCCTGAAAGCGATGTAAATCGTAACCCATTTTTACTTGTGGGTCCCGCTACCTAATGGTGCTGAAAATGTGGCAAGTGGCGTCTGCCTACAAATTCGTGCAACACCACTGTTGCTTGAGCAACCGAAATTGTTATTTTCGCAACCTTTTCGTTTTGCTTTTGTGCTCGTTCATTCGGTTTCAATTCTTTTTCTTTTAGCTTGAGCCCTTAAAATTGAAGATTTCACTCACAACTAAAATTTCACAGAATGCGTTTAACCAACTGTTCTTATTCAGTTAGCAAACTATATTTATTTTTGTCTAATTGCTGCTAATATTTGTGGTTTAAACTGAATTTTTATAACAAAATCTGTGTTCGCAAACAAGCCAATGTTACGAGAAACAGCACTACGAATAGAAGACTCAAAGTGCAAATGAAAAGAAAATAGTGAATTCGGAAAAGAAATAAATTTTGAAACTGTCAAACATAGAAGAGGGCTGCCACATGTTTTGCTAAATAAAAATAGCCAAAGTAAATAAAAATAACTGGATTTTCTAATTTCGTTGCATGCTATGAGGCGTTTAGACATTTTAATTTGCTATTTCCTAATTTTTTTAAGTAAATTTAGAATTTTTATTTCAACAATATCAAATTTTTTTTTTCATTACTTAGCATTAGGGTTGCGAATCTTTTATTCCTAAATTTTTGGTTAATAAATTATATTTTCAATTTTATTAAAATACAATTTTTTATAAAAAAAACTAATTTTCGATTAATATATATATACATATTATTTTCAATTAAAAGACTTTCAGTTTATAAAAATAAGTTCTATAAATTAAATATTAAAAATCAATTTAAAAAAATGCACTTTTTTAATCCCGTATTTGTGATTATTTTTTCTTCGATCCGGTACTTGTGATTAAAAATTCAAAAATTATTTAAATTTAAACTAATAAAAGTACACAGCTGCTTTAACTTTGTTTACCTGTTACAATCTCTCCACATAAAATTCGAAAAATCGGCTCGTGTTAAATTCATAAAAAAGTATATTTAATGTAAAGCGTTGACTTTGCCAATATTTTTTATCGTATTCTATTATACTAAGCACATTTAACAATATATTCTACAATTCATATATGCATTTTGTATAAAATATAAACTTTTTACAAATACAAAAACTAATAGTACATCGAAACGAATTCATTTCAAATTATGCACACCATTTAGTTCCAATTAAATAACTATATAATATATTAAGCCATACAATGCTGATTAGAATGGAAAGATAAAACAAACTTTGTTTCGGTTAACAAATGGGCACATAAAACACGCAAATCCAACTATGAATACATATTTCAAAATATTTTCCGTTTATAAAGCATTTAACCATGAAATTGAAATAGACTTTATGGTTTGTAAAGGAAGTGGAAGGGGGCACGTTTATGGTGTTAAAAACATTTACTTTTCTATTGGACAGTTTATTTATTTTTGATGCTGATTGCGCGTTTGGTTATGCGTCCCAGGAAGATTCCCATCATAAAAATCATGCCCACAGCAGACATAAATATGATTAAGAAAAATCTTTTCGCCGGTGAGGAAACAACCTGACTAACCAGTTGTTCCATATTTTCGGGCGGTTCAGCGAGTACCTACAAATTGAATGCATATTAGAAAATGTAGCAGAATTAAGCGAAAATCATTTCCTTACAGTATCCGCATTGCGGAACATTTCAATGCGTTTCTGTAATTTCATGCGACAATCTTCTTCCATTGCCTTCGACTGATCTTTCAGCAAGACTTGTAAGCATTTCAATTCTGTAATAATGAAAAATTAAGTTTTAAGGATTTCAGTTTTAAAAATTTTTTAAGCAATGCAACAGCGTACTCACTTCTGCCATTGCCACTTGGTACGTTTGAACAGTATCTTAACAGATCCACGGTGCATGCTTCTTGCAGTATGGGATCTACATGTATATCCGCCTTGGCTTCCGCTATTAAGGTTGCCACCTCAACACGGCAATCACGATTTATAATCTTGTGATTAAGAAAAGCTGTTTTCAAACACTCTTCGACCATGCCGTGTTCACGGCTTTGTAGATTAGCCTTGCACAATACTTCTATTTCAGATTTGCAGAAATTTTGTAGCAGTGGATTGAGTTGATAGTTCAATGCTTGCTCTTGTAGCACTTTGATCATTTCTTGTGTGCAGTTGTAGTCCAAACGCGATTCGCGGAACTTGTCTTTCAAACATTGCACAACCTGAAAGGAATTTGTTATGAAATTAAGAATATCATACATATATGTATATAATTATTATAATTTGATTACCAAGCCGTTCAATTCTTCGTTTGGTTGCGCCGTGGCCACAATATGCGAGCAATAACGGTCGATATTCTTGCCACACGCCAGCTGCAGGGACGGATTGAAACGATAGTCGGTATTTTGCTCAATCATGCGATTTACGACGACCAAATGACAACGCTGATCGAAAAGCGGATCATCTTTGTAGGTCTTGAGGCAGTCCAGCAATTGATCGGATTCAACATTGTTGCAAAATCTATAAGTCATTTCTTTGCAGGTGTTGATCAATGTGTAGTCGGTGCCACTGTCGGCGAGTTGCGATCTTTTCACCAAAAAAATGGCGTGATGGCAGGAACTGCCAAGACGCTGCGTATTTTGTTGCAAGCACTCCAAGGCCTTTAATGCAAGTCAAAATATTATTAAGTTTATGTGTTAATTCATAAATTCGTTTGTCCAGTGTACAAATATATTTTTTTTAATATATATATTGTATGTGTGTAATGTAAAATGTGTGGTGATTAAATGATGAAAAGGAAACTTGCATTGTTATTCACCTGACCGGGTCCCTTCTCGCCAATGCAGAAGGTTTCCAACTCCTTCTTGCATGCATTCGCTAACTTCGGGTCTAGCAGTATGGACTCGCGCTGTTGGTAGAGTTGTGCTTTGACTTGTTGGCGGCATTCTTTGGGTATGGAATGACGTTGGCCGCGTATCGTGTCATTACGCATGACTTCGCTCAGGCAGGCGACAACATCGTTTTTCGTGGTGCTCGATGCACAGAAGCGTGTTACATGTGGACGGCAGGCAGTTTTAAATTTGTATGTGAAATGATAATTTTTCAGCGAGATGATTTGAAAATGTTCAATGGCGGCACGACATTTAAGATCCTGACGCAGATCGGCGTCGTTTTTGTGCGCGATCAAGCAATCCATCATATCACCTTTGTCCTTTTCGCCCTTTAGTATGTGCTCGCAATGTGTTTGCATTGCATTTATGCACACGGACATAATAACCGGATTCAATTCGATATGTTCGGCCTCTTCTTCGGTGTAGGTGGCAACTGCTTTCTAAAAAAAATACAAAAACAAGTTGAAATTTTAAAAAGTTTCTAACGAATGACCAAAAATATATTCACTTTGCACGTTGGTGCTAGTTTCTCAAGATTTGTTTGCAGACAATCCATCTCGGCGCCCTTCTGTGTGCGGTCATAGCAATATATGGATAAATCCTCAATGCATTCGTCTTCAACCTCGGGTATAAGATCCACGGAAACGGCACGCTGACGCATCACGCGTTTCACTTCTTTGAAGCAGTCCTTACGCAGTGCTAAATTTTCATCATCACTGTATGCAATACGATGTAAGCAAGGTAAAATGAGTGGTCCACGTTCTGGATCCATTTGCACGTCGTTAACGTCATCCCATACGTGTTTAGCACGACAATATTTAATGGCGTCGTCATGGCAATGTTTGTATAATTGCGGATCTAATTTGAAATCACGCGCTACAAAATACTGTATCAGCATAAGCGCTTGCTCGCAGTCCGGCCGCATTACTGGCGTGCCAATGCGTTCCATAAGGCAGGACATTACGCGCGCTTCACCAGCATCTGTATCGCGACAAGCCACATCGACGACAGGTTTACATGCACGTCGTAGAACTGGATCCACACGCCAATCCTCACCAACGTCAGCTGCTTTTATTAACTTTTCCAAAGAACGCTGACATTGCGCAGTAACGCGACGGTCCTTTTTACGTTTTGCGCGTGCATGTTCCATGAGGCAGTGAATTACTTGACCGTTATCAGTGTTGCCAACGGTACCACCTCTGACAACTTGCCCCTTTTCAATATCACCACAAAACTTTGGTATATCATCGGCGCAATCGCTTAGAATTTCAGGCGATAATTTGAAGTCGTGCATCAGCATACGACGATGATCATTTATTTCCGCCTGGCACTCCGTGGTTACCATCGAACCATTCTTCACAACCGATTCAAGACAAAGTAAGATTTGTGCTAAACGTACTTGTTTGTCTTCGGATACACCACGACGGCAGTGATATTGTTTGATATCGTCCTTGCAAGCTTTAGCGAGCCCATGTGAAAGCCGATAATCTTTTCCGATTTCGCGATCACGTTGTGCAATTTTTTCGTTACAGCGACGTGTCATTGTGGGATCCGCCTTATTCTTAACCAGACATTTAAATGCAGCAGCTGTGCCAGCAGTTTCCTAAAAACAATAAAAAATAATATATGTATTGATGTATAACGGTTTAAATAAACATAATTGTGTTATATCTGAAAATTAAAACACTTGTTCAGATTTCTGAAAATGTACTTGAAAACACGAAAATAATAATTTGGTGTGACAACATCATTAAGCGCATTACTCACCTGTCCGCATAGGCGTCTCCAGTCATCACCACAGGCTTCGAAAAATTCCAAATCTTTTCGTTGCTGTTCCATTGTATTTAATTCTTCTTTACATTTCACATCAAGTGCGTCAGCAGCTGTCTCCTGTAAGCACTGCACTGTTTCAATTTGTGACATACTTCTGCGCTCCAAATTTAAACGGCCACACTCTAATTGTTCTATTTGCGAACCACAACCATTTAAAAACGCACCCAATTGATCAAAGTCTGGAAACAGTGTCGCAATGGAACGCAATATATAAGCACGGCATTCGCTGCTGTGCTCCATACGCATTGCACGTTCGTGTATACAGCTCCATAAGCTTACGGCATTCCCACAAGATGTTAGTTGTTGTTTCTGTGCACCACAATGTTGTGGGATTAGCTGATCGGTTACCCACTTTTCCGTCTGCATTGTACGTTGTTGCACCCATAAAGCATGTTGACATTTATCAGGCACAGCCTCCAATTGACTGGATGAGAATGTGCTAACACACTCCAATACCGATACATTATCGGTTTGTTTGAGGTGTGCACAAAGAGACTGTAATTCCTTGCACTCGGGCCTATCGATGAGACTATGTTCTAGCTGTGCAATTGATGAGCTCGAATTGCTGGAATTCGACAGCGTGGCGCCGGTTGAAAGCAATAAAACCAAAGCAAACT
Organism: Bactrocera dorsalis; assembly: GCF_023373825.1. NCBI lineage: Eukaryota > Metazoa > Arthropoda > Insecta > Diptera > Tephritidae > Bactrocera > Bactrocera dorsalis. The sequence continues at coordinate 66,511,260 of NC_064307.1, read as the reverse complement.
GCAGCCGCATCTTTGCCTTGTAACTTAACTTTATTTACAAAATATTTTTATGCATATGTATGTATGTTAATGTTGTGAAACTTATTTTTGAGAACTTGCTGATGTGTACGTTTAGATTGTAAATATGCGCTCGGCAATTTTAACAAATTACATTTACAATAGATTATAATAAACTGAACATTCATCCGAGATTAGCTAAGAAAAGAATTTGTGAATGACAGTTCTACGATAAGAATAACAAAAATAAAAACAAAAGGTCTGTTCGCACACTTATTTTTGAAATCCTTATTTAGGTTGGAATTTATGTAATTGCTGATTGCACGTTGCAGTTAAGCAAATTTTCTAATTTGTTAAGCAAACAATAATTGCTAATAATTTTGCATAATTGTCGTATTAAATGCTGAAAATTTATGCATATTTTTGACCGAGCGAAGTTGTTTTATAATGTCACAGTGATGCCACTTTATTTAAATATATATAAATTAGCTGTCTTTTTGTAGTAATTGTGGGGTTTTAGTGGTTAATGAATGTGAATAAATTATAGCCTAACTTTAGGCGCACAAGTATTGGAAAATTGTGCTTTAAGAAAGTTCCATACAATAACTTGGACTTGGTTGTTTAGTTTATATGGCAGCTGCAAGCAATAATGGTCCAATATCGGCGATTCCGACAAAGGATCAGCTTCTTGAATATATAAGGTCCTGTGCGAAATTTCAAAACGATACGGACCAACGGACCGATTGACCGACGGAGAGACAAATGTATGTATGTATATACTAAGATGTATAGCTAAATCGACTCAGCTCATTTCTGCGAATACTCTTGTTCTTATTGTTAACAATTTATATTCTTACAGTTATTGAGAAATACTCATTGGGTTATTGTTTTGTTTTGTTTATGCCAATCAAGCTTTATCTTGCGAAAATCCCCATAAATCTATATTCGATGTAAAGCTGCGCCTACGAATGTACACAGCTGCTCATGCACTTACATACATACATATGTATGCATTTGTGTACGTTCGTTTGAATTCAATGTCAAAACCTGTACTTATAACAGTCGCTAGGCCCAGTTTCTGTTTCAATTCATACCGCGCCGAGCTCTAAAACTCTTTCACCCTGTCTCTGGTTCTTTTTGAAAATGTTTCTCTTGACCAAATAGCAGTTTGGTTTTCAAGTCATATTTTGTCATAGTCAGCTGATCCATAATTTCGATTAATGACCATATTGGCCTTCGAACTTGTAGCTCTCGCAGAGATAGCAGCGCACTTAGATACGTCGGCACCTTAGCATACATGTATATGTATGTGTATGTATGTGTGCACAATTATCTACACTTTTGCGATATAAGCTTGGAAAGTCGCTTAAACATAATACTTTATTAAGTTTCTTGCTAGTTGTTTACAGATCTTCGTTGAGCTCAGTATGGCTTCCATTATCGGTCTACTCAGCATACTCTACTTGGTATTTATTCCTGCCATTTGTTCATATGGTCCACAGAATATAACACCGTCTGAGGTTCGTGTGAATTTGTCCGGTCAAGGTGTGGTGATCGGCAATACCAATACTACAGCATGGACTGGTCAAACTTACATGCAATTCCGCGGAATACCCTATGCGGAGTCGCCAAGTGGAGAACGAAGATATAAGGTAATAAATGTGTGTCTGAAATAACGTGTGTTTTTTTAGACGTGTAGGTTTCAATGAGGTTCAGTTCGGTTCGAGCGACGCATCGTTCGCTGCGTCCGATATTCGGTCTCAGTCACTCAGAAGGACAAGTAGTTCGTGGAACCATGGACTCGTTTCGCCCCGCTTTTGTTCTACTGGATAATACTTTTTCTTGGTGAGCGCTTTAACTCGCGTCGTTGGCCTGTGACTTGTTGTTGTTGGTATATAATCCCCGTTAGGCTGGTAAGGCTTAGCTAAGTTGTCGTCAACGACATCCAACGGTAGATCCAAGAAACTTGCTGTTTCGACGAGGTCGGACTAAAGGGAGAGGGATGTCAGATGAGTGGGGGTTGTGGGGCATGCAAAGAGGTGGCCAGTGTCATGCGGCGACTCATTGCACGCAGGACATATATTAGATATGTCGGGGTCTATTCTGGATAAGTAGCAGTTTAACCTGTTATAGTATCCAGGACAAAGTTGCGCAAGAGTCACTCTCGTTTCTCGCGGCAACTCGAGCTCTTCGTCTGCAATGTGTGGTGCTTTGACTCCAAGTACGCTATTTACTGAAAGATAATCAGTGAAGGTGTTGATGCCTTCATTGTGAGTGGCGGTCAGTGCTTGTCGGAAGTTAGTTGCATCCGAAGTTTGGTCGTCGTATTCTTTGATGTCGTCGACGTAGATAAGGAATTACCTATTGATGCTCCTAGGAGCCGATGATCGAAAATTGCGCCTCTCGGTTGGAGTTCCAAGTTTTCTTTTGCCAAAGATATTCTCTTGTTTCGGCTGAATATATTTTTATTTTTTTTTTTAGCCTCCAGCACCTCGGAAACCATGGTCAACGCCACTTCAAGCCAACGACTACGGCCGCATATGTCCACAATTGTTTACATACAACCGTTTGTCGCCCGATAAACTGCAGGGTGATCTAGAGGACTGTCTCACCTTAAATATTTTCACCAAAAAGGTATGTGTGTGGTAAAAATACATATTTTTTTAATGATCCACAATATTCCCTTATGCGCCAGTTAAACGCCACGCAACCGGTGATGTTCTACGTGCATGGCGGCAGCTTACAAGTGGGTTTTGCCAGTGACCACCGACCCGATTACTTGCTCGAAGAGGATATTGTGCTTGTAGTGATACAATATCGTCTGGGTATACTTGGATTTGCCGGTACAAAAACACCGGACATGGCTGGTAATTTCGGTTTAATGGATATAATGTTGGCACTTCAATGGATACAAGAGCACATCTCCGCTTTTGGTGGTGACAGCGCAAAAGTTACTGTTTTCGGTGAGAGCTCGGGCGGTGAATTAGGCGGCGCATTACTGATCAGTCCTAAGACACCACCGTCAGCTTTCCAAAGGCTCATTATACAATCGGGTTCAATCGTGGATAAACAATCTATAAATATGGAGCCACGTGCGCAAGTGGCACGTGTTTGTCGCGCTTTGAAGTGTGAGAAATGCGAATGTATTAACCGAGCGCAACGGTGCTTGCAAGGCGCGCCAGTTATGGACCTGCTTAAGGCGGCTGAAAGCGTAAGTCTACAATGTTTTCCATAATTCTTTCTCACTTTTCACGAAGTTTTTTAATTCTTTATTGTGAAGGAACGTTATGGTTTGATTATTGACGATTATTATGATACAATACCAGAGCATCCGGCTCAACTGATTGGGCAGACAAATAAGAATGTGCCCATAATGACTGGCTTTACGAAACACGATGGCGCGATTGTGTTAGGCTGTTAGTATTGGCATTTGTCAGATGTTACTCGTATATACAGTTGAACTTCCCTTACTCGAACCAACATAATCTATAAAAAAACTTCGAGTTAAAGAGACTACGAGTTATGGATTCAAGACTTCGAGTTATGGAAGTTCAATTGTATGTGTTATGCCGTATTTAAATCTATATTTTCGCGATTTAGTCTTTTACGATGACTTCAAAGTATCACATCCCAATCTGAACACTGTTACCGTGAGAGATTTCGCTACTGCCTTGATGAATTGGATGAACGATACAACCGGCTTGACTAACAATGCGATGACACGTTTGTTATTCCCTGCGGATCTATGGCACAGTGCCGATCATAGGCGCGCTCTACCCGCCTACTTCGATGTAAGTCACGTTACCTGTTTCCTGCTAGCCATTACTTAACAAGTATATACTTTCTCGGTAGCTCGTCAACATACTTTTCTTCAAATCTGTAATGTTGGGCTTCACGAACAAACTATTCGAGAAAACCGCACAGCCGCCCATCTACTTCTACACTTTCGACTATGCCGGCGAGAAGACGAATTTCGGTTTCGATTTGGGCAACGCACAGTATCCCTTCAACGGCGGTGTACATCATACCGACGAGCTGATTTATCTGTTTGCAATGAAGCCACCGTTGAATGCGCAGGATACTGCAATTGCCAAGAAGATGGTGGCACTTTGGGTGTCCTTTGCCACGACTGGCGCGCCGCAGTTGCCGGATGGACCACTAATATCGCCTATGGAACGTGAGTGAATTCATAGTTTCGATTTGTGGCATAGAAACTTATTATCTTTGTGGATTATTTTACAGATAATCGCGGTCCATACTTCCACATCGACAAAGAAATAAAAATGGACGATGATATATTGAAGGAATTCACCGCCACCATTGACGATCCGAATAATAAAAATCTGGATCGCCCCAGTAAAGTGTGGTAGAGGAAATCGGAAAACTCAAACAGAGTCTTGAAAACTAAAGCTATATATTATGCATACATATATATTTTTGTAGCTTGCTCTTCATACATACAAATAAATCTTTTTCTTTATTGTCTGCATTAAGCAAGCGCGTTGCATTTCTTCATCGATTGGCTTAGAGCGGTTCATCGGTTCGTTTTGGCTGTGGCTAAATGCCTTTATGGTTTCCCTAAGCTTTCTAGCTCGTGTTGGTCGGCAAGTCACACCTTTTTTACATACATTACACAAGTATTTGCAGTAGAAGCAAAACGCTAGTGTGTTTGTAAATTCTAGATTTTGCTAATTTGATCGCCGTCCAACTTAACGGTTGGTTTAGGGTTTAAGCCCTTATTGTGTGAGCTGCAGCTCTGATATAAAGCTTTTTGTCATGCTGTCACCAATTTAACCCCTATTTCTAGTAGTATCACCAAAACAATACCAACAATAAACACACACGCCTACCTATGGTATCGTCTCGCGCATTTCATTGACTCTACAATCTCATTTTACTTGATTTTTTAAGCGCTCTTAACTTGGATTTGTCTTCGCTGACGGTCATGGCGGTCTTTGGCCGCTTGTGTCCAAACGCACAAGTCATTGGACTGTATTGTTTTCCTTTTTCTTTGCTATCACTTTTTCTTAATCGAAAGGGATTAAGATTTTCACAAGTTTCATCGAAATAACACGTCTAATCCCCACATATGCTTGGCAACTTGCATGGATTCCGATTGGGTCGTAAATGCACTGAGTGACTAAGGAAATATTGTGAAATTGCGAAAATCAGACGTAGAAAATCAATGGTGTTTAGTAGGAATTGTAGAATTGAAAAATCAATGACAATTGACAGTAAAAATAGTTACGAAAGATTCAAAAGGAATATCATGTTGGGTTTGAATTCCTCTCTCAAGTTTTATTCTTCTAAATACTAAAGACTGGAGCTTGGGAATGGTATAAAAATCGCTCACCAGATCACTTGTTTCACTCAGCAAAGATACATCTTCTCTTTCTTGCTTTGGATCAAATTGATCAATGAAGTAATGCTTCTATTGGACAGAGAGAACCTTGCTGTTCTTTGTTCAGGGATGAATCTTAATCAACTCATAAAAGGGGGCCCTTGAAATCTTCGCCAACCGGGAGGGTCACATACTAACTGTCAATTCGAAGAAAATCGAAATCTGTCTTTTCTTATGAAGGACAAAACTATTAGAACTATTGCACTCTCGAGCCCTGTTAAATATCTCGGGGTTATTCTATATAAGCAACTAAACTGGAGATAAAATACTAAGAGCAGGGCTTCACACAATCTTCGAATCTGGAACTGCTGTAGAAGAACTATAAGATTAGACGGGATATCTTTCAAATTTTCCAATGCTCCTATTTGAGAGTCTTTGGGCGCCTTTTGTCCAGGACACCTACCCTTAAGATCTGAACTTCAAAATTTGGATGCGGCGGAATGCAGAGCTTACTCGGAGGATGGCGAGACGCTGGAATATTACCTTTATGAATGTCCAGCCTTCAGTCGGATAAGATGGAATATAATCCACGGCTCTCAATACCGTTACTAAAGATACATTCGGGAACTGGGGTGGAAAATATTAGATATTTTATCACTTAGTTGTTGAGTAAGGGTTATGATGGCTTGATTGCTGTCATCTACGGTCTGGCTTCGTTCCCACAACAGTCGGCTCGACGTAACCGGAACGGACCGGGATTTTTATCCGGCCAACGACTGTGAATTCGGCAGATTTCTGCCGCTAAAACAATAACAGCAATGCTTTGGCGCCTCCTTTCCAATCAACCAATCAAAGAAACCAACAATTCTGGTGTGGATTGGAAGTTAAAGCTCTAACACCAACAAAGAAGAAGAACGGCAATGAACTCGGCGCATTAAAATAACAGTTTTAATAAAACATACAGATAAAAGTAGCACTTGCCGAATAAATCGGTTTCTTAATAGAGCCAAAACTTATTTTGAGGTTTGATGATCTTCATTCCATTACTCTCTAACTAACTTGCAAGACATTGCCGCATGCAACTTTTATGACACAATTCTAAACTGATTTACGTTTATTATTGTGGACCGGAGAGATTTCCTTGCAAACCGCTACGACTCAACAAGGGAGCATACAGCTGTATATGAATGGCGTAGGCATTCAAAGAGCATACATGAAGAGCAAGCTGTAGTTGTCTGCACTCGTATGTGTGTAAGTGTTTGCGTTAAACATATTTTCAAGCAGATATCCTTTTTTTCTGGGCGCACACTCGCCGTCGCATAAGAAATCTGCACCTGTCTTCGTAAATGAGTCCTGGGTGTTGTCGTTTGCGCTTCCTTTTGCTGGCTTCATTCTCGGCCAAAATGAATGACTGTTAGCTCGGCTGATGGCTCACTGACTGACTGACTAGCTGTCTGCGCTGCCTGCGCTGTCTGTGCTGCCTTCGCTGTGTGTTGACTGTGTTGTAACCAGCCGGCGTTTGACCCAAGCGGCCTTACAGCGTTCAGCTTGACGGCATTGCGCTCAATGATGACCAATATTACATTAGCCGTTGCAGTAGCCGGTCCCGGAGCGATGCGCAGACACGCTGCAGCCGTCCGGTTTTCGTATGCTGCGCCATCTCGGGGTGTCCAGGGTGGGCAATGTGGTAAAAACCATATGCTCGTCGTTGCTGTTGTAATCGTCTGTGACTTTTAGTAAAAATTGCACTAAAACGCGCCGCCTTGCAGCGACTGCGCCGCGCTTTCGTCAAGAGTACACGAGTTTATGCAGGATGCTGGCTGTAACAGCGCGTGTCGCGTGCCACATGCCACTAGTAGGCGCTCGCAGCAATGCCGCACGCATTAAATCGCAAATCACTACACAAACGAAAGTCATTAGCATATTTTAATTTATATATACACGCATACAGCTGTATGAAACTACACATATACACGCATGCGCAAAGTTCATCAATACAGTAATAATCGAAAAAAATGTGCAGCTTAGAGCCAAAACGGCTGTTGCACCTTCGATGCGTCTTCGATTTTTTCTGCGCGCTCTTCGGCCGCATTCATCAACACAGTTTTTTGCTTTGCCCTGTTATTGTTATTGTTGACCTGCTGCCACTTTGGCTACACCTGTCGTCAATGTTGCTCCCCTCGTCTCTATTTTTTTGTATCTTTTTTGGATTTCGATTTTATTTTCTGTTATTTTTTCATTTGCTCAGTTATGTTTTTTGTTGTACCTGCTGTCTGCGGCACGCTCTCTCGCAACAGCTTTGCTTTAGACGATCGTGCGTGTATTGACCCAATTTTGATATCCTCAATTTTTGTGTATCGTTGCTGTGTGCGAAAACATTTAAACGCTTACATTTATTGACTTTAAGGTGGAGCGCATTTGGAGGGTATTTGAGAGTTGGGTTTGAGTTGGAAAAACAAATCTCAAATGTTGACTTTCGAAAGGTTACTCAATAATTTTAGAAATATATGTATAGGACTCATAAATTATTTAGTTCTTGGATACCAACTTCCTCTTTTTCTTTGGCACTACAGACGTGGTTTAGACTGTGTCGAGAACGCAAAACTTCGCTAGTTGCCTCAATCCTTTGCAAGGCTACGCGAGGTGTAAAACCTAAGCACAGACAGAACAGGCAACGGAAGCAAGAGCACATACACTGGAGGAACCAAGTTCATAGCGCATTCATTTGGTTCTTCCAAGTATATGCGTGGGCGCCCTCGCTTCCGTTGTCTATTCATGGGTCTCAAAGCGAAGTGGCTTTTTGCTGGAACATCATGTTTCAGGTCAATGTGATGGTCCAACCAGCGCTTTCATTGGCTTTTTAAGTAGAGCTCATACAGTTAATGGTTCCATTATCTTCGCAATTCATTGCTTACTCAAAAGGGTATAAAGATCTTCCGGATAACAATTTTCTCGAATACTTTCAAGTGCTTTCTTATCTCGTGTCGTCATCATCATATTCTATGCGAAAGACATGACCTAGCCAGCGTATTGATGGATTTGCTTAACTGAATTCATGTCGGCGCAGAGCTCATACTGTTCGTGATTCCATCTTGTTTGATATTCATTACTCAGGTGGAGGGTTCCAAAGGTAACTGATACTTTATTGCTTCTTTCATTGTAATTACACTTTTATACGGCAGGTCCCATAACCGGCACAACCCTAGCTAGGAATAAAGTTTCATCGATTCATTTTTATGCTTTAAGACAGACGTCCGCCCGGTTGTAGCCGCGTCCTCTTGCTGGACAGACCCTGCAACCTTGTCGAGCTCTGAAACCGGTGGGGGCCCATTAAGACTTCCTCTCTCCGTAATCCTGAGTTCCATAAGAGTTGGTTACCGTGTCTCACTTAAAGTTGAGAATTGCGCCGCGACCTAAGGTCTATTGTGCCCTATCCTAAGGCACAACCTCACACTTATCGTCAGCATATTGAAAATTTTGAATATACTGCTATTGGGGCGATCCTATTTGGAAACATGGATCCAAGGCCCTTTACCCTGCGCTTACAGACTGCTATGTAGTCAATTAGCAAGTGTTCTGGAGTTTCAGGCTCCATGTTGCTGAACCGGCAATTCACAAAAGAAGCTAGATCCATGTTATATAAGTATTTCTTGTGCTTACAATGGCCGAAGGTAAAAGGTGACAAGTAGCCTGCGTTTGTCCCTTGGGAGGTTGATTACTTATTTAAACCTTTTAAGGTTGTAACCACCCATTAGCAATTTGGCATGGCTCATCATGAGTTGTTACCAATACCCCTCGCTACCCACTCATTCATCTTTGCGGCGCAGCCTATTTCCGTTCTATAAACTCCTGCACCAATAGTGATTTGATCTCGTACGCAGAGATCGCTTTTAGTGACGCTTGACTGTCGGTTGACTGTCGCTGAATATAACGACGTTCATTGCGATAGTTGCGTTGGAAGTTTATCTCTACGCACCGACTTTTAGCAAAGTCCTCAGCCTGGAATAAGCTCATGGGTATGGAGAGTTTGGTGCGTGGTCCTGCGACTTCTAGGCCAATTCCCTCCCAATATGGTTAGAAAGTGGTTTATATTCTATAAATAAGGCCAAAAATTGATATCTCAAAAATTGAGTAGTTCGCGTATATACAGACAATTGAAAGGACGGACAAACCGACCGACAGACAGACGGACATGGCATCATTTATTAGCATATTTTATAGAGTTGAAATGTATAAAGGCTTGATCTCACTCGATATTAATCCCTGGCGCATTACTTAGATCCTCTATGTAGTACATGTAAATATGTATGCATGATGTTAAAACATTTTAATTGCGCATCGAATCGCATTTTGGGTAATTTACCGCGCCACCAGCTCACACACCATTCCAATACGCTTGCACCACTTATTGTCGCGGCAACACAAATCGAACGCGGCCGAAAACCGCCACCTGCCCATCTGCCTGGCCTGCTACCGCAGAATTGAATTTTTTCCAGTTATTTCGTTTGCACTGTTTGTCAGACGCATCCTGACCTAAGACATTGTTTTTCTGTTAGTGTAGCAACCTGCTCGCTGCCGCTCGACTGACAGCGTAAACCAGCAGAATGCTGATGGCCTCCGCTCTTCCGCTATTCGTCACTTGGCTCATTTTTGTTCTGCATTTTTGGCTTCCTTTTACACATTTAATTTACTAAGTTAGTCGTGTTATTTTTGTCTTCTACTATTTTTTTGTTCTCCTCATTTACTGATACGATTATGTATTTTTGTGGATATTTGTGCGGCGTTGTGCTGCGTCTTAAAGGGCTGGCGCGCTTAAGGGACGATTCTGTTGCCCTTTCGAAAAAGTCACCTGCGCATACCGATTGGGCCATTGCTGCCATCACTTTAGTTGCCACTTAATGTTGCATACTGCTGTTGTTGTTGTTGTTGTAGAAGTTTTTATTCATAGGTGCACTGCGCAGGACAATGCCAACATGTGGTGCAGGATTAGAACGGCGCGTCAACCCCTCGCCGTCTGTTTGTGGCACATCGACTACAAATGGCCTGGCTGTGCCCCCATTAAACAGTTAAGCGGCAAAATCAGCTATTGGCACCCTAATCCGTTGTACCTCTTACCTAGATTACTAACAACTTTATAATCGTTTCTTTATCCTGGATTCGTGTTTTGTTATTTCTCGTAGTCATTGTGGTTAGACAATGCATTTCCGCTCGTTTAATTAGTCAAAGTCATGGTAATGCATTCTAATGGTACTTACTAATTCCGCCCGCATAACGCAGAGCCACCACTTGCTCATGATGTTAGCCAAGATGTTTTAAATTTTAGTGTAGACCGTTGAAAGGGTGCACGCGCATTTAGTTGGACCGGGAAAGGCTGCCAATTTGTGGGGGTACAGGTGTTCAACGCGGCTGTGGATGGTTTTATTGAACCCTTTTTCTAGATATTTTTTTTTTAATATTTAAGAAATGTAGTTTAACGGTAAATTCTAAGCCGTTAAAATTCGACGAAAAGCTTGTGAGATCTTCTTTCGAGATAAAAAGCTTGCGAGACCTTCTCTGGAGACTTGCAACAAATTTTTATCATGAGGTTCAGTTGAGTTAGGTTACTTTAAGTCAGGTTAAATTGTCGATGCTAACAAAGATTCCACTTTCATAGCTTAGAACATCGGTCCGGTAGGATTAAGTTAAAGGTCTGTTCTCTCAGGGATCTCACTTGAACAGCTTATAACGCCGCTTTATTGTGGTGCCTAAAACATCCATAAAAAAGGATCACCATGAATCGACGAAATGCATTGAGCCAAGCAGAAATTTGTTGAGACGGCTAATCTCAGTTTCAGCTATGTCCTATGGTTCCTGAAAGGAGATGCCGAGATATTACAACCTCAGTTTTGCAAAAGCTGGAAAATGGAGGGTAAAGTGCGTGGCAGTTACCAGCTCGTCTTCTACCATACAACTTGGATAGATTTAGCGTACGACAAAATATTTAGCCACTCAGCCTGTAAACCTATTGAACAACTGTTACGATTGTGGCAAGAGGAACTTTGCTAAAGGCAAATAGTTCAGTAGATCTGCTACGGTCTATTCTAGGCCAGAAGTTTCGCGCCGTCACGTAGAGGCTGGTTGTCGAACTTCCAGACGCGCAAGAGGCAAATAGGTCCAGTGTTAGAGCACTAGAGGAAATCGGGGATCCAACTCGTTTATATTCCCTCTTTCTAACTCATTGGTCGTGCAATTTCCAGCGATTATGCTATGACCAGGCACCCAAAAGAGTCAGGTTAGATACTCCTTTTTTAACCGTGAGCGCAGAGTTCGCAAGCTCAACGCTAGTACTTCCACTCTGCTGTCGGAATGAATGCTTACCTACCCGCAAGCTACACTTCGGACCAGTTAGCCTAGTGCTGATTTAATAGCAGCCACTTCTGCCAGAAAAACAATATAGTGGTCGGGTAGCCTAAGACTAAGCTTGACGGAGAGTTGCTTGTAACAAACTCCCACTCCAAGTTTTTCTCCTAGCTTCAACCCATACTTGAAAAAGCTCACTGCGCATCTTTTCTATCCGGCCATATATTCCTCGTCAATAGGTGAGCGGAGAAACAGCTGCAGTAGCCTCTGCGACGCCGTGGCCCAAGTTTTCAGAATTTCTTGTCTTGGATTTCAATCTTTGTTGGAAGCAACACCTGGATCTGACCATGGTTAAGACCACTAAAGAAGCTCTCATGGTGTGCTAGGAATTGCCTGGTTGGGGAATCCAGAGGCTGCAAGCCAAAGATTGTCAGGTTGGTATACACTAGGATTATGAGATTAATTGTTATTTATGAAGTGGTGGCACGAGCTTCGAAAGTATTGCACATTTCGGTAGGACTATCGAAAGACTTGTCTGCTTCTACACATCGTGTGCAACGACGGCAGCAGTAGAAGTCATGCTGAAATTGACACCGCTCCACCTAGTAATCTAAGAAAAAGCTAAATACAATATACAATGCTTCTAATAACAGCAGAGGTACGGCAGAGAAAAGGTAATCTCGTCACAGCAAATGAAGTTCTTAATTGATGAATCATCACTGGCTCTTCTACCGAGGAGCATCGTTATCAAAATAGCAAACAAGGAAGTTTATAGTTACCCACAGTAGTAAGGCTGAATGAAATATCTCCATACTTGACCTACTGCTAAGGTATTGGACTATTAAGTGGCTCTTAAAGCGGTCTCAGCGCTTATATAACATGAGTGATGCTAGACTTCACAGCAGTCTGTGGACCAAGACCCTCGGATATACATATGTATCCGAGCGGAGATCACTTCATCTCAAGAGCATCCAATAGGATACTGGAATTTATCAGTGTGCTGGGCCTATGTGATTTGTTGTGACAGAGGGGAGTGCACAATACATTTTCAGGATTAAGATTCTTGAAGCCATGTATCCGAAAAAGGATCACACAGCCACAATAGCATCCAACAGAATACTGGAGTTGATCAGTGCGCTGGACCCATTGGATCATAGATCGCGGTGCGGACCTTAAGTTCATTATATTATACCGTTGTTATGGCTGAAATTAAGAAACATGTCTCTCTTTCACGCCTCTAAAAGTTTAAATTTTGTGTGAGCTCTAGTTACTCTTCCACGTAAATTATACTCAGCGTATTTCCATAAATTCAACACATCTGCGCTCGAATGCCAATTGACGAAACGCACCGATCAGCGATTGTTCTTATTTATTACAATTATTTTGAATGTAAACATTTTCAATTAAGGACGATTCTTTATGTACGCAGAGAAGCCATAAATTAGTTACGTGGGTCATGTCCAAGTGGAATGCACTGTGTGTAGTCAGCACAGCGTCACAGGTGCAGAGCTCACAGGACATTTGTGGAGTGCAAAGTTGAAGAACCCCAAACGGCGCAGGCGGGTAACTAACCTCATTCCATGGTAAACAATACAAATACAACATTGGCATAAGAGACGCACAAAGCAATTTTTGGCAATGTGGCCGCAGGACAATAGCGAATAACTGTTAAATGGCTGTAAATTAAACGGTGATCGGTTGTGGGCCCGCTTGTATGGAGGATCGCTTGGGCGAATGAACCGATTAACAGGTCAACGACGGTGACACACAAGTTCAACAAACCGATAACTGCAAAAACAACGGCGGCAACAACTTCAAATGTTGCCAAACAAATGAGTATATGAATATATATTTTTTTTTTGCAAAATAAATGAATTTTAAATGCTCGGAAATGGCGAAAGACCGGGAAAAAAACTGGCAAAGCTGAGAAACAAATAAATATTAATGCCTTTGCAGTGCTGCAGCCGCACGAACTAGCACAAGGGATGCCGCGCAAAGGGCGCTACCCTCCGTTGGCTGGCAAAGCAAAAGCTATGCTACAACAAACATGCGCAGACACGCAAAACAGTTGCCGTCCACATTTGCCAAACAACCTGTGCGGCATGTGCCACACATTAAAGCCGCTTACAGAGCTGGGGACGCGCGGGGTGCCGCTACCGCTTAGCCAACGTGCGCTGGTTACGCCGTGCGCCGGCTCGTTTCACATTGATCGTCCGCGCCGATTGCCGATTGCCTTGTGGCTTGGCTCGTGTCATCTGTTGAATTATAAATTATGGCAAGGAATTAATTTTGCTGTGTCCTCTCGTCGACTATTCGTGCTAGCCAATCGACAACGGCATGCAACAGCAACTGCAGTTGCAACTGTGAATCTTGCAAAACCCGTAAAGTAGTAAACGGCAACAATAACAACAACAAAGAGAAGGCACAGCAGTTGAAATGATTTTGCTATTGTGTTTAGTGCTGTTGTTGTTGTAGCTGGCGACAAAAGGCACAACAACGCTGCGGTTGCCACATAAAAACGAGAAGTAAATAGCAGGAGGGCGCGAACGCATCATTTGCGAGAATCTAGTGCAAAAGATAACTGCAGCAAGACGGTGTTGTTGTTGTAGCCGCTTGCTTGCTTGCTTGTGGTCGGCACTTGACTCGTGTTGACTTGACTTGACTTGACTTATGTTGCGTTGCCAATAATCAGGATCAGCCGGCGCAACAGACGGCTAGTACGCCGTTGCTGGTACACCGATTCAATGGCCAACAACAACGAAAGGACTTGCAACTCCTGTCGGCAAGGAGCGCACTTGACAAGCGTAGTTGTACAACATGTGTAGAGATATGTATGTGTTGTTGTTGTATTGATGCAAGTGAGTGCTGGTATGTATATATATATTTATGAATGTGTGTGTGTGTGTGTGTGTATGGGCTTATAGTTGTTTAGCTGTGTCTTCTAAGCCGTTCTTGTTGTTGTTGCGCTGCTGCTGCTGCTTTGTCGCCGGGCTTGCCTTGAATGCTGGCTGCTACGCATGCACGTCAGCTTGTTGTTGTTGTTATTCAATTTTTTGTTATTGTTGTTATTATTGCGTTTGTTGTTGTTATTGCAGCGCTTGCATCATGCGCACCTGTCGCTTTGGCAAGCGCGACAGACAACGAACGAAAGGTGTGCGCTGAACATTTTTTCCGCTGCAGCTTGGCGGCCAGGCATACTGCGTGCACCAAAGCAACGCCAACCACAGCAACAACAACAAAAATGAGAAACACGTAAAAAGCGCGTATAAAAAATATTTCAGTGTGCGCATTTTTAATTTGTGGCACCATTGGCATCCAGCCGCCGAGCGCATCCCTGCAACAAGCCCCGCTTCGCTCGCTGGCGCTCAACGCGGCTTGTACCTGCATGCAATTTGCTGCCACAATTGTTGCCTGCGCATCAGCTGAAAAGTCTGGGCCCAAAGGATATGAGTGTGGCGCACATACACACATACACAGTTGCGTCTCTGAGCGCTCAGTTGTAGACGCAATCGCAGCACACAAATGAGCACTGCCAGTGAGTGGCAGACAGTGCGCGGCGCAGCACAGCGCAGATGAGTTGATTTTGTGATTTCATTTCGTAGACACGCGCCTAATTTCGGATTTCGTACACTTTTTATGCATTTTGATTTTTCGGTTTGTGTTCTCCTTTTTTTCGTGGCTCGGAAATTATATGTTGCAGATGCCGGTGGCAGTAGTCAGCTGGATTTCTACGCACAGGTTGCTTAGAGATTTAGGCATGCGTTGCAGGTATTCGGCCGGGCTAAAAGGCATATGTTAAGATAACCGAAACGTAGGGACACGAAATGGTAGAGGGGGCGATATCGTGGCAGTTCGTAGTTGAACAGGTTCGTGGAACGGACAATTATTTTTCACCTGCTACACTTCTTCTCTACGCATAGTTACATTTATGCGTTTAGTACGATATTAAGGACTTCATCTGCCGCTTCGTGTTCGTAATTTCACTTTCGTGTATTTAATGAATTTATTGATAGCAAACTTAGCGCAGATATGCCGACTATTTCGGAATGCAGGCGGCTCTATGAAATATGAGCACATGTTGTGGAAAACCAGTTCACGTTGTTGTCACCGTGTCTTGTAAAAGAATGTTTGCCAATTCGTAAGGAAATATTTATCAGTCACATTCGAAATATAGCTTTTTTTTCGGTCTATACCGTCCAATCATTTATATAAAAGCCATTGAACAGATTGACCGTGGGTCCAACAATAAGCATAGGATTCATAAGTTATGGCCGGCAGTCAATATTCTCCGTTGCTATGCTGAAGATTAGGCGGACAAAAATGAACCGCAAATCTGAACCTACAGGATTCTCGACATTCCTTTTCTTCTTTACTGGCGTAGACAAGGCTTACGCGGTTATACTTATAGCCGAGTTGACAAATTCTTTCTTCAGTCGACAATCTTTCGCTATTTGGAGCTGATTTAGGATACCAGAAGCAGCCAGGTCCTTCTCCAAGTGATTTCTCCAACGGAGTGGACCTTCCTCTGCTTCCATCGGCGGGTACTGAAGCAAATAATTTAAAATCTGAATTGTTCTCTTCTTTCCAGATAACATGACCTAGATAGCGCGACTTCTGTCCCTTGATTCGCTGAACAATTTAAAAGTCGCAATATATGTCGTAAAGCTTCATTGGCTGCTATATTAACTATTGGCAATGCGCATAGGACCATAAATCTTCCCGAAAAGCTTTATCTCGACACTCCTAACGCCGACTCATCAGATGTTGTTATTATCCAAGCCTCCACGCCATATAGCTGGAAGGGAATGATTACGGACTTGAATAGTGTGATCTTTGTTCGTCGAGAGAGGACTTTACTTCTCAATTTCCAACTCAGTCTGAAGTAACACCAAGAGTAATGCTGGTTCCAAGATAGATGAAACAAGAACACGCTGGAATTTTTCCCCTCCTTCAGCTGCATTCCTGAAAACTTGAATCAATGCATCCATAGACTACTTGTGGTTGATTTTTCTCTGTTGCATAAGTGAACGGGGAGAAGTCGCTGGAGAGGAGGCGCTCTTTTGTGGATGGGTCGAGGCTAGGAGGGTGGGTTGGAGAGGTAATTTTCTGTAGGGAGCTCTCCGTCAAGCTTAGCTTTAGGCTCCCAGAGTACTGTAGTATCTTTCAGGCAGAAGTGGGCGCTATTAATGCGGTAGTAGAGGAACTGTTACGAAGCGCAGCCTCTGTTGAAATGGTGAGGTCTTTAATTGTGATCTCGAGTTAGTCAAGGAGTGTCTGTCCTCACTAGGAGGAGCTTGACTTCATCAATACTGGTTTGGTCATTACGAAATCGCTGGTAACTACAAAGCCATTGAGCTAGCCAGAGATACATTCTTGCCCTGCTCACGTCGGAATAGAAACGGGTTGGACCTCCAAACGTAATTTTATGTTCTAGCACTGCCCAACGGACTCTGCTAGCGCTTAGCAGGCGCTGGTCGATGAGTCGCTCCTGTAAGACAGCAATATCATTTTGGCCAGAGGCGTTTATGCTGTAGATAAAAATCTAGACACGAACAGCCAGACACTTTCTCCTTTATTGTCCACCCTTTTCATGACCGATGTTGCAACATCTTCACACTCTTACCTTCGGTGAATCAGTAGTCATAGGCTTATCTGACATTAGGTTCGGTTAGGTTAAACTGGTAGGCAAAAAGCCACGCATAGACCAGGTTTGGTGCTTTTTGATACCTGATGCAGTTCAGTTCCTAGGTCCAAGAGAAGTAGTCATCCTTTAGGATGCCTGCGCTTGACGCGAATTTTAACAGAATCTGTGACCTTACTGTTGCTATTTCCTCCAGTGTATCATGCCGTGTGGACCCCAGATGCTTACAGCGTAGTATTATTGTAGAAACTTAATTTCTTTTTTGATGTTATTTTTTATTTGTGATGTTAATTTTTACAAAATACTGTAAACTTTGAAAATCAGGGCGCAACTCATTAACAAATTGCCCCGGTCAATGCATGCCGCTTTTGCAATAAGAAATTTTGTCACGTCTAAGGCGGCGTCGATAATGTCAATAATGCCATTCAACATGCCGCCCAGCACTTTGTCGGCTTTTCAGCAAGCACTACAGAAGAGGGCTGTCGGCAACAATCAGCTGCCGAATTCAAAGCGGAGAGGCGCAAAGTCCTTGACAGACATGTAAAAATGTGGTTTCAGTCAGCCGAGTGACATATACTCGTATGTGTTGGTGTGCGCTCATATCGACCTCAAATTGATTTGGCGTCTTTTTCATGCACTGCTCTCATATTTTATTGTCGCTACCCGCACCTTGCAACAAATTGTTGCACACCAACTGCCACACTTTAGGCAACCAACAAAGATCACCGATCGTGGCCCAGCAACTAAGTATGATCGAATGTGATCGAAGCAGCAATTTCGGGAATTTTCACAGCCGAGCAGGCTTGTGGCGCGGAGGGCTGGTGCGCTGAGCCCTTAACTGCGGCCACATGGCTTGTTGTTGATTGTTTGCCGCAAGTAACAGTGTACGAGATTTACGAACATTTTTTTTGGTACATTTGCACGCGTACACGAAAAGTGATTACAGAATGCCTTTCTTCGTACTTTTTCAGCTTCAGATGATATTTTGAAAGAAAAGTGCCAACTGATTCGCCATAAATGAGGATGAGCGTATGTTTCGTCATTAGCGATCGGTGTTTATGATCGTTTGCAGTGCTAACTATAATTATGATATGTAATGACGATCGCATTGATCTTTGCCTTGATCAACAGCAATCAATGAAGTACGTCGATAATTGCTCAGCGCTGTTGATGAAGCACGAAATTTTGGTTTTTTGTTGTTTTGGCAAGTACTTTGTGTGATTTGTAATTTGCTGTTGCAACGATTGGAAATGTACCGCTGAATAACTGAACTGTCGCTGGACTTTACGGTGCTATAAGTATTTTAAGGGGTTTACAGTTTTTAGGCGGCTGTAATGTTGTCGGTATATTACAAAGTGGCATATTTGCCATTGTAGAGTCGCAGATCAAAGAAAAGCCGCCGGCGGTAACTCTTTGAGGCTTCTGTGCTGCCGTCGAAATTGTCGTAAATAGTGAAAATTATTAACTTGTACAGTTTTCGCTGAAATCAGGTTTGAAGACGCGTGTTCGATCGATCGATCGGCTGGCGATGGCAATTTGTACTTAATTTGTTGTTAAATTATTTAGTATTGAATTTCATAAGGACTCACCGGAAAAATGCGGCAAAAATAAGAAAAAGCGAAGGTCGAAATAATTTTTGAAGCATTTAAGCCATGTCGAATAGAAAAAGTGCAACTTTCGGGGCATATTTTACTATATTTTACTACTAGATAGTTCAGAGCTTTGTGAGGCTGATCGACTTCGCTGGAGTCCGAAATATGGTTATCTGTAGTAAAAGATTCCATCACAAGAAAATTCATTTAGCCACCTAGCTGTCTCCAGATCTAAAAGCCACCAACCAAATCAATCATGTTGTGATAGACGGAAGACACGTCTTCAGTGTTTTTGACGTGCGTACGTTCCGAGGTGCTAATATTGATTCGGACCACTATCTTGTTGCAGCCAAGATACACACCCGCTCCTGAGCAGCAAAAAACGCACGTCAACAAACACAAGCAAGGTTCGACGTCGAGAAGCTGTAATCACAACAGACAACCGAACGGTTTTCTACTCGACTTGCACTCCTGCCCTCTGAGAGCGCTTACCAGTAACTTGAAATAAGGGAACTGTGGGGAACATTTCATGCTCCTTACGTACAGCCGCAAACAAATACATTGGTTTTCGGAAAGGCAGTGAACAGATAACAGACTGCCTACATCGCAACGTTATGATCGACCACAACACGTGCGGGATGGTATAAATACCGAGAGTTGAAGAGGGAAGCAAGACACATTTGCAGACAAAAAAAAGAGAGAGGCCGAAATGCGTGGGTATGAAGAGCTGGACAAGCTTGCCGACAGAGGTAATGCTCGAAAATTCGACAAAATTCAGCGACTGACATAAGGTTTCAAGACCGGAGCATACATAGTGAGTGATGCCCAGAGCATACTAAAATTATGGAGGCAACACTTCTTTAGCCTGCTGAATGCCGTTGAAAACATAACGCCAGGAGAAGGCGAACCCGATTCCTCAACCGATGGCGATGAAGCGGACCTTCCCTTGCCGGACTCTGAAGAAGTTCAAATAGCAATTACGTATCTGAAGAACAACATAGCTATTTAGATACGGCGGCGAAGAACTGATTAGGAGCATGTATCAGTTTCTTGGACGAAAGCATGCACGACGATTGCAATTTAAGTGTGGTCTGGGCGATCTACGAAAAGGGAGACCACACTGTCTGCGCCAACTACCGTGGTAAGCCTCTTCAACAACGCATATGAGGTTCTATCGAGCGAACTGTGTGAAAGACTGAAGCCAACCGAAAACTGAATGGACTTTATCAGTGTGGCTTTAGGCCTGAAAAATCTACAATCAACCAGATTTTCACGGCGCAACAAATCTTGGAAAAGAGCCGTAAAAGGAAGATCGACACACACCACCTCTTCGTCCATTTCAAAGCCGCCTACGACTGCACGAACAGTAACTCTATGCAGTTATGTACATATGTCTGAACTTGGTATTCCCGAAAAGCTAATACAGCTTTGTAAGTGGAAGTTGAGCAACACCAAAAGCTTCGTCAAGATCGGGAATGATCTCGGCTAAAACGTTCCAGCTCTGCAAGTATTCAACGCAGTAACCCCCGGTGGGAAGCAGAGGAAGAAGGAGACCTCAAATTCGTTGAAAAGACCAGACCTTCGCTTGGAATTTCCAATTGGCTCCACGTTGCGAAAAGAAGATACGTTTGGCTCGCCTATGACCGCATGAGCGCTGTCTACGTTCATAAAATTGCATTTACGGTAAACAAAATAAGTAAAAGCGAACTTTTCTACTTTTTCACATTTATTAAGTTTTTTTCAAAATTCTTTATAAAATAAATAGGTTTTAATTAAGGCAAAATTATACATAATACTTATGCTACAAAATTAAATTAAATTAACTAAAATATATAAACTTGTACTTAAACTAGATTAGAAAGTTAAGCTTGAAAAACGTTGAAAAAGCGTTTTTTGATAAATTTCTAAATTCTAGCGATTTTAATTTAAATTTAGTAATAAAATAAATTATTTACTTCCACTTAAATAATTAAATTAGTTCTTTGGTATATTTAGCTGCGTTGTAATTAACAAAATTTTGTTTTAACATTAACATTAAATAATTTTTCTCTATAGTATATAAGGCCAAATGTTGTAAAAATGTCCAAAATGCTACAAAGTTGTATTTACAGTTATTAATGGTATTTCATCAGCTCAAATGCAAAATAACGTAACATCAGTTTTCATAAAGAGAGGATAGAAACCTCTTGCATTGAAAAAAAATTTGAGTTTCGGTTATAAAATGGTTATATACTGGTTATCATACACTCATCTTTTGGTTACAAAGTGGTTATATATTGGTTATCATACACCCATCCTTTGGTTATAAAATGGTTATATATTGGTTATATCTTCTCAGCGAAAGCTTAAAGGTTTATCCTATATATATGCAATATGATGTATTGAACCGTAAACAATAAAAAACTCAATTTCGATCTTTTTGATGATACGTTGTTTTGCATTTTGAGTGACGATTTGTTATAAGTAAGTTAAATTTTCAATGATTTGAGCAACAATAAGTGAGCAGAAATAGTCCAATTAACAAACAAACCATTACAAGTCAATTTCCTTAACACAAATTATTAAATTAATTTTATTTTCACTAATTATTAGTAATTATATGATAATTTGCTTAAGGCCAACACTTAAATACTTAGCTTATCAAAGGCTATAGCAACACAACGACACACTTTCACTGGCTTAGACAAGTTTTATTAGAAGTATTTCTTATATAAAACTTATATACTTCGACGACTTAATAAATAAATTAGTGTGTAGAAAACTTTGGCTTAAACGACTTAGTATTTTAACAGACCAACTGGGACCACACAATACTTGACGTGCGCACTAAACCTAATTGTTTTTCGATGACGACAAATGTCACTCAATTAACTGCGGCAGTGCGAGCATATGAAACCGATATATATTATATATATGTATATATTTGTATATATCGCCTAAAATCCGCTTAGTGCTACTTTAAATTCGAGCTCACACACAGCTAACCGATCCATAAGGTATCCCAACGCTGCGGCGTAAACACAAAACTACCAGTCTCGTTATAGCGCTGGACCGCTAACGGTCCATAGGCGTGTCTTCAGCAACTGCTGCTGCTCACCTCCATCTTCACCGGTGCCAATGGCTCCTCGTGCCGACTCTCGCGATGGCGACGCAGATCGACCTTGCGTTGAAACGATTGATCGCAGAGGCCGCAGCCGAAGGGCTTGTAGCCGGTGTGTTTGCGCATGTGTGTGATGAGATTGGAGCTTTGGCTGAAAGCTTTCAGGCAAACGGTGCATTTGTGTGGCTTTTCACCTGTAAAAATGCAAGAAAATACGAAAGCAAATAAGCAGGCGATCAATAAATTAATTAAAAATAAAATCACTTTGTGACCGGTGAGTATATAAAAATGTAAAAGAAGGGGTAGAAAGTGTGGTTGGCGGGGTGGCAAGTGTGGCCAAAGTGTACCTTAAGGGCGCAGCAATTAAGAATATTAATCACTTTGGCGTTATTGCGTTGAAGCGCATTTGTAGGGAAAGTCGAGCAATGCAACTAACGCGAGTGTAGGCGAGTGTATAAATATCTCTATTGCCAGGACGCCAGGACGAAGGGCGCGCGTTGCAACAAATGATTTTACACTTGTGCAACAAAATCACGCAATTAGTAAAATTAAATCAGATAACGACGGCATGCATTAATATATATATGTATGTATATAGATTTATGTATCTGTGTGCAAACGCATGACCGTGTGATTTAATTGTTGGCAAAGTGGCGACAACATTGTTCGCTGGAGTGGCACGTGACACGCTTTATCACATACATATACATATGTACAGCAGGTGAGATATGGAGGGTGCTAAAAATTGACTTTTGCTGGTGCACTAGTGCAACACTGCAGTTTTATAAGGTGTTGCAATATGCTTGAATTTGAATTATCGGTCAGTTTGTATGGCAGCTATATGCTATAGTAGTGCGATCTGAATGATTTTCTCAGAGTTTGTATTACTGCCTGAGATGACTCTTCGTGTCGAATTTTGTGAAGATATTTCAACAAATAAAAAAGTTTTTCATACAAAATCCAGATTTTTATCAGTCAGCTTGTATGGCAGCTATATGCTATAGTCGAGCGATCTAGAAAATTTCTTCGGAAATTACACTGTTGCTTTAAAAAAATAACCCGTACCGAGTTTCTTGAAGATATCTCGTGAAATAAAAAAGTTTTCCATACAAAAACTTGATTACGATCGTGCAGTTTGTATGGCAGCTATATGCTATAGTGACCCGATATCGATGATTTCAATAAATGAGTAGCTTCTTGAGGATAAAAGAACGTGTGCAAAATTTCAGATCGATAACTCAAAAATTTCAGCGCGAAAATGGCGTATGAAAAATTTCAGCTCGACTGCTCAAAAACTAAGGGATTGGTTCTCGTATATATACGTACAAACAAACGGACAGTAATATAAACAGGCCTAAATCGACTTAGCTCAACATGCTGATCATTTTAAGCACCCTGTTTTGACAATTGTCCGCTTAATAAAACTGTTTGTTGCACGAACTAATAGCTGATAGAATGCGTTGATAAGACCAGCTTTGTTCGCGCAATCATTCTGGCCATATGTTATGGTATATAGTATTGCTACTAAATAGTTTAGCGTTTACAGTTATGACTTGAAAGTTGAAAATATTCGATTTTTAATATGTATAATATTGAAAGAACGAGACATTTTGAAACTCAGAAAAGCGTATAAAGTGATTTTCAAAAGTCTCCAAGCAGTTTTGGTTATATGTACATTATGCTAATTAACCAAATTAACCTACCTGTATGTATGTATGTATGCTTCTTCATGTCGGATTTTTGATGGAAACGCTTGCCGCAATATTGGCATGGATAAGGTCTTGTGTCGCTGTGTATCAACAAATGTGTGGACAATGTCGACGAACGTTTAAAGGATTTGCCACATTGCTTACACTGCAAAAAATAAATAAATAGATTTGAAATTAAGTAATGTTTATATATAGTAAACAATAATTAATGAGCTAATAAGTTTAAAAAAAAATATAAAATTAATTTTTCTATAATAAAAATATTTAATTAAGCGCTAATAAGAATGAAATAAATCCTACTTGTCTGCCTCTCTGTACATGTGGACGTTGAAAATTATAACCTTGTATGAAAAACTTTTTTATTTGAGGAGATATCTTCATCATATTTTACATGAAGAATTGCCTTAGATAGTAGCATAAACTCCGAAGAAATCGTTGAGATCGGACCGCTATAGCATATAGCTGCCATACAAACTGACTAAACAAAATCTAGTATTTGTATGGAAAACTTTTTTATTTGTTGAAATATTTTCAGGAAATTTAACACAAAGCTCTATCTCAAGCACTGAAATAATCTCTGAAAAAATTATTCAGATCGGACCGATATAGCATATAGCTGTCATACAAAGTGATCGCTCCAAATCTAGCTTTTATATGTCATTTTTTGAATTTGTTAAGGATATTATAGCTTCGCTGGAACCGTAGTCAACATTTTTTCTTGTTCCGAATTTATAATGACGTTTAAAAAAAACCCGCGCACAGCGCTTATTACACAGTATGCTTGCTCTTCCACTACACCTGTACTACGTGCCCCCATTCCAATGCGTCAACAACGCATACAATGGCACTGTTTCAAACATCACAAATCATGTGAATGATTTTCCGTGCATCTATAATGTTTCAGCTCGAGTTCGAATGGGTTCGTATAAAACAGCTATACAAATACAAAGCGTAGTAAAGCATGTAACAGCAATAACAAATCAAATGAAGATCGTATTCAACTAATCA
The DNA here is from genome assembly GCF_023373825.1 of Bactrocera dorsalis. Taxonomy (NCBI): domain Eukaryota; kingdom Metazoa; phylum Arthropoda; class Insecta; order Diptera; family Tephritidae; genus Bactrocera; species Bactrocera dorsalis. The sequence continues at coordinate 66,486,533 of NC_064307.1, read as the reverse complement.
TTTGTACATATGTACATACATATGTACATTCAAGCCTGACATATTTACGTAGGTGTTCGAAAAATATACGCTTAAAGTCTGCATAGCGTTTGGGAGGTGGGGCGAAAGCACTCGTTGGTTCACATAGTTTACAAATTGAGTTTGAGTTGTTTTGAACGATTCAGACTTCGGTTTTTTTAATACCGGGCCGCGTAATTAGATACAATTGTGCAAATATTTTGAAAGTTTTTAAGAAAATAGGTGCTTTAATTTACTCAGTTGAGAATGGTGGTGCTGAGTGTTTGTTTTTGTTTAAGTAATCAAGTTTGGAGACGTGCTCAACTGGCGCAATATTCCAAGTGTAATGATTTGGAAATTGGTGTATCAAACTAATGGAAGAAAATCTTAAAAAAATTTCGAAAATCTTCAAAATTTGTATTATACTATTTAACGAGCGTCTATAAAAACTTAGAAAATCTTCAAAAATTTTCCAAAATTTGCTTGTTGATCTCATAGAAATACAAAGTAATTTTAAAACCGTTTCGATTGCATAAAAATATGAAGAAAATCTTTAAAAAACATTTTCCTTGCTTTCACAACAAAAACTATCGAAAATTTTTTCGCTGTTTTCACAGAAATAAAGGAAAAATTTTAAAACCTGTCCGTTTATTTTAAATATAAATAAATAAAAATTTCGAAAACGATTTTCTGCTTTCAAAAAAAAAAAAATAAACTAAAAAATTGAAAACCTGCTCGCCTATTTCAAAAATATGTATAAAAAAAATTGTTTGAAAAAATTTTTGCTGATTCCATTAAAATAAAAAAAATGTTCGCCTATTTCATACAATAAAGAAAGAAAACCTACCTGTTCGTCTATTTCAAAAATATACATATGTATATAACAAAATTCGAAAACATTTTCGCTGACTCCATAAAAATAAAAAAAAAACTCTCTAAAAGTTGTCGTTGATTATTTTAAAAATAAAACGAATTAAAACCTTTTCATTTTTTATTTTTTAAAAACTAAAAAAATATCGAAAACTTTTTTCGTTGATTGCATAAAATTATTTTTAAAGACTGAAAAAAAATTAATTAAAAAAAAAACACTTTTTTCTTAATTTTAATAAAATTTAAAAATAAAACAAATTTCGAAAACCGGTTCGTTTTTTTTTTAATAAAAAAAAATTTGAAAACACTTTTATTGATTTCATAAAAGAAAAATCTTAAAATTTTTCGGCAGCATTTTCGCTGATTTTATAAATTTTTTTCTTAGAAATTGAATTAAAAAAAAAATAAAAATAATTATTCGAATTCGAATTCGAACTCGAACTCGAAAAAATTTTCACAGATTTTTTAGAAATTGAATTAAAAAAAATAAAAATAATTATTCGAATTCGAACTCGAACTCGAAAAAATTTTCGCAGATTTCATAAAAATAAAAAAATTTAAATGTTCAAAAAATATAAAAAAATTTTGAAATATGTTTCGTTAATTTAAAAAAAAATATCCGAAAACCTTTTCGCTTTGTTTGTAAAAATAAAAAAAGGTTTCGAAAGCTGGTTTCGCTTATTTCAAAAAAAAAAAATAAGAAAAGAAATCCGAAAACCTCTTCGCCTATTTTCTAAAAATAAAAAAATCATTCGAATTCGAAAAATTTTTAACATGTTTCATATTAATAAAAAGATCGAAAATTTTTCCATATTTAAAAAAAATTAAAAATTCGAAAACTTTTCATTTATTTTCAAAAATAATTTAAAAAAAACATTTTCGTTTATTTTGTAAAAATTAAATAAAACCTTTCGAAACCCTTTTCGCTGATTTTCAAGAAATCAAAAATTAAAAAAAATTTAATTTCGAAAACCTTTTCGCTGATTTCATAAAAGTGAAAAAATCACACGTGCAGACATACATATATAAATATAAAAGTGTATTTATGAAACAAAACAACAGCTTGTTTACTGCTAAAATATCTCAACAGCCAAACCTATTTGTGCACATAACCCTACTTAAATATTTACAGTTTTATTCTATTTTAAAATAGCCTCTATTTCCACAGTCTCTTGCTTTTTCACTTTACGCAACTAAATATTTGCATTAAAAGTAGAAAAATTTCAACAAAAATCCCCACAAAGTAGTGTGCGCCGAAATGAAATCAGACACAGTGTCAAATGTTGATACAGTTTGTCGTGCAACGTGAACCCAAACGATGGGTTCGTGGACGTTCTAGGGCGTCAAAAGTCAAGCGAGCAACCCATCACACACACATATGTACATAAAACATATATTTCTTAAAGATTAATTACTATTCTGCAAATAACAGTAGACGTTTGAGCAGAACAGCAACACATTTCATAAGCTTTGTTGTTGCCTGTCTGCGCGCAGGCTGGCAACACTCGTCTAGAGAGCTTGACACAAGTGTTTGCTGCGACAGTTAGCCGCTGCAATGCGCGTGTTGTTTGATTGTTTGCCTACTATTGAGCGCTGAAGCGGGATTTACGTAGACTAGAAACATGCATATGTAGCTATGATATCCATAAATATGTATGTATGTATATATGTGAGTATTTGTGAGTGTATGTGTATTTGCGTTTGAAAAAGAAAACGTATGCAGGCGGCTCTAGCGTCTCTGCTGCTTGTTTGCTCAGTTATTTTTGGTACAAAAATATGAAGCATCGCCGTTGTTATTGTTGTTGCACGCATGTTGCTGACAAGCTAAACATGTGTGTGTCAAACCACACTCCGTACTCTTGCATTTATTGATTGCTTATTAAACAAGTGTCGCCTTTGTGTTTTCACTTTGCCTTATTATTGACGATCGCGCGCCTTTGTTGCTGCAATCTGCGTATGTGTGTATGTGTATGTGACTTGTAAATAATACACATGCATGCGTATGAGTCTATATCTACTTAGCTATATAACTGTTTGGCTAATTAGCGACAATTGTTGCGCAGCTTTGCTATGAGCTGACACTGGCAGCGCTCAAGTTGCTTTGCGCGGGCGCGGCCGCGGTTAGGAAGCGCAAACGGAAGTTGGATTCGCCAGCCAAATGCCGCTATGCATGCAAATGAGCTGGAGAAAACCCCTAACTGGGGTACGGCACTAGATTTTGCTACCTTTGATTCGACGAGGTGAGTCAAAGCTGAAGAAAGCGCTGACTCAGCGTCGGTAAATACATACATACGCTGGTAAATACATACACACAACAAAATGCTGAGCCTGCAATCGAGCTATTTTCAGCTGCTGGTGAAAAATTTTATAAAAATGCTAGTAACTATAAAGAAGTTGGAAAAAAGTGTGCCAGCCATAAGGCAGAGTTTCCAGTTGAGTGCCGCGCGCAAGGCATATTTTTTTCGAATTTGTTGCGCGCAGGCCACCCACTGATCACTGAACGCGCAAGCGCTGTAACAACAGATGTAAACAGTTTTGGAAAAAACAAAAACCAAAGAAAAAATATTAAAAAAAAAACAGTAAAAAATTATTTAATAAAAATAAAAAAATACCATAAAAAGAAAAAAACAAAAACACACTTACATATAAACTCATAAAAAACACATTTTTTCTTAATGAAAATCCTTACAACCGTCATGACGTCGAAGTGATCAATACAAAAACGCTTATTAAACGCCACACGACCATCTGCTGCGGCTCGAAATTGTTGTTAACGCAACATGCCTTGCTTGCAAGACAAAGAGCGGGAGAGAGAGTGCCCGACAGCAATGAAGAAAGGTAAGAACGTAAGCAAAAAATAAAAAGTGATAGTGAGCGTCGTTAAGAACGCCTGTCAGCGCTAAGGACGAAGCCCTTCAAGCGTATCGGGTTGCAATAAAAGCCTTATGGACACAATAAAATTGTGCATGTAATGCTTACAAAAACAACAAGCCACGTATGTGTTTGTAATATATAATATACATACAAGTAGGTGCTTCTAAAGTATAAAAAATATATATGTGTGACAACATAGTAATTGCAATTTGACACTTTGTAAGGCATTTAGGCGATCATACGTGCTAAACGTTACTGAACGGTCGTGCGCCGTGCCATATTGACAATTATGCTTAATCGGAGGTGAAATGATTATGAGTGCTTTATGTAATTTTAGAGTAAATGAATGTGTAAACAGCTGTATAGTATGTACCATATATAGAAGTAGGTGCATACCTAAGAAAATTACAGGAAAACTGAAACTAAACTCTGAATGAAGGAGATAATGGAATAATTCGGAGGATAAAGCTATCACACAGAAAAATTTGTAGAAAATTGTTGAAAATTTAGCTGTAGACAGAGGAATAATAAAAATCCTCTACTGTGACTGCATCATAGCTTGAATATCCTTCTTCTCGTGGCATAAAATTGTACACAAAAAAGTTTTTCTTGATTTTGAACGATGACTTTGTATGGCAGCTATATGTTAAAGTAGCCCGATTGGAACAATTTTTTGAAATATTGCAGAGTTGCATTAGATAATAATATGTGCTAAAATTCGTGAAGATATCTCGTCGAATAAAAAAGTTTTCCATACAAGGACTAGAATTTGATCGTTCAGTTTGTATGGCAGCTGTACGCTATAGTAATCCGATCTGAACAATTTCTTCAGAGATTATATCACTACTTTGGATAAAATTGTATATAAAATTTCGTGACAATATGTCTACAAATAAAAAAGTTTTTCTTACAAGGACATGTTTTTGATCGTTTAGTTTGTATGGCAGCTATACGCTATAGTAATTCGATTTCAACAATTTCTTCAGAGATTGAAGCACTGTTTTGAGCAATAAACTGTGTCAAAAGCCGTGAAGATATCTCGTCGAATAAAAAAGTTTTCCATACAAGGACTAGAATTTGATCGTGCAGTTTGTATGACAGCTATACGCTATAGTAGTCCGATCAGAAAAATTTCTTCGAAGATAGTAGCATTGCTTTGAGTAATAATCTGTGCCAAATTTCGTAAAGATATCCTGCGAAATAAAAAAGTTTTTCTTACAAGGACATGTTTTGAACGTTCAGTTTGTATGGCAGCTATATGATATAGTGATCTGATATCGGCGATTCTAATGAAGGAGCAGTTATTTAAGGAGAAAAGAAGGTGTGGAAAATTTCAGATCGATATCTCAAAAACTGAGGAACTTATTCGCGTAGATATAGACCGAGAGACGGATATGGCTAAATGGACTCAGCTCACCATGCTGATCATTTATATATATATATATTTTATAGGATCTCTGACGCTGTCCTCTGGCTGTTAAAAGCTTGGTCGTAATCTTAATATATCATATTCTGGATATAAAAGGTAAGCCTCCTTTAACAAACACTCTCACTTTCTTTAGCTCTCACCTCTCTTATATGTAGTTCCCGCACATGAGTTAAGGTAATAGCTATAATTATACTAAATAATGCAGTATTTATGCTATTACTGACAAAAACTAAACTCAGCAATATATTTTTTAGTTTCCCGATATCATATGTTTACTAACTCAGTACAATTCTTTTGAAATACAGCGACGGTACGCAAACAAACCGCAATTTCTTCGACTTGACACCTGACATTATTGTAAACTGTGTCATCTAAATTTCTGATTGTGCCAATCAAAAGCTTTCCAATGCGCACAATGTCCTGCATATACGAAGGTAGAAGCAGCGTGCTGCTATAGTCTATAGCTAACCCCTTTCCAGCTGTGCCTCCAACCCTAAAATCGCTTCATTAAATACTCAACACTGCGAAAGTCGAAACACTTACTAATCATAATTACTACAAATAAATAATTAAGACAGGAATTTACCACCGCAAACAGCAAGAGGACAGTGGGTAAATAAACTGCGCGACCAAACATTTGCCAAGCGCCGTCAGGAGCGGTGAAAGTGAGGGATCAGCGCGTGGACACGCAATGCAGACAAATTAAGTAAATTGAAAATTAACATAAAACTCAAGCACTGCAAGGATCATCATAAAACATCAACAAACCGAGGAAGGACGCGCGAATGACACAAATGAAATACAAGTATATTGAAGAATTAGAGCAATAAAGCAAATAAATGACGGTAGTGGGTGCAAAGTGTTGGAAATTACGCAAAGTAATTGAATAAGCGTCGAAAATGTCGAAGATTAGTGCTATTTTCATCGAACAGTGGTTTAATAGGGACAATACAACCCACCAAGCACAACGAATGTGTGTGAAAAAAGTTAGCGGGTGCTTTTTTAGAGGTGTGGTTTTTAATGAGACAATACTTTCTTTTGGACTTGGTCTTTTTGACAGCTGCTTCTGGATTTTTAGACAGTTTGGCTTGCCTTCATAATGTAGAGACTTACTCCGAAATAATGTTTTTAAATCGTACAAATTTGTTACAAAATATTGGTTCGATTCGCCGGTTCAATATTTGGTAGACATAATCATTCAGCAGAGTTGGTAATTCAAGCAACAGTGGATTGGTTTCCTACCTTGTTTAATCTAATGGATAATGCGTATCCTTAGACTTTATTCCTGTTGTGGAACAGAGCATCGAAGTAGAATAGAATGAGTCCATCCGCCAAAGCTCACAAGAGTTCGAGCTGTACACATCATTTTCATAGAAGATTTTGCGGAAGAAACTTGGTTTTCGGTCCTACAAAATCTAACTCGTGCAAGAATTGAAGCCGAAAGACCATTAAGCGCGTTACACATTTGGTGAATGGATTCAAAACGAGGACGGACAACACTATAGAGACATTAATACTCATTTCCTCGTGCCTGGAACAAGTTAGTAAGGGAACTTTTGGTGTGCGCATTATCTAGCTTCGTGGACGTGTAGCATGGAACGCTGTACTACTGTACTATTTTTTGCGGGCTTTGGAAGAGAATATTTAAAGCATTATTGCTGACAAGTTGTCGCAAATTGAGCTTCTTGACTAGAATTCATGCCCGTTAGATTAAGTTAGTAGGCAGATCCCTTAGCAGTTTGAGTAGAACACAATCAAGCTCAAAATTGTTCAAGACTCAAGTTAAAATGGCTCGAGTTCCAGCCGTGGCGTTTAGATTGGCTTAGTTGACAGACTGGTATGGTTGCCAGGCCAGAGTAGAATCGCTGGAACTTGAAAAGCTGATGAGCTAGCAAAGAGAACCACCTTAGAATCGATATCGGTAGAATGAAAGCGGGTCGGTACTACCGCATCGACTTGTATACTACTACTAGAAAGCTGGGCTTCGCGGAAGCTTGACCAGAGCTGGGCCACCATCGCTACATGGGCTATCGCGAAAGCCTTTTGGCCCAGATCTTGTGATCTCTTTGCTCTTAGTAAGGCTAGACTCTAGTTGTAAGACTTTTAACAGACCATTGCCCTAATGGCGTCCATGCTGTAAGGTTGGGAGTCTTACCAGACGTCAACTGCAGAAGCTCTTTCGAAGAAAATGAGGTGGAAACAACTCAACACAAGACTTAAACACTTCAGAGCGCATACTTTCCGACATCCCACCGAACTGGCGGGAAATTAAACGCCTGTGCAAAAGACTATATATAGCAGTCCACGTGCGATCTCTCTAGATCAACCATCTAACCTAGCCTAAGGTATTTCAGCTGGATGTCTAAAATCATGAGATCCGAACTGTTTTTCTCTGATCTAACAACGGTCTTTAGACAGTAATCATTTTAAAACGTAATGGCAAAGCCTTATCTTTATAATAAAGCCAAATTCTGAGCAACTTGAAAACCACATGTCCAAAAAAAGCACCCTTCATTAAATTACTTAATTTGCAAGGGTGGGGGAGTAGTTGTTCTAGCATTTGATTGAAACAATCAGTATGCCAGCGTGTTAGAAATGTGTACCAAAGGACCCTCCAACACTTAAATTTCGATAGCAAAATGCGCTTGCTTCCTTATTGCCCCCTCCCCTGCAGACGAAATCATTTTTGTATACGTTTAATTGTTTAATATCGTGACACAAATCGTGGCAAACACTACGCACACCAATGCATATGCAATTTGTTTGTTTGTATGTATGTATATATTTTTACAATTGTGTCAGTTGGAAAGGTGACGCTTCCAGCCGCGTTATTGGCATATTGAACAATAATTGAAGTGGACACATGGCATATTACGAAATCGATGCCTTTTAGGCAAATTAAACGAGTATACGACGGCGATTGCAATAAATAGGCGCTATCTAGTAACCGCACATTGCATTGTGTGTTTGTGTGCAAGTCGGTCAGGTGACCCAAGGGTTCGAGCGCTTCAAGCGCGGGTACTTTAACTAAGTGTCGCTATGCGTGTTAATTGCTCAATATTTTTCAATATTTTTGGTGTTTCGCTTTTGTTTTTGCAACTATAATGGATAGCTTAATAAAAGCGTATGGCATCCCAAGGGTTACTTGTTGTTTGTCATATAATATTGGAGGTCCTTCAGTCGTATGATTTACTATTTTGCATGTCATTTCCGTGCTTAAATAAGTGGGTTAACTATTTCAACTTAAGAAAAATCACGCAATTACTTAATTAAATGCATTGTGAGGCTGACTATCTGAGGTTTCCTTGAAGCTTGCTATTTTTGGGAAGAAAAAGAAGATTTTTGGGAATACTTCAAAAACAATTTAGCTGGCAAACTCGGCAACATAGAACTGAAGGGTACTGCAAAAGTACCTGTACGTCAGACTTTGCTTAGATTTCGACTAGTCCCTAGGCATTACAATAACCTGCACTTTCTATCGAGCCCACCTATCCCTACCATAGTAGTTGCATTTTATGGTCGCCGCGCACAGCTGACCACATTAATCAAAGTCCTTTCAACAAGCACACGCACTTCCTCACATACTGCCAATCAATTCCTCATTTTTCATTTCTTATTAACTAATTTTAAATACTTCGTTGCCTTAAACGAAGATTGCTTGCCAAAAAAACCTTACCTGAAAGTTGCGCGTCCCCCGCTTCTCGCTCTCACCCTCGCTGCTGCAACTGTAGGAGCGTTGATGAACATCTGCTGTGCTAATGATCGCAGTCGAGTCCGGATGCTGTTGCTGTTGTTGTGCAACATAATGTTGCAACTGTTGTTGCTGCTGCTGCTCATGCATTATAGCCGAATTATTTGGCGAGTAACGGCTCGCTTCCTCAGTCATATCCGCATCTTCTTCCGTTTTCATGTGCTCCACACCATCATCGTGGCTATCGTAGCTCCCACCTCTGTCCAGCCGACTGGCATGCCGACTGCGCATTGCCAGCTCATTGTTATTGTTATTATTCTGCACAAAAGCATCGGCGCGACTCTGCAGCTCCTTGAGATGCGCTTGCAGCATTTCGAAATTGTTGCCCGTCGCCAGGCCGGCCATGAAGGCGTTGCGATGCGCATAGATTTGTTGTTGTGCGACTTCCATCTCCAAATTGGCCGCCTTCAGTTCCTGCGCGCGTGCAGCCGCAGCCACGGCGGCCGCATTAAATTGTGTTGCCAACGCGGCGGTGGAGGAGAGTGGCGATTGCAGCGCGACATCGCCGTTCAAGCGTCGCGGATAGCTGGCGCGTCGTTCATACTTAAACTTACGCACAATCGGATCTACGGCATATGCGCCGCTGTAATCCGTATTGGCGGCTGCGCAGTCGCGCGCTTCCGTTTGCTCGCACATACTCGCCGGCGACCAGATGATCGTGCCGTGCGAACGCCGTTTCGTCGGTGAACGCGGCTCCAATTTGTTGAGCGCGGTTTGCTCACTGCTGGCGTTTGCGTTGACTTTCAGATTGACAGCGCGCAGTGGCGGCGGCGTGCTGACAATGTCAACGCTTACAGGCGTGCAAGCGTTTAGCTCAGATTCACCGCTGCTTTCGTCTTTTTGTGCGGCGTGTTGGTAGCGCGTCAACTGTTTCAGGCAAGTGGCTTGTTTCAGCGACAGATTCAGCGGCATATCCTCGGTGTGGTTGGCGGCATCCGGCTGTGGCGGCTGCTGTGCGTTCTCCTGATCCTTTTCGGGTGTGAGCGAATAGTCGCGATTGTTTATGAACGATGTGGGTGAATGGGGCGTGTTTGGTGTGGTGGGCGTGCCAAGCGCTGTTGTGGTGGAGGAGAGTAGAAATTGTGGCCATAAAACGCTGGAGTAGAAGAGCGAGTTGTAGGGAAAGGGGAGATCTGTGGATGGGGGAAATGAAATAAAATTTGCTTAAGAAATTTATTATTTATTTAATTGCAGACCATAAAAAAATTAAAATTTAAATTAAAATAAAATTTTTAATTTTTTTTATTAATTTAATGAAAGAACATAACATAAGTAAATAAAAAAATATAACCTCTAAATGTGGATGTTGTTATTGAAAATAGTAAAATTATCAAGAAATTTTGAAAAACTCAATACAAAAAACTGTTTGTGGTTCTTGTCCTTACTTTGAAAAATCAGAGTTGCTCCAATATCATATAATTAGATTTTAATCAAAGAACATAACCTCCAAATTTGGATATTTCTTTCAAAACAGAATTTCGAAAATATTTTTTTTGTTTTTGAAAATATTAAAATTATTTTGAAATTCTGAAAATGTGAATAATAGTAAAAATATTTAAAAATTTTGAAAAACTCAATACAACAAAAACTGATTATGGTTTTTGTACTTACTTTAAAAAATCAGAATTATTCAAATCTTATATAACTAAATTTATATGTTTAATTAAAGAACATAACCTCCAAATGTTGATTACTATTAAAGTGGAATCTAGAAATAATAATTTTGGTTTCGAATATATTAAAATTATTTAAAAATTTTGAAAAACTCAATACAACAAAAATAATAGGTTTATATATTTTATCTACAAAAATATCAGTTAAAAACCAAGTTTTGAATACTGAATAACTTAAACCGTCGCTAGTTATATATGGGCACGGATCTGGCAATGGTTAGGATTTTAGTAGTTTTTCCATAAAAATTTTTTAGAAAACTTTTTCTCTTTGATTCTTTCCACAATTTTAGTTTAGATAAAAGGATTTGCAAAATAAATAAATGAAAAAAATTAAAAAAAAACTCTTTTTATTTTTTTCTACAATTTTAATATCTTTAAAGGGGGTTTCAAACAAATTTCTCGAAACTTTAATAAAAAATTATTTAAATAAAAATCTCATTTTTATTCTTTTCTACAATTTTAGTTTATACATATAACAGAATTTTCAAACAAAGTTCTCAAAAAAAGTATTAAAAAAAATTTAATTTTCACATTTTTATTATTTTTTCAACAATTTTAGTTTATAAATTTCTTAGAAAATTAATTTCATCAAAATTTTTTTCTTTTTATTCTCAATCTCAGTTCATTTAAAAGGGGGTTTGAAACAAATTTCTCAGAAAATTAAAAAAAAAATCTCTTTTTTATTCTTTTTCACAATTTAATTTACATAAAACGATTTCCAAGCAAATTTCTAAACATTTTTTTTTATTAAATTTAAAAAAATAAACTTCAAATAAATATTTAAACAAAAAATCGTCGTTTTTATTTTTTACTTAATTTCAGTTTATATAAAGAGCATAAAAAAATTTATGCTGAGAAACTTGCTATAATCTCAGCATAAATTTTTTTCACTTTGATTTTTCCTAAATTTTAGTTCATATACAATATTTTAAATTTTTTTAGTTTATATAAAAGTTTTTATTTCATCTTTCAGCTTGACTTACTATTCAATTTCTGCGCCGACGCGATAACGGAATTAAATGCCGATGCATTTTGTAGCCAGCTCTTCGTAGAGCCGAGATTCACATCCAGCGCCGAATTGGCAAAGGCGGCCAGCGAAGGCGATTGTGCTGGTTTTTGTGAATGCGGCGTTAGCGGTGGCGACAGGTGATTCATTTTGTCTATATTTTTGGATAATTTTTTTTGAAAATTTTGTGCGAAATCAGTAATTTGTTTTTAAACGAAATCTGAAATTTATTTTTATGCGCTACTGATTGCTCAAACGTTTGTTTGCGCAGCTTTTGTGGTGTGTTGAATGTTCGCGTTAATTATTAAACGCAAGTTTAACGAAAAAATTTCAGCAAACAAGAACAGTTATTTTTTTTGAAATTTATTTATTAATATTTTTTTTGATTAAATTTTTTAATTATAATTTTTTTAAATTAATTTTTTTTAATTATAATTTTTTTTAATTTTAAAAATATTTTTAATAATATATTTTTTTTTTAATTATTTTTATTTTTTTTTAGTAATATTTTTCTCGCTTAAATCACTTGTAAGTATTTTGCTGGTGCTGTTGCAGCAGTCTTTGATTTCGCTGCTATTTTCACACGGCGCGTCTGCACGAATTGCGACTTAACGGTTTTATTGGCAAGCACTTTTACACAATACTATTTGCCATGCACTTTGTACAAACTTTTGTCGTATTGTCATTTATTTATTGTTTAGTTAACCACTTGAACACACGTCCGTGTTGCACGGTGCTTGGCACCTGACTGAATCTTCACTCGTTGGCTGCCTACGAGCAGACCCAGAGCCCAATCGCATAGCCCGTCACTGACTTGACTGAGACTGTTTTCAAGCTGGCTGAGAGTTGTGTTGGTATTGGTAAGAGTGCTTGTTAGCTGGTTGGCTCTTTGACGATGTTTGTACGCCAGTTGGTGGCTGTTGTGCTTGTTGCTGCTTGTGATATCACACACACACATCAGTCAACTCCGGTGGTGGTTGCTGGCTAACACTGTAGGGCTGGCCGTAAAGTTATTTGCTAACTGTGTACTTGTGTGCATAAGTGTTTGTGTGTATGCGTAAGTGTAGTGGTGTGGAGCATAAAATGCGCTGCGCTCTTAGTGGTGACTTGGTGGCGTTGAAGTGGTTGATTTTCAAGCTTAAAAAATCGTATTAAAGCAAATTGCAGCACACGACAAAGCAACAACAAAAGCAAAGCATGCTGTTAATGTTACAATTGTATACTCGTATATATGTATGTATGCTTATACATACATATGTACCTCATATGAGGTCACCTATAAAGCCGCACATTGAATCAAAACGGCACGCAGCGGCACATTTCACCTATAAGGGCTGCGCAACCGTAATTTGTACTCGTACGTCCACGTAAATGTTGTTGTTGTCAACGCTGTCTGTTATCTGCTGGCGTCGGCGCAGTTAACGTTTTCACCTTTTCATCTCATTTGCGCTCTAATTTGGCTTGGAGCTGCTTTATTGCGCTGCTTGTTGTTGCCTTACAGCCCTGTCCTGCCACAAGGGTCACAGCACGCACAGTTATCTCTGACGTTGTTCTTGTTGCGCTGACATGTAAACATTGTTGTTGTTGCTGCTGATTTTATAGCCAGCACGCGCTTGCCACTACTACTAATTGGTGTATGCTCGCGGATTGGCGGCGCATTGCCTGCGCTGCCGTTGCAGTTACTTGCCACTACATGTACCGTTTTCGTTGTTGTTGCTGCAACAATATTCGTGGATTTTTTGTTTGTGCTGCTGCAACAACTGTTTCTGACGGCTGTTGCGCGCCTTCGTAGATGTAAACGTTCGTTTGTCGCTTTTAACAAGGCAGCGTGTACTCACCCTCCGCGCCGCCATTATGGTTGCACCGTTGTACGCTTGAGTGTAGATTTCCCCGAATTTCCTCGTAATAAGCATGCGGGTGTGTTTGCTGCGACTCCTTTGCATTTGTTGCTGACTAAACAATTTGTAGTTGATTCAGCTCATGGGATCATTCGTTTCCTGTAATGACCAGAAGTCAAATTTGATTTTTTATTGATTATTTGGAAAATTTGATATTTTAGACATACATACATATGTATGTAACGGGGTTTTCAATAAGAGCGCTAAAAAATAAGGAAGTCGATTTCTTTTGCATGGCCATGAGGCCACGCTTGCAGAAGTCTAGACGCTGAACCCAATTTTCGACGGCTTTCAAGCATAATTCGGACGATACTGCTGCAATTTCACGTTCGATTTTCGTAGGAAGTTCATCAATTGTCGCTGACTTGTCAGCATAGATTATAGATTTGACGTAGCCCCATAGAAAATAGTTTAACGGCGTCAAATCGCACGACCGATGCGGCCAATTGACTGGACCATTTCGTCAGATAACACGTTCACTAAACTTGGGTTTCAATAAATCGATTGTGACATTTGCCGTGTGGCTTTTGGCGCCGACGTGTTGGAACCACATATTATGAAAGTCCATGTTATCCAGTTCGCACCAAACCGTAATTTTTTCAGGATGCAATGTTGACTCATGGAGTACTTGTGGATTGCTGTCTGATCAGTAACAAATATTTTGCTTATTGCCGAAGGCATTCAGCCAGAAATGAGCCTCATCACTCAAGATGATTTTTCGATGAAAATTCGAATCATTTTCAACCGGCTTCAGTTGGGAGACTGATTCGGGTCTTCTTTAATTGATGCGCCAGCAGCAGTAATATTCCCGACACTACGGGCATTTCTTTGTGCAAGTGGCACGGGAACATTTGGTACTGTGCCTGTGGATTTAAATATTTCCACTAGATGGTCGATTGTTGATCCGACGATTATGACTACCATAATTTGGATGTCCTAAAGTTGACGCTACTGACTCCGAATTTTGGTAGTAAAATCTAATAATTTCGACTAGTGGTTGGATCGTACATTTCCATGATGAAATGGAAAATCTTACTGAAAAGAAATGTCAAAAGCAGAAAAACTATGGCGTCGTTTTCTGTCTTTATCGGTCTACTTTTGTAGCGTCTTTATGAAAAAACCCTTTTTAAGTGAAGTTAGCATCATGCCAATCAGAAAGATCAGATTAAAGGATCAGCTTCTTGGGGTGGAAAGGGCGTGTGCAAAAATTCAGATGGATAACTCAAAACTAAGGGACTACATCGCGTATATCCAGACTCATCGACGTACAGACGGACATGGCTAAATCGTCTTAGCTTGATTGCTGATCATTTATCCTTATATTTCATAGCATACGAGAGACATTGGAACAAGTCCTATGCTTTTGTTCAGCCTTTTCGTAACTCTTCTTAGATATCGAGGAGCTTCGTACTTCAAGGGACTAGATAGATGAAGTATCAAAACTAGATAATAAGTCACTCTTAAAGTTCGAAAAAAACAGTGACGACCTATATGAAGTATACTTTAGCTGAAATTATATTTATCCGATTGACTGACCGTACTAAAGATCATCAGGTCTATGCACGCCGTGACAGCAGGTCAGTATAAACTAACCTAAGCTAGCTTTTTCCTCGCTAATTAATAATTATTTGTGGAGGATTACCAAGTTTACACGTTTAGCTCCTTTGTAGATGTCCTTAGCAAAGTTCATTTGCCGCAATCGTAGGTGTATCACTTTATCCAATAGGCAATCAGGCGGTCAGGCTAAAAATCTTGTCGAAAGCAAGTTGTCAAAGTTGTATGGAAAAATATAGCCATTTTCGCCTCCGTTCTTCAGACTTTGCAAGACCGAGGTGGAATCATCTGGTAGTTTTACCTTCGGTGAAAAAAAGAAGACAAGGCTGAAACTGACATTAATTAATTTCTGAGAGGCTCGAAGCCTTGTGGAAGTTGTCAAAGCTGTACGGAGACATCCAGCCAAAGCCTTGTGATGCTATCAATATTGTATGGAAAGATCCAGTCAATTTCGTATTCATTCTCCAGCGTTTGCAAAACTGAGGTTGATATATCTTGGTGGTCTTACCTTCAGTGAAAATAAGGAGACACGGTCGAAACTGACATTTTCCATCTCAATAAGTTTGTGACAGCCTGGAAGCCTTGTGGGGATCTTCTAATCTATTACATAGGTGTTTTAGGTACCTCAACGGAAGGATGTTCGAAGCTATTTAAGAGAGGTCGCTGTAAAAAATAATGTACTAATTTTAACTAGATTTTCTATAAGAGTGGTTGGGGTCGCTGTAAGAATTGATCTCATAATCTTACATAGCTGTTCTATAAGCGCATTTGGGGTGAACGGCGTTGGTTAAATTCGTAGGCCAAGTTGCTGCTCTCGCTTACTTATACTCATACTAAGAAATTTATCTAAAAATGACATAAATCGCCCATTATATTGGCAATAGTGCTGTTTTACTAACAAATGTGGATCTAACGATTAAACATACTGTTTAGTTCATGTCTCATATCGAAACTATTGGACATTTTATTTGTCATTTTGAAGCGCAGCACAGTCTTTGCTATATTTTCTCACTTTGTCATGCCGATTGTGTCCATTAAACTTTACAATCATTGAAAATAAATTATTCTAATGAGCGCCAATGTAAAGAGGCGCACAACGGAAGACACCTGCTCCACCTGTTTCACTCGAACGGTCGGCGATAAAACTAACGCAGTTGTAGGTAAACTCACAATTAAAGGGAAAATTCTAATGATCTCGCATACAACGCATTATAAACTAGTCAAAAATTATGCTGGTAGCGCGCATTTGAATAAGTTGTAACGTATTTTTGGTAGTAAGACGGCGTTGAAGTGGTAAGAGCTGAAAAAGTCCAAGCTGTGGAAAGGATATGTGGCACTTCCGTGACATTTTCGCGCCAATTTTTCACGAACATGTGGCAGCATGTTAATTTCTATGAATATGTTGTGAAGGAAGTGAGTCTTAGCACGACGGCTGTAAGTGGTTTTCTTATAGCCGTATAGACACATGCGGGTCTTAATGGCCAAGGAAAAGGCGAACTACTTGCAGAGGGCAGCGTTTGGCTATGTGAAATAAAAGATAGGCGGATGCCAGGCACGCTTCCTTGGCACACTTTCCCTACTGCTACTAGGCATTTTCCCTGCTATAAATGCATGAGCACCTATTTATATGTATAGGTGTGTGTGTGTGCACCCTTCGCTTGAAGATGTTGCGCTAGAGCGATTTTTGTTTTATCACTCGGCTATGTGAAGTGTGCCTGCAATTACAATTTTATATTGCCTTATCGGGGCAACTGGTTGGTGGAAAAAGCGCGCCTTCAGTTACACATGAGGAGTCATAGACATACATATACACATACATAAGTATGTGCATATTTGTAGTATAACGAGAGGGCATTTACACTGACACAATGATGAGGGTGTTTGCGGTGAAAACGCCAAAATAGCAATGTGACTGACGAATGTCAGCCAGTTTATGTTAGGGGTTAGGGACGCGCACTTTGCTAGCTAGCGCGTGCGACAGGCAGCTTGAGTTTGCTGGCGATAAGCTACCATCGTAATTTTTGTAACGGACTCACCGTATGCTGCCAAAAAATAAGCAGTCAACAATGTTGTTGGTGTTTAGCTAAAAAGTCAAGCCAACAGCGCAGAGAACGTGCAATGAATAAAGGAAATATAATAAAAATAAAATTTTAGTTAACAATTAAAATTTCCATGAAGCCGCTTATACTAATTTAATCAAGCGCGTTAGCTACTAATTCTAATTGCTTCGAAATTTTGCTTCGAAATTTTGCTTTGCATTTGTTTTTGTTTTTGCTATTTATTTTGTAACCTTTTATTCCTCCTTTCGACGACATAAAATCACCATTTGCCTTTTGCGCGTTTGTCAACACCAACGCTCACCAGCGCAATCACTTCAACAATCACACTAGCGCCGCCATCGTCAAAACCCATAACTTCACACAAACGCCACGATAACAACAAGCAAATAACATTGGCGCGCATAAATAACAAACAAAAATACCATCACACTTTGGTTTCGGCGGCATTGTCTGCGCGTGCCTGCTCACGGCGCTCTATTACCTTTGTTGTTGTTTTTGCATTTGTGTATTTGTGCCTTTTTGCCGCGCCGCGATTGGCTAGCCAGCTTGCTTGGTGGGGCGTATACTTCTCACACTTTGTTAGTCAAGCGCTGCGGCGTTGTTTTTGTTGCACTCATTTCGCTTATTCACCACAGTTGTGAGGTGGTGTGGTAGCTTGGCACTTAAATCTGTATTTATTATTGTGTTTATGGAAAAACCTCAACTGACAGTTGTGGGAGTATTTGTGCGATATGTTTCGACTTGAGAAAAACAATAACAAGGAAAACCGTTAACTTCGGTTGCAGCGAAGCTATGATTACTTTCGAAAATACAAAAGATTTCATACAGGAACTTGATTTATATTGTTAATTTTGTACGGCAGCTATATGTTATAGTGATCCGATCTTAACAATTTTTACGGAGTTTGTAGAGTTGCCTTGAAGACTAATCCATGCCAAGTTTCGTGAAGATACCTCGTCACATAAAATAGTTTTCCATGAACGACATGGATTTGATCGTTCAATTTGTATGACAGCTATAAGAAATAGTAGACCGATCAGAACCATTTCTTTGGAGATTGTAACGTTTCTTTAAAAAATAATTCATGCTAAATTTCGTTAAGATAGCTCATCATATGAAAGAGTTTTCCATACAAGGGTTTGATTTTTATCGTTCACTTTGCATGGTAGCTATATGCTATAGTGATCGGATTAAAAAAAATTCATTCGCGGAATATACCGTTGCTTCAGATATTAATTCATGCCAATTTTGGTTACGATCTCTTATCAAATAAATAAGCTTTCCATACAAGAATTGGATTTTGATCGGATAAGGACATGATTTCGATTGTTCATTTTGTCACTGGCCAGGCACGGTGCCTGTGTTTCTTTTATAGAGCCCGCCGGCTTCCAGCTTCTCTGAAGTCAGCGCACGACTTTTAAATCTCATCACATCGCGGCGCGACAGTCAGCTAAGCACTGGCCAGGCACGATGCCTGCGTTTCTTATATAGAAGAAGCTGGCAGCCAGCTTCTCTGAAGTCACCGCACGATTTTTAAGTCTCATCACATCGCGGCGCGACAGTCAGCTAAGCACTGGCCAGGCACGATGCCTGTGTTTCTTATATAGAAGAAGCTGGCAGCCAGCTTCTCTGAAGTCACCGCATGACTTTTAAATCTCATCACATCGTGGTGCGACAGCTACCTAAGCACTGGCCAGGCACGATGCCTGTGTTTCTTATATAGAAGAAGCTGACAGCCAGCTTCTCTGAAGTCACCGCACGACCTTTAAATCTCATCACTTCGCAACGCGACAGTCACCTAAACACTGGCCAGGCACGATGCCTGCGTTTCTTATATAGAAGAAGCTGGCAGCCAGCTTCTCTGAAGTCACCGCATGACTTTTAAATCTCATCACATCGCGGTGCGACAGCTACCTAAGCACTGGCCAGGCACGATGCCTGTGTTTCTTTTATAGAGCCCGCTGGCTGCCAGCTTCTCTGAAGTCACCGCACGACTTTTAAATCTCATCATATCGCCGCGCAACAGTCACCTAATTTCAGTCACCGATTTCTTGGAGAGAAAACCACATTGGAAAAATTTCAGATCGATATCTCAGTTGAAATGGTAAAAATATTCAGCAGTCAAAATAATGCCCACGTTAAGGTGTGTCAAAACCTATCGGGAAATTGCCTTTATAGATCGTTTCTAATAAATCACTTAGTTAAGTTGGTCCAAAAATAGTCAAATCAGCCATCTCCGCGCCTCCTAAGCTCGTCTTGCCACTCGAAGTTTAACCAACCACTGCGCTAAGATGTACGCAGGGCGCAGTTACCGTTAAACAAGTGACACCCCAAGAGTCAGCAGCGGCAATCAGCGCGCTTAGCATACATTCATGCACACTAATGCCCGCAAGTAGCAGCAATGCTTGTAGGCATGTTGTGTTAAATGTTGGCAAATACTTTGCTGAATTTGCGAAATGCAACCCGCCAAATTCTGCGCACAGCGACAACATATCGCAACGAAATTAACGCTTCCCCATAAAAGGTAGCAAATAAGTCACTGAATATCGCATTTAATTACAGCAGACAACTTGGCAGCGACTTAAAAAGCTGGCTCTAAGCGAAAACCAGAAAAGTGCCAAACTCTTATAAACTATTTAAACATACACACACCTACCAACTGCTATACATAACCACAGCTACTAACGCCGTTTACCAGCAACTCAGCGCCGCGCAAACCAAAGTCTTGGTAACAAAGTGTGAGCGCTGCGCTTGCAGCCGCCACCCACAGCGTGGCAAACTACAAATAATTACCAGCAAATGGGCAGTGACAAAAGAGTGTTGCCAGATTTGTGTGTGGCGCAGGCGCAACATGTGCTCCACAAGCCTTATTTGCTTACAAATGTTATTGTTGTCGTGTGTGGTTGACTATTGGCGGTTTGCTCTGGTTTTGCGCGTCACCGTCGCCGCGGCAGCAGTGCTTGGTAAGCAGCGCGTGTAAGGCGCCACCAAAATGCCTCCGCGTTGACAGTGAAGTAATGAGCAGCAGCGCGGCGCATTCTTCACATTGCTAACAGCGATGTTACCACTAATAACAACAACAAAAAAGTGTACTACAACAACATTAATTGCTAGTATAGTATTGACAGTAAAGCTAGTAGCGCGGTCAAGGGCCAGCAGCAGGCGTGTTGTTGCTGTAGACCGCGCGCCAGGTCGCATTTCTATGCGCGAAGTCACCGGTAGCTAACCGTGTAAAAGTATTTGTGCGCGCAGTTAACCAGCGCCGAGCGCACAGTCATCATTTATTTAGGCAAGAACAAATCGCGACCGTGTACGCGCCTGCTATTGTTTTCATGCTACTATTTAGTGCAATATGTGGTCCCTGCTGCTCCGACAATCGCGCAACTTCTACGCAATTAATATCAAATAAAATTGAAATAAATTCACTTTGAAATGCAAATTATTGCGATTTGTTCGCCAACGATCGTCGCGCGTAGCGCATCTACAATCAGCGCGCAGACTCGCTATGACCACGGTGATCAGCATGCAACCGTCGCGCAACGTCAGCGCAGCAATGTTTGCCTGCTGCAGCGGCAGCTACTGTGTACGCGCTACAAATTTTACTGATTTCAATCATGCGCACGCACTCCTTGTGCGCTGCTGCATGTTGCCAGGCTGTACGCGCGGCTTTGGGCGGCACAAACGCAGCACTCGGCTTGTGGTTCGTAGCTACTGTTTGTCTAGCAAACAAGCGCCGCATGTGGTCTTCAAATGCCGCATGGCCGCGTCGCTGTATCAGTTTACCTCTGCGCTTTTGTTTTTATTATTGTTGTTGTGATTGTGTGATTTTTAAGCCAATATTGCGCTATGTCGCCCGCCAACTCAAACCTCAGCTGCGTCTAATCTCTACTGCCGCGCTCTGGCCAACGGCTAGCACAATTACTTTATCAAAATTTATTTTTTTAGTAATTTTACTTGTTTTTGGACAAACAAGCTTGTAGAGGGCGGCAGTAGCTTACACACAACCGTTAGGTTTCTATACGCGTTCACGCAGATTCATAGCGCACCAAAATCCTCCAGTAAACAGGCGTACCTATCTTCAAGCTTTTCTGTATTCAACTATGTGTATATGCACGTAACGCGCCTGCGCCGCTTTCAACGCTTGCCGCACATTTGGTCAAATACAGCAAAACAAAAACATAAAAATACACACACACATGCACAATTGGCCACAGTTGTTTGTTACCTTAAATTAAAAGCGAATTGTCAACGAAAACCTTCAGTTGGCTTCGCTCCATAGCTGTACGGGCGTTTGATAAGCCCGTGCGGCAAGAAACGGCTGTCGCTGCAGCGACAACAGTTGTTCGTTATTGCTAGCAATGGGTGCGATTGCGGCTGCAATGCCGCCTTTTTAGCAATATTAGCCACTTCATGTCGTTTGCGCCGTCTATCGCTTGTTGCCTGCTGGCTTGTGCGCTGTATTGCCGGCTGCAGTTTGTGGGTCTGGCCGCTCGCATTACTCGCCTGGCTGGCGGAGGTCCTTCGATGGTCGTCAATTGATAGCCAGATTTGTGCAATTATCATTTTAATAATTGCCAACAATCTTCACGATACATTTTCCATTGTGTCTGTGTGTTTGTGTGTGTGTGAGTGGTCCTAAGCTTGCTGGTTCACGTAGCTTTTGGGTACAAGAAAGTACTCCACAGCCATCTGTTGCATTGCGGCGAAGGTAATGCCGCCAGTCCACGCTGACATGGCCATTGTGTAGTTAATGGCGTTGCCTCTGTGGAAGACCGGTAGCCGCAATTCGGTAATAAATTTATTGCGTTTGATTTTATTTGATTCAACGTACGTTGCTCCGAATGCCTTTTAATTCTACGCGAAATCTTTTTAGATATGCAAATGGCCGAATTCCTACAAGAATTCGTCGGGTTGAAGCTGTGCTGCTTTTATTTTAGTATGATCTTTTCAGGAAGTGATTTTGGCGGCTATGAAGTTAGATTACTATTCGTGGTGGTTCGGTACACAGTGATTTTGGCATAGAACACAACACAGTTACCTTTCGTAAGTACTTAACCTCAATCTAGACTATTTAGAAATTTATCTTGTGCAATCTTGAATAACTTTCTTTCAAAAATCTGGAAATTTGACTAAGATATGTGGAAACAAAGACAGAGCTCCTATTCACTGAAACCACCGAAGGTCGAAGGAAAGTGCTTTGGCGGACCATAGAACTCACCCAAATCAGGAAATCTACACTGGAAAGCTCCTGTTCACAGAAAACAACCAAGGATAGAGGTAAACCCTATGCGGACCATAGACTGCGGAAATCAGAATCGAAAAGATAGAAGGCTGTCGTGAGTCCTCTAGGTTAAGGTGTATCATCCCTTTGTTAAAATCATTGAAGTCTCTGCGGCTGGAAGGCAACATACAAGCGCAGCTGTAACAAGCTATTAAAGTGTAGCTGACTAGCATCCATCTATGCAAACTGCGGAAGGCTGGGACCGAAGAAATATTCAGGGGCTTGGAAGTGAGTCAGAGGTACGTTCATCCCGAAGGCATGAGTACTTACATCATGGTCGAGGACTAAATGCACATGAGCCTCTCCTCTTTCTTACTGAAAAATTTTGCGAGGCTGATGAACACATGGCATATAAGAGGACGCATTCCGAGGGACTATTTATCAGTATCGCAGCACGCTTATTGTAAAGGTCGTCCAGATACTGCTGTCGTTGATATAGCCATATAGTTGATAGAGTTACTGCTCTAGCGCGCAACCTCTTTCAGAGAAATGACTATCGACTTTGACAGCAGGGTGACGATACTAGTCTAGAGCTCACTAACCTTCTTATCGAGTCTCGTTGTAATAATACTTGTATGGTTACCAGACCGCTTGGGAGTCGCCAACCCCATAGGAAGCAATATGGTGGTGTTCTAGAACTCCCTAGCTGCAGTTCGCAAAAGCCATCGGTTCATTCGCTGTCGCATGATCAATCGTAAGGTATCTATTTAGCTCTTTGCCCTCAACAAGCCGAGTTTCTCTCTAGTTGTCGGGATTCTAACAGGGCATTTCCCTATCCGCGTTCATGCTATAAGGTTGAGAATCTTGGACGTCAGCTGCAGATGCTGTAAGGAAGAAGATGTGGAAACATCTCAACACTTCGTTCTCGGTAACTTGCGCGCTCACACGATTAGATATTCTACCGAATAGAATAAGGATAGGAATAGGGAATAGTCATCAAATGCCTGAACAATTTTGTATGGGTCATAAGTGCTTTGATGACTTATGGCATCAAACATAGGAGGTGCATTTTTATGGCTTCAAAAAGGACTGTGTATAT
This sequence comes from Bactrocera dorsalis, assembly GCF_023373825.1. Lineage (NCBI taxonomy): Eukaryota > Metazoa > Arthropoda > Insecta > Diptera > Tephritidae > Bactrocera > Bactrocera dorsalis. The sequence goes on along the minus strand of NC_064307.1, from coordinate 66,463,101 downwards.
ACTATTAATCCAAATGCGATCTCTGGATCCTCTATCAACCCTAACCTTTGTCTTCCTTAAATAATTTTATTGTTATGTAAGGTAGGTAAAAATAGTTCCGACGCAAGTGATGTGGATTTGACTTTTCGCCTTCCTGTTATATAGACGCTAAATCCCGGGAATATAAAAATATGTATCCGAAATGTTCTTCGAAAAGGTAAGCGTTGTGGATCTCGCACCGAAATTGCATGCTCGTAAGGAAAGAAGCAGTGCGCTCTGCTTATATCCTGAAATCTTCTATTAAAATCAACCCTTAGTTTCTACAGAAAAATTAATTTTCTATTATTTTCGAATTTCTTATAATTATCTGGCATTAGACGATCAAAAGTGCGATGGATCACCATTATTTCATTCATCAAGTTTTAAATGTAGAGTCATTCAACCACTTTCGCCTATAATTCCATAACAGCAAATGCAGAAACTATATAAAGGAACAAACAACAAATGAAGCAAGCAAAAAGGCAAGCACTCCACCAACAATGCCAGCAGCACCAGCCGATACAAATTCAACTGTTGTACAACGGCCGCAATTTAATGCACATCCTTGATCCTTGTACTGTGCGCTCAGGCGAAGGCGTCAGTTGTGCCGCACAAAAACAGGATCAACCGTAGGTGAGGCAAGAAATGCGCATTGCACACCAACAAAGCCGAAGCACGGCGCACAACGGGTAACTGAACACATGTCGCACTTCCAGCGAAGTTGCAGCGAAACCCGAAATTGTGTGTCGAAAAAATGTGTGTGGATTTTTTCAAGGTGCTTGCGTGTGTGTGTGTGGTGAGCCATTAAAATCATTTTTTATTAACAGTTAACGCGTGTCTGTCTAATATCATGCACTAAAAAAGCATTAAACTTCTTAACTGTGTTCGACTTTCGCACCCACCTGATCTCGAAACGGAACTGTAATTTGATCGAGCTGGCCAGATATTAGATGTCTATCGGCACCCTTTCCTGCAGCAGCAACAGCCGCGATGGAAGTGGCAGCTTCCTCTCTTTAATAAAAAGTTTTCAACTAAATATGCATAAAAAGCGCTTCAGGTCCACTACCCTTTCGTTGCGCACATATTCAGATTGGATTTTGTGTGCTGACCCTAGGCGCTGCGCGGCGGTGCACTGGTTATTCACCTTTTGCATTTTAGATCACAGTTTGATCCTTTGCCTGCCTACTAGCACCGGCTGTTTGATTACCGGAGTCAATTGCATTGTTTGCCTCGCCTTGCCCGCTGTTCAATTCAGTTATGTAGGGATTGGAAGTCTTCTCGGCATATTTTCGGCAGTCCATTTAGCAAACCAGCCGAACTATGCAGTTAGACCAGCGCTTCGATTGTGCATCATCCATATGTCTAAGCAATGTACACACACATAAATGTACGGATGTATAATCACTGGTTAACTGTCCTTTCCTACCTGAGCGCGTGCCGGCTGTCGTCGTCGTCGTCCGTCTTTGTTTGCCTGCTTCTTTCCTTTGGTTGCTCAATTTGCTTTGTGGCTTCGGCTGTTTCGACTTGCCGTGCACACTCATGTTGTATTGTTATTGTTGTGGTTGTGATGTTATCCCTCTCTTGGCTGTCATTGACACCCCAAACACAAACATTTGCAAACAGATGACGCTTTTAATTTTCCGGATTTGTGCCTCTTTTGTGCACGAACTTTTGTGCTCACTAAGCCGGCAATAGCCTGAGCAGATTTTCTTGTTATTCGAAATTAATTACTGATCGATCATTATGATTGGAAACGAAGGAATTTGGTTGTTGGAGGCTTGAGTTCTAGCGACCTACTGTCGTTTTGCTTAGAACTCTTTGTGTGCCACTTGAGAAGTGTGGAAGACAACACGATCAGAACGATTCGAGTGCGGGAAAGTGAAAATATTGATCCTGAAATGAAGATCAGCTTAGTTTAATAGAAAATTGATGTGAAAGTTCGGTGAGGGAAGCTCAACAGTGAGTCAACCATCGTATCGGCAGAGTAAGACCGGATCCATCTAGTGCCGTAAACTCGAAAATGTTCCGAGCGTGAGCGCATCAATATGTCATACCTCCGGCGAATACCTCTTCATAGATTCAACGTATGTTAAACCTGTCTTCATTAGTTCCAGTCCGAGGAGGGAAGTTCAACAATGAGTCAACCAGGTTCGGTCCGAGTTAGAACGACCAGTTCGATTAACTATCCATAACTTCAAAGTAAAAATATCAGTCGTAATTTGTTGAAGTTCGAGCAGGGAAACTCAGTAGTCAGTTATTTATGATCGGACCGACTTAAAAAGACAGGATCGATGAACTCTCTCTAAGTTCATAGTAAGTAAATCCGTCGTTATTAGTTTCAGCTTGCGGAGGATAGTTCAACAGTAAGTGAAACGTGGACCGATCGACATAGAAAGGCCGGACCGATCCATTTCCCTGACAGCTGGTTCTACGTCTCTGGAATATCGGTGATATAACCCCGGTTGGATCGTTGAATTTTTAGGAGCCGGAAACTGGAGCGAACTAGAGCGGGAAAATATTTCTGTTTGTGAAAAATACAAATCAATATGTCACATTTCCGACGTTTAACTCTCCAGAGCTTCAAAGTATGTAATTTCGTCGTGATTAGCTTCACTCCGAGGAAGAAAGCTCAACAGTGAGTCAAGCACAATCGAAGCAAATGGAAAGACAGAAGCAACTTAGAGCCGGAAGTTCAACGATGTGTCAACCATAATCCATCGGCCGAACTTAGAAAGGCGGGACCGATTAATTTTCACGACAGCCATTTCTACGTTACCGGAAACGTAGTAATTAGTTCAAGCCCGAGGAGGGGAAGCTTAACAGTGATCAACCACAATCGGCCTGACATAGAAAGACCGACCAACTTAGAACTGGAAACTCGAAAATATTACGAGCATAAGCCTGTTCGCTTGTCAAAAAACCCATCGGTATGGCACAACTCCGGTGATTAACCAATCCATAGTTTAAAAGTAGGTAAATCCAGCTTAAATAGTTTCAGTCCACTATGAAAGCCAAATACGTACTACTAACGGCATAAAATATACACACGAACTCATATTGTATATACCCCTAAGAGCATAATTCGACTGTCCATGCCCATAAGTGTATAGTGAACGCAAACTTCTACGAAACCCAGCCATTTATTATCATCTCAGACCAATCCAAGCTGTCCCTAAATGATACAATAATGCCGTCTATTAGTGATAGGTCAAGCAAAGCGAGCTTCCTGATTTCCTAAGCCGTTCCATTCACCGTCGCTTAACAGACAGATCGACGCGATGGTGTCTTATTCGTAAACTCAACTTGGCTTTGGCAAGCAATCTGCGCATGCGCGACCAGACTGCCACATGTGCACATACATCCACACATATTTGGGCATGTTGTTGGCAACAGCGGAGATGCGCGTCGCAACAGTGAATGCGCAGACAATCAATGTACTTATTTGTGTAATATCACACGTGAATGAATCAGGCGAGGGAAAGGCAAGAGCACACAACAAAAAACAACAAAAACAAGCGAACAAACTGCCTAACCAAGCAAAAGCAAAACTCAGACGTCACATGTGACCATATTGTCGAGTTTGTTTGTCGCAGCGACAATATTTTTGATGTCGTTTAGGTAGCTGCGCCGCCGCATGGGACCTCCTCGGTAGCTGACAACAACAGTAAGAACAGTAAGCATACGGCCGCGTCAGCGTAATTGCAATCGCAATAAAACAATTTACCAAATACAACGCAGCGGTGGGGCAGCAAGCGCCACTAGCTAGCCAAGTGACCAGCGAGCCACAGCCACAGCCACTGGCCAGCGCGGCAGGCTGGCAACCCAAGTGAGCAATTGTCAGCAGCAACAACGGCAATAACATCAACAACATGAATTGCGAACAATTGCACACGCGAACGTTGGCACAAACATTTATCATGGAAATTGCAGCGGTGCCGAGGCTGAGCAATGCGCCGAATTGGAGCTGGACCTGGAGTTGGAGTTGGAGCGGCAACTGGTTGAATGGTAGTGGCAGCGGTTGCTTTGGCTGGCGGCAGACAAGTAGGTGCGTTTGATACGCAAATAAGCGAATACGAGCGAATTCCTTTACGGCACCAAATACAGAGCAACCATTTCATTGGGGGAGTTGCGGTGGCGGATGCCAGCAGGTGGGGGTGCCTGGTGCATTCATATTGTGCGCATAGTTGTGTGTGTGAAATTATGTATATTCAAGAGGCTGGCGAGACGAGGAAGCCTCAAATGAAAATTAAGCTGATTGTGGAAGACAATAAAGGATATGCGGTTTGTAAGCTTGCTGTAGCGCCACCTTATGTAGTCGCGAAGTGACATAGCATATACTCGTATTGGATAATGTGGTTTACTTGTGCTCAATAGCAGTTATACAATCAAGATAAAAAACGCATTCGCTGGTATAATAGTTTTCCAAAGACCAAGAAACCGAACAAGAACCGGAAATGTTGAGGATACGGGCAAGGTACATAATGACGGATCGCTGGCAAACCTCGATCGGGTAGACCGAGCAGGAGGAAATTTGACATTCTATGATAGTTTATCCTCATTTGTATACTTTAAGTACAACCAGTGAGAGACTCTACAATGTTGGGAATTACTGCACAGTGTCGAAACCGGGACCGTTCGAAACCGGAAGATGCCTGTCGAGATATTTTGTTATACCTGGAGCTTCTTGAGAATAAAGTCGAAACCGAAACCGTTCTGTACCGTAATGTCCCTCGAAATCTTTCGTAATTCGTTGGCAGCCTTAGGAACTAACAATGAAGTCACTGAGAGAAAACGTATTATTCACATCTGAATCGGTAAGTAGTAGGTTTGAGTGAGGGTCCTTTTCAGAAATGCGTTGCTTTAGCAATACTTTGCGAACAGAAACCCGTCGAATTTGTATCGTATACAGAAGAGCCAACGTTCCATAGTCTGGTTTACGACTTCAAATGCTCTAATAATGATCTACCAGGTGCCAGCCGGTCTACACCAACATATGGTGCGTTGATATGGTGGATGGCATTATTGAAAAGATGCGGTATTAAACCCCTGAAATAGTAGTAGCGGATTTGTATGCTGGGATTTCGTAGTCACTATGGGCATAGTGTCATATTCTTTATATATCTTGTTAATGAACTACGGCTAAATTGGCGATAAGACCGTGAAAAGGAGACACACGAGGAATCATTTTCATTCCCTATTAGAGAATAATGAATCAGTAGTTCTATGAGCGACAGTTCCAACGACGAAATCCACATATTTACTAATGGATCAAAGGGCGAAAGGCAATAATCTCTGAAACATCTGAAGATACATCTCGCCTAATCTGCAAGTTTTGAACCAATGGGCACCTCATGTCTTGGTACACAAGCAAAACTATACCAAAAAGTTATTTGAATCCATAAAGCTTCTACCTTTTAGCAAAAGGGGATCTTAGTAACAGTGTTGGGGCCATCACAGGACACCTGCCCTCTAGGAAAAGGAAATAAATATGCAAACATGCTCTCCCGCTAGGAGGCATCTGAAGACACATCTCGCCTAAGCTGACACAAGTCATTCAGTTCCCTCAATGGTTGTTAGAAGCAATGTACCTTCGAGGAACAGCACAAGTCTTGGAACACAAGCAATACAAGGCATACCACAAAGTTACTTTGGGTCTAAAAATCAAAGCAGAAGTGAGCTTAGTAACATTTATGGGATTATTACAGGGTACCTGCTCTCTTAAGATCTCACCTTTAGAAACTGGGAAACATGGAATGTATAACTTACGTGGAAAAAGATGAGACGCTGGATAATTAGCTTTGTAAATGCTCAGCTTTCAGCCAGATGATACGCCATCTATTGTACGGGTCCCAATCCTACAACTTAAGAAACTTTGGGCAACAGGAGTGGTAAAGGATCCAGTGTTTTACTAAATCCAGGAGATCCTTAGTTTCAGTGCTAGAAAGCAAGATGCCAATGGAGCTCCAACTCGGTGCCATTCCGATGCCTTAATAATCATTGATCAAATGCATTTTTGTGATTCTTCCAATCCATATTGGCATGTGCTTAAATACCTACGAGTGAGCGCCTTAAAGTACAAATATGCAATAATAACAATCCGAATCGGAAGTATAAGGCGGTAGCATGTGTCGACTTGTCTGTGGGTCGGTCGTTTTGTGAATTGTCAGTCCATTGTGCTGTAGCAAACACAGATTTGTGTTTCCACTAACTGAAACCAAGTCCGCGCGTGAGATTTGCCTACACATCAAAGCGTTTTGCGGCGCAGCCACAACTCCGAACTCCGCTAAAGCCGATAGAGCTCACCAAAAGCTTGTAGATAGCGTTGGTTGTGTAGTCAAGTTGATACATGCAGCTTAGCTACAACTCCCTGCTGTTGACTCAAGTGATTTTATTCTACTATTGTTGGCTGTTATTCTTCGACTGTCTTTGGGAGGCGCGCACGTTCGCTGCCGCTACCGCTACCGCAACCGCCGTTGTTGGTCGCACAATTTAGTGGTTGGCTGTTCTATTCAGCAGCTGTCAGTAGCGATTTGCATAAAAATAGTTACAGCACCAGCGCTACAGTGCCCACTTGCACAACTCCACACATTTCGCTTTTGGCGTTTGGAGTTCGGGGTTTGGCGTGCTGCAGCGTCTGCCTATTCAGCCTCTTCGGCGGCTGTGGTTATGTCGTTCGACCTGACAAAAGGCAACATAATTACATGATTTCAGTTGCTATTCATGTCGGCAGGCGCCATTCGCCTTTGTTGACTCTTCAGTGGCGTTCGCATGTAGGTGCGTTTGTGCGGGCGTTGCTTGATGACGCAGGAGCCGAGTGCGTGGAGGCGTTGTGGTTGCCGCGGCTGTGGTGTAAATTGCCGATATACGCATGATAACTCGGTTTGTTTGGCGAAAAGTGAAAAAAGCCGTCATGGTCGGTAAATCAAGTGGCAATTAATGAATGTCAACATTTGCAAATGTTGGTTATTAATGAGGCACCAAGCAGCAATCGGTGGAATACTTTGTTGCAGTGGTGCAAAAGTGTGTTTGGGGCGAGCTATAGTCTGCTTCTCACTCCAGCTCCTTTTTTCATGTTTCTAACTTCGGTCAAAGCTTCCTTCTTTCTCTCTCTCTCTTTCGAGCTCTCTCTCTCCCTCTCGTGTTCCTAATTTCTGTCAAAGCTTCCTTCTTGCTCTCTCTCTTTCCCTCTCGCGACACATAATTTCTGTCACAGCTTTGATAAAATAATGTCATTTGCCACGTAATCGTTTCTTACGCGTTTAGTCTTACGCACTTAATCGCCTTCAATTTGCCGAGCTTCAGGGTTATCCGAAAGCACTTTAAACGCTGTGCAGACATCTTAATGCGAAAATCCAAATGTTGGCACACAAAACCGCTGACATCAATTGTGATTTTTTCCGGCGCATCCGCATCTCCCAACCACTGCTTCTTCCGCCGTACTCTACTTATAGTTGTTGTTGCGGCTTTCGTTATCCTTGCAGCTGCACCTGTTCTTTTGGCGTTGGCCAGGGCGCTGCAGACACAGTTTAACCGCAATCGCGTCATTATTTTGTATGCGTCGCCAAAGCTGCTACAACAGCAGCTAACAATAACAACAACAACAGTAGTTGTGTAGCAGAGTTCACTAAAAATGCATTAAACAGGATCTGCGCGGTGTCTGGGTCGTCGGCAATTTAAATGGTTAACTGTTCTGAGCTGTGCGCGCGAGCAGAAAAACTGTTCTCAGCACAAGCGCTTTGGGGCAGGGACTTGGTTTTAACGACGGCTGCCACTGTAAGACAAGCGCTACAGCAATAACAACAAGTTGAAACGCAAAAAGTGACAGCATTATCTCGGCAACAGCAGTTGCGGTCGCAGGCTCTTCTTGGGTGCGAGCCTGCTGCAGTGGCGAATTTCGGCACTGGCTCCAATCCTGCGCCTTTAGCAGAAATTCACTTGAAGTTCAGCACTCAACCTTTGCTGCGGTTTACTGCAACAACAGTGGTTTTGTGTTTTTGTTTTTTTTTTCTACCAGCTTTTGATTTCAGCTCGTGCCACCATGACGCGCTGGCACGCATGCCGCATGCCACATATCACAACATACACACACACAGCCGTAGCGGTAACACATTGCGCATGCGCAGCTTTAGCGCAGAATCTCACATACGTCTGACCGATTTTTTCATTCGTGGCAATGCAAAAAGCCAAGAAACCACTTTCGTTTATTTAAATAATTTCGTTATCGGGCCGAGGTTGCGGCTGTTGTTTGTGCCACTGCTCGGTTGCAACTGTTGTGGTCTGGGGTGCACGAGCATTTTGTATTATTTGCAGTTATTTATATTAAAGTGGCTACATATTGCGTGTGAACAGTGAGTCGTTTCGGGGTTTTGAGGCTAGGATTTTGAAGAAAATGTATGGATATAAGATTTAATTGTACGAGGATTGTCTCTTTCATTTAAAGCATAAGTGAACAATAACAGCCTGGCCTTCCCCACCTGGTCTTTCCAATGGAATAGAGGTCTTCCTTCCTCTTCCTCCCTTTCCCCGGCGTCGAATACTCTCAGAACTGGAGTGCTTTCATCCATTCGGTCGTCATGACCTAGACCTAGACAACGTAGCCGCTATTTCTTATTTTTGCTGAACTCTGTCAAAAGGATTCGGAGCAGTGTGTGGGGATATTCATGGTAAACAACCTGAGTTTATGCGTTGACATGTGACAACGGATGAAACATGGCTCCATCATTTTATTCTAAAGTCCAATCGACAATCATCCGAGTGGACTGCACACGATGAACCCGCTTCACAAAACAGAAAATTATTTGCTTGGAAGTGGTTCGTGTGCTGACCACCTTTGATTGGATTCGGCACCACTGAAAGCACCCATCCAGTCTATCTATTTTTATCTATTTTTTTGCTAGCCTTTCTTTGAGTGATTGACATATTGTATGGGTTCCAACATGAAAATTTTATTTTGTCCCTCAGTGAGCACTTTTGGGACCACCTTGTGTATGTTCAAGTGCTCCGTAATAGTGTCAAATACCACAGATTTTAATAAATTTATTATCTGGGCAATTAAACGAATACTTAGTCGACGATCTGAGTTCAAAACTTTACGCAGACGAGTCACATTGTCAGTTTTTGTCGAAGTCGCAGGTCTCCCAGCAAGATCTTCATCGGCTACCTCTTCCCGACTCTCCAAAAAGACCTCTCTATCGTAGATTTACCGCGTTTTATACAGAATTTAATCACGTATCTCTGCTCTCAATAGCTCCACGCACAGAAACACGTCGCGCTAAAATGTCCTGACTATCCAGGTGCTCGGAGACAACTGACCAGCCGCTCGTTGCGGCGGAAGAAAATCAGTCCTATTACTTTCCGGACATACCCTGTAGAGTGATTCACCATACCATCAGCATACCATCGTTAAACACTGATCCTCGATGAGAAACTTAATCTAAAACTTACCGATTCAAACAGTATTAAATCACCGAATTAATAGCGCTTGCCGGATAAAATCGGGATGAATTTCGGGTAAAGTAGCACCGACCATTGAAGAAAATGATATTTATAGCGTGAAATAAGTCGTCACATGACTCTACTTATCATTAGAGCAAGCTTAGCAAGCATCCAAAACCCCTATCTTTGTGGTCTGGCCGCGTCGGAACAGCATTTTCTGAGGCCTACAGTAGAATGACTTCGATGACAACTGAACCTTATGAACCAAACGGGGATTAGATAAGAGCTATAACAACAACAGCGCGACTGGTCTTCGGTGGAGCTTTAGCGCCAAAAATTTTATGTTGAGTGTGAAAAGAGAGCAAATAGCGAAGGACCTCCTAGAGACATTACTTTTTATGGCGTCATCTTGAAAATAACACAGTACGCTTGAAAGTCGTCTGTTGTTGAAGCGGCAGACAACATTCCTGAAGAAATTTAGAGATCTGGTACCGAGTTGACAATCATTGGCCGGATAAACATTTGGTACTGTTCCGGTTACTTAGACCCGACTGTTGTGAAAACGGCTTGAAAGCCGTCTCTTCGTTGGTTGTGGAAATGAGCAGTTAGGAAAGCATTTTTGAACACAATACCGCTATAAGCACCACACACAGCTTAATGCAACTTACATATATCAAATGTACGTATTGGTGTGTGTGCTTGATAAATGTTTTCTCCTTTCGCCGCCAATTCTTTACGCCGAACGCAAGGATTTGTTTTGCTTGGTCCCCTCGCGTCAGAGTTACTCATACAAATTGCTGTTGTTGTTATTGTTGTGGCATGTGTTGCATTTAATAACTGTTAAGGCATCAGTTGTGATTGTATTTGTTGCTATTGTTGTGGCCGCCGCAAAACCGTAACAGTTGTTTTTATACATGCACATTGCGCCGCCGCGTTCGACACACGTTGCGGCAACGCGCTGCTCGTAAATGCCTTTTAATCATAATCACTGTGGCAACAACAAAAACAACAACGACAACCTCAACCACAAACTAAACTGGCACACGTACTAATAGTGCATAGCAGTGTCTTGTTGCATGTATGTGGCTAGTTGTGAACGCAGGCCGTTCGTGCAACAGTGTGTGTTGTGGGGCAGGCAAGAGATCGCGCGCATACCACGTGCCAATTGCTGAGACGCGTCGGCAGCCGAGACTTGCTGAGTGTCGATTGCAACTGTTGCTGATGCGCACACACACAAATGAATTGTAGTCGTGTGCATTTGTAGGGACACACACTACTTATTTGTTATTGTTGTCTGCCAGCACTACATGTGCCTGTTGTTGCTGTTATTATTGGCATTGCTAAAACGCACCTTGCCGCAATCTGCAACTGCAAACTCAAAGCTGAATGAAAAATAAAAAATTGTGCCTTCAAAGCCACGCATGCGCGCAGAGGCTTAGCTTGGCAAGGGTCCGCCGAGAGTTGACCACAATTTACCGCAACTTATTTTAGCAGCAGCGACATTTTTGATTTTAGTTTTCAAGTTATGTTTACTACATTTTTTGTTCTTGACTTGGCCACGCCGCAAAGCAGTTTTTCTGCGCTCAAAGGATTTTTGATGTGCTTCTATTTAAACGCTCATATTATGTAATTAAAATAGTTAATAGCTTCATTTGGCTCCAGCGCGCTCGTGGCGTGTATATTTTTTATTTAGAAATTCTGCAGCAACAATAAATTCTAGTTCAATTGATCGAATGCCTGGCGCAGCATTTGGTTGCAAAGCGCCGCAAAGGGATTGAGCTCCACCAGCTGGAAAGGATTTTTCTTTAATAAAAGTGCATAAACAACAACAAGTGCATGTGTGGCATGTGTACCTGTGTTTTGGCGAAGCTGCTGCCCAACTGCGCCGCGTCCTCGAAATCCTTGCGCGCCGCATCCACATTGTTTTGCTTCCTGTAGAGCACGCCGCGTTGGCAGAGAGCGGTGCATTTCGTGCGCGGTTGCTCGGTGCACAGCGCGATCGCTTTGGAGAGGTCGGCAAGGGCCTCTGGTGGAAAAATATGAAATAAATTACAGATGTGCTTCGTACATTCTTAGAAGATGTGCTGAAAGATACAAACTTAGCAGATAGATAATATGATATTTGCACCTTTACGAACCTCCTATCCTTAACAATACTATAGAGTACCTTAGAACTTATAAGAGAGAAAACGAAGTTGATGTACCTACCTTAGGCTGATGAACTCGCCGGCTCTGCAGCATACACTAACATGGTAGGACCTGCACCCTTAATCGTGGTAGTACCTTATAACATAAAAGAGCTGTTCCACAATGTAGAAGGAGTAAGGAGAGAGAGGTATTGGCAACAACTCCGAGGCAAGCACCATACCATATTGCTTTTGGGGAGGCTATAATCTCAGCAGATATAAATTTGTAACTAACATCCCTAGCGACAAACTCAGGCTACTTGTCGCATTCTAAACTGGACGCTGTAAGCTGAAGAAGCACTCATATAACATGAGCCTAGCTTCTTGTGCAAATTGCAGGTTCTGCGACAGAGGGCATGAAACTCCTGAAGATCCTCTAATTGACTGCACAACAGCCTGCATACGCAGGATAAAGGCCCTGGAATCCCTATCCCAATAGGGACCACATTGGCTAACTAGCATTTAGCAGTTTATTAGAACTTATCTGGCAGTCTGAATCAAGAGTTGATTGAGAGCTCATAACAGAAGACTCTTCCTCCGACCTCCTTGAGCTTCGATATATCCTTGAAAAAGCTCACTATGCCTCTTCTCCTCCCCACCATCATATCACTCGGAGGTATGTACGCCGATAAGATGCCGCTAGGAGTAGATTCCGCAGGGCAGTGCTCTAAGATTAAGATATCGTCATGAAATTTCCATGATCTATGGTCGAATCAGGAGGACGTTGTTGTAGATAGGCGTAATCGAACTATTGCCACGCCCACAAAATGCTATTAAGCGAAAAACCGATAAAATACCATAACTAAACTCCAAATTAAGGAGAAGACCTTGGTACCGGGTGTTCTAGAAATAAGGAGCCGAAGATTTTAAAAAGGGGGCATGGCCCCGCCCTCATAAGAGTAGCCTTTTTGTGTCTAAAACGTGTCAAAATCGGTCCAAAACTCTCGAACTTTTGTTCGAAAAGTCTGAGATATACTGATGGAATTCGGAGGGAATCCTTTAAAGATAATGGCATGTCTGTATGTCAAAAATGAGTTCGATTGAGACAATCTTTCTTAAAAAATATGTGGCTTAAACTTTGGCCCAAGCCTCATATTCCTAATAATATGAATTCTTTAGGTTACATCCGCACTTGGTCTTCCTTACTTGTTAAAGTTTGCCTGTTAACCATAATGTCACAATTTACCCTAAATATAACTTGCTTTTCTCACCGCTAGATGTCGCCGAGTACGGTTATTGTCTGAACTGTACGCAGCGAAAGCAAAGTTTGCACACTACCTCCTAAACTGTGAAACAGTTTGTGAACCAACGTTTGAAATATTGTATTGGCAAATCAGCCCGAGTTCGCTAAAAACGTTTATCATATTTTCCGAAAGCAAAAAAAAAATATTTATTCTATAAAATACTCACCCTCATCCCTGCCGACAAGGCGCAGCGCCTGCGCACGATTGTTGTAAACGGAGGCACGTGTCGGCGCCACTTCGATCGCTTGCTCAAAGCACTGCAAGGCTTCCACCAATTTGTCTTCCTCCGCCAACTTGATGGCGCGCACCTCCAGCGCCTTGGATTGCTGCACTGCTGCCGTGTCCGGCTCGACATCCACTAGGTTGGCGTGCGCCTCGGGTCCAATTGCTTGCGCCACACTCGAAGTGAGCTCCAGCGGATTGAATATGGAATCCAGCACTTGCTGGTCGTGGGCGCTAAGGCACTCGCGTGTTAAGTTTTGTGGCATCGCAGTGGAATTTCGTTGTTATCACAGCTCACGTTTGTGTCAAACTAAAATCGCTGCCGTGTCGGTGACAATAAATACAATAGCAAGTAAATTGGTAAACAAATGAGTTAGGCGCCTCAGCTGCAAAGCCGGTAATGCTAATCAGGCGGCGGAACTGGTTCGAACGGCTGCGCGGAGCTAATGAAAGCAAATGTTTTGATTTGTAAACACACACAGCAAAGGTTTCTACACTGCAAGAAATTGTATATATTAGGGTGGGTCAAACAAATTAGTTGAAAAATTTCATAACTCACTTCAAATTTTTGGAAAAAATATTAATTTTTTATCAAAATATTTTATAATTTTAAATTTTTTTTTTCATTTTCCATCTGTAGATTTTTGACATCGAGATTCAATTGGGCGTCGTACGCAGCAACTCAGACCTACGTATGGATCGACTTGGCTTATTTTACATTGAGATTTTAAATTGAAAGTGTTCCAACCACAGCTTGGGCAAGAACTGAAGCCGATTGAACTTCCAAAGAAACATCGCTTCACTCTATGTGTTCTTCAAAAGGGAGGGTTCCAAGGGAATCCGACATTTTCGAGACAAATTTTGTTCAGCGCTGAGGCCCATTTATGGCTCAATGGGTAAGTAAACAAGCAATATTGCCGCATTTGGGACGAAGAGAGCTCTTGAAGATGCCATTTCATTCAGAAAAAACAACGGTTTGGTGTGGTTTGTGGGCCTGTGGAGTTATCAGTTCATATTTCTTTAAAAATGATGTCGGTGAGAACGTAACTGTCAATGATAATCGACTATTTTATGTCTGAAATTGACGCTTGCCATCTCAGTTACATTTGGTTCCAACAAGACGGCGCTACTTCTCACGCATCGCATCAATCAATGGATTTTGAGAGTACACTTCGGAGAACTGATAACTTCACGTTTTGGACTGGTCGATTGGACACCAAAATGGTATGATATCACTCCGCAAGACTTTTTTCTGTGGGGATATGTAAAATCTAAAGTATATGCGGAGAATCCCGCTTCGATTCAGGCTTTGGGCCAAAATAGTCTACAAAAAAATAAAAGCCAAAGTATGTTCTTCCGAATGGTAGTAAACATTCCTCATTAAATTTGTAGTTTCTGTGTGTAGGAAACCTCGAAATGGATCACCTTATATTATATATAACGTATTCAGTGCTAATCAGCCTTTTCGCTGCCAGCTATATGCGTTAAAGTAATGATTGAAAAAATGTTAATTTTTATTTTTTAAAAACAATTTATTAATTTTTCCTTTTTTAATTTGTTAAGAATAATATCTTTGCTTTCTTTTTTCTTACGCTTTCTGGTTTTTCTTCTTTATATTTAGCGGTGTTTGCTTTTATGTTTTTTGTTCTTCTGTTTTTTTCTTCTTGCTGTTGGGTTATGTTTGTAAATACCAAGGACAATGTTGTTGTTAATAATAATTTTGTTGTTGCTTGCTTGCATTATACAGGATTTTTGCGTTTTTTCTTCTATCCTTTTTTGATGAAATATTAAATCAAATAAATTTCATATCAATTATGTTTAGTAATTATCATTATAATATAATTCGGTAATAGTAAATCAGCGCTTTATATTTATATATGTATATATATATTTATACTATTTTTTAATAATTTTTAATTTATATATATGTGTATATATATATTTAATTTTTTATATTTACTTCATTGCTATGTGAATGTTTTACTTTTTGCTAATTTATTTATATTTTTTACTTACTAATGTAATTTTTTCTATATTTATATTTTTTATATATTATTTAGTAAATATAATCAGCAATAATTAAATTTAATTTCAATATTAACTTTTAAATACAGTTTTAATGACATTAATTAGCTTTATTTAATGTTTAACTTTTTGAATTCTAAATATTTAGCCATTTCTAGTATTACTGCTCATTTCATAGCTTACATATGTATGTATGCACCTATTTAGCGATTTTAGATATATTTATTTATATATATGTATATTTAGCTATATATACGTGTAATTAAATTCTTGTAATTTTTTGAAATTTACAGAACTGCCAAATATTTTTACAGTTTTTTTTTTTTTAATTTTTTATATATATTTATTTATTTTTATTTTTAATTTTAATTTGTTTATTTTTTATTTCAAGCAAATGATTGTGTTAAAATTAAATTTTTTGAGTGTAAGTTATAAGAAAAATTTAATAAAAAGAAAGGAAAAAAAATTAAAAAAAAAAATAAAAACAAAAAAAGAAACCAAGTAAAAGTTAATACAAAAACAGAAAAATTAAATTTATTTGAAATAAAATCAATTAAAATTAGATTTAAAAATAAAAAACAAAGCAAAGACAAAAACTAAAATTTTTAAAAAGAAATTTTAATTAAAAAAAAAAAACACAAAATTAAAAAACAAAAAATAATAATTAAATTTTAATTGAAATAAAAATAAAAATTACAAATACAAAAACAAGACCAAACAAAAAATAAAATAAAACAAAAACAAGCATAGAAAAAAAATAAATCTTTTTTATTTGATATAAAAATAAAAACAAATAAAATAAAAACCAAAGCAAAGAATAAAACTAATAAATTTTAATTGAAATGAATGTAAAAATAAAAAAAAAATAAATTTTAATTGAAAGAGAAATAAAAAAAAAACATAAACAGGCATTGAAAACACAATAAAAACTTAAATCACATTTTAATAAAAATAAAAACAAAAGAAAAAACCAAAAACAATAAAAATTAAATAAGATTTTAATTGAAATTACAATAAAAATAAATTATAATTGAAATAAAATAAAAATAACAAAAATAAATTTTAATTGAAATAAAAATAACAACAAAAAGAAGACAAAAAATAAATAAAAACGAAAACAAGCATAGAAAACACAAAAAAAATTAAAATACATTTTAAATAAATATAAAAACAAAAAAAAAATGAAATAAAAAAAAATATAAAATAGATTAAAAATAATAAAACAATTTAATTAAATTTGAATTGAAATAAAAATAAAAAAAAAAACTAACAAAAAAAGCAGAAAAATGAAATAAAATTTTAATTTAAATAAAAATCACAAAAAAAAATTTTTTGAAAAAAATCAAAAAAAATAAAGAAAATTTAAAACGAAATTTCAATTTGAAGATTGTTTTTTACTAGCAGTTTTAAAATTAAATTGCTTTTATTATATTTTTTTGTTTAAATATCGGTCTTTTTGTTGCTATTTGTACACATACATATCTACAGCATCAAAAGGGCTAATCATAAATATTATTTGCTAAATTAACTGTAGCTTTGCTTTACAACTGCTTTTTATATTACATTATATATATATATAGAGAGAGTTTTATATAATACATACATATATTAAAATAATGTAATATATTAAATTTGCTATTGCTCTCAGGCTTGCTCATTTGCTGCTTCTGCATGCATTGCTGCTGCATCATAGCAACTATGTATGTATGTATGTATGTAAGTGATGCTATGCGTTTACTTTTCATTCACTATATGCTACATAAGCGTATATACTGATGCTTATAGACTCCAATTTACACTATATGCGTTCATTCAACTAAATTTGTATATTAGAGCGGGTCGATTTTTAGGGAGCCAAAAAAAAAAAACCCAAAAAAAACGGAAAAGTTATGTATATGGGAAATGTTCTGCGGATCATGCTGAACAATATTGCATAAGAGACTATGACTCCAAAACTGTATCCGAACCAATAATTTTAATGTTTATATTTTCAGGTGAAGATATTTAGGCATCATAAAATTTTGTTCGTCTGTTTTTGGGATATCCCATTAAAATTTTATTCTTAGTTGATATTAGTACTGATCATTTCATATTTAGTTTGATATTCTATTGATTATTTGTCGGAATAGACCATATTGTATAACTATAACATATATCCCTAATATACGGTGTCTATGTCAATAAAGAAGAAAAAGAAGACATCTCCAATAAAATCGATTGGTCAGATTCTTTAAACTTCGCCTTAAAAATCGCTGGCTCGAAACCGGTTTTAGACCCATAGTTGCTTAGGCACATTTGGTTAGTTTCAGCCGTAGAACATTTCCCGCATAGAAATATTTTTAGGAAAAAAATCGACCCACTCTAATGTATGTATATGCTTGATTATGTTGTTGGTGCATGTTTTTTATTTTTATTTTTGTTTTTTATTTTTATTTTTATTTTTGCTTTTGTTATTTTTGTTGCTGTTTTTTGCTTTTATTTTTGCGTTTGCTTTTATTATTTTTGTTGTTATTTTTTGTTTTTATTTTATTTTTAATTTCATTTTTGCTTTTTATTTTTATTTTTTTTTTGCTTTTGCTATGTCAATAAATGCATTTGCCCATTTAAATATGTATGCGTTATTTTTTATTATTAATTGTTTGCTATGTGTTTGTTTTTGTTGCTTTTTATTTGCATTGAGAATTGTTGGGAAATTGCTTATCTTTCTTTTAGTAATTTATAATGTATGTCATAAATTCTCTAAATGTAGCGATTGCATGTCATTTTACATATGTAATGTATGTGGCTATATGATAGTAAATATATGCATATATATATGTATAGACATAGTAAATATATATTTAGCACAGAGTTAGAGTATTTTACATATCCATACAGTTCAGTTTAATATTTAGTTTAGTTTATTTGTATGACTAGGTTGCCACGTGATATTACTTATACAAGTTTTATGTTTCTTGTTATTGTTGCTTAATTTAGTTTAGCTTTTCTTAGTGCTTGGTTCTAACGGTTGGCCATACGTGCATTTCCGGCTGCCACTTTGCACACTTTACACACTAAATGTCTTATATCGATAGATATATTAAAAGTTATATAACTAAGTATGTATATTACAAATGCTTAGTGCATATTATATGTATATATAAGTATATATAAGTATTTATATACAACACCTGTTTTGTTTGTATGCTAAAATTAAACCCTCATGCATGCGAAAATTCAAGCAGTGCTCCGCTCACGTGCTAATACAAGCGTTTTACTAATTTTTCAATATATTTTCTTCTCCGAGATTTTTTAGAATTCTCTTCATTTTGCTGCTCAATGCGCTCTGCGGAATTTTGCTACATTTTCTTGCATTTCTTTAGGTTTCTTTTCTTTTTGTTTCCTTCAAGCTCTCATGTTAGTTTTTCCACATTTTCTGGTACAAGATTTTTATGGAATCCCCTTTCTTCTGCTTAAAATTCTGCTATATTTGTATTTAGCTCTTTCTTTTAGACTTTTCTTATATTCTCTTTCTTTTCTTCTTTTCTCCTTTAAGCGCTGTTCACATTTCCACTACATTTTCTTCATATTTTTAGCACTTTTTCAATCTCTCATCTTCATTCTTCTATATTTGCTTGTACCAGATTTTCCTCAGAAGTTTTTGCTTTTCTCTGCGCTAAGCACTCTTCAAAATTCTTCTACATTGTCTTTTACGATATTTTTAAGATTTCTTTTCTCCTTGAAGCTCTCTTCATATTTTTGTCTATATTTTATTACACTTTTTCTTTTAAACTTCCACATTTTCTACTTCAAGATTTTTTAAGCTCTCTTCATATTTCATTAATTTTCTTGATTTTTTTAGACTTCTTTTCTGTTTTTCTTCTTCAAGCTCTCATCTTAATTCCTCTACATTTTCTTCTTCGAGATTGTTTCAGAATTCCCTTCATATTTCTGCGCTAAGCTCTCTTCACAACCCTTCTACATTTTCTTCTCCGTTATTTTTTAGACTTCTTTTCTTTTTTTTCTACTTTAAGCTAACCTAACTTGTGTTGTTTGCAATAATTTTTCAATTTCAATTATTTTCAAATATTTATCCTAAACCACTACAAGCACAATTTACTCACATACACATACAATGCTCGTTTATTGCCGAACGTCTCTACGTACACACACACTTGCTGCTGCATTTTAATTATAATTATTTTTTTACCGTTATGCCAATAGTAAATCATTATAATTTAACTTGCCGTATGAATAGTTAACAAAATTTCTATTTATTAATTTTTATTTAATTTTAATTTTAATTTTTTAATTTAATTAATTTTAATTAATAATTTAATTTTAATTTCGTCACATTTTCTTCTAATTATATATATAATTAATGCTTTCTTTGGTAAAACAATCTTTAAGTAGTTAATTTTAGAATTTTTTCCTTGTAAACTTGCAACTATGAAATGATGTTTCAAAATTTCGAAAAAGTCCTAAATGTATTTGAATTTTTTAAGACTGCTATTTGGAGCACAAAAATTGTATGTAAAATGTTTTTAGTATTTTAATTTCTTTTCTCGAAAAAATTAAAAAAAAATGTTAATTAATTTGAAAATAAAGTATTACTGAAGCATTGTATAACTCCTTGCAAGTTTTTAACATTTCCACGACAGAAACGTGTCGAGAGGTTGGGAGCGTGCAGGAGTTTAGGCGTATAAGAGAGCGTGACAATATCAGTAAGAGAGAGAGAGAGAGAGCGAGAGACAATAACTGAAAAAAAGAGATGCTTCTGGGAGCGTGTTCATCTCCTGCAATAAATAATGGAGAAAGAGAAACAATGAGACAAAGTAATAATCAAGAGCGAGACAAAAGCAACAATAGATTGCTGTGAGAGTGCAGGAGGTTAATACTGCGTAAGAAGGAGTGATAGCGACTGATCTCGTGAACTGAAAAAGTTTTTCATACAAGAACTTTATTTTGATCGGTCAGTTTACATGGCAGCTATATGCTGTAGTGATCCGAGCTGAACAATTTCTTCGGATATTATGGCGAAAGATTTCATAAACATCAAATAAAATATGGCTTAATCAAAAAAGTTTTCCATAAAAGTACTTAATTCCATACTTGACGGACAGACATAATGACAGGCATGATTAAATCGGCTGCTGATCAGTTGCAGATTTCGTTGCTAGTATAACCTATTTTGCGTACAATAAAAAGTGAGAGAAACAGCCACAGATTTACAGGTTAGATAACAGGTTGAGTGTGCGAGAGATAGACGGAAATTAGTAATAATATATCAAATGGAAACTGGCGAAAAAGTTGTGAAGGGATCGACACTGACCTTTGCTCTTTCGCTCATTGGGTTCAATGTAAGATTTAGAATTTTACACAGCACTGTCCATTAGTCTCCCTCAGCTTCTTTCAATGCACACAGTAATAAATAATTTTAGCTAAATTTTCAGTTTCAAATACAACTACAAACAAAGTGTTATTGCAATATGAAAAGAAGTTTGATTTCCTGCACGCAGTTTGCCTCGTTCTGCGTAAGACTATTTCTATATAAAAGCCGAAAGTATTTACAGCAGAAAATAAACGTACAGCAAACGTTTCAAGACTAGTTAGTTAGTTGTAGTTAATGTAAGAGAGGGGTGGGTAGGGTGGTTTCTTTTAATTTCTTTTTTGTTTTTGATATAAACGAGTGCGCTGCCGTCTGCGTGTGCATAGTATTATGGTTTTCGCACGCTGCACATGGGCAGAAGGTTCCGTGCGATGCCTTAGAAGCGCATAAAATTTGAAAAAAAAAATTTTGAAAAAAGTTTTAATACTTACAAAAAAAAAAAAATATTTTTTTTTATAAAAAATTTTTATAAAAAAAAATTATTTAATAAAAAAATATTTATAAAAAAAATTATTTATTTTTTTGAAATTTTTGAAATTTGTTTTCTTTGTAAAAAATTAATTTTTAAATTTTTTTTGAAACAAATTTTTTGAAAGAATTTTGTTTTTTGAAAAAATGTTAATATTTTTAATTTTTTGTTTTTGTACATTTGGCAAAAAGTTGCCAATTTTTCACTACTTTACTTCTGCGCCTAATTCCTTATTCATATATATTTTCTTTGCACTAGTTTCACCTAATAATTGTTTTTG
Source organism: Bactrocera dorsalis (assembly GCF_023373825.1). Taxonomy (NCBI): domain Eukaryota; kingdom Metazoa; phylum Arthropoda; class Insecta; order Diptera; family Tephritidae; genus Bactrocera; species Bactrocera dorsalis. The sequence goes on along the minus strand of NC_064307.1, from coordinate 66,441,854 downwards.
TTTCAAGTCCGAATTTGCTCGTTAGCTGTGTTTTGCATTTATTTCGCCACTAATTTGTCTAGTTTAGCAAAGCGTTGCTATTTTGTAGTTGCGGTGTTGCAACCAATCTCTATGTTGCAACTAAACCTTTTATTGCAACCAATCTAGACGACAACTAAATCAGCTGTTGCAACCAATTTTGCTGTTGCAACTAATAAAGACTAAACTAGCTGTTGCAACTATTCTAGGCGTTCTTGATTTTGCAATAAATCTTGTTGTAGCAATTAATATTGCTGTTGCAATTAAGCTTGCTTTTGCACTAAATCTTGCTATTGCAACTAAACGTGCTGTTGCAATTAATCTAGGCGCTCTTGATGTTGCAACTAATTTCAACGTTCTTACTGTTGAAAAAGTTCCAGCTATCGCATTAAAACTCGCTGTTGTATGAAATCTTGCTGTTGCAACTAACCTTAATGTTGCACCTAATCTTAATGTTGCAATTACACTTGCTGTTACAGCTCATCTAAACGTTCTTAATATAGCAACAAATCTTGCTGTTGCATTTAAACTTGACGTTGCCTTTAAACTTGATGTTGCTTTTAATCTTGATGTTGCAACGACTTTTGCTGTTGGAGCTAACCTTGATATTGGAACTAATCCGGAAGTTGCGAATAAGCTTGCTGTTGCTAGTAATTTGGTGTTGCATTAAAACTGGCTGTTGCAATCAATATCGTAGTTGCAACTAAACTTGCTATGGCAATAAATCTTGCTCTTGCTAATAATGTGCCCGCTGCACTTAATCGAGCTTTGCTACTAAACAAGCTGTGGCAATAAATGTTGCTCTTGCAATTAATCTTGCTGTTGTTTTTAGTATTGTTTGCTGCTGCTGCGCCTGCTTATCGCGCCCTGTCGGCTATTTATTTTGCAATACTCTAATTTAACGATTGTTGTTGTTGTTGTTTTTTTTTCAACTTTGTTTTACCTTTATCTCTAATGCCAATCAACCTCATTTGTTGCATGTTGCATGTGTTTGCTACATTTGTTCATTTGATTTGTGAATACGTTAAGCTTCGCGTTGCTCCTCTGCTGTCTGCCTCTTCTACTGCTTTGATGCGTTGCATGCGTTTTTGTTTAAGATGTATGTACGTACGATAGTTTTTTTTGGTTTTTTTCTTGTTGATAAATGTATTTTAGCGTTTTTTGGTTAATGTTTATAACTCGTTTACCATGTGAGAGAGAGATACTTTGCAATTACATATTAATTATATAATATTTGCTTATAGCTTTTGGCTAAATTGCGTTTATCTTTGGTTTCTTTGGCGATTTGCTTAAAAGATTTGCGTTTTGCGAAATTTGCTTGTTGTTGCTTTTTGGTTTTTACTTTTGGTTGTTGTTTTTTTTTTGTTTTTTTTTTGAAAGTGCAGTGCGTAGTTGTACTAAAATTTGTATGTGACTTTTATTTAAGGTATTTTACGTTAGTTTCTAATAGCGGTTTCTAATTGTAACACCATTGACTACGATGTACGGTTATTCACATGAAATTCTGCTTTTGCTAAATTTTGCCTATCGTTCGTTCGTTCGCTCATTGCTAATTGTTTACGTTTATTATTAACTATTTTGTAGACTATGTGCTATTATTTGCCTCACATACTAATCGGGGGTACAAGTTGTTGGTGCTTTCTAAGGAATATTCAATTAATATTTTGTTTTTTGTAGTTTTTCTTATGCTGCTGTTTCTCCTTTTGTTTATGATTGTGGGTGTGGGTGTGTGTGTGTATGTGCCTGTGTTTGTCTGCTACTACGTTTAATTATTTATTTACTTAATTTTGAGGTTAGGTTGTGTGGGTGTGTTTGCTTTTGGTTGCTATAGTACATACATATTATCGACATTGTTTTCTCCTGCTACTGCCATCTTAGTGTTGCACTTAAATATTGGCTTTAGGTGGGCTTCTTTCTATAAATATTTATTTAATTTTTTGTTGCATATCTTTGACTCTGGTGTTGCAACTCAGTTGCAGCATTTACTAATATGTATAACGGTTCATTTGCGTTTCCTCCAACCTATCATATTGTTGCTGCAATTATTTTAGTTACATACAAACACACAAAAATCGCGCAAAGCATGCCAAACACATGCATATGTACTGTACATATAAAGCTGCCTGCGTTTACAACGTAAACGTATGTATGTGTGTGTAAAGTGTGGTATCTATATGTGTTTGTGTGTGGGTGTAACTGTTTGTAACTGTAAAAGTCGTGTAGCTTCACAAATTAGTTGCATACACACAAATAAACTGAGCACAGCACTTGCTTGGCGCCTGTGGGTATGCTACACTTAATAACAGCGCGTTGAAACGCCGTTGAAGGCGCACAAAAGTATGCTGCGTTAGACTTATTAGAGAGTAGTAAGTCAAAAAAATATATTCACACACATACATATACATAGTTAAGTATGTGTGTGTGTTGTGTGTCGCATAAAGTACAGGATTTTGGCGTTTAGTGTGCAATTTGTGGCACATAAAATTACAATTTAACATACAAACTACAGTTAACTGATATATACATGACATACGTACAAATAGAATTAATTACACAATACAATGCAGTTTTACAAATACATACATAAGTAAGAGTTAATTTAATATAGACTAGATACATTTATAGAGATAGTAGAGACTAGTGTTGCAACTATGTATATGCGTGCCTTTGTATATTACTGCTTAAAACATACATACATATATATTTTAAATTAAATTAAGTTTAATTAACAGGCTGTGTATTGTATTAGTATAGGTGTTACAGTTTTGTGGGTAGGTTTGAACTGCAGTGTGGTTTTTGTATTGGTTTGGTACTTGCTATGGGTTGTTTTGGTATTTCGGTGTATTTGTTTTTTTTTTTTATTTTTTTTTTATGTTTTTTTAAACATTTTTAAATATGCTTTTGCGTTGATTTTTAAAAATATTTAATTTTTATTTTTTTTTTTATTTTTTTTGAAATATTTTTTGAAATATCTTTTTTTTTAATATTTTTTTGAAATATTTTTTTTATTTTATATATTTTTTTAAATTTTTTTGTTGGATTAATTTTTTTTAATTTTTAAATTTTTTTATAATTTTTAATTTTTTTTATAAAAAGTGTTGGGGTTTTACCATCTTTTGTTGTTTGGATTGTTGTCTTTATTCGGGTTTCTGGTTTGTTTGTGTTGCCTACGAGATACTCATTTGTGTAAAAGTGTTTACAGTGTTTGTTGTTGTGGCAGTGTTTTATTGATACGAATAAATTTGGAAGTTTAAATATGCAATAAAGCAAAGTGTTCAACAGCACAGGCGTAAAGTAAGAGTTCGCACAAATTTGCTAATTTATGTGGTCCCAAGCATTGCCAATACTGTATGAGGTTTCGCTGAAAGCTTTAGCTAGCCAATTTCCACGAATTTATGCGTCATACTGGTGTTTAGCCTCAACAAGGAGTTTACAGTACAAAATGATGAAAGTTACAAAATATTTCTAGGTGTTTTTATAGAAATCAGTTGAGACGTTAACTTGAGTTTATGTTTCATACTGGTGTTTAGCATAAACACGGAGTTTTTAGTATAAATCGTATTACAACACACTCGCATTTAACAACACTTTTAGAGGTTTTCATAGAAATTAAATTTTTTTAATCACAAGTGCGGCACTTTTAAACAAGTTGGCAACACTGTCGCCTATTTCCAAAATCGAAAAACCTTCCTTACAACGTTTAACCCTAAAGAACTCAGTGTAAACTCGAATTTTCTCAAATTTCCTGTTGAAAATAGCTAAAAGTTGCTGCTAGCACTCAACCCAGCATAAACTCGGCAGCCTTGGCATGACGCGTTGGACGCCTTCTCATACTTGCCGCAGCTGTGAACGTGATTTTAAGCGTTTGAAGCATTTAAAGCTGACGATAAAACACTAAGCACAAACATCTAAAAAACATAGACGAGGCGGAAGCGAAAATAAGCCATTAAATGTCTCTACAACTTGGCTGAGTATCTCGTGTGTGTGTGTGTGAGTGTCGTGAAAATCGCAAATAATACTATTTAGCGAGTTGGTGTACAAAAGCTAAAAATTATAACCGTTTAAGCACACAAAACAATTTTTTTTCATTTTTTTAATATTTTTTTCTATGATGGGAGAGAGAGAGAGAGAGAGGGGGAAAAATTTTAAGCGATACTATGAGAGCGCGGGGTACTAAGATGGAACGCGTAGGCGGGGGGTTATTCAGTAGTGAAACGAACGGCGGCGCTATGCAGAGAGTTAGTTGTAATTAGTTGTAAGTTGTTGAAAGTTGTTGCTAGAATTGAACTATTGCGTAGGGGAATTGCTAAGTGTTTCTTTTAACGCGTGGAAGTTACACAGTTTGCACAATTCAAAATTATAGACTTTATTGTTGTTCCATGCATGGTTACTATTGTTGTTGTTGTGTAGAGTTGTTGTTTCAATTTTGTTGTTCATGTTGTTGTTTGTACCATGTTGCTATTGCTGTTATTGTTGTTGTTACTGCGTTAAGTAATTCATTTTACAAGCATACGTTTCTTTGTTGTTGGTGGTTAATTTCGTTAGCAAAAATTTCTCAAATTCGTTTTTGTTTGTTTGTTTGTTGGTTTTCCTTTTGTTCTTTTTTTACTGGTAAACGGAATTATAATTCGTTTTATTGTAATGTGTTTGTTGTTGGTGATGATGGGCTTGTTGTTGTTGATGTTGTTGTGTTGTGTGTGCTGATGACGGTGGTGGGGCGTGTTCACGTTCGGAGTCGCGCTCTCGCTCATACTCACGGTCGCGCGCGTAATCACGCTCACGCTCACGCTCATACTCGCTGTGACGCGCATCACGTGGCAGCTCGCGCTCATATTCACGCTCACGCGCATCACGTGATAGCTCACGTTCGCGCTCATACTCGCTGTGACGCGCATCACGTGACAACTCACGCTCGTACTCACGTTCACGTGCGGCATACTCACGTTCGCGCGCATACTCGCGATCATGTTGGTAATCACGTGCACGTTCGTGCGCATAATCACGCTGCCGTTCACGCTCGTGCTCCAACTCACGGCCGCGTGCGCGTTCGTGCTCGCGCTCATGCTCACGCTCGCGCGCATCAGCATGTGCACGCTGGCGCTCATGTTCGCGCTCTTTCGCGCGATCGCGTTCGCGCTGTGAGTCTTTGCGTTCGAGGTCGCGCCTCTGTTCGTGTTGTTGTTGTTGTGATTTTTGTTGATTCACCGATGGCTGGCGCTGTAAGGATGACTGATGATGTTGTTGTTGTTGTGAATGTGATTGTGTGCTGCGCGTGGGTGTGTGCTCACGTGACGTTGGCGCTGATGCTGTTGGTGTTGCTGTTGTTCTTGTGGTGGCCGCGGCGCGCGTGCGCTCGCTTGGTGTCAGTCTTTGATGTTGCTGCTGTTGTTGTTGTGTACTTTTTGTGGGTGTTGTTGTGGCGGTAGTTGGTGTTGTACGTTGTTGGTAGTGTTGTTGTTGTTGCTGCTGCTGCTGTTGTTGTGTTGGACTCCTCGTGTATTTGGCGCTCGTTGTCTGCGTTGGCATCCCCGTGCTCGCTTGTGTAGTTTGTGGCGTATGCGTTCGCGTTGTTGTGTTGGTTGTTGTTGGTGTTGTTGCTGTTGCGTTGGCAACATGTTGCTGCGCCGTTGGCTGCTGATGATGATGCGGCGCCAGCGTTGTATGTGTGTGTTGTGGGTGTGTCGCCGTTGCTGGCTGATGTGATGGATGGTTGATGGATTTAATGTTGAGTGGCAGTGGCGGTGGATTTTTAGCTTTTGTTAATGGTATTGGTGTTGGCATTGGTTTTGGCGTTGTCGTTAAATCGATACCCCATTCGAATAGGAACTCGAGCTTTTGTCGTTCCAGTGGGTCCTCATTAGCCGGCAGGGCAAGCAAATGTTAGGCTTCTAAAAATATAAGCGCCGTTGGTTTTGGTTCCAGATTCGACTTTTTCGCTTCGACAACTAAGAAGGTTATGTCGGCCTTTTCGCGATTCGAAAAGCATTCGGCTATCAGGCGGGCAACCTCCTGGAGAAAGCATGCGTTTATATATGAAATTCATAATATTTCCAGCTTGAACTTACCTGGTGATGTAGACCCTCGACTTTGTTGCCGTCCACCTCCAGTATGAGTTGCCCGACTTCGAGGCCGCCCGCCTCGTATGCTGCACCGTTTTCCTAAGCAACGAACAGCAATAAAAATAACAATAAGCTTTTTGTATACAGCTCAAATACAAGAGTTACTCACATGGATGTTGATTATCCTTGGAAGCGGATGTTTTGTGTTAGCACCACCTTCGATAGCAATACCTAAAATTGGTTTAGTTTTCTTAACAGTAATGTGTAAGTTGCCTCTATGATCAGGTACGACGTTTGGATTGTGTTCATGTGTTTGTTCAGTCGTTGAACCATTTTGCTCGGCCGAAAGGCGTTGCATGGACTGTAATGGTTAGTAGAAAAATCAAACAACAAATTTAGATTAATATATTTTAGACTTCTTAAGGCAGGTATATATATGCATATGTATAAATATATATACAGTAAACTATACACATTTAAAGGTTGCCACAATTAACAGTTAGTTACTTGGTCGTTGGCGTTTAAAACGTCAAGAAGTAGAGTTAATTTTCAGGCACATGGAGTCATATACACTAAACCACCAGAAAAACAGACAAGGAATTTCCACATTGAAAAGTTAAACTTTATTTACAATTTGTACATTTTCAAGTATACTTTCAAGTATATTTTCAGGTATATTGAAGGTTAGGTTGGGTTAGGTTGGCACTTTATACATGAAAGGTTTGTATTTGCTTGTGGTTGAACTCTAAAAACAGCTGAGCAGCTCATGTAGTGCTGACAGAGTGGCGCAATAATGTTATAGTCAACTGGAATCTAAATGGACGAGGATTGCACCACGACCTTTGGTCTATTGTGCCCTGAAATATAAGTCTATAAGTGTCTATTTTTGCTTGAAAAATATGTCCTTGAGCGGCTGTAAAATTGTATGGAACAAAAATAAACCATTTTGAGCGACAAAAGGGTGCTCGTGTAATCACAGTCTCCAAAGGCTCCTAAACTCATAATATTTTGAGAAATCGAAGTAATGTCAAGAAAAGAGCAGATCTGCCTTTTGATTGGTCTCCAACTCTATACAGTCTCCAAAGGCTCCTAACCTCATCATATTTTGAGAAATCGAAGTAATGTCAAGAAAAGAGCAGATCTGCCTTTTGATTGGTTACAGTCTGACTTTTACGCTCACTATACGAAAAACATGCTCTCTATACGAATACGCGGTAATGATATTTGTGAGCAAAAACGTTTGAGTAAACAAGCAGTTCTCTATAGCTCAGAAAAGTTCAGTGAATATTGTTCTCTTATGTTGTGAGAGTTTGAGATCGCTTACTAACTTTCGTTTTCTCTTCTCCTGCTAGTTTCTAACTCAGAGTTAAGCAACAAATAGAATAAATACATTATAAGTATTTGTCAGCTTATAGTTAATTATTTGGTGTGTGTTTTCGGGTGTGGTATTTATTGTATGTAAATAAGTAAAAATAAGTATATTGACAAAATAATGGAACTAGTTAGTAAAACTGAGTTACTAGTTAACTAATATAGGTGAGAATTTGGCTAAGTTAGTTAGTTAGCAGGCAGCAAAATCAGTAAACAAGGAGCATAAGTATTTATATTACGTTTCGATAGAGTAAATAAGTCATAACAATTGGGTGTACTGCAAGGCCAACAGATAAAAAATTAAAAAAATCCAAATAATTAAAAAAAAAACAAAAAATAAATAAATAATTAATTAAATAATTTTAGGTTGCAGTGAAATTTTCGGAATTTCAGTTGAAAATATAGGGATGCAAACTTAGTGAACTGTGTAGAAAAGAGAGCGAGGGCGTTGAGAGCGAGAGCGCACGAGAATTGTAGACTGTAAATGAGTTTTGGCTGAGCATGAGAGTGAACAGATGAAACGCGTTGTGGAGAAACTTATTGAGAATCGTATATATATTATTGAGTTATGCTTGTTTTCGTTTGTGCGCTGCGTTGTGAGTGTGTTGAGCGTTTGTATGTATTTTGCAAATGTTGCTATGGCTTTGCATTTCTTTCAAATTTACTATAGCGTCAATTTGTTTAAAAAATTATATGTTTTCTAATTGAAATGGCACGCGCTAAATTGCTTTGTTTGAGCGAGTAGCTTTGCTTATTTTATATTTTTTAAATTTGCAATAAAATTCAAGAAATGAATATTCGAAATGAGCATAGAAAAAATATTCAACACTTAACGTTCTTACCACCATTTTGGCTTGCGCGCACTCACCTGATGCCTGCGTACACCTTTGTCGCCCAGCAGTGTGCCTCCCTCCTCCTTCATATCGAAACTTCTCGAGAGTTTTGTGGCCAACTCCTAGTTATTGTTATTGGTTTTTCAATTTTGGAAAATTATTTGTGTGCGAGTTGCGTATTCAAAGCCAATCGGTTATTTAGTTCAATTTTGCATTTGTGTGAAAAGTTTTTTGATTTGATTTGGTTTGTTTTTTGTTTTTGTTTTTGATTTTTTTTTTTGGTTTTTGGTTTAAGGCAAATTGCAGAGTAGGCAAACATTTGAAGATAAAAGGTAATAAAAAAACAGTTTTGCATAAGAATCGGTGTATTGAACAAAAGTAGTTTTCTTTTCAATAATAATGCATTGCTTGAGTAAAAGTTTGTAAATTGAATGCGTTTTACTCGTCTTCTTTGATTGAACTTTTTGTAAAAATTTGCAGTGGTTTCGAGACTGAAAACTTGTTGTTCTTTGGTGTTTGTTGCAACATATATGTAAGTATGTATGCTTGTATGGCTAAGTGTCAGATGAGGTTTGCGCAAATGTTGTACGAAATGCGGCGGACCAAATGCGCAAGGATTGAGGAAAAATATAGTATATGCTAGACAAATATATAAGTCCATAAAAAGTATAATTTTTTCAAATAAAAAAAAAAAATATTCTAAATAAAAAAAATTTGAGTTAAAAAAATTTAAATTTTTAATAAAAACATATTTTTTTTTTGAAAAAAATTAAAGTCTTAAATTAAGAAAAAAAATTTTTTTGCAATAAAAAAAAATATTTAATACAATTTTAATAAACTAATTTTTTTAAATATTTAAAAATTTAATAAAATATTTTTTTTTTTTTATTAAATATTTTTTTTTTCAAAATAAAAAAATTTAAAGCAGAAAATTTGTTGAAGTTAAAGTCTAGCAAAATTTTTAGCTGTATTTGAAAGTTGTGTTGAAATTGAAAAAAAATTAATGAATAAAAATTTTAAAAATTAAATTCAAGTTTAAATTTTAATAATAAAATGTTTGTTATCAAAATTACTAAATTATTTAATTATTATGTAAATTACAAAAATTTTCCCAAACTTACATTTCTTAAAGTTTTTTAAATTTTTTTTTTGCATTTTTGAATAAACTAAATTTGAGAAATTATATTCAAGCTTGAAAACTGAATAATGAAAACTAAAAATATAAATGAAATAGTTTAAAAATGTTAAATTAATTTAAAAATATAATTAAAAATTTTTTAGGTTTTTACAATTTTTTCATCAATTAATTTAAATTTGAAAAATTTATTTTTGAGCAAAAATTATATTCCATATAATTATTATAAATTATATACTAAAAATCAATTTAGAAAATTAAATTAATTAATTAAAGAAGTTAAATTAAGATTAGTAATAGGTAATTATCAAAAATTAATTACAAAAATTTAAGCTATAATTTGTAATAAAAATTTAAAAAAAATTATTTAAAACTTTAAATTAATATTAATTTAAAATACGTATTTTAAATATATTATTTTTTAAGCAAAAAATTATATAATAAAAATTTAAAATGTATTTATAAAATTAAAAATTAAACATAATTAATTTTTTAAATGTTCTAACTGATAAAAATTAATTAATTGTTAATATTTAAGTTAAAAAACATGTGCTAATTTTTATTAATTTAAAAAATTAGAGAAAAAAATAAATTATTTAAAATATATTAATTTTCAAAGTAAAATAATTTGTACTAAAAATTAGGAAATCAATTTAAAAATTTAATTAATACTAATTTAAGATATTTATCAAATAAAATATTAAATTTTTAAGAAAAATATGTACTAAATGTTAAAAAACAACTTACAAATTAAATTAATTAAATTAATTTTAATTTTTTTTAATATTAATTCAATTAATTAATATTTATTTAAAAAAAATTAATTTTAAGCAAAATGAAAAAAAGTATTAAAAAAATTAAATTAATATTAAATCGAAATATTTATTTTAGATTAATTCAAAATATTTATTTCAAAAATATCAATTATTAAAGTAAAAAAAAATTATAAGTTAAATAAAAAAACTTAATTAAAAAAATAAAATGTTATATTAAATATATTAAATTTAAGTAAAAAAAATATCTACTAAATATTAAAAATTTATTAAAAAAAAAATAATTAAATTAAAATTAATGAAAAATATTTATTTAAAAAATATGAATTGTTTAAATCAAACAAATTATATACTGAAAATTTCCGAAATAATTATAGCTTCCATTTTCCGTAAGCTTAAACAAAAATCTGTAAATGTATATATTATACATTTATGCGCCTATATATATGCCTCAAATATACATATATTTTCCTCTTAAACGTCTCTTTGGCGCTTTTCAGCTGAGCACAGCTGGCTTCGTTTTCGGCCGCGATGAGTTTTGTACGAGTAAATGAAGACATGAAGTGGCATAGTAGGTATGCATGTATGTAGTTATGTAGCTATGTATGCTGTGGTGCCGAATGATATTGTTTTTACTATTTGTGATGCTAAGACATTTACTAAACTAAAAGCACTAACTAAAATATCAGCTACTACGTTTTATTATTGTAAAGAAACACTACAACTACAGCTAACAAATTAGGTATTCACAACTCAAACTATATATTGTATATATAAATATATATATTTATTTATATAATGTGTGGCATGTGTCGGATGCTAAAAAGGGCGCGTCTAACGAAAAGGGCACATAACCATTGGTGATTAATTGGAATGTAGAGCAACTAAATCTATGCTAAATTTAAATAGACAGTTTGTTATGTTCACTTTAAATAAATTATTACTAAAATTACACAGAAAAAAATAATAAGAAAAATATATGTAATAATAATAATATAAAAATGCAATGATATAATGGTGATACTTTTATTATATAGTAGATTTGTATATATTCAAATTTTGTGTCATTTTTGTTTTTTACGTTTTTGAGAGCATAATTAATTTCTGTAGAATATTGATGCCTTGATATAAGTTGATTTTGTTCGCCCAGTTTGTATGCTATGGTGATGCGGTCTGAACAATGTCTTCAGAGATTGAACCATGGGCTTTGACAGTAGCAGATACCAAATTTCATGAAGATATCTATTCAATGAAAAAAGTTTTCATGCAAGCACTTGATTCTGATCGTTCAGTTTGTACGACAGCTATATGCTACTAGTCCAATATCGACGGTTCCTACAAATAAACAACTTCTTGACGAGGAAATTACGTCTGTCGAATTTCAGAGCGATAGCTCAATCATGGATGCATACTAAACAAGTTCCTATCTCTACACACTACCACGGATTTTCGAAATACTTTAGAATTGAATGAATTCAGTCCTCAGTATTGGTTTCACTTCCTGAGCGGATTAGGAAATGGGTGAGTTGAACAGGGATACAGTAGTGATTATGTATATGGATATGACCAAACTAGATAATCGTGTGATAGGTGGTGTCTTTTCAGCAGAAGTAGATACCTGAAACGCCTTTCGACTACCAGACCACTACAGTGTCTTCCAAGCGCAGAAATTAAACGAAGCCAATTAGAGAAAGAGCCAAAGCCAAAGTCAGAATGTCAGAATAATAAAAAACAGGTGTTTACAAGATGGGATATGTACCTATATATATATATACAGATAGTCAAGCGGCTTTGAAATCCTAAGAGAATTTGGATTTCATTAAAGATAGCAAAATACCTTGATCTCTTAATGGATCGAACAACCTTTTTCACGAGAAACCAACAATGCGTTCTAGATGATAAAGGTATTCCTGATAACTGCCAGACCAGCCGGAACAGGTACCAGTTAGATGGCGATAATTTCGGCCTTTCCTGACTTGCGTGAACTTCTACATATGACTCCATCCTCTTGGTTACTTTCAGATATAATCGACAAACATGTTCCAGATAGTGAGTCTCAGTGTAGTCCTATGTATTTAGTATTCTCAGATCTCCAAAAGAATGCTCGCTTGGAAGAAATTTTCGTTAAATGAAGAGCTGACCGCCGAAACTGCGGTCTATTTTGAAGCAAAGGACAAATCGATACTTCGTTTAATCAGTGAATCACCCTTGAAGGGAACTATGTTGAATAATAAGAACGAATTTTGCCAAAAAAAGGTGTCACGCCATAGACACGCCTGTATAACCTAATCTTATCAAAAGCACACGGTGGTTTGGAGTCCCCTCTGGTAATAGAGCGAGAAGATTTTAGTACCGGTGGTTTCAATTCCTGAAAATATTAGGGTTAAGCGGTGCTGCTGACGAAATTTATAGTTATAGGGAAAACATTTACCAACACTAAAATAAAGGATTACGGACAAAAAGACCCGAACAGCCCCACCTGCCTACCGAAACACTTTTTTAAATCTCAGGCGGCCACTTTTGTTTCATTGAGCATTTATTTATTAGAAACTCAGTGCTTTTTATAGTAAATACAGTGTTGATACACATAATAGAAACACTGCTGCATTGCTGCTCCATTTTATTACGTTTATTGGCGTATGATTCAAACAGCAACTAATTATGTTCCCAAATATGAAGCGTGAATGCGTTTGATCCACGCTCTTTACGCTGACTTCTATAAACCAATGTCGCTCTAGGAGTTCTGGTAATTTTTTTTTGGGTGACTCATGCTGAATTGTGCAATTATATTTTTCAAGCTGTTAAGTGTTTTACATATTTATTACAACATGATTACGTATGCAACGTGTTTGCTTAATTTACTGTTATTGCGTACGAAAATTGTTTAAATTTCGTCGCAGTTTTGCATAAGAATACAACTTTTCCATACTTACATTCGCTTTTATGCATATTTTGGGTTGTTTGTTTTTAGTTTGAACTTTGAGAAGTTGAACAAATGGGAAATGGAATGGCATGGAATGGAATGGAGTGGATTGGAACACCACAAAAAAATCAAAAAATAAATGAAACAAATTTAAATAAAGTTGAAAAAATAAAAGGCATTAAACACGTGACAATTAAGCAGTGTAAGTTGACTCAGAGTAAGCGCAGAGTTTGGTTCTGCATGTGAGTGTTGTGTGTGTGGGTGATTGCTTGTGGTTAAGGTAGATATGTAGGCATGCAGTGCTTTTTGTGTGTTGCCAGTAGTTGTGTATGTAGAGGTTTTGATTCTTAGTATGCGTGTGTGTACGTGTGGCAACTGTAGCAAGCAGCGAACGTATGCGAACAAAAGACTTAAGAAACAAACTTGCGGTGGGCGGCGTGTAGTATGCATGAGGACATTGAGGATGGTTGTTGTTGTAGGCAGCACGCAGTTAACAAACTCAATTACAAATAAGCCTACGATAGTTTTTCTTCATGACAACAGTGCAAAATTGGTTAATTAACAATTTTTTTTGTATTATTGTAAACTATTGGTTAGGGAAATGCAGTGCAACACTTGAATGCAACAATAAAGTTAAGTTAGTTTTTATAATTGTAATGCAATTTATTAGTTAAAATTGAGGTTAGATTTAATTGAACATTCGGGTTAGTTAATTAGTTAAGTTAAGTTGTGTTAAGTTAAGTTATGTGGAAGTACGTTAAGTTGTGTTCAGCTAAGTTAAGTAAAGTTAAGTTAAATCAAGTGAAGTTATGTTGAGTTAAGTTAAATTAAGTTACGTTACGTTAAGTTAAGCTAAGTAAGGTTAAGTTGTGTTAAGTTGCGTTAAGTTAAATTAAGTAAAGTTAAATTAAATTCAGTATTAGTTAAGTTAAGTTACGTTAAGTTAAAGTTTGAGTTAAGTTCAGCTAAATTAGGTCAAGTTAAATTAAGCTAAGTTAACTTTGAGTGGAGTTACGTTAAGTTTAGTTAAGTTAAGTAAAGTTAAATTAAATTCAATAGGAGTTAAGTTAAGTTACGTTAAGCTGTGTAGAGTTAATATAATTTATGTTTCAGTTAAGTTAAGTTATATTACGTTAATTTGAGTTGGGTTACATTAAGTTACGTAAAGTTGCGTAGTGATAATTTAGAATTGAGATAATATCTGTCAATTGAAGTTATTGGAGGCGTAAAAGTGCTCGAGGGTTCTGCTTTAAAAGTAAAGTTTAGTTAAGCTATGTTAAGTTAAGTAAAGTTAAGTTGTGTTAAGTTAAATTAAGTAAAGTTTGAGTTAAGTTGAGATACGTTAAGTTAAGTTGTGTTAAGTTAAATTAAGTTAAGTTAAGTTACGTTATGTTAAGTTACGTTACGTTACGTTAAGTTAAGTTACGTTTCGTACAGTTAACAGTAAAATTAATTTGTGGTAAGTAGAATGAAGTTAAGTTACGTTAAGCTAAGTTACGTTAAGTAGAGTTTTGTTAAGTTAAGTTACGTTAAGTTGCGCTGTGTTAAGTTAAGTATGAGTTAAGTTAAATTAAGTTAAGTTTGATTTAAGTATGTGTTAATTGTAGTTATTGCGGGCGTAAAAGTGCTGTAAGTATCTGTTTTAAATTTTTTTAGTATTTTATTGTTGTTTATTTGTGGTTGTTGTTGCTGGTTGCAAAAAGAAGAAATGGGAAAATGAAAAATACAATTGCACTTACAAGAGGCCGTCCCCAATACCATGATTTGACACGTTGTGTTAAACCACCCAAATGTGAACGTAGTCCATCTAAGTAGCCACCCTGAAAATGCACAATGAACAAACGAGAAAAAAAGAAAAAAACAAACACACATATTTTTTTTTGGTTGATTGGTTGGTTGATTGAATTGATTTCAATTGATTTTGTTTATTTTTTTGGTTGTAAGCGTTTTCAATTTCGTTAAAGTTGATTTCAGTTCAATTTGAGTTGCGAATTTTTTAAAATTTTCAATTTTTTTCGAATTTTTTTGTTACGAAATTTTTTTTTGTGCGAATTGGTAGTGGGAAAACAAAAGTTAAGTTATGAAAGAGGAAAGAAAGAAAATGCATAAGAATTAAAAAACGAAATACAACAAATTGAGAGATTTAACGATTTCTAAAATTCTTTTTCTGATCTCTTTTTTTAATTTCGATTTAATTTATTTTTTTAATTATTTTTTCTTTAATGTTAATTTTTTTAACCAATTTTTTTTGAAATTTTTTTAATTAAATTAATTTTTTTTAATTTTTTTCAATTAATATTTTCAAGTTAAAATAATTTTTTGAAATTTTCTTAATTAAATTAATTTTTTTATTTTTTTCGATTAATTTTTTCAAGTTAAAATAATTTTTCTAATTTTTTTTCATATTTTTTTCTAAAATTTTTATTTTAGTTTCTTCAAATTTTTTTTTTTAATTTTTTTAAATTTTTTTAAGTAAATTTTTTTTCTATTTTTTTTTTTTTTTCTAATTTCATATCTAAATATTTTTTTTTTGAAATGTGGATTCTATTCATAAACTACCATAAGTTTTTGCCATTACTTCATACCAATAAATAACACACTAAAATACAGACTAAGTAGTTTATAGTGTCTAAACAAGTAGGTAAGTAGTAGTATAGACAATAGTTAGAGCAGTAGTAAGAGTCACAGTTTCATTTATGATTCATAATTATTTATAAGTTCATATATAGTATATATATAGCGTATATATAGTAAATAGCGGGTACAGAGTTATAGAGTAGTCATAGACACGAAACTACTTGGAAAGTTTGTGAACGAGTTGATGTAGGCTTACAGTGAGCTGAGTAACAACATCTATCAAAAGAAACGACCTAAATTGGTAACTGGTAAATCGGTAACAACAACCTGATTAACACTAGCCATTTTCATTATACTTTAAACGACTATATTTATGTGTGTATGTACTGTACATTGGCAACTAGCCTTGTATATGTATGGTTGGGGTTATATATATGCGTGTTTGTGTATATATATACGATTGTGTGTATATAGATATGTACGATTGTACTACATGTATGTATGTTAAGAATTATAAACTAACACACTTATAAGTTATAAATCGGCAGGTAAAATGCAAAACAGTGTATCATCCAAAAAAGTCGAAAAAGGCTGTCGGACGTAATAACCAATATGTAATCGTTTTATAACCGAAACTCAAATTTTGTTTCATTAAGAGTGTCTGATAACCAATATATAACCACTTTATAACCAACACTCAAATCCAATATGAGTGTATGATGACCATTTTATAACCGAGACTCAAATTTTATTTTAATATGAGTGTATGATAACCAATACATAACCAATACATAACCTATGCATAACCAATACATAACCATTTTATAACCAAAACTCTTATTTCGTTTCGCTTTGAGTACTTAGATCGTTTTTCCTTCACCTTCAAACATATGAAAAGTGATGTTATGTTATTTTGCATTTTAGCTGACGAAATACTCATTTAAAACAACAACAGCTGCTAACTAAATATATTTTAATCAAGTTTTATATATATGTATGTACATTTCTAACTAATAATGGTAAGTTGCTTAACTAATTATGCGCGCTAACCGTTATATTACTGATAAGTCTACCTTTACTATGCGCGCTAACCGTTATAATACGGTTAAGATTACTACATAAATTCATAAAAGTAAAAAATTAACCGAAAATATATGTTTACATACAACACTGGGTGTCTAAATGCCTAGTTACCGCATACTAACTGCACTGCACTAGCACTGTTACTGCTTGATTTGTGTACTTCTAAACTAAAACTTTCGCAACTCGACACGCTCCACTAAAACACTAAACATATGACTTGATCATGCGGCTTGCGCCGTGTGTACTTTGTTTGATAAATGGTTCAGGTGCGTTGTTGTGTGTTTTTCTGTTTCGGTTATGGCACATTTTCACTCACTGAGCAAAGCATTTTACTGTAATGCATTTGCCTTGATCCCTGCTTTGCCTATGAAAACACCGATTTTTTCAAAAAGTCCAGCAGCCTATGCATACATGTTTTTGCTGTTTTTTTCTGTGTGTTTCAACGCCTTTTCGTTAGTATTATTGAGTTGTTTTAGTTGAGTTAAAATAGGCATAGAACTTAGAGCGTAGGAAACGGGATGGACTAAGCTATGTGGACAAACTTACCTGTTCCTGAGTGAGGTAGAGTTTTGGTAAGCATGTACAGTCACAGGTTGCAGTTTATTTGGAAAAAGAGGAGAGAGCGAACTTAAATTATTGAATTCGTACTTTTCAGTTATATTTTTAGTAAAGCTTGTGGTATAGAGTAAAATGTTGCTATATTAGGTTTTATGAATAATTTTTATTTAATATATATCAAGTACATATGTAAAAAAATATATATTTTATAATGGAATAATCCCAAAACTTTGCTACAGCACCGGCATGCAACTTTAAGTATACTTAGTTCAACATTATGTATACGTAGCTATGTACATATAATGAAGTTTTCACGACTAGTAAAAAACCAAAAAAAAATATATATAAGATTTTGAAGCTCAAAGAAAAGTTAATTTTAGCTGCATTGAAGTCAAAATACCCTTCATGTGCATTTCTTATGGCATAAAAAGGTATAAAAAGATACATATATTGATTTTGAGCGTTAAGTTTCTATGACAGCTATCTGCTACAGTGGTTCGATCTGAACAATGTCTTCGCATTATTCCTATACAAGGACATAATTATGTTTGATCAGTTTGTATGGCAGCAATAGTCGTTCAATCTGAACAATTTTGTAATGTTGTTGGCATGCTTTAAATAATAATCTGTGCTAAATTTCGTTAAGATGGCTTATCAAATAAAAAATGTTCCCATACAAGGACTTGAGTTTAATTGTTTAGTTTGTAAGTTGGGTATTATCATCAAAAACTAATCGTTTATGAAAAAAATGTTCGAATTTAAAAGTTTTGGACTCGAAATAAATAGAGGGATACCCGGATATCCTCCCACATCTCATTTCAACAGCCTCACTTGGAAAAGAACATCATTTTGACGATTTTCTCCTCAAAAACCGGCAATTTGGAACACATTTTTAATTTTCTAAATTTCTGGGTGAATCCAAATTTATTTTTTCTTTAATAAAAATATGCCTCATGCGATTCTGCAAATTTCTGCATTTTTATTTTTTCTCTACGACCAGTAGTTTAGAAGTTATAAGCATTTTTGTATTCGCTTGTATTCGGCGGCTGCTTGCTGCATGCTCCTGGTCGCCTGGTAGAAATCTGAGATTTTGGCACCAAATTGAAATGCATTTTTCCTGCAGTGGCGACGGATGCACCAAGAATTTTCATGATGTGTTGCATACTCTAAGGGGCAAAATTCGGGACACGGATGCGCCCATATGCAATACCCGGAAACCGGACCAGGTCGCCGACCGGAAGCGAAATAACGACACCACACTTCCGGCCCGCCGACCAAACCGGAAACGGGAGCTGCGAACCGGAAACACAACAAGGGAAACTCGAACCCATTTCCGGTCTACCATTTCCTGCCAGGCTGCGAAACCGGGGTGTGCGCACTTCCGGGGCCGCTTCCGCTCCCGGCCCTCCGACGTCCGGCCTGACACTTCCGTTTCCGGTTTGAGACTTCCGGTTCGGTTGGCAGACCGGAAGTGTGGTACCGTTATTTCGTTTCCGGTCGGCGACCTGTTCCGGTTTCCGGCCGTTGCGTATGGCCGCATCCGGGTTCCGAATTTTGCCCCTTAGAGTATGCAACACATCGCGCAAATTTGCAATGAGCCGGCGCCGCTGCGGAAAAATTGCATTCAATTTGGTGCCAAAATCTCAGATTTCCACCAGGCGACCAGGAGCATACAGTAAGCAGCCGCCGAATACAAGCGAATACAAAAATGCTTATAACTTCTAAACTACTGGTCGTGGAGAAAAAATAAAAATGCAGAAATTTGCAGAATTGCATGGGGCATATTTCTATTAAAGAAAAAATTAAATTGGATTCACCCAGAAATTTAAAAAAATAAAAATGTGTTCCAAATCGCCGGTTTTTAAAGAAATTATACTTTAAATGCCTTAACATTTTGATTACTTTACTGAATTTTTTCCCCCTACTATAAAAAAAGACTTGCTCGTTACGCTGATCACTTCCATACATATGTATGTATATTTACATATGCTCTTGAGGGTCTTCGTCGTTTCGGCTGTGTGTAAAAACATCGTGGCAAACTTTATATACGCTGTTAAGTAAATGAAAAATATTAGCAGAATTCGAGGACAGCTGATCAGACAGATGATCAATATTTCCTCAGACGAAGTTGGTATTATGTACACATGTTCTTTCAATACTTACACATACATACATATGTATATGTGCAACTTAATTTTTGTAGTTGCAATATTGTCTTCAAAATTGTAAAATATATAAGTTTAATAAAAGTGATTTTATTATCTCTGAGACAGAGATTGTTAAAGGAACAATAAAGATATTTCTTCTTGTTATTTACATATACATACATATTTATATTGAATATTCATTAATAATATCTGCCATAAATCTGCATTAAAAACCTCACCCTGTATGAATTCTGCATACTAGCTGCCTAAAAGTAGGCTTACTTCACACATGCCGCATATAAAAAGGTTGCCTTGATATACGCCGCCTAAAAGTATGCATATACAAACAGCCATGAGCTTAAGTTGTATTCGCGCTTTGAAACGGCGTGCACTTGCGCTCCAACAGCGCCATGAACTTGAACTCCGCAGCGAAGTGGGGCGCCTACAAAATGTGTGAATAATGTTCGTGGAAGTTGCAGAAACCTTCAAGCTTGTAACAAAAAAATTCCAATTATCGATTACTACTAAGCTCAGCAAGCCATTATACTTGGCAACTAACAGACGCGCTGCCACAACTTTGTACACGCGAGACATTACTCATGTGCCGTGGAGGGTTAAGGCTGCAAGCGCAACGAAGCAGCAATCAAAACAAAAACCGCTGAATGCAAAGGCAAGCCAAGCAGCCAGACGCTTAACAGAAGAATAAAGTGGAAACTTACGCGACGTTTGCTTGGCAAAGGGAAGCAGCGGCGGCGAATGACGAAAGTAAAGCAGGAGGCAGACAGCCAGACGGGCAATGAAAAGGCCAAGCAAGCAGTCAAACCGGCGGCTAAGCGCCAGCCAAGCAGACAGGCAGACAGACAGTCAAGCAGTCAGTTAGTCTGTTAGTAAGGCAGACAGTTAACGACTAAAGGCAAAGCGAGTGTGAATGAGCGTCTGAGCATGCATGTGTGTGTGTGTGTTTGTAATGAGAAATGTGCTGCGGCAGTGGGACGCAACTTGGCAAGCGGAGTTTCAGTGGCATAAAAAATGAGGCAAATCGAAATGCCGCCGGCGCAAGGCAAAGAAGGATATGGGTAAGCTGCTGTTGTTTGTTGTTGTTTTCTAGACACATACATATGTGGACATGTGAGTGTGCTTAAATGTGCTCACACGCAATGCATATTTTCATCAGCACACAGAGACTTGGATATACAGACATGTGAGCCGCTGAAGCTGCGCAAATCTGCTGTGGAAGTGTGTCAGTGTGTGTGTGGCGTGTTTGGAGATTGCGTAAAACGATGCGTCGTGTAGTCACTTATGCTTTACGAGCAGTGTTATGCAGCAGCTGTTTTTTATTCTTGTTGTTGTTTTTATTTTTGTTGTTGTTATTGCCTTTTTAATGCGCTGTTGCCGCTAAAAAAGTTCTGAATGCTTGCTGCCGTCGAGAGAACGACCGAGTAGACCATATTGCGACAGCCGTTGGCACTACAAATCCACACAGACACAAAAACACATACGAACATATATGTATGTATATATATATATACATACATATGTACATACAAAGGCAAATATGTGGCAGCGCAGCGCGCAAGAGTTGGAACGGTTGGGCTCAGCACCTGGGCGGTGGGTTTTTTGCTGCCGCTGCCGCCATCACATTGTAGCAGCTGCTGCGGCCGCTGTTTTGCCGCCAACTTTTTCCCAGGCTCATCAGTTTGGACCACTTTTTATTGCCGCAACGCGTAAAGTTACGGATGCTGCGGCTGCTTTATTTTGGCCAAACGGGCGTAGAGCGTAAATGAAGCTACAAAGAAATAGAAAAAGAAGAATAAAAAATTTAAAAAATAAAAATAATAAAAATAATAAAAAAATTAAAAAATTAAAAAAATAATAATAAAAAAATTAAAAAAATTAAAAAAATATATATATAAAAAACAACCGCAAACAAAAACAAAATCAGAGAACGAAAAGAACACTGCTTTTGTTATTGCGTTGGACTTTTTTTTGTTTTCGCTTGCCATTTATCCTTCGAGGCGTTTTAGAAATTTCGCGCTTGCAGTTTCGCTACGCTGCTGTTTTGTTGTGTTGTTGGCATTATTGTGTTATTTCATAGCTCTACTTTAGGTGTATACCTTGTCTTGGTGTTGTTGCAGTGCCACCGTGGCTGCTAAGCCCAGGCACATCCGGTTGTGTCCAAGCAGCTGGATTAACGACTACGTCTACGCCGTCCATTATTTATGCAACCAGTTGTTATGCAGTAGGATTAAATTACTTAGACTATACTGCATTTGTTGTTGTTGCTTTAGATAATAAGTAAACGCCACTCAATTTTTAGCTGCTATAGCAAACAGCGCGTTGTAAGTGCGCTAACTGAGGCGAAAAGGAAAGCATAAATGTATAGATTTGCATTTCAGTTGCTTTAGCGCAGAGTCTAGCCAAAATACTGCGCTAATTAGTCAGCTAGGGCTTGGTGTTATGCCACAAAAGTGTGTAGGCGGACGCTTCCGCTGGCTTTTAGGTTTGATTAAGTTATACAGGCCGGCTGCTACGTCATATATAAACCTACTGGTTGTTATTGTAGTTGTTGTTGCGGCAGAAAATCTCACTGATCTAATTTGGAGGTATGCTGCTTAGTTAACAGCCGTTGGCCGGATAAAAATCCGCCTGAGATCTGATTACGTAGACCCGACTGTCATGGGAACGGAGACCTACTGTGCCGGAGTAATGCCAGTTCATTAGCTTAGTTTAATGTGAGCTGAAGTATGCTTCAAGGACAACACTCTGACTCATGATTTTGACGACCTCGCATGTCTTTGGCTTATCGAATGACACTTTTGAGCTGGTCGTTAGGACAGTGACCGTCCCATCAGTCCATTGGTTCAGCTTAATTTGAGCTGAAGTATGCGCCATACAGCACGTTAATGCTTTTTGCGGCGACCCATAAGAGCAATTTGATATCTACTTCGTCTAGCCTCTTGAGCTGCAAAACTCTTAGATACGTAAGACGAGTTGTACATAAGGCAACAGAAGTTTCGAAGTTGTTTTATGTCTGTCTTCCTGATGCCAGTAAGCTGTGAGCTGCCAGTAGATCTGCAACCGTCCCGCGGTCCTATCAAGACTGTGTGAGTAAAAAGAAATTTTGTCGTGCTTCAGAGCTCTGGTTCCTGATCTTGACGATCCCGTATAGCCTTGGCTTATCGGATGGCACCTCTCATTAAGCCAATGACCGTCCCTCATGTTCTTCGAGACTCTGGCTCATGATCTTTGTGATTCCGCATTTCTTCGGCTTATGTATGGCACTTTTGAAGCTGTAATTAGGCCATGACCCTCCTGCGCTCCCTTCGAGACCATATAAGTGAAAAGCATACTTTTTTTCTACGGGGATCTCACTCATGAACTATCTGATTCGTATATCAGTCCTTTCGGAAATTTGATTATATATTGTTTTAAGCGACTTACGTATTCCTATGCCAGTTCGGTAGCCAGACAGACGACATTTTTAGCAATCCCAACATCCATTTTGTTTTCTGGAACTTCTTTCTGACCGAGGACCGACTGTTTAATCAGCCGGATGCTAACCTTGAGGTCTGGAACCCTGTATATATGCAGCAGTTTATCGGCAGCCACGACATCTACAGCCCCCCTGCTTCTAACGACATCCTCTAATGTAGGACGACGTGAGCTCAGTCGCTTTCCTAACCGCATATACCTCCGCCTGGAAGATACTGTAGTTTGAACGATTGCCTGAGATACTGCAGTATACCGACAGCTTGAGAGGTCGCCAGAGCTCCACCTTCAAACAACAGATTCCGGCGCCCAGTCCATTAACAAGTTCCGCTGGCCAGTCGCATGCTCCTAAGCAATTCACCCTCTGTTCCCTTAAAAGATTTTTTCACAAATAAAGTGTGAGGGTATGTGGTCTATTTTAACTACCAACCCCCTGCTAAACGAACTGGTACCGAAGTTCCTTTTGGAGAATTGAACTAACGGCACCAATATAGTATTTCATTTTGCTGCAAAACTATCCGCTATTATGTCGATTGGTGGTAGGATGAGTAACCTTACTGCCTTACATGAAATATGTAGTTCCAACGACAGTCGGGTTGGGTATATGCCGCTACAACAAAAACAGCAAGCAACGGTTGGATTAATGCCAGTTTAAGACGGTATTTTGTGGATTTTGGACTTCGTAAATCCCTACATTATCGTTGCTTTTTTGTTTACTTGAGTCTAACAGATAAAATAAAAGCTTCTTGATTTTCGCTTTTCGAGCTTTTACGACTTAAAAAGTTCAAATATGAAATCATTGTCCGCAAACTTTTATTTCAACTCGCGAGAGTGTATACATTTTTTCGCATAACTGTTTTGATTTTTTAACCGCCGCTTATCAGTTGTTATCAATCATTTTGCTTGTCGCGCAGTACTTAACTTATCAATTGCCGTCTTATCAGCTTTTAGCAAATTATTATAGACACAGTGGTGATATCATTCATGCCAAATTCTATTTACTGATAAATATTTGCAGTTGTTATTTTTAATTGCATTTGTCTTGAAAAGATAAAGTTAATTTATTTGTGTAACTTGTGTTGATACCCTGAACGGGGTATATGGTATATATAAAATTTGCCAGCTGATTTAGACATGCCCCTCTTCCATCTGTATATACTGGAATTCTTCCCTCAGTTTTAGAGATATTGAGCTGAAATTTTGCACACATCCTTTTCTCTTTAAGAAGCTGCTCATTTGTCGGAACCGTCTATATCGGATGATTATCAGATATAGCTGCCATACAAACTGAATGATCGGAATCTAGTGGTTGTATGAAAAACTTTTTTATTTTACAAGATATCTTCATAAAATTTCTTGTACGTTATTATTCAAAGCCACTTTACAATCTCCGTAGAAATTATTCTGATCGAACTACTATAGCATATAGCTGTCATACAAACTGAACAATCAAAATCAAGTTCTTGTATGGAAAACTTTTTCATTTGAGAAGGTATCTTTACAAAATTTGGCATAAATTATTATCCAAGGTAGCTCTAAAATCTCCGCAGAAATTGTTGAGATCGGACCACTATAGCATATAGCTGTCATACAAACTGATTTTTAAAAATTAAGTCCTTGTAGGCAAAACTTTTTTATTTGAGAAGATATCCTTACAAAATTTGGTATAAATTATTATTCAAGGCAGCTCTACAATTACCGCAGAAATTGATCGGATCGGACCACTATAGCATGTGGCTGCTCTCGGAATTGTGAACTATGTATATCAATATTCTTCTGCTGTCTGCTGTGCAATAACAGAACGCGCAATGTTATCTTTTGCCATTATTTATGTCATAACTCTCCATATACGTATTTCCATGTATGTATATGTGTATACAAATGCCACACCTTCGATTAGCCAACGCTTGGCTTAAGGTAAACACCACTAAAGAGCTAATATTGAGTTCTAAAACCGTTAGACGGTATTCTTTGCTTGTCTCTTCGTTAATTTACACATGACACATATCTTCGTACCATATGTACACACATACATATGGCTTAGTCGCTGCAATGTTGTTTACATCTGCCGCCGCTTACGGTAATTTCCATGGCATCACCAACTGCGTGCAGTCCACGACCATTTTCACTGCGCCGACTGACCAGCAGACAATCTCGTTATACCCGTTTAAGCTATTTACTCCATTTACTGGTGGCTACCTTTTTGTCCAGCGACAATGCAATGAAGATCAAAGGTTTATTTGCTATTTGTTGTATTATCCCGATTTGTCCATTACTCTCTGCCATTTTCCGAATTGCAGACACAAATCGACTTTCGCAAAGGCAAAATGTTCTTATGAAAGCAGCTGCTTTCTTTGCAATCAATACGCTTTGTTGTTGTTGTTATGGTTGTTGTTGTTGCAGCTGCCGCTTTGCTCAGTTGTTGTTAAAATGGCATAAAAGCTGGAGCTTTTACGTGCAATTTCCTGAGTGCCCTTTGCCTTACTCTGTGCCCTGCCGGCGTTGGTTGCTGTCAATTGTTGCTGTTGTTGTTGTTGTTGCTAACGCTTGGCTTCTGCAGTGCTTGGCATTGTTCGAGAACAAAGCAAATACTCAACAGCGACAGCAAAGTCCACGGTCAACGTTGCGGCCAACTGCAGTCACCAGCAGCTGTCGCTAAGCATCCAAGGCGGCTATGAAAAGCCGGAAATGAGCTCTACTCAATGGCCAGCTAAGCATTTAGTTAGTTAACGCTTTTGTGCATTATATGCTGCAAAGTGAGTAAAATCAATTTCTGTTTACAATTTTGAATATTATTTTCGTCACGGCCTGTTCTTGTAGACTTGGATATCAGGCCTTTCATAAAATTGTCGATCCTGGAGTCACTGGAACACTTAGCTCGTTTGCATAACTAAGCTTGGAAGATGTTTTCTTTTTTTGATATATAATGACACGAGATTGAGACTCAAATCATTTTAAGCTATTAATAGCCTCCGATAGTCTCGGATATTGGAGTCAGAGGAGAGGAGCTCCTAACTAGTTTGTATAACTAAACTTGAAAATATGACTTCTTAACGAGGTAGATATGATGGATTTGGACTCAATTAATACTCTCCTGTAGCCGCGGATATGAAGCCGTTTATTAAATTGAGCGGAACCTTGTCGAAACCTGGACTGAGTGGAGCTCTAACTCGATTGAATACCGAAACTTTGAAGATGCGAAGGCTTAACGAGGTAAATATGATAAAATAGGTATTGGAACTCAACTCAGCTAACCTCTTCATAACCTCCTATAGTCTTGCATATAAAGACTTTTATTGAATTGAGCAGAATCTGGTGGATCTCTGGACCAAGTGGAGTTCCTAACTCGTTTGTATGTCACAACCTTGAAGATGCAACGCTGTGACGTTATAACGAGTTATATATTATTAAATAAAGATTGGAGCTCAACTCAGCTAACCTCTTCATAGCACCCCATAGTCTTGGATCTGAAGTCATTTATTAAATTAAGCGAAATCTTGTCGATCCCTCGAGTCAGAGGAGCCCCAAACTCGTTAATTATAACCGAGTAATGAAGATGGGATGTTTTAACGAGGTAGGTATGATAAAATAGTGATTAGGGTTCAACTCATCTAACCTGCTTATTGCTTCTTAAGGTCTGGATACGAAGATTTTTATGGGATTGAACGGAAGCTTGACGACCTCTGGTTCAGTGGAGCCCTTGTACATCCTAACATTGATGATGTGACGTTTTACCAAGGTAGCTATGGTAAAAAAGAATTGGGACTACATTGGATATTAAGCCTTTAATCGAATGGAGCGCCATCTTGCCGATCTTTGGAGTCAGTGAAGTGCTTAACTCGTTTGTATAAGACTAAGGCTTGAGGATATGACATTTCAACGAAGTAGATATGATAAAACAAAATAGGGATTGGGGCTCAACTCATCTAACCTTAATGTAATGAGTTCGTATGACCCTTAAGACTCTTCCGAAATTTCTCATTTTCAGCTCTCTCTCTCTTTCTGCTTACAGCGGCGCACAAAAAACGTAACAGATATTGCATATGTTAACCTGAAAGAGCGCAGAGCTCTGACGCTGATGTCAACAAGCCAATAAATGCAGCGCCGAGCTTGCTTTACAGCGCCAATCCATAGCATGGATCACATGAAAGCGCTCAAAAGTAGTGCAGACAGCGCAGCGCCTACGTTGGACTTCGCTCTCTACACAGAACTGCCAAGCCGCTGCGCGCCATACTTTACAGCTGTGTGACACTGCCTGAATGCCGCCTTGCCCGCTGGCGCGTCTGCACAGCTGTGCCTGCGACCAGCGCACCGTTTATGGATGTGAAAGATACATGAAACCCATTTTTTTGTTAAAGCTGCAGCTTTGGCGCTGATTTCGGTGTTTGCTTGCTTGGTTTTTGGCTACCATTACAAACGTTGCTGTTGTTGTTGCCACCACACACACATACACTTAATCGACGCGCGATTTGATTTTTACTTATTTATTGTCCCACTGTGACCGAAGCGAATGCGAAACCACATGTGAAAACCAAAGCAAAAACAATAAAAATTACAACAACAGCAAACACTCCACATATGTACGTTGGTGCCAAGCAGTGGCGGCAGCACTGGTTGTGGCGGCTCTTTGGCGCTGCTCGCCTTTGTCGCCGCGGCAGCTGTGCGCTTTGCTTCGCACTGTTGGACTATATGCTTGGCTTTGTGCTTTCAAGGCAGCCACACAGCCGACTGGCCATCAGTCGTTCGGTGTTGATTACCGTGTGCGGTACGTTGTCTACTCCAACCTCCCAACCAGTTTGGCGAATCGTGTTTTGGCTTTCGAAGCGCAACGAGTGCTGTTCACTTGTGACTCCGAGGCAAATTAACGTATTAAAAAGGAAAATAAAAGTTTAGCAAGAAGTAATTCCGTTTGGAAATTGGAAATCGCTGTTGCTGCCACAACAACGTCGTTGTGGAATTGATAACAGTGCAATAGAAATCGCAGCAACAAATAAATCGCCAACCATTAACGCATACAACGTCAACGCGCGTCATTGTTTTTTGTTGTTGCTGGCGTCTACGTCGCGTTAAATCAATCAACAGGTGGGTTGCTATTGCAAAATACAGACGTACTCAGATATAACGTTGCACGTATGTGCATAAGGTGACTAGCGCGCTGTACGTGCTAGTGTTGTTTGGTTGTTGTTGTTGTTGTTTTGGCAATATTGCGTGCAATTTACGTGGGAAACGCAAAGTTTGGCGAAACTTCCGGCTAAGGCAATCGATGGCGTTTGCTTTGTTAGCTGGCTTATCGCTTTTATTTCGACCACTAACGTGCCATACGTGTTGATTTATGAGGCGAGCGCTTTTCAGCGCTTTTGTTGCTGTTTCGCGTATCGCTCGTTTGCACTTTGGCACTGCCTTTGTTGGCCAGACCAAGCGTATGTGCAACGTCTCGACTACCTTTTTTGGCTACGAAACTGAAACAGCCAGCCGTCCCGCAATAGAGGAAGCGAAATGTATGTGGCAACACTGGAGCAACACGCGCGGCTGCGGCAACCAACACACAACAAACAATAAACCACGAATTTTGTGCCAACCGTGTTTTGGTTTTATTTTAGTTTTGTTTTGCTTGCTGCAGCTTTAACACATGTGAGCGTTTTCAAATAAATTCGTATCATTTCTGAGAAATTAATTGCTCCAGACATCAACGAGGACTTTCAAGCAGTCATTGGCTTCAAAAAGTAACATAGCAGTTAATTATAAAGACGAGTGATTTTTATAAGTGTGTTGTATGTGTTTAGAGTGAGTGGCTACCGCACAGTGTGTAGAAATGTAAATTGAAACTAAAATACCCTTCATATATACTAATGATACTATACTAGAACTTGATTGGGCTCGTACAGTTTGTATGGCAGCTATATGCTAGAGTAGACCGATCTGAACGAATTTCTTCAGATATTGTACAGCTGCCTTTCATAAGAATCCGTGCGAAATTTCGTGAAGATCGATAGTATCAGTGAAACCCATTTTGAAAATCACTTGGACTCAAGAAAAGTGAAAGCACATTTGGTACCAAAATTACTAAATTTTTTCGAAAAACCGCATTGCGTTAATGCTTGTAAATCAATTCATTCCGACCATTAGGATGTAATGAAACTTATTATTAATGGCACTGAGTCTTGTGTCCATTCTTACGACCCAGAATCAATCGGCCGAATAGAGCTACAAAGGAGAACTGAAGCCGAAAAAATCCAGGTCAAAAAGCAACATAACATTGATATTTTCATCGATTATCGTGGTGTGGCGCACTACAAATTTCTTCCGACCGGCCAAACTGTCAACAATGAATACTATTTGAGTGTTAGGTGTCACCGGACCGGAATTTTGGGTCGACAACTCTTGGTTTTTGTAAATTATCGTGGTACCGTGGCATCGTTAATTCTTTGTGAGTTTTTCGCCAAATTTTCAACCAATAAAGTGTCGCAACCAACGTATTCAAGGTATGACTTTGCTCCGTGTAACTCTGGCTATTCAGCAAACTCAAACGACAGCCCCGGGGAAACCATTTTGAGTCAATAGAAGACATTAAATTTACTTTAACAACTGTTTCAAAGATTGGAAAAAACGTTGGCACAAGCGTATTGGGAACAAGATGGACTACTTTGAAGGGAACGACATAGTTTTTGAAGAAGATATTATGAATTTGAAAATTATGAACAAAGTCTTACTATTTTTTACTCATAGTACATAGTATGCTTTAATGGTCCGATAACAACAGCTCCGTCAAATGGAAAGATTCTTGGGTAGGAAGAGACCTGCGCAAACTTTCAGAATGATATCTCAAAAACTGTATGACTAGTTCGCATATATACAGTCTGGTTCTTCGACTGTTTTGGCTTGTCGGTACCATAAACATTATTCTAAGGTTTTCGAAAGTGCGAAGATATTTGCTTATTATTTGAGGAAGCTTGTGAGGCACATAACGCAATAAGCCCTATTTATAAAATAATCTTGGTGTTTTTTTGGCTCATGTATAACCGAATATCTTACTTACTTGCTCTACTACTATCTGGCATTCCTAGTCGTTGTTCAGGCTTAAGGGACTACATGGTTTCCCTCGGGTAAAAACAGTCTTTTTCAACAATTTTTTTCTCATATAAAAAATGAAATATTTTGTTAGAATTTTTTATTGTTACAAACATACGCCATTAACAAGAAAATTCTGAAATTTTTGGAAAAAAAAAATATTTCATATTTGGTCATTGCGAAGCCATTTCCGCCATTTAAAGAAAAAAAATTAAATTTCGGTGAAAAATTCGCGAATTTTTTTTTTCAAATAGTTGTAATTGAAAAAAAAAATCCCT
Organism: Bactrocera dorsalis; assembly: GCF_023373825.1. Taxonomy (NCBI): domain Eukaryota; kingdom Metazoa; phylum Arthropoda; class Insecta; order Diptera; family Tephritidae; genus Bactrocera; species Bactrocera dorsalis. Next base: position 66,411,542 of record NC_064307.1, on the reverse strand, counting down.
TCGCTAAGTTAAATTTCATGAAGATCGGTTAAGTAGTTCTCGAGAAATCTTCAAAACCGACTTCAAGAACACAGTTTCGAGAAAAATGCGTTTAAAGACGGCGCACTTAGCTAACCTCGATCCCACAAGTTCTCAAAGTGGTATCTCCAAAACTATTACACGGTTCAAAATTTAGGCCAATATTAGCCAATATAGAAATGTGGTAGAATTTAATAAGACAATAAAAATTCGATTTTTTTTAAACCTTAAAACCATCTAACCCCCTTAAGTCTTTCTACGATGAAATGCCAAACAATATTGAATAAAAATAACACGACAGCTTGACACGACTCACACGTGAACTGTCCAAAAAGGTTATTAAAAAAGTATATCCTATTGGTTCACCCATTAGTGAGACAAGTGCAGCACTAAGTAACCATTGCTTTATATAATTTGAAATAAATTTTTTTTAAATAATTAAAATTAATCTCACACATTTCAAAAAATTTCCGCATCAGACCCACTGTGCGGCCGCCTGCTCTTAACTTATTGCCACCCAAGCCACTAATATTTCTTTTAGTTTTAGTTTTCCTTTTAAATATATTATATGTGCTGACTAATAAGTTTTCTAAGCTGGCTATGTTATGATTTTTATCGCTGTTGTTGTTCCTGTAGTTGTTAACCGGTTGCTTACAACGCTCTGTTTCGCCGCTAGATTTGCTCAAATATTACAAGCAGTTAACATTTCTATAAAACTTTTATTGTTGGGGTAAATGTTGTTGGTTGTTGTAATTACAGTTGTTGTTGTTGTGATTATAGCTGTGGTTGTTGTGATCATAGTTGTTGCTTGTTGTGATTATAGTTGTTGTTGTTGTGTTTATAGTTGTTGGTTTGTTGTGATTATAGTTGTTGTTGTTGCATTGTTATCTCAATTTGGCGCTGTTTTATACGCAACGCTGCACCAACAAAACATACCAGCAACGCCAACGCCAACGCAACATGGGTGACTGCGCGCAACGACTGCCATACGAGGCTCGCCGAAGTGCGGAATAAGCGACTTGGTGTGTTTTCGAGACACACTTAGTGTGGAGCGATGCGTGCCGCGACTGCATTGTGACCGTTTAAATTGGTGATATAACGAGACAGTCGAGCGTCGGCGCTGGCAAACGGCTCGCATTTGGTAATCGAAAGCGTGTGCGCTCACGTGTTTAACGTTTTATTTTGGCGATATTTCGTTAACTATTCGTGTGAGCTATGTATGTATGTATGTATGGGTATATTACTTTCGGCATGGTTTGTGCGCATGCGCGTATGTCGTTTCTTAAGTTTTCGCTTTTGTTTCATAATCGCTTGTGGTAACGCCGGCGTTCCGCTTAAGAAATTGACAATTAAAAATGTTTATTTTCACAAACCGCTCGTTTATTGAGACACATAAGCGTGTGCGTATGTATGTTTGTTGACATATGATAGATGCGCGCTACTTGCAGCGTCGTAAGTTAAACCACGCACTTGGCAAACGGCGGAGGCAACATAAAGCTGCACATAAATATATACAAACAAAAAGAAATATACGTACAAACACTGCGTGCACACACAGACAATTGAATTTGCATTTGCTGCGTTCATTCAATTTCGCAGTGTGTAGCGCGCAACAAAGCCATGGCGAGGCACCAACGGCGCATCATCATCCGGCACTTAGCTGGTTAACGAGATATTTAGACTATGAAAGTGCAGCCAAACAGCGTGGTCATGATATGTATGGGAGCAAGTGTGTGATATGAATGCACACATGTGTGCGTGCGTGCGCGTGTGTGTATGAATGCCGCCCATTCATTATCAAAAACACCATCTGCGCGAGATGATAGCCGTGGAAAAGTGCATACAACGGCGATAAAACGCCAGGCGCAATGCCAAAGTGGCCGAGAAAAAATCGCGAAACAACGCCAGTAACAGCTTCATTAGCCTATGACTGCAGCGCGCACTAAAAATTGGTAAACTAACAAAAACTCTCAAAACCAGCCAAAGTAGCTTGAAAACATGCAAGCATATTAAGTGCGAAACATGCAGATAACGAAGCGTTGGCAATGTGTGAGATAATAACAAGAAGAAATATTAGCTTCGGTTGCAACGAAGCTATAATACCCTATACAGGTGTACTTCTTATAGCATTAAAGGGTATAAAAAGGTATTTATCTTGCTTTGAACGGTCATTTTGTATGGCAGCTATATGTTATAGTGAACCGATTTGAATAATTTCTTCGCAGATTATAGAGTTAACTTGGAAAAAAATATTTGCCAAATTTCGTGAAGATATCTCTTGAAATAAAAAAGTTTTTCTTACAAGAATTTAATTTTGTTCGTTTAGTTTGTATGGCAGCTATATGTTATAGTGCGTCGATCTGAGCAATTTCTCAGGAGATTGTGCCGCTGATACTCAAAATATTTTGTGGAAAGTTTCGTGTTGATAACTCGTCAAATAAATAAGTTCTCCATATATGGACTTTATGTGGAACGTTCAGTTTGTATGGCAGCTATATGCTACAGTTGTCCGATTTAGACAATTTATCGGAAATTACACTGTTAGCTGGGCCAATAATGTATGTCAAATCTGGTGGTGATATCTAGTATTTTAAAAGAGTTTTCCTTACAAAAAGTTTTCTGGTTGTTATAAACTTCGAGATAAACTTCATATAATGTGTATAGGGTATAAAAATACGCGCGTCATCAGCACAACAACAAGTCATAGACGCAGTAGCTCATAACACTGCCAAAATGAGATCAAAAGTGGCTACGAAGCCAGTGCAAGACGTCCACAAGTTTTACATATATACATTATGACAAAAAAGTATCCGGAAATTGCAAATAAAATGCTAAATATTTGATTATTCCTCAATATTTATTCTGTCGCCTACAAAATAATTCTTACGAGATTTAATAGACTTATGGCAACGATTTTTCCAGTTCTCGAAACACTTTTCATAAGCACTTTTTGAGATGGCCTTTTCAGCTCCTTCAGCGAATTTTGGTTTATCTCTTCGATCGACTGAAAACGGGTTTTACTAAGCGGAAATTTCCCTTTGAGGAACATGAAGGCACCAACGGCGGATCACACGGAGTCAAATCTGATGAAATTCTTCGGATCACACGGAGTCAAATCTGGTGGCTAAGTTTTTTTTAAATTTTATCGAATTTAATTACAATTTCCAAGTGCTTTTTTGTCATAATGTATGTTTATATGTGTGTGTTTTCATGCCTCTAAAAATTAGTCCAGTTTGTCTGCATATCATCAGCCTGCTTCATTTGCTCTTTTTTGTTGCTCTTGTTGTTGCACTGCTGCGGACGCTCGCAGCGCCTGCTTTGGCGCTTTTGCACTATCCGGCTTTTGTTTGCATTTAATTAACCTCAAACTGCATGACACAAACGCCAAACGCGAATTCGGCACAGCCGCGCCGCCGCCGAAATAAATTATGCATTTGATTGTGGAAAAAAGACTAACGAGCAAAAGCAAAAACAAAAGCAGTGAATTCAGCGCAATTTGATACAACATTAGCAGCGGTCTAAGCCATCCGTAAGCTGCGCGGTCAGACAGAGCGCTGACGAAAATCTCACACCACCAGCAGATCACAGAAGAACGCGACCAACGGCCATGCATAGTGGAGACACACACAGAGGGACAAAGCGCATGGGCTAGCTTATGAGTTAACGGCGTGCAAAACAGAGATACAAGTGAATTACTTAACTCAGCTGCAGCGTCTCATATACATAGTTACTGATACATTAAGCTCACTGATTTTGCCAGAATTATAATTTTATGTCTTCTCTGTGTGTCTGAGTGTGCGTGCAATTCCGCGCAGTGTTGGCGCAATCAATGACTTGATTAACTCACAAACGAAATTTTCATGGTCCATAAAGCGATTGGGCAAAAAAGTAAAAAATACAACAACAAAGGACACAATAACAACAGCAAAAATACAACAACCAATTATAACAATAAACGCAGCGAATTCCGTGACAAAAATATATAATGAGTCTGTCTGTCAGAATTGCTTAATATGAACTTGAGCTCTTTCAGCGCACAAGCTAGGCAGTTTCGCTTCAATAACTTTTGTATAATATTTTCGTAATAGTTTTTGTTGTTTGATATTTTTGCATTCAAACTGTAATTAGTGTTTTGAAGTTCATTACACTGCTGTGATGGGCTGTGTTGGGCCGCAGAAGGCATGCAAGCCCACAAAGCAATAAAAGAAATTGCATGTCTTGTAAGCGTTATTGGTAATGAAAGTCATTAAAGTTGCTTGTGTGCATGTCATGTGGGTGTTTCGTCAGCGATGCGGCGAAAAAAGCAAGAAAAAAATTTTAAAATATGCAATAAAAAATAAAAAATAAAATAAAAAAAATACAAAAAAAAAACGAAAAAAAAGAAAAAGAAAAAAATATATAAAAAAATATAAAAATGAAAATGAAAATAAAAATTAAAGAAATAAGAAAAATAAAAAAAAAATAAAAAAAAATAAATAAAAATAATAATAATGCTGTTTGGCTCCTAATTTGCTGTTAATTGAGACATTTTCGCAATGAGAAATTGTTTTACGAAACCTGTAAGCGGTTTTGCAATTTTTCTTTAATGAAATCATTATTGGTGATTCAGCTATTAACTATAATTGTGCACTGAACCAGGTATATTAATAAGTTTGCCATTCAGACTGTAACAGCCAGTAGTAACATATGTAGATGTAGAATATGTAATATATACATACATGTACTTATGTTTTGAGCGTGATAAGCTGATTGTTATAGCCTTGTTTGTTTGCCTGTCCTTTTGGTAGTATATATGCCAATTAATCACTTAGTTTTTGAGTTATCGTTCTGAAATTTCGCACATGTGCTTCTTTTGTCAAGAGGCTGCTTATTTGTTCGAACTGCCGATATCGGACCACTATAGCATATAGCTGCCATATAAACTGAACGTTCAAAATAAGTCTACGTATGAAAAACTTTTTTATTTTATGAGATATCTTCATGAAATTTGGCATGAATTATTACTAAATAGAGCGTTATATTATGTGAAGAAATTTTATATATCAGATCAATAAAACATATAGCTGCCATACAAACTGATCAATCAAAATCAAGAGAAAGTTGTTTTTATACCCTTTCATGCCATTAGAAATGCACCTTTGAACGGTATCAAAGTCTTAACACAAAATTTTTTGTTATTTTTGCTTTCCTTTGAAACAAATTTTCTAATCCCAAACCATAAAAATATAGAAAATCATACACATAAAACACCTTTGTTGTCAGGCCTTACATGAATTTGTGGAGCAAAGCACGAACATTATAGCTTATGTGTGGACAAAACTTGCAAATATACATATATAGTACATATATTTCATATACATAAATAATAAACATATGTTTGTATACATATATTTATTTAACATATTTATGCAAGTTATGTTATGCAACGTATAGTAAACTTATTATATTTAATTTTGTTCAATTGCATTTAGTATCAACACAGGAACCACTTGAAATTGCGTTTAATGAAAACTTCCGTTTCCAAAGTAAATGTAGCGGAAAGTACACTTTCGCATTAATTACAAATAAATATTAAAATAAAGGAAGTAAAAAACAAAAAATAAAGCTGCAATTTGCTTATTTTACTAATTGACTTTTTATTATAACAAACAATGGTCGATAAGTGCGATTATGCGGCTTGGCTTTATGCGCGTTGTTTTTTGTTATAACAATAATGTTGCTGGAGAGCATGTTACAAATCAAAAAATCAGAATATGCAACAAAGACAGTGGCGGATAGATATGGGGTTTGTAAAAGTTAACTTTAAAAACAAAAATTGAAAAAAGAAACAACAATATTAAAAATATGTTGAAAGGAATGAAAGGAAAATCCACTCAAAAAGAGATTCCGGAGCCGCTGCTGATAAAATATGCTGACTTTTTGTGGTCTAAGTATCCCAAATTATAAACTTCGTAACCTTCTATACCAGCTGCTGTATTTCTGTGTTCCAAGTATCCCAAATTTTAAATTACATAACCTTCTAGATCCGCCTCTGATAAAAGGTATTGATTTTCTGTGGTCCATGTATCCCGAATTGTTAATTTCTTAACATTCTGAATCCACTATTGATAAGAGATACTGATCTTCTGTGTTCTAAGTACCGAAATTCTGTGGTCCAAGAACCCCAAAACGTAAATTTCCTAACCTTCTGGATCCCCTTCTGATAAAAGAGGCTGACTTTCTGTGATCCAAGTACCCCAAATAGTAAATTTTCTAACCTCTATAGCGATAAGTGGTTATTATTTCTAACTCTTTCTCTAACTGAGTTTTCATCATTACTATGTTATTGTGAAAAAAAGATAATTTTCGGCTTTCTTCGTATTTTAACGAAAATTTTTCGTCTGAAAGAGCTTTTGATAAGCTCTCGGGTAGTTCATTAAATCTTAAGTGGCACGAATATGAGAATGAGTTTGAGTTTGAGATTTGGCTTAGTTAAAAAAGCTGTATTGAAACATGTGTAGGCTAGAACTAGCAAGTTAGGATTAGCAAGTTAGAAAATGCATTTCCATATCACTTAGCTCTACTCAGCTCAATTTTCTTAAACTAAAATATATTTTAGAAACAATAATTTATTTATTTTTTTCACTTTTACACTACCCACTTCCTTACATACATACACACATAAATGTCAATAGTAACTTCATTTCGCAAATTTATGGTTGAAATTTAATTTGCAGCCACATTCAATGGCAGTACACACACATACACATAAGTCCATATACACATTTGCATCATCACGCTTGTTCTACTTTACGCTTTTAGATTATATGACTTTTAAGGCATAATTAAAGCAGCGCTGTCGCTTGTGAAATCCTTAATTAACTGTCTACAATAAAGCATACAAACGTGTGCGTGCAGCTACAAAAAGTAGAGCTGATGACACCGTTGATATCCATGGATTACTTAAGCAATCACACAAAGTCGCATATATACATACACACGCATCAACTTCATAACTACATATATACGAAAGCCTAAACAAAAATGTACAAACATACATATGTATGTTTGTATGTATGTATATTTATATATATTCGTCTAACTATTATACCAATTGTCTGAGAACTGAAATAATGACCCAGCAAAGTTTGGCTGAATGAAAAAAAAAATTGTACGCGTATCAACAGAGCTGCGCACAAAAAACGCCGTCAAAGTCAATTAAAGCAGACAAAAGCTCGAACATCGAGCACCGCAAAGTGAAGTAACATTCAGAAAAGGCAAAAAGTGGCAGAACACACAAGCGGGCAATGGTTTATATATGTATGTATATATAAAATGCGTTAGTGTTGCTAGTACCGAAAAATTGTTTTTTTTTAATATTCGGGATTTTAGATTTTAAGGTTTTAAATTTCGGAATTTAAAATTTCGGGATTAAATATTTCGGGATTTGTGATTTCGGGATTATAGTTTATTTTTAATAATATTTTGAAATTGAACTAGAAGTTTTTCGAAGTACAGAAAACGGATTTTTCAATATTCGATTTTCTAATTTCGGGATTTCGGATTTAATTTGAAATTTCAGGACTTAGAATATTGGGATTTGAGATCTCAGGATTTTGTGATTTCGGGATTAAATTTTATTTTACTAATTCTCAAATTGAACAAACATTTTCGGGTTTATAGATTTCGGGATTAGAAATTTGCTTCAAAATATTTTGAAATTAAGCTAGAATTTTGAGTTTCGACATTTTTGAATTCGGGATTTTGGATTTCAGGTTTACAATTTTTTTAATAATATTTTCAAGCTAAGCTAGAATTTTTTTGAAGTACTGAAAACGGTTTTCTTGATTTTCGGGATTTTCAAAATTTGCAATTTCGGGATTTAAGATTTCGAGAACTACATTTCAGGATTTTAGATTTTGGAATGTTAGATTTCGGGATTTGAAACTTCGGGGCCGTTTCGTGATTTTAATAGAAAATACTAGCCTCAACGTAATTCACTTAAACTTTCGGGGCTTACTGCAATAATTTACGCATACGTACATATACATATGTACATATACACATGTATACTTGTATGTGTGTATGTGGCAACATTCAATTGCTGCTTGCCACCATTAACGCTGTCAGGATTGACGCGATAGCACGCAGCTTCGCACAGCAGCAGTTAAAAGCACACACTGCTACATACTCATTTTTATATATGTGTGCATATATGTATGTATGACAGCCTACTATTGCCGGCACATAAATCACCAGCATGAAAAATATGTTATCTTTTTTTTTTGCATGGCACACAATTTCAATTTCGGCATAGGAAGCGTTCGACTGACTGGCAGTGCTGAGAAATCATAAGAATCGTTTGGCTCAACGCTGACAGCGAGATTTAATTACAACAAAAATGATAGCGACGCAATGAAAGAGTCTGCGCCGTCAAATGCTTGTAATAAAAACGAAAGAAATATTTGTAACTGTTTGGTGTGGCATGAAGCGCAAAGCGAAGGGCGGAGGAGGAATGACAGACAAAAGCGCAGAAATTGCACAAAAGCCTTGCGAAGAGTCACGGCCACTTAGACACTTGAGTAGCTGAGTATATTTCACTAGTATATATATATGAGATATCTGTATATACATATGTATATATATGGTATATGTAACTGTGCATTTGCCAGCGTGACCGCGTGATCAACGAGCGCCGCTGCTGCTGCTGAATCATGACACGGCGGCCGCACAACAATTGCCCAACGGTCATTGCGGCACTTGTCCGCCACTTTTTATCGGTGGGGTCAAGTGTGCGGCGCACTCGAAGCGCTTAACTGGCCGCTGACAATTTCAGCCAAAGAATTGTGCTGAAAAGAATTTCGTATGTCCCAGGAATGCAAGCGTTGCCAGGCAGTGCAAGTGGGGATTAATGTCGGCTGGTATATTGGGTTGTCGAAAAAGTTTTTTCGTATTTATATTTCATTCAAATTTTCAGTGGAGATTTTTGCGCTTTTCAGTAATTTTAAAACAGTTTCAGTATGGCGTCGACGCCTAAAGCCCGTTAGTGTGGCACAAGGTTACATAGCTAACGACGTGCGAGACAATGTAGGAAGTCATTTTATTGTAATTAAGAGACCTGATCGTTGAAAAGTTGAGTTAGAAACCAATTAAATGGACCGTGTCTAATGGTTAAGTGATATGTGCCATATAAGATTAAATAATAGGCAGCTGATTTGCTAAATTCTCTATGGTTGGGTTCGTCAAAACTTTGAGAGTGGCGAAACGATCAAACATCTGAGAAAATATTCGCAAAAAGTCTATGAGTTTTGAATATATCGCTCCGAAATTTTGCACGCATTCTTTTCTCATTATACAGCTGCTTATTTGTCGAAATCACCGATATCGTACAACTATAGCGTATAGCTGCCATATAAACTGAAGGATCAAAATCAAGTTCTTGTATGGAAAATTGTTTTATTTGAGGAGATATTTTGTTGAAATTTGACACGAGTTATTGCTAAAAGCAACGCTAAAATCCCTGCCGAAATTTTTCAGATCGGACTATTCTAGCATTTAGTTGCTAAACAAACTGAAGGATCGGAATGAAATGCTTGTATGGAAAACTTTTATATTTGAGGAGATATTTTTCCGAAATTTGCCACAGATTATTTTTTAAAGCAGCGCTATAATATCAGAAGAAATTATTCAGATCGGACTACTATAGCATATAGCTGCCATATAATCTGAGCGATTAAACCCAAATTCTTATATGAAAAACTTTTTTATTTCACAAGCTAGCTTCAGGAAGTTCTGCATGGATTGTTTTCTAAAACGAAGTTAGCAATATCCAAGAAATTTTCCAGATCGGACTATAATGAAGTGTAGCTGCCATACAAACTGCACAATCAAAATCAAGTTTTTGTATCGAAACATCTAGCCTCAGCGCAACCGAAGTTTACATTTTTTCTTCTATATTTAATATTATTAAAAATATCTATTTTTTTCATCCCTAAAATGGCATTTTGCACCACTGTTGCTCTTCAAGTAGTCGCTAAATAAATAAAAGACTTATTTCTATTATATTTTTTTAACATTAAACTTGACTGGAGTTGACTGCAAGTTCGTTTATTGGCTTTTGGTTTTAAGATCTGTTTGCTCTCAACTCAAAAAGTGACATTGAAGTTAAAGTGTTTTATTTTTATTTTTAATTTTGATTTTTTTTTTTTTTCTCACAACTAAAAAAGTCATAAAACTCCAGCCAGTTAAGTGGACTCACGGCTTTGCGCTTTTAGCAAAGTATATAATCACACTTTTATAGTCAAACCAGCAGCTCTATTTTAATTATTTGCCTAAAATTGGTTATTTCAGCTTGAAGACAGCAAATACTAATCATTTGCGAGCGTTTAAAGGTTGGCAAATATTTCAGCGCATAAATTGGGCAAAATAAATATGCGATTCGCTTTCAATTAGCGCGTGAATACAATAAGAATGCCCAGAGGTTTGTGTTTATGTGAGACTATTTGTGGTTGACTGGAAAAATGCATTAACTGCAGTTTGGCGAAATTTTTTTTGTTTGATGGGAGGATGAAATTTGTAAGCAAATTATTATAATAGCCTTCACAGGTGCGTTTCTTATAGCATAAAAGGGTATAAAAAGATTTTTAATTTGAGTTTAAATGGCCGGTTTGTATGACAGCTATATGCTATAGTGATCCGATTTGAACAATTTCTTTGGAGATTGTAGCGATGCTTTGAGAAATGTTCTGTGCCAAATTTAGTCACGATCCCTCATCGCATAAAAAAGTTTGCCATACAGGGACTGAATTTTGATGATTCATTTTGTATGACAGCTATATGCTATAGTGATCCGATCTGAACAATTTCTTCGGGGAATGTAGGTATGCTTTGTTTAATGATCTGCACAAAATTTCGTGAGGATATTTCTTCAAATGAAAAAGTTTTCCATACAAGGACTTGATTTTTATTGATCAGTTTGTGTGGCAGCTATATGCTTTAGTTGTCCGATTTCGCTAATTTCGACAAATGAATAGCTTCTTGATGAGAAAAGCATGCTTTGCTAATTTCAGGTTGATATCTCAAAAGCTGAGGGACCTTGTTCAGGGTATAAAAAGAGATTAGGCTCGAAAAAGCTATAAGTTGCACTTTATGAAGCAATCAGTAATTTGAGTACTAGAAAGCTAATCATAATCTTGCAATTCAAGGAATTTACTACAATACAAATGTGCATATGTCCGATTATATACATATGTGTTATATATTTTTGTCTGTGTCCGCAAATCGAATTCAATTTGTAATCGCACAATATTCACGGCATTGAAATTAATCGGATTAAAATCAATTGCGAACTAACAGCGACATTTGTTTTGTGGCTTTTCGCCAAGAAAATAAGTTGTAACTAAGCGCATACATGTACATTTGTTGTTGCTTTTGTACACGGCGGACAAAAAAGCGCCAGTTTACAGCCTAACACGAAACTTCATTTACAAAAAATGAGACAAAAAAATTAAATAAAAAACAAAAAAAGAAAACAAAAAAATTAAAATTAAAAATAAAAAAAGTAATATTAAAAATTAAAAAAAAGCAAAAAATAAACCAAAAAAAAAAATTTAAAACTAAAAAAATATAGATTTCGTGTCTAACAGCTAAAGCGGTTAATATTATACGAGCGCAGCTTTGGCAGGCGATCATGTGTCGCATGTTTTCATTGGACCAAACGATAATAATTGCCAATATTGACGTCGTTCGGCGTTGGCAATCTCAAAGTGACTCCAAAGCGTTTAGAAAAAAAAAGCAATTAAGCAACGCAACAGTTGTGCAGTTATAAGCTGCTTATGCGATTATATGACTTGTTGTTGCTGTTTTGTTGAAAACTTTACAGCCGCACAGCTTTTATGATCCAAGCTGACAGCCACATTTGAAATATAATAACTGAATCATGTTTTCAAATAAATTTATTTGCGGCAAATGGACTTTAAGACAGGGCGTCAACTAACAGGAGAGTGCAAAAAAGACAAGATGAAGAAAAATTTTTCCGACAACTGGCCTGTAAGACTCACTATCAACAACAACAACAAGAAAGTGGAGTAAAGACAAGTAGAAGAAAAAATATAATGGTGATATCTCATATCATTATATATGTATATTATTACATACATACATATGTACATCAACATCATTATGTCCAAATGTTTACTATTTGTCATATGACTTCCTTTGATACTATCCAACAATTCCTACCCTATTATCTCCTAGGATAGTACCCACTACGAAAATTATTGAAATTGAGCTTATGCCAGCTTTGTACCGCTCTTTTTCTTGAGGGTAATTGACAGCAAAAAGCATTGACTCATGACAACATGACTTGAAAGGTGGACCGGCCTGAATAATCGAAAGTAAGTTCTTTTAGGAAAAAGTGTGTAATTTGAAAAAATATTTCTACAAGATTCCGCGTGGATTATTGTCCGAGGCAATGCTACAAACTGCGAAGAAAATTTTCCGATCGGTCGACTATAACATATAGCTGTCGTGCAAACTAAGCGTTAAAATTTAAGTTCTTCTATGAAAAACTTTTTTATTTGTTGAGATATCTTCACAAAATTTGGTATGAATTATTACCCAAAGTATCGCTACAAGCTGCGAAGAAATTCTTCAGATCGGACTACTATATGATATAGCTGTCATACAAACTGAGCGTTAAAATTTAAGTTCTTCTATGAAAAACTTTTTTGTTTGTTGAGATATCTTCACAAAATTAGGCACAGATTTTTATCTAAACAGGAATTAAAATATCTGAAGAAATTTTCCAGATTGGTCTACTATAGCATATAGCTGCCATATAAATAGAAGGATCAAAATTAGGTTCTTGTATGAAATACTTTTTTAATTGACGAGATATCTTCACCTTATTTCACAAGGATGATTTTCTAAGGCAACACTATAATGCCTGAAGAAATTACTCAGATCAGACTACTATATGATATAGCTGCCATACAAACTGAACATCAAAAATGTTCTCTTGTGGAAGCTTTTTTATTTGTGAAGGGTATTACAGTTTCGGTACAGCCGACGTTAAACATTTTTTCTTGTTTTTGTTTTATTTGTTAGATATAAAAAATATATTTCAACAGTTATTCTAAGTTTGTCCAGCACATTTGTTTAATTGTGTATCGTACCAGCAAGAACAAGTAAACATAATGAATTTATTGAAACTTAGCATTAGTCAATGAAAATAATAAAATTCAATAAACAGCGGCATAGAAAGTATTAAAAAAAATTATATATATCAACACGCGACAAAAAATAATAAATGCCTATAAAAAAGACATAAATATAATAGCTTCACAAAACCAACAAAAAAAGCAGCAAAAGACCAAATTACACCCACAGCTAAAAATAGCTAAAACCAAATGCCACAAATTACATGAAAAAAAATAAATAAATACAAACAAAAAGTTAATGAATAATAAAACATTGAACTGTAAAAAGATACCATTCAATAAGCCATTGACCCTAATCGCCGCAGAAATGATACACAAACAAAATGTGAGCAAAGAAATCAGCACCATGTGTCAAGGGCATGGGTGAGCAATAGAGCTTTTGTACTTTTTTATACATATACATTCAACTAATATGGGCATAACACAAGAGTAATAGATAAATATATATTTATGTATGTATATATGTGTATATGCATGTATGTAGTTGTATGCTTGTATATATTAAGGAAAAATATAAAATAAGCGAAAATTATTAAAAGAAATTGTGTTAATAAAAAATTGTCTCAAATTTCTTGAAAGAAAAATTAAAAGTAGATACTATAACAACACTAAAAAATATAATAAAAATAATAGAAATGATAGTCTTGTAAATTAATATAAAGAAATTTGCATTTGAAAGCGCGCAAACCGCCAAAGCAATAATGCGCGAACAGCACGCGGAAGCCATTCACACACTTATACATTCACATATTTACACACACACACCTTCACATATTTACACTGACTCATTTACATGCATTAATGTAGTTTATAGGCCAATGAATGGAAATTGAAAGGAGAAAATTTGTGTTGTGTGGCGAAAAGTGAAATCTTGATACATGCAGCCATGCCACAATCACAACGCCGAGTCGCCACAATAATAATAATAGTGATTCTACTACCGCTAAGTTGTACATTGTCACCATAAAATGATAATAATAGCTTTATATCTTTTTTGTGCACATGCAAAGGTCAGCCGTTAGGCAGCCGAGTTAGTCAAGTTCATGAAGGGAAAATTCTGGGTCAATGGAGCAATAAAAGTGAAAAGACACATTTTATGTTGACTAATGAAAAAAGAAATGAAGAATATAAAAAAAAAGAAAAACAAGAAAACAAAAACCCCGTTAACTACGGCTGCACTGCAGCAAGCATACACTTCACAAATAAAGAAGTTTCCATACAAAAACTTGCTTTTGAGCGTTCAGTTTGTATGGCAGCTATATGCTAAAGCTGTCCGATATAAACAATTTCTTTAGAGATTATACCGTTGCTTTGGACAATACTTCATGCCAAATTTCGTAAAGATAACTTGTCCAATAAAAATGTTTTCCATACAAGAGCTTGATTTTAATGGTTCATTTTGTATGGCAGCTATATGCTATAGTGGTTCGATCCAAACAATTTTTTCAGAGATTACACCACTATCTTGAAAAATGATCCACGCCAAAGTTTGTGAAGATATCTCGTTAAATAAAAAAGTTTTCCATACGAAAACTTGCTTTTGAGCGTTCAGTTTGTATGGCAGCTATAGGCTATAGTACACCGATTTGAAAAATTTCTTCAGATATTATAGCACTGTTTCATATAATAATCTGCGTGGAGTTTCGTGAAGACATCACGTTAAATAATTTTTTTTTTCCATACAAGCTCTTGATTCCGATTGTTCAGTTTGTATGACAGCTATATGTTATAGTAGTGCGATCTGAACAATTTCTTCGGATAATATAGTACTGTCTTAAAAAATAATCTCTGCGGAGTTCTGTGAAGATATCTTGTCAAATAAAAATTTTTTTCATACAATGGTTGGATTTTGAGCAGCCAGTTTGTCTGGTAGCTATAAGTAATAATCATGAGATATCGGCGGTTCCGACGCAAGTTAAAATTGACTTGTATATTTTTTATAATTTTTTGTATTTAAATGACTTGCTTGTCGATGAGTAGGAGATGCTTTTGTCAATAGAAAAAAGCAGAAGCGCTCAGCTGACGGCTTCGACTTCGATTGAGCGCCTCTTCATATAAAGTGTCAATGCTAAGTATGCCAATAATAAGATGATAAAAATGCGAATACAAGAAAAAGCAAACAAAAACAACAACAAATCACTTATTGCATACGCTTCGGACATCAAATGCAGTGGCGAGAATAATGTTTGCAAGGTTTGTTGCTTAAGTCTTTCGTTTGGTCACTGCGTTGCCATGCAGCTGTGCACGCTTCTATACAACAACAAGAGCAAACATGTGTGTTTATAGTTGTGCGGCCATGCATTGGCTGTGCATTCACTCGAAAATTAACCCAACATTTGCACTTTCTTTTGTACTTTTTTCGCTTCCACCGGCCTGACGCGCTCCCACACGCAATGTGATCGTTTGAGATTTGGCTGGCGTGCACGCGCACTCTGCGCTCGCTACCGAGTTGACTGTGCAGCCGCCGCTTATGGCCATTTGTGCTTACTAATGACCCAGTTTCTTCCCTGTTTTCTTGTTTGTTTTTGTGGTTTTTGTTTTCATGTCTCTTTCTTCCCACTGCCAAGTAAATTTACGCTGTCAAATTTGTTGGTAAACATACAAAAGTCAGTTGCGGTGACGCAGTCTTATAACACCAGTGCCACCACACGTCTGCGTCGCGCCAGCACCGAGAGTTGACCAAACTGGTCTTCGAAACTGTGTCAATAATGGGACGCGCGTTGGGCGTACACGGGCCGGAGAATCGCCGCGAGCGCGTCCAGCGAAAAAACGCGAAGCGGCGGGTGGCGTGAGCCAAAAACGAAAGAGCAAACATACCGTCCACTCGGCGCTCGGTGGTGGGCACAATAAATGGGTCGCCACTGCCGCGACGCTAGCGTAACCGCAGCTGTTGCCGCCACGCTCGCGCTAAATGCATGCAACCCGGAAGTCTTTGTGGCAAGCACTGTCAGCCGTGCTTTACATGCACATAAATAAACGCAAGTGAATGGCGTGGTGCAGCGCGGCGCGTCGTTGTGGTCAACGCAACAGTTGGCTGGCCGGCGCAATAAATTATGTTGCAGACGCTGTTGCGTGTGTGTGCGTGTAATGGCGGCGCGCATGCAAATGGGTTTGGCCGATTTTTACCAAATTCATTAGAAAAAGTGTGTGATGTTGTGAAATGACTGCGACAGTTTGATTTGATGGATTGCGGAGATAAACGATTGACAGGCGATATTTTTCATTTGAAATGCGCTAAATAGCGCTTAAACGACTGTGTGTGTGTGTGTGAGCGTTGATGTGTTTACCTTTCATATTTTCACTCTAAGAATTTACGGTGCATAGTTTTTAGATCGTACATATGTGGTAATTGATATCTGTGCTCAGAAGTGAGTTGGTCGCAAGCGCTTGACTTGCACTGCTTGGAAATGAGGCTAGTCTGCGCATAAAGGTATATTATGGCACTCACGAATTGGATTGGGTGATGATTAGAAAAATGTTAGTTTTAAGTACTTAGACCACCCTTTTTGACTCAAAACATATGTTGAAACAGCTGTAAAAGCTTGTTCAAGCGTTTAACTTTTGAGTAAAAGCTAATTATTTGTTCTTTGTTAAGAGATATAGAGTCCAAATATATATTCAGAGAATTTTTAAATTCAAAACTTGAAAGTCTTAGGAAACATCAAAATTGCCTCTCTATATGTTGATCAAATTTGACCCGGATTGACCTACATAAACTGTGATTAAGCCGTTTTCTTCCCGTATTAGTGCGAACTTTTTTCTGTTCGAGTGAAATTTGATCAGCATTCTTAGATCCAAAATATAATTTTTAATTAATTTTAATTTTATTAATTTCAAAGTTGGGATTAATAAAAAAATATTGAAATTTAGAATAAAAATAAATAATTAAAATTTTTAAAAATTCTAATTTTTTAAACATGTTTAAAAATTTTGTGAAAAAATTAGAAATTTAAATAAATAAATTAACTGATTAAAAAAAAATTAGAAGAATTATATGTTTTTTTTTTTAATTTGGGGATTAAAAATTAAATACAAATCTAATTTTTTAAAGTTTTCTAAGCTTTTGGTATTCAAAATTAGAAATATAAATTTTAAAAAGTATAATTTTATATTAAAAAAATAAAAGTCTAAATTTAAAAATTTAAAATTTTTTATATTTTTAAAAATTTTAAATTAAAATAAAAAAAAATGAAATATAAGTTAAAAAAATTAAAAGCTTCAATAAAGAAAATTAATAAAAAATACAAATCCAAGTTAAAAAAATTATAATAATTAAAAAATCTCCAATATTGTAAACGTTTTGGCATTAACAATTTACAATGTAAATTAAAAAAATAAAAAGTTGAAATAAAAAAAATAATAAAAATTATAAATCTTAATTTCGAGAATTATTATTAATGAAAAAAGTTCCTATTTTTTTTTTAAAGATATTGGCATTAAAAATTAGAAATCTAAATTAAAAAATTAAAATTTTAAGGAAAAAAATTAATATATATAGAAATATAAATTTTAGAAATTATAATTTTAAATTTAAAAAATTAAAAATCTAAATTAAAAATAAATTAAAATTTCTTCGGAATTTCTAAACTTTAAAAATTATAAGTTTAAATTAAAATAAGTTATTAAAAAAATTTGTATTATTTTAAAAATTAAATTAAAGTATTATTAGTTAAAATTAAATTTAAAATATAATTAATTTAATTTTAAATCTGAATTGATTTGGATTGAAAATAAATTTTTAAATCTTGTAAACCGTATTTAAAAATTTCGTAAGCATATTTAATTTTTTTAATTCAAAATAATAAAATTTTTTTATCCGAATTTAAAAAAAACTATATTTTTATTTTAATTTTTAATCATTAACCCCAACAATTTGTTTTCGGCAAAATTATATAATCAAACGATTTATTTTTAATTCTGATTTTGAGATTAAAAATTTAATTTTCATAAGAAATTGAATTGATAATGGCTTAAAAATAATTATATTTTTTAGATTAAAGCACCTTTAAAAAATTTCAATAAAAAGCTAAATTTTTAGATAAAAATATTAAAAAAAAATTCAATAAAAGTTTTTACAGTAAAATATTTTTCAAAAAATCACCATAAAACTTTCAATATTTAGATTAAAGTATTTAAAAAAATTCAAATTTTATACCCAAAATTTTAATTAGAAATTCGAAATTTAGTTTCAATAATTCCTATCTTATCTCAATAAGTTTTTAATATTTAATTTATTTTTCAAAGTATTTTCAATTTTATCCAGCTAAATTCATCTTAATTAAAAATTCTTTTCGCCAAGCATGATGTTTAAAAAAAAGATAATCAAAACCAAAAAACCGCTCACAAATCAATTTGTGACAAGAGAAAGAAGCACAGCAGCAGAAGATTTAAGAAAAGTGCATTTCTTGGCTTTGCATTGTTAAGCAACATAAAAGAAAAAGAACTTCATCATCTGAAAAGAAAAAGTCTGTCAGTAGACATAACCAGTGAGGAAACGCTTGAAAATAAATAGTGATGGACAAACGCTAGCTCACATGACTACATAATTGCATTTAAGTAGTACATATACACATACAAACATATGTATATATTTCCAAAAACTTTGTATGTGTGGCGTGTAACTTTCATTTGTAGGAATTTTTTAATTCCCTTCGAATGCTGCAAGTATTTTTACAGCTCAATGTGGCTGCTGACACATTGATCGCTGCTGACCAACAGCTGAGCTCCAGCATGCCGCAACCAAAGCAAAGGCTTCTTAATCTTGAAACTTTTAAGTGTAGAGTAATTGAGGTCACCTGTCAATATGTTTGGTACTTTTTCAAATTACAACAAGAAAAACAACAAAAAACATCACCGAAGCTAGCATACCCTTTAGAAGTAAAACAGTTTTCATACAAGACTCTGATTTTGATCGTTCAGTTTGTATGGGTGCTATGTGCTATAGTGGTCCAATCTAAAAAATTTATTCAGATATTGTACCGTTACCTCAGGTCAAATTCTATGTCACATTTCGTGCAGATATTTACTCAAATGATAAAGTTTTTCTTACATGCACTGGATTTTGAACGATCAGTTTGTATGACAACTATATGATATAGTATTCCGATCTGAATAAAATATTCAATAATTGTAGAGCTATCTTAGATAATAATCCATGCCACATTTCGGTAAGATATCGTTTCAAATAAAAAAGTTTTCCATACAAGAAATTGATTTTGGTCGTTCAGTTTGTATGGCAGCCATATGCTATAGTTGTTCGATCTGTACAATTTCTTCAGATATTGTAGTATTGCTTTGAGAAATACTGTATGTCAAATTTGATGACGTTACCTCGTCAAATGAAAAAGTTTTTCTTACATGTAGAGTATTTTGATCGCTCAATTCGTATGCCACCTGACGCATACATGCATTGCTTGCAACAAATAAGCCCTTCTAACATATGTGTACATGCTTTCAGCCAAGAGTGGAGTAACATACGAGTACCTACATATATATGTATTTACTTGACGATGACCCACAAATAGACCAAGTCTGCTTTCAAGTACCCCAAGCAGTCCGTCAAACAGTTCCTCAAATGAAAAGTAAACAAACCAAACAAAAAAGGTTGTAATGGCCGCCAGACACATTTAATTCAATTTCTTTGTGATTTCTGCTGTATAATTATGATGATGATGATGACGAACTTTGCAGTACAAAGGCGACCGAAAAAGGCGTTGCATTGAACTTGACGCGAGCGCGCCAGTCAATGTTAGACGCGCAAAAGGCGGACGCCCAAACATGTTGTAAGCTTATTGTGTATGTTGGACGACAACAGCAACAAGCATAACAGCGACGCGTTGTAGTGACAGCTAGCAAAAAGCACCAAACATGAAGAAGAAACGAAACAAAATGAAATGGAATGGAATGGCATGGAATGGTGTGGCGCAACAACCAGCTGTGGGCAGGCGAACCGCGCAAAAACCAAAACCGGAAAATCGCAGCAATGCATTTTCCGCAACGCCGCCGAAAAGTGGCAGCCAGCAACAAAAGGGAGCGAAGATGGCGCAAACACGCACACTAACAAACAAAAACAGCTGGACGCACACACACACATAGGTAGCCACATGGACAGTCGGACATACACAAACACTAGCTGCGTTGCCATAAATTGCAAATATATGCAAACAGCGCGCTTTGATGTTGTTATTTTTGTTAGCGCGTTGGCATGTTGCATGCCGTGTTGGCGCACCGCGTTGCTGCGTCACTGCGTGGCACGCCAATGCGGTGGCGGAAATTAATGTAATTGCACAGCAAGTGAGTCAAAGTGCAATACGCGCGCGCGTCGCTTTGGGAATTGCCGGTAGTTGCAGTTATTATTATTATTTTATTATTGCTGTTGTTGGTATTGTTGTACTTATGATTGCTGGTTGTTTGCTTAAACGGTTTGGCGCGCTGCTATGGCACGTTTGCGCTTTGTGTGTGTGTGAGCAAATGTACTGTTGTCGTGGCGCGCGTACAGACGTGCCGTTGCCTGGTGTCCCGAACTTTGCGCTGTTGCAGCGCATAACGGTCGCTTTGTTTGCTGCGGCAAGCGAGCAATCGGAAAAGCCACCCAGCCAGTTAGTTAGTAAGTCCAGTTTGGCTGCCGGCTGCTTTTGGGCTGATGTCATGTTGACAGTTTGACTGCGCACAATTTCGGGCAACAATTTGTTGTTGTTGTGCTTGTTGTAGCTGCATAATCGTTGAAAGCGTAACTGTTGCTGGCAGCAAATGTGTTGTTGTTGGTTGTTTGTGGGTATAAGTTGTCGGCAGTTGTCTTAGTTGTTGTTGTTATAATTAATATTGTTGTTGTTTTTGCCTGCAGCAAAAATATTGTTCCCAATTGTTAGGGATTGCTACTTATCTGAAGTTTTACTTGTTGTTGTTGTCGAAATTATCATTATTATTGTTGTTGTTATAATTGTTGTTGCTATTTTTGTTGTTGTTTTTTTGCAAAAAATCATTCTACTTGCCTGCAGTTGTTATGCTTGTTGTTGTGTTTGTTGTCTTTTATTATTATTGTTGTTGTTGCAGTTGCCAACTGTTTTCTTTTTCTGCTTGCATACAGTTACAGTTTTTGAAGTAGTTGTTGTTGTTATTATTTTTGCCGTTTTTACTAATGTTGCTTCTTTTTCACTGCTGTTGTTGTTATTTTTATTATTGTTGCTGTATTTTTTTTTATTTTTGTTGTTGTTATTTTTATTGTTATTTTTGTTATTTTTGTTTTTATCGTTGTTGTTGTTGCGTTTCTCCAGCGCACGCTTGTCGCTTTTCCATGCATTTCTATTTTTATATTTGGTTTCTGGTTGCCTACTTTTGTTGCTGTTTTTGTTGTTTTTGTTGTTGCAGTGACTGTTGTCGCTAACCGCTGTTTTACTTTCACTTTTCATTCGTTGCATTTAACACATTTTAAACGGCACATTAACAGAGGAGTTGCCACGGTTTCCAGTTGGGTGGTGCGCACAAGCGCACGCTTCAGGCCTCGCCGCACCCACACAACTACACACTCATACATTAACATTGTATGTTTGTGTGCATGTACACACGTAGTCGCTGTCAACACACGCTTTTCTTGCTGCATTGCGACTTTTATATGTGCGTCCGCGCTTTGATTTATAATTGCTCGCCTGTCAGCTATTTTTGCAGTGATTTTAACGCGAGCAGCGAATAATTGCATTTTTATACCCTGTACGAGGTATAGTAAGTTTTGTATGAGATAGCCCCTGAGTTTTTGAGTTATCGCTCTGAAATTTTGCACATGTCCGTTTCTCTCTAAAAAGCTGCTTATTTGTACAAATCGACAATATCGGATCACTATATCATATAGCTGCCATACAAACTGAATGATCGAAATAATATCCTTGTATGGAAAACTTTTTTATTTGAAGAGGTATCTGCACGAAATTTGGCACGAAATATTTTCCATAACCACCGTACATATTCCGAAGAAATAGTTCAAATCGGACCACTATAGCATATAGCTGTCATACAAACTGAACGTTTAAGTACAGGTCGTCGTAGTGAAAACTTTTTTATTTGAAGAGGTATCTGCACGAAATTTGGCATGAATTATTTCCCAAGACAACAGTACATACTCCGAGAAAAAAGTTGAGAGCTATATAGCTGTCATACAAACTGAACGTTTAAATATAAGCCGTTGTATGGAAGCCTTTTTTATTTGTAGAGATATCTGCACGAAATTTCGCACGGA
This sequence comes from Bactrocera dorsalis, assembly GCF_023373825.1. Classification (NCBI taxonomy): domain Eukaryota; kingdom Metazoa; phylum Arthropoda; class Insecta; order Diptera; family Tephritidae; genus Bactrocera; species Bactrocera dorsalis. The sequence goes on along the minus strand of NC_064307.1, from coordinate 66,389,096 downwards.
TAATTTTTGAAGATAATAGTATAATCTCTGAAAAAATTGTTCAGATCGGACTACCATAGCATAAAGCTGTCATACAAAATGAATGATCGAAATCATACCCTTGTATGGAAAACAGATTCGAATGTTGAAAACAAGAACTCTGCTAACTAATTTTCATGTGTTAGTATGATGTGATTATTAGGTTTCATCGATATTTCATTAATTTCCGCTTTGTGAGAGTAACTTGACAATATCTTCTTCTTCTTGATTACTTGCAGCTACTAGCACTACAGTGACAGACCTTATAAATGATATAAAATTGTTTAAGTAAAAGTTTCAAAAATCCCAAACATTATATAAAAATCACTGCACTGGCTCCCCAGCCACCAATACTGGCAAAAAGCAGGACGTCAACTTCAAAATCGCCAAATCGTTTGATCGCAATTTAATTGAACTCTAATTAAATTTGGCATCAAATGCTATTTTTCAAGCAATTAGTTTTATCACACTTGACTTTATTAAATCTCGCAATAAACTGACTTCTACTTCTTCTTTCAATTGCAGCACTACACTTTACTTTTAAACATACACACACAAAGAGAGTGGGACACCTGTAGAGCAACGATATGGACTCTTACTTAACAGAAATCAAACAATTGCGGATACCGCGCCCGAAATTCGAACCCAACGGCAGTCCGCCAAACAACTGGCACCGCCTGGTGCGGCCATATACGCCGCCGCGCGACTATCACTTGCCAACCAATGAGATAATCACCACCGCAAGCGCGTTGCATCCGAATCGGAGTTACCAAGGTGGCGCGGAGGAGTTCCGACCAACGTTGCACGAGAAAATGTAAGCGGCTTTGCTCAGCGCACCGCACCAGCGCCGCTAACTACGACCACTGCAACCATACGCAACCTTAGCGCCGCAATCTTGATGCTTTCCATTGGTGTAATTAATGAAATCCACTTGGTGAATGGCAAGGGTGTCAAGTGTCGGTGTAGAAAAGAAAGAAAAGGTTGAAGTAACCGTAGTCGGTAAGCGGTAGCAGCGCAGGGCATGTGCGGCTGAGTGCAGTGAGCGATTCAAAGTGATGAGGATAATGAGCAGAATTAATTTTACGCACGCTATTATTACGCTATACATATATATATATATATATCTACGAAATACATACTTATATGTATGCATGTTAGCTTACATATATACATGCATATATTACAAACGCAGTAGAACCATATGTCTTTAATATAGTTTAAGCAGTTATTTGAATTTAAGGGTTCCACCAACAACTGGTGGAAATAATATTTTTTATTTGTGTATTTACGGTAATTTGTGAATATAGACGCAATAAAATTGTTGATTTTATTTGTAAAGTAAACTGATGTGATTTTTTTTAATGAAATTGAAAGCCAAATGAGGTAAGTATCCATACTAAATTTCGTCAATATATCTCCTCAAACAAAAGGGTTTTCCATACAAAGACTTGTGTTCGAACGGTCAATTGACTGGATTTGAACAGAATATTCAGGGATTGTATAAATGACAACCGAATATTTTTGGTCCGAATTGGATGATATGGATTTGGACAATATGTGGTTCCAACAGTACGGACCCACTGGCCACACAGCGAATGTCACAATAGATTTGTTGAAAACGAACTTTAGTGAATGTGTTATCACACGGAAAAGCCCAGTCAATTGGCCGCCTCGGTCGTGCTGAAAACCCTCGAAAATTGGGTTGAGCATTTGGATTTCTGCAAACGTGACTGTAGTGATCATGTGAAAGAAATGTACTATTCAAAGAAATAAAAAATTTCATTGATGAACCCGTTAGAAGAAGAAGAAGGCTGTGACCAGGTGCTCAGGTCTGGTCAGGTAATACGATTCTAGAGCGAAAGAGTCCAATTTCGTAAGAAGAAATCATCATGTGCTCAAATCATCATCAACAACAACATTTTTTTCCAATTCCTCACGCAATAATTATCTGTTATACCCACCCTAATGTGTTTGCACTTTCATGGAAAATCAAGTCCCACCAAATGGACTTTAAAATACGTAAATCCGCACAAAGGCATAATTTTATGTGTATACATATATATGTATACACCCATTATGGTATTTTGCAATAAAAATTTAAAAAATAATCACAAATCTTAACAAGCAGATGTTTAGCTCATTCATATACCTAAAGAAATTAGTTTTCATAAGGCTGTGTTTCAACATGTTTCTATAAATTAACATTGCCCAAAGCTTCTAACACGCCCACATTATATTATAACCACCCTAATGTGTCCATATTTCTATAATTCAGTGCTAAATGCTGCTAAAAGATGTTACGTATATGTGTGTGTTAGTATATTTTTCATTGTATGTTCTGTATGCACTTCGCTACTCACCGCATCTTGTTCGTATTCCGAGTGTGGTATTTGAGTTTCACTGCCTCTACGGGACCTATGGTCATCACAGCCGTATTCCTAGAGACACAAAAATAAGTAGATGATTGACAACGAAAAATATGTAAAATGCGTCTTTGAACAAAGGAGAAATTATATTATTTTTTTTTATGATAACGAACAGTATTCGTGTTTTCAAACTAAAACAATAACAACAACACATACATACACACCACGGATTAGGCAACTGCTGGCGCTGTGCACATTTTTTTGTTGAACACATTTTAAGTAATCATAAAAAGTTCTCAACACCAGACGTAATTAAGTTACAAATATACATACATACATTGAAAATAATAGAATTTTTGCAAAACTGAAGATTACATCCAATACAGTAAAAATATAATGGATTTATTTAATAAGTAATGCCATATTTTATTTAATTTGTAGTAGTTTTACTAGTTTTAAATACAGACACCCAGAAAGTATTGAGAAAATAAACGACTTTAACACACACACAAGTAAAAAGTAATAAAATCATGTATTTATATACAAATTCGCTACGTTTAGGCGCAGGCTCGCTTGCAGAGTTCGTGGAGTAACATGAAAAAGCAAATAAAGACATTTTATATAAATTTGAGATTCTGCTGTCTTAATGGCAAATTCTTAACGTTTTCTTGCAATAATATTGCAATTTTAAATAACAACAACAAAAAACGTTAATTTCGGTTGCACCGACGCTATAATACCTAAATATTCCTTACATGAATTTGATTTTGTTCGGTCAGTTTGTATGACAGCTATATGTTATAGTAGTCCGATCTGAACAATTTCTTCAGATATTGCATTATTGTTTCAGGTAATAACACCCACAGAATTTCGTTAAAATATCTCGTCAAATGAAAAAGCTTTCCATACAACCCCTTGATACCGATTGTTCAGTTTGTATGGCAGCTATATATATAGTGATCCGATATGGACGGTTCCGACAAATTAGTAGTTACTTAAGAATAAGAGGGAGTGTGTTAAATTGCAGATCGATATCTCAAAAAATGAGGGGCTAGTTCGCATATATGTATATACTCAAACGGACTTGGTTAAATCGATTCAACTCGTCATGCTGATCATTTATATTAATACCGGGTTTTCCAATTGGAATGATATGATTTCTAAGCGTCGTTTCGGCCATTTTTACTATTTCATAAGCTATATTTTTTTTCATTGCATTCTATAACGTTTACAACACACACCACTGGCCCTTATTTCAAGGGATGACGTTACCATGAGGGTTTACTTTAGAAAGAAGTTCAGAGTTACTCACGGTAGTAAGGCGGAATTGAACGATTCTACGCTCGCCATACTACTGAGGGCAACACTATCTAGCGGTACACTGATGGTTCTAAAACACCGGAACGAATTGGGACAGGTATTGCGGGACCAGAAATCAATCTTCACCGCAACTATCGCAACTAGCATTTCGATGTACTTAAAGATAGTAAAGCGGCACTAAAAACGATCTCTGCGTGGGAGTTCAGTACGGTATTTGTGCAGGAGTGTATAGAAGGGCTGAACAGTCTATCTGATCGTAACCAAGTACACCTTATCTGTGTACCCGGTAGGGCCCGAACTTTTCATTGCAGTTGGTCCCAATAGTTGGCAGTAATAGGTATTGGCAACTACTCCAAGGTAAGCTGCTAATGCGTGGTTACAACCTTAAAAGGATACTCAACCTCCTAAAAGACAAACTCATGCTACTTGTCGCCTTCTAGACGAACAGTTGGATATCCTTAATAATCAGTATGTGCTTTTATTTTAAGAAATCATATCATTTTTATTGGACACCCCTGTTCAGGGTAGAAAAATGTAAAGAGAATATTTAACATAAATGTTTTTAGAAAAATTTTGGCTTATTTTGGTATCTTTGTCCCAAAATATGTTTCAAATATTTTAACAAATTTGTACTTAAACGCTTTTTGTTGTTATTACACGATATTTTTATCAAGATTACTTTTATTCAATTTTAATTTTAATAAATAAACCATCTGCCCATAAACGTAGCGTCTAAGTCTAAATCAAATAAAATTAAATTAAAAGACGAAAGAGATGAATGGTCTCCATACTTAGTAGACATAACCTAGCCAAATGAAATTTGCTGTCCATATGTGAGACAGTTTTGCCTGCAATCGAATGTCAATTTTATCAAATTTGGTTTACACGCAGCTAACTCATATATAAGTTAGGTTTTCCTAATGAAAATCTCTAACCATTTCCGATAAGTTTTTACACGGGTGTGTTTTAAAAAGTGACAGAGACGAAAATATATTTATAGTGGCTGAGAATAAAACAAAAGCTGCAAACTTGTGAAAGAGTAAAAAGTCCGTGAGAGAGAGAGAGACATGGTGAGTGTATGTACGCAAGTAAAGCGCGTGTGTTAAGGCTATGCGCATAGTGATTCTCATACACCGTGCGAAATATTTGTAAAAGTAATCACATTTTCTTTAATTCTTCTTTATTCTTTATGCTTATTGGTTTCTTCATTGGGTTCTCTTGTTCGGTGTTTATACAGAATAACGGTTTAATATTGTTATTTATAAAGTTTCCAAACTTTTTCCAAGGTTATTTGATGCAAAGGTCTCGAAAAATGTTATTTTTTCAGATGAGAATAAATTTAGTTTAGATGGTCCAAATAGAAACAACAAGTACTGGAAATTGAAAAACTCTACCAAGGATATTCAGGAAAGCGGAAACTTTGGAGGTAGGTCTCTTATGGTTTGAGCAGGTTAAAATTTTAGTAGAATGATTCCAATATGCTTCGTTTCTTTCAAAATGGACTCAAAGTATTATAAGCCGCTGTTGGATCAAGTTTTGGTGACCTCAGCAGACGATATTGCTGATATTTAGTTAATTTTTTGGCATCATAACACAGTGATTGAACGGTCGGAGTAGATTAAATATTTTTTTGGAAACTAAAGCTATTTCTAAACTTGACTGGTCAGCTCTGAGCTCAGATTGGAATCCACTTTCACTCGGCACTCGACTGTTCAACTGTAAGCTCAGATATTAATACACTTTCACTCGACTATTAACTGGCCAACTCTGATCTCAGGTCAAAATTCAGTTGAAAACCTTTGGCCAACCGTAGCTGAGAGTGGAGAGTCGATTCGGCGCCGTTCGTAGCAACTTGGACTGACATATGGAACGACATGGCTCAGTTTACGTACAGACCTTGAATTGAAAGCATAAAAAATACCGCTCATGCAAGAATTGGAATCGTTCGATCTTCCCAAGCGACATCGATTCGATTCGCTCTGTGAGCTTTTGAAAAGTTCCAATAAGATTCGACGTTTTCGTTCAACGATGAGGCCCATTTCTAGCTCAATGGGTATGTAAGAATGCAAAATTGCTGCATTTGAGACGAAGAGTAATGTGAAGACATTCAAGAGCTGCTACTTCATCCAGAACAACATTTTGTTTGGTTTCTGGACCGGTGGAATCAGTCCATATTTCTTCAAATATGATGCGGCTGAGAAAGTAACCGTCAATTGCAACCGTTATCTCGCCAAGATAACCGATTATTTAATGCCTGAAATTGAAGCTCGTGATCTCAGCGACATTTTGTTTCAAGAAAACAGCGCCACCTTCTACATATCGCACCAACCAATGGATTTATTGAGAAAACACTTCGGTGTGCAGATAATTTCACGTTTTGGGCCGGTCGATTGACCACCAAGATCATGTGATATCATACCGTTATACTATTTCTGATTATTGCGGGGATATGTAATTACTAGAGAATAAAAAAAATAACTATTTCGCACGGTGTATTACAAAGAAAGCAGGCAGTTGAATTCAAACAGTCACTGCCTTGCTCTCAGCGCCACTATGCACTTAGCCTAAGCGTGTCGTGTTGGTAGTTGAAAGCGTTTTAGTGTTGGCAATGCTTTGCGCTTTGCAGTGCGTTAGAAAGAGACAGCAGTTAGTGTTTTGCATTTTAAAATATTTTTCTTTAACCTTTGCTTTACTACTTTGCTTACAAAATTTCTTGTTAATTTCTTATGCTTTGTTTTTGTTAATGATTGATTTCAAATTTATGCTTCACCTGATGCTGATTGTCAGTTTTGTTGTTGTTATTAACGCCCGTGGCATATGTTTTACAGATTGATTGATTATTTGTTGCCAACGACGATGATGATGATGTGGTTGCATGCTGTGAATGTTGCTGTTTTTGTAGCTGCTGCTGTTGCGCGCCGCCCGTTTTTGTATTGGCCGCAGCGGCGGCGGCCAAGCAACGCGCCTCCCGCTCCCTCTCGCGCTGCAACGCGGCAGCCGTGCCGCCCAGATGGCGCAACGATGAGTGATGATGTGGTGGTGGATGCGGATGTGGATATGACGCTGGATGATGGTAATTGTGGGATGAGCGATGCAAGACGGGACCGGCAGACATGGGGCGATAGGGCAATTGCTGCGCTGGCCTATTGGTATGCACGACCGTACATATGCATGTATGTAGGTCAACGCATGGTGGTATGCGAGGCGCGAGGCCAGCATATATGCAGTTGGCACAAAAACAAAAAATACAAAAGACGTGCAATTTTCAAGGTATGCGCAAGCCAAACGGATATGGTGGAGAAAGAAATAGAGAGAATGGAATAGAAGTAAAGAAAAGATTGCGTTGTTGAAAAATATCTTTTTTTTCAATTTTTTTTTAAGTTTTTTTTTTTTTTGCTTTTTGTTTGCTTTAATTGCTGTACCGATTCTTGATGTCCGACACTGTCATGCCCAGCCCGGAGTCTGACGATGGACTGCGTCCGGTGGCCGCGCTTACTTCCAAGTCATCATCGGTTACCTGCAGATATTATAAGGCAATTCAAGTAGTGTATGTACAAAAAGCATATACGAAGCCGACCTAATTGCCCGCATACATAGAGTATGTATGTATGTAAACTGTATATATAAATACGTTTGTTTGTATGTACGTAGGTCTAGAATTTGCTTTAAAATTTACAAAATTTTCTGTTAAATTTAATTTGTGGCATAGTTTGCGGCAATAAATCGCTACAGAAAGTAGGCGTGGGTGCTGTAGAAAGAGGACAGTACAGAGAGCGTGTGAATATGCTTGTATGTATTGCGTTGGTTATTCATGGTGATGGTGATGGCACTAAATACATTTCGATTATTACAGCAAACATAATGTGGCCGGTGCATTTGGTTGGCGGGGGCGGGTACTGAAGGTTTGGTGAAGTTTTTGTAGGCATAAATTGCGTATACTGGATTATGATTTTCAGGTGAATGATTGGTGAATGGTTGGTGAATAGCTGTTGGTGCAGTTGGTTATGGATTTTTATTTGCCAATTTGTAGATATATTTGCTTTGGTGTGTGCATTAACTATGAGTGATTGCAGTGGCATTATTTTACATGAGTGATGATAAATTTATGTTGTGAGTTTGTTGTTGTTATTTTTAATGAACGGTTAACGTATTTTACCAAATATTAGTGAAAATTATAAACGTCCCATATTTTTCATACGCTCACAAGATGTTTTAACGGAATATATTTGTTTAACTAACGGTTGTTTGTGTTACCTAAAACTAATTGAGACAGATGTAGAGCTATAACGGTTGATCCAAGTAGACGTACTTTTTTCAATAGCTCATTTTGGACAGATCACATGTGAGTCGTGTCAAATTGTTCAACACGTAGATCGTGCAAAGGCGATTCGGCGCCGTTCGCTGCAACTCGGACTGACGTATGAAATGACTTGGCTTAAGCTTAAATTGAAAGCATAGAAAATACGGCTTGTGGAAGAACTGGAGCCGCTCGACCTTCCCAAGCGACATCGCTTCGCTCTGTGGGCTCTTGAAATGTTTCAAGAAGATCCGACGCTTACGAGCCGAATTTCGTGCAGCCATGAGACCGATTTATGGCCGCAATTGGGACGAAGAGCAACCTTAAGTGATTCAAGTGCTGTCATTTCATAAAGAAAAACCAACGGTTTAGCTATTGATGGAACTTTCTTGTAATTTATCACCTAAGCACAGATAAGTTGAACAAACATAGACTGAAATGTACGTATGTACACACAAAGGTTAAGTCAATGGTGTCCTGGCACTGTCTGCACTGTATCAATGTGGTAAAACCCTTGCGTGCATATATTTTTAAGTGCATTTTCATCCAGCTTTCTTAAAAAGTAGGTGAGTTTCAAATAGCGAAAAGGTTCCTGCATTAGTAGTGGTAGGGTGATATTGCGTTTGAGTTATAAATAGGAAAAATATGAAATGTTTTAAAAAGTGCTTTGCAAATACCCGAGATATTTACGTTTTTGAAAGTTTTCGCTTAAATATTTTAATTTTATTAAATTCTTAGAAAATACCAAATTCCCGAATTTCTTACGCCATTTAAGCTAAAAATCCAAAATTGACATTCGAACATTGATATATGCCGTGACCGTGATGCAAGTAGCGCTAAACATTTTCGAAATTTTGGATAACTGTTGAATCAACTTTGTATCAATGTGGAAGCTGAAATAACGCGTGTTTCTTTTAGATGTGTGGTTTTCAATGAGCTAACACTTTAGCAAGAAAAATTTTTTCAGGGAACAAGTTCACTTTTAGTTGATTGGGTACGTTAAGAAACAAGATTGTCGCTTATGGAGTGATGACAGACCACAGTCCAACATCCTCAAAGAGTCATTGCCAAAAATAAAGGCGTTTATGACAGGTATAGCTGGGATTTATGACTTTTTCGTGCTTGGCTTGGAGTACGATGATATGAACGACACTTGGTTCCACCAAGAAAACGGCCTGTTAGCACTCCTACTATAGTTCCTATGTCATTTCTTTTGAATTTTTATAATCAGCATGTGCGTTAACCTGCTTTTTGAGCAACTAATCGCAAAAACATCATCTATTATGAGACCCAGCACTCATTATTGGATAATATTCGTCCGAATAGACTACGTCCAGCACGTTGTGAAGAAAATATAGCAGCCTTAGCTGAGATTGTACGCGAAGACGCAGCAACTCGGACTGACCTATGGAATCTAAGAAGATGCATCGTTTCAGAGCCAAGTTTTGTTCAGCGAAGAGGCCCATTTCTGGCTCAATGGGTATGTAAATAAGTCAAATTGTCGCATTTGAGACGAAGAGGAATCAGAAGAGATTCAAAAGCTGCCATTTAATCCATCATCGAACTCAATAGTCCATATTTCTTCAAAAATATGTGAGACCGTAACCGTCATCGCGCCATAATAATCAGCTATTGGGTGCCTTGCGATCTCGACGACATTTGGTTTCAACAAGACGGTGCCACTTCCCACAAATCGCATCAATCAATGGATTTATTGAGGGAACTTTTCTGTGAGTAGATAATTTCCCGTTTTGGGACGGTTGATTGGACACCAAGATCGTGCGATGTCACACTTGTCAGGATATATAAAGTCTAAAGGCTATGCGGGCAATCCCACGTCGATTCAGGCCTTGGAGCAATGGAAGTGGCACGCCGAATAATACCGGATAATATAGGGCCTTATATGCTACAAACCAGACAAGTTTGGTATACCATGGAGAGAACGGCAGCTCTGATACTGCAAGAGTTGAAAAGAGCCGAACAACAAAGAAGGAGTTAAATTAGAGTCGCGAATAGCGAGCTAATGACGTGATGCAATAGCCTAAGCTAGCCCTGCAATGTAGTGCTTAGCAGTGGTCCGGCATGACGTACTGTTTCGCGGGTCCAATATAGTAAGATAATCTATTTAGACGTGGTCTACCACGCCACCGTTCCCTCTCAGGAATGAAAAACCAGCCTTGAAGCAAAGCATCACGCTTGTGATTCGATAGTTACCAGTCGGACCATAACATTGCATTATGTGCGCTTTATGTCTGCTTGAAACCCACATGTCCAAAAAGAAAACACACGTATTCCATATCGCAGGATGACATCAGTTTAGCGTTTAAAAGGACGTCTTCAAAAATTTCGCTATTGTGACGTCAACAAACGTCAATGGCTAATGTCAAACTCGTGATGAGCAAATTGGCGCTACAGTAATGGATAAAAATGTTCAAGGTAGCGTACTTAAATGAGTGATAATATTTCTTATGAGCAAGAATTCAAATTTTTTTATATGAGCAATAATTCTAATTATTTTTTATGAACGAGAGTTCATAATATATTTTTATCTGTTAATATATGTATATACGAGTATTCTTCAATGACTGTTCAAACTCATTGTTGGCGTCTTTAAATTTGCATAGCTTTATTGAATATTTCTTCTTTGCTTGTAGTATTTTCGTATAGTTATAACGTTTGTTAACTGCTTGTGTATCCATAACCATAATTTTTTATAATCATAATTGCTTTAAGATTTTTTTATATGCAAGCCTAATGCAGCTGGGCTTGCGGCCGCGCTTAATTAGTGCTTTGACAATGAGCGCTTTGCACGCTGGCTGAGCGCTTAAGGCATATTTAGGTTAGTACATTTGCTACAGTTTAAGAGTTATTGTTTTTTTTTTTATAATTTTCAAGAAGTATGAACAAAAGTTTGTGAAAAATTAAACACTTGGCAAGTGTGTTTGTTTTTGTTGTAGTAATAAGTGTATAAAGTGTACATTATAATAAAAGTAAGGACATATTTTAGGTTTCTTTATATACATATGTATATGTGTTATTTTTTTTTCAGTTTTGCTTGTCTGCTTCTATGATTTGTCTGCATTATTGTCTTTTGTGTGTTCTTCCGCCAGAATCTGTAATTCTTCTCTAAGGCTGTGTGTTTTAGTTTTGTTTTTGTATTTTGTATTCAGTATTGAGTTTGTGAAAACTAATAGAAAAGCTTTAGTAACTACAGCGTTTTGCTGCAATTTGCTTCTTAAACAACAACAATAAAATTTGTTTTAATTTATGCATATAATTAGTGTATTTTGGCAGATTCGTTACAGTGTAAGGAAATCATAAGTAAAACATTAACAATTTCAAAGTAGAAATAATCTATATATTATAACCGTTACACATACATTTACAGCATATAGTTATAATTTTTGGTTAAGACAACAATTACATTACAACAACAAGTATAGTTAACATGCCTTTTATTAAATTACAAGTATTAAATTACACAGTTAGTTAATTAGTTAGTGTTAGTTTAGCTGCCTTCGATGCGCCAAACGTTACTCAACAGCGAATCGAACAAACCATACCCGGTTGCTTAAACAAACGGGCAGCACTTGCGTTTATTGTTTTAACGGTTATCCAGTCCCCGTTAGGATATTAAGGATTTGTCCTCTGAGCCATTCAAAATCGTAAAAGTGAGGTTAAATACTCAAAACAAAACTTGGCAGCACTGAAGATAGTCTTCAAACCACTTTAATGTGATAACAGAATACTCTCTTGCCTAAATTTAACTTGATAACTTTGTTCTTCCTTCTACTTACATACAATTTTTTGACAAGAGAGCCGTAAAAAGCAGAGAGAGCAATGGCGAATCGAAGACAGCTTATATTATGTACTAAGTAAACAGTAAGCATTGACATTAAGTATGCATGTATTCGTGTTAATATTTGTATGTATTTAGAGTACTTTTGTATTAGTATACGGGCTAATAGTATAATTGCTAAAAATAATTACATTAATAATAATAATAAGAATAACGTTCAGAGTATAAAGTTAATTTATTTACGATTTCATAATCTTTTTTATATAGTCAGCAGAAAACAGTTATAGAGCTTTAGGTATCTAATAGTAAATAGTGTCTGTGTCGTAGAATAAATCTTCTAAAAAGCTTACCGGTAAATCACGTGCGGTTTCTCCTTTACGCTATAGAGTAGTAGAAAGAGAGGTAAGATAACAATATATATTCATTCAGTTTGGTCTCAAGGGGGTTAAGGGTGGTCAGAATTAAAAAAAAATCTATTGTTGTATTTGTTTAGAGTATAATTTCTTAGCAATGTGCTCGGAAATTTTTAAGTAAATACGATATTTTATATATTAGGGGTGGTCAGGATTGCAAAAAAAAATTTTTTTTGCATTTATTTATCACAGAAACATTCTCTAAAGATAGAATTAAATACGACAAAAAAATTTTGAGTTATGCATATAATATTAGAAAAAAAAAAACATTTATAAAAAAATAAATTAAAAAAAATTAAGTTTTTTGCATTGTTTTTTTTTTGGGTTTATATTATATTCTAGAAATCTCTGATTGCCATTCACTTGGGAGTGGCCAGGAACGATTCCTTTACATGTGGCTCAAGCAGCTCACGACTTCTGGTCTTATATCAAGTATCCTCTGGATAGACAAAGAACTGTCTGAAGGCGAGCTAAAGTGAGAAGGCGAACCATCCCTCCTCAAAGTTGGGCGCTGGGTTTGGGACCCGCCACGTAAAAAATGCCCCCATGAAAACAGCCTCGGGAGAGGCAGAGAGAAAACTGACTGCTACCTCGCAACGTTACAATCGACCATAACACGTGCGGAATGGGATCGAACAGTGAAAGCATAACGCCAGAAGATGGCGAAACCGATTCGCCAATCGATAATAATAAAGCAGACATTTCATTACCCAACCATGAAGAAGTTCGAATATCAATTGCCTGCCTGAAGAACAGCAAAGCGGCGGGGCCGATGAATTGCCAGCCGAGCCATTCAAACACGGCGGCTGAGAACTGATAACAAGCATGCATCAGCTTCTTTGTAGAATATGGTCAGACGAAAGTATGTCCGACGATTGGAATTTAGATTAGCTCTGCCCAATCCACCAAAAGGTGACCCCACAAACTGCGCCAACTACCGTGGCGTGGCGTGTCTTGAACAGCTCATACAACGTTCTACAATTTCTACATTCTACTTACAAATCACTTATCATCCCTATCCTGCTATATGGTGCAGAGACATGAAGATGACAACATCTGATAAGTCGGCGTTACTCCTTTTCGAGAGAAAGGACCTGCGGAACATTTATGGTCAGCGAATTAAGAGACAGCAGGCTACATTGGCTAGGCCATGAAATAGATGAAAACACTTCCACTCTGAAAGTATTCGAGGCAGTACCCGCCGGGGGAAGCAGCGGAAGAGGAATAACTCCCCGCCGTTGGAAAGACCAGTTGGAGAAGGACCTGGCTACACTTGTAATTTTTTTTGTTTCTAACTCCACCTAACCCCATAACAGTAGACCTTATTGAAGAGACTCAGCTTAAAATCTAGAATGGCATTATCAGTTTTCTAATAGTTGGTAGTCTATAGTTTTCTAATATAAGAAGTCTAACAGGACAAGAGCACAACGCATCGTTACTCGAAATAATCACTAGATTAACTGAGTAATTCAAAACCTGGCGACTCCATATAGATTTTTTCTAGTCTCTAAAGAATAAGTTGAGCTCGCCTTAACAAAGTTTTTGCTACTTAGATTGGACTTAAAGGTAACTAAAAACCAATATATTAGTAGTAGAGAAATGTGCACTCACCCTGTGCCTCTCCACGCTGTATGGATCACGTTCTCTACGATAAACAAGCTCATCGTAACGCGTACGATCCTCTGGATATATAAGTTCGCGTAGTTCCGTCACTAACGTATGCTAAACATTTGAAAAGAGTTTGCGATTAGTGAGGTTGGAAAGGAGAGAAAGCAGACGCTTCCAAATAATTTACAGATTCATATGTAAATAGTCAAAAAATACACACTCACTTTCTCATATGTGTCTAACATTTCTAATAAGACGGCAACAAAGGCATCTATGGTCATCGCTCTCGCAGCATATTCGGCGATATAATACGAGAGACTTGCGAATTGATGGCGTGGCAGGAGCGAGCGTGCTTTCTCCTCCACCATAGCGGTTATTTGACCTTTTCGACGAGCTCTGCAAAGAAAAATTTTGAAATTTAATTCAAGTATTATATTTTTTATACTCCAAAGTCAACACCCACCTCGTCCCCGTCGGACTGTACGCGTCCCAAGGCTCCATCTCAATGGATGTACAGGAGTGTGGCACTTTACCAACATCACGTATCACAAGCGACATACGTTTATGGTATTTTAGCTGACTGACCGCCTCGTCATGGGTCACGTCAAGAAATGACTGACCATTGACCTCGAGTATCTCGTCGCCGACCATGAGGCCAGCACGATCTGCGACACTGTCCTTATCGACGCCGGTGACGAAGATGCCGAGGCCGTACTCAACGCCGCCGCGTATCATTAGACCCAACGACTGACCCGGTTCAATGAGCAGCTCTACGCGTCGAATTCTAAATAAGTGCGACAGTAAAAAGTTAGTAGTGATTAAATGACATAAATATATAGTACACAGTACAACGAACTCGCTCACCTCTCACGACGATCCGTATGCCGTCCACCATACTCCATGGGTGGCGAAGCGGGACGACCATGTCGGTCCATCCAGGAACATGTCTGACGAAATGGTAGACCACCGCCGCCAATCATCGTCGCTCCGGGCGGTAAACCGGCCGCCGATTGTGGCAGTAGTGGCGCCATCGATGCGTACATGGGATCCCGCGACGAGGGTGGACCGAAGCCATGTAATGGCGCGTGGGAGTTGAGCGTCGGTGGTGAGCGCACCGTCATACTGATTTGACGTGATGATTTCAATATCTGCACACATCTCTGCGTTAAGAAAAAATTTGGCAATAGAAGAGACAAAAGAGAAAAGAGAAGGAGGAGCACAGACCGAATAAACGAAGGAAATAAAAGTGTAAATAAAAGCAAAACGAAATCGAACACAATCAAATTATTAAGTGGAATTAAATATAACGGAAATGAAAACGAAATGAGAAGCCACACAAAAGCAAAAATTTTACGGGGGAAACTATGTCAAATCAAGCGACTAAAAGGAAGCGGAAACTAAATGTTGGTAGTAAGTGAACAACTGAATACTGTAACTGTAAAATAGCTTAAGTGCTGTGCCTGTGGTTTGAATATGTGCCGTGCAGTCTGTCTATTCCTTCATTTGTTTGTTTGTATTGGTGTAGGTGTTTGTGTGGAAATACAACGCTGTGCAGTGCGAACGTGCGAGCGGATAATCGGGTAGAGTACGGGGGTTTTCAACAAATAAATGGCTTTCGGCGTAATAAATTATGCATTTCCTTTATGCTTTTTTGAGTTACGCACACTTATTCGGAGGTACGTACGAGGGTTGCCTTTTATATTTCGGAATGAGAGAACAAAAATAAGTACGAATTATCGAAAACCTCTTAATAGTTTTGGAAAATGCGTTTGTACCATTTGCCGAAGCACTTTAGTCATTCAGACTGAGGTATCTCAAAAACATGCGTTCTGAACGCAACAACCACTTCTTCAAATGTCGAAAAACGTTGACCTTTTAGTTTACTTTTTTCGTACGGAAATGAAAATAAGTATTTCGGTGCCATGTGGTTGTTCGGTGGATGTTGTTTTTGTAACGGGGACTATAAGGGTGGTAATGTTCAGATAAGATGTCATCGAAGTCATCCAACGTGTTGTGTTGAAGGGGTTCGACCATGCGGGAGGGGGGTGTCAGATGTGTGGGGTTAGCTGGCTTAAATAGTTTCCGTAACAATAACTAATTTTGAATGACCTTCACAAAACTAGTCTTGGAGTAATTTACAGCCTCGAATGATCCATCGACAAACACTGGTTCGAGTTTAAGGTTAGGTTAGGTTAGATCAAAGGTCGAAGGTCATTTTCTTCCATACAGCTTTTCCAGATGGCGTCTGGTAGGATTCCCAGCCTTACTGCATGAACGCTAATAGGGCAATGATTCGTTAAAAGCCCTAAAACTAGGAAAAGACTAGCAAGGATACCACTATTCTTGCTAGGTCTAGCTTTACAGTTTCCTGTGATTCCGTTGTGATCTGGCACCCATACTAGTCTTATCACAAACACACTCTGTGCTATTGATAGCGAGGTTAGACACTCTTTGACTAGCCCTGAACGCACTGTTAGGGAGTTGAAGGCCAGTATCGCTGCTCTGATATCGGCGTGGATGGACATTTCTCTGAAGGAACTTGCACTCCGGAGAAGTAAATCTACTGCTGCCTTAATGGCTAGGCGTGGAAGACTCTGCAATAGTCAAGATGTCTGAAACTGGAGTTAATAGAGAGCTCCTGACGTCTAGACCTCTCTAACAACCTTTCCTCCAAGATTTGACCCATCCGTGAAGAAGCTCACTGCCCCTCTCCTACAAGGGCTTTTTCCCACCCACGATTCCCTCGCCGGTATATGGGTAGAGAAAGAGCCGCCATAGTTCGGTTTAGCGGTGATCCAAGTGATCCGGTATGAAATCAAAGTGAGTGAGGATTTCCGAGTGGTCAGAGCCGTGTTCTTTTAGGAACCCAGACTCTCTGACCCTGATGGGAATTTTCGCAGCAATACATCTTCCGGTGACGTTCTCGGGCAATATGTGCAAGATGGCATTAAGTGACATGATTGATGTTGACGAACGCGGCCCGTAGAACGTTCTGGAGTGACTTTGAAGTGTAGTCTTTTCTAGGTCTGAGACTAATCTTCTTCGTCAAAAATTTAATTAAGTACAAGGCCTCAGTGTTGCTGAGTTAATTCACTTTGAAAATTGTAAAAGAACATCGTTGAAAATCGTTCGCGATTCAATATAATTTTTTGGCCGAGCTGAATATTTTAAGTTACTGTAAACTACACAGCTAGCGATCGTATGTCAAAACGTGTTATGTATGTATTATATAAAAAATGTCAATTTTCGCGAAAAAGTTGTTAATTGCCAGATTGCAACACGAGGGTTGCCAAATTCCTAAATATAAAAGGCAACCCACTTATTTTTAGCGGCGTTTTTATGATTTAAAAAATACAGAAAATGTAAAAAAATCCGAAAAAGTTCCGTTTTTATTTATTTTGCAAAAAAGAAAATATAATATGGCAGCATTTTAGTGTAAATACTGTTTTATTTTAACAATTTCTGAAGAGAAAAAAGCTTCAGAGAAAGCAACCTTCGTTTGTATTTGGCCATGTGGTTGGTTAGGCGCTGAAAAGAGCCCTGCTAATAGAGCAATTCATAAAATTTATTACTGAAGAGAAGCTTGCTGGTAGTACAATTCAGCAAAGCTTGAAAAAAGGTTGCCACATGTCAATATCATTAAAGGATATGCTTCAGTTATGCTCAAAGATAAAAGTAGCTTTTTATGAATTTCTTTCTTTTAATTAATTTTCTTTTTTGTGCGCTTTAGGAACATTGGAAATAAGTTATAAGTCCTCGCCTAAGTACTGCCATGGGGAAAATAGTGCTTTTCTTTGTGCAAAACTTGTATACTGTGGCATCACTGACGCTATACGAATACTAATATGTGTGTACTGTATTGTAACCATGTGCAAAAAAATTGGTCAGTGTATGTTAAATAACAGAAAAGTCTTAAGTCAATTGAAACAAGTTTTCTTAAAAAAAAAATAAAGAAAATTAGTAAACCAAAACAAAAAGACATTACAAAAACATTGAAAACAAAAAGAAATAATAATAATGGTAACGAAAACTTATCTATTGCCAATTTTTTCTCATTGTGTATTAAAAGTGTCAAAGGGAATTGTGTCACATGGCCAATCGTTATACTCAATCAAAATGCAACTCATTTCAATCAAAAAAATTGCCAATTTTGAATTTTCGCAAGGGAAATTGTTTGGTTTTGTTATTTGAATATTTATTATTAATAACAGTACTTTAAGTAATACCATATATAGAGAAATAATGTAAGCAATGAAATGTACGTATACTTTTGTGCATGAATGTAATGAAGGCGATGAGCATGATGGCAAGTGTAACAACTATTTCTACACTAATTTGCTGTGCATTGGTGACTAAAACTGTGGACACAATTTACGAAGTGCGCTCTAGGAGGTTAATCCAGTCCAAAAAGTAAAATTTTTACCAATATTCTATATAAAAAATTCGACCTCATCACCCGCCATTTTATTACATCTTCTCATATGCTTTTCTGGCATGCGAGCTTATGCCTGCCAACTGCCACAAATTGCTCCTCAATAATCAGCACATTAATGTCGCTTATCATTGGCACTTCATTGGCGAAGTAGCCGCATTTTCCAATGACCAACATTCTGCATGAAAATCGGCGCGCTGCTGTCAACTTTTTTGTTTTCAACAGTTGACCTAATTTCGGTGTGAAATCATCAGCAATTGCCCTGTGTATGTGTGTGTACACATATAAGTATATGTATATGTAAATATGCGCTAAGTTAACTCCATGTTGATAAATTTGTGTGCGAAATTTCGCAGGTTTATGCATACATATTGACGCTGCATATGTTTGATTTCAGCAACCCAGTAGCAAAAATCGCCAAACAAGCTGCTGCTGAGGTTGTACCACTGCAGTATGATGTTGGTATGTTATTAGTATGGTTAAGAGCACATATGTACGTAAGTGAGCGTCTAGCGGTTAACATACAAGTACATATATAATATTTGTTTTCGATCTGAAGCCTAAATTTATGCTACTGTTTCAACGAAGCTGAAATATCCTCACACAAGAACTTGATTTTGATCGATGAGCTTGTATGGCAGCTACATGCTATAGTGGCGCGATCTGAATAATTTTCACAGATATTATAGTGTGGGCTTAAACAATAATACATGCTAAATTTCATTAGGTTATCTCAATAAATGAAAAAGTTTTTCATACAAGAACTTATTTTTTATACATCAGTTTGTATGGCAGCTATATGCTATAGTCATCCGATCTAAACAATTTCTAAACAGATTAAAGTGTTGCTTTTGCCAATAATTTGTGCCAAATTTCGTCAGGATATCGCAATTAATAAAGAATTTTTTCATACAAGAACTTAATTTTTTCGGTACAGCTTGTATGACAGCTATATGCTATAGTGGTCCGATCTGAGTAATTTCAAAAAATATTACACCGCTTTTTCAGGCAATAATACATGCTAAATTTCGTCAGGATATCTCATTAATTAAGTTTTTCTTACAAGAACTTACTTTTGTTTAATCAGTTTGTATGACAGCTATATGCTATAGTGATCCGATTTAAAAACTTTCTTCGTAAATAGTATCCTTGCTTTGAGCAACAATGTATGTCAAATCTTGTTTGGATATCTCTTGAAATAAAAAAGTTTTTCATATAAAAACTTAATTTTGATCGATCAGCTTGTATGACAGCTATACGCTATAGTAGTCCGATATCGGTGGTTCCGTCATAAGAGCAGTCTTTTGAAGCGAAAAGACCTGTTCAGAATTTCAGCGCGATATCAGCACCCCTTCAGTGCATCTCAGCCAACTATTGAGTACCACAGATTTTTTGTTCGCTCACCGCCAGCAACTTGTTGTTGCATATTTCCGTATTTAAATGCAAAATTTTGCGAAATTTTGAAAAATTTGTGAACTGTGCGAAATAGTGTGGCTGCTGCAAGCATAACTTAGAATTTCCGTTTGATGAAGGTGGAAATTAAATTTTTGGCGCAAATGCTTTTGTGTTCATATTCAAAATAGTTTTTTTTTCTCACATTTTCCAAATATTTGCGCGCATCTTTTTGGAGGCCAATTAATGTAAATGCGACGCCCTGCCACCCAATCAGAATTTGTGTGGAGAAATCTAGACACACATACACAAACACATGCATATACTATACATATAAACAACATTGAAGCGACTGGTGGCTGTTGGCTGGTGGCGTGTGGTGTGTTCGTGTGATATTGTACGTGAGAATGTGCCCAACTGCCACGGCTAGTAAGTGTCTGTATATATTTATGCAAATATAAGTGAGTTTCTAAATTCTTTTTGGTGTTTGGCTTTGTGTTGCGCTACCATGACTGCAAGCGGCGCATCAATTTCACATGTTTTCGTTATTTTTTGGGTTGCTGCTGCAATTGAAATTTGTGTGGCATGAATGGCGTCTGGCACCGGTGCTTTATGATTACCTCATTCTATGCAGATTTGAAGTGCACTTCGTAAATAGTTGTATTTTAATAACAAACAATTTGCTTAGGTGGAAGCATTCAATCATTTACGAAACTGCTATCACGTCTTTGTATGTACATAAGTGTATGTATGAAATCGCTTGGTGCATATTTTCAGTGAAAAGGTGCTCATACTGCGGCTAGTATGAGTTGAAATGAGACACAAAGCATTTTAAGATTACTTAGCAGAACTTTTTTTTATTTTTGTTGGTTTGGCATGCTACAAGTTTCTTCGAAATCTCGCTTTAATATTTTTTCAGAAGCACTGTAGTTTTGAAAATTCTTCTTAAGGGTGTAAAATATCTAGTTCAATAAACTGCAGTGCCATATTTGTACGAGAAGTACACAGTTATAACGTAAATCAATGAAATAGTACCGCAAGCGCCTAAAAGTATGCAACAATATTGATGTATGCCTTTCAAAAATTATGGAAAACACGCAAATATTATTTATTTTTGTTACAACTAAGTTAAAAAACCCGTCACTGACCTTCAATCAATGAAATAGTTACGCATGCGCCTAAAAGTATGCTACTATAATTACTTTTGCCTTTCAAAAATTATGGAAACAAGAAAATATTTATTTTGGCTGCAAGGAAGCTATAATACCCCACACAGGTGCATTTTTTATAGAACAAAGTAATTTAACTTGATTTAATCGACCAGTTTGTATGGCAGCTATATGCTATAGTGGTCCGATATAAATAATTTCTCGCGATATTAAAACGCTGCTTTAGGCAAGAATCCCTGCCAAATTTCGTAAAGGTAACTCGTCAAATGAAAAAGTTTTCCATACAAAGACTTGAATTTGATTGAAAAGTTTGTATGGCAGCTCTATGCTATAGTAGACCGATCTGAACCATTTCTTGGGAGGATGCACCGATGTTTTGGATAATAACTCGTGCTAAATTTTGTAAAGATAACTCGTCAAATGAAAAAGTTTTCTATACAAAGACTTGAGTTTGATCGCCAAGCTTGTATGACAGCTCTATACTATAGTAGACCGATATGAACAATTTCTGCGCAGATTATACTCCTGTTTAGGACAATAGTTTGTACCAAATTCCGTGAAGATATCTCGTCGCATAAAAAAGTTTTCCATACAAAGACAATATTTCAATTGTTTAGTTTGTATGACAGCTATATGCTGTAGTAGTCCGATCCAAACAATTTCTTGAAAAAATGTAGCATTACTTTTGACAATAGTCCGTGCTAAATTTCGTGCAGATATCTTATCAAATAAAAAAGTTTTCGTACAAGGACTTGAGTTTGATACAGAACACCTTAGTCTCTCTACCTCGATTTACGATAAATTTCGCCTTTCAAAGCTATATGATTACCAGTTAGTCTCATTGTCGCCAACAATAATGTCACACGTACATACAAACACAATTTGAATACGCCAGGCAAGCCAGAGCAGCCGTAGTGGCAACTACAACAACAACTACTACTATGTAGCATACCGTTGACAGTTAGATATGCAACTCATAAATCGATTCAATTAAGTTTCGCAGATGAGTTGCTTGCACACATACAAACTACATGAGTGTCTGTGTGTTTGCTAAAGAAGTGAATAACGGATTTGAATATAAATCGTTTTGTGAGCTAAATTGGCGCACATACATATGTGTGTGTGTGCGTGTGGGTGTGAGGATATGTAAATGGTTGTTGGGGCATGCAAGCTGATCGACGACAATTGCCATTACTGCTGATGAATACAGGGTGTCACAACTGAGGCTGTTCAACGCCGGCAACAGTAATATATCTCAGAGGCTTTTGAATGTTTTATATTTGTATGTGTATGTGTGTGCTCTCGTTATGGTATGCAAAGGAAATTACATTAAAAATCAATAAAGTGTACAACAACATTTAAGGCATTTACAATGCTGCTCACAGCAGTTAACTTCATTGTTAGTATAATTGAATGGCTTCGCCAAAGTCTGCATGGCAATGAGCTATGTATCTGTGTGACTGTGTGTGTGTGTGTGTCGATATGTAAAATGCACTGAATTTATGATAAATACCTTGATATGGGTTTGGATGTGTGAGTGTTGGCACTATGCGCCATCGATGTATGTACATTAGTGTGGGTCGATTTTTTTTTATTTTTTGGTTCTTTGTCAACTTTTTTGATTATAAAAACGCGTATTTGAGAAATGTTCTGTGGAGGATGCTGAACAATTTTGACTAAGAACTATGGTCTTAAAACAGGTTTCGAGCCATTAATTTTTAGTTGAGGCTTAATTTGTCGGATTATGAACATTTTGTCATCAGTTTTTTGAGCTATCTGAGAGAAATCTAGTAATCTTTTAAGGAATTTAGTACTTCGTAGCATTTTAGTATTCTATTGAGCATTTGTGGAAACCGACCACATTGGACAACTATATCACATATCCCCCATACAATCGATTATTCAGTTTTTAAACTTCGCTTTAAAATTTTTTGGCTCGAAACTGGTGTTAAACCCACTGTCTCTTTGGAAAAATTAGTTTGAAAATTCCGTACAACATTTCCGACATTTATAAAAATTTTATTGAAAAAAATTCGATCCGCACTAATGTTCACACGCAAAGTTGGATCTTTGGAAAAGTTAACCAGAATGATCCGCAGAACAATTCCCGCAACCGAAATTTTATTTAAAAAAAAATCGACCCGCTCTAATATTCACACACATACCTGCATCTTTGGAAAAGTCAATCAGAATAATTTGCAGATAATTTCCCGCAACCGAAATTTTATAAAAAAAAAAATAGACCCGCTCTAATGTTCAGACACATACATGAATCTTTGAAAAAGTTAATGAAAATGATCCGTAGAATATTTCCCGCAACCGAGATTAAAAAAAAAAAACGACCCGCTCTAATACTTACACACACACATGCATCTTTCGATTAGTTATTCAAATAACATTTTCCACAACCGAGATTTTATAAAAGAAATGTTTTTATATAATAAATTTTATTTAAAAAAAATCGACCCTCTCTAATGCTCATACAGCCACATGCATCTTTGGAAAAGTTATTCAAAAAACATTTTCCGCCACCGAAATTTTATAAAAAAAAATTTATATAAAAAATTTAATTAAAAAAAAAATCGACCCGCTCTAATGTTCACACATGCATATATTAAATCTTTATAAGCACGTGTTCTACTGAATGAAGACTGCAATCTGACAACAATTTGCACACATATTCGTGCATGTATGTGTATATGTACTACAGCATGTATTTGTGAAGGTATTACAGGTTGTATGTGTGAGTGTGACATGAAATTCACAAAGTATGGCGAAAACTATTGTCATTACGCTAACGAGCTGGCCATTTTCACACATGTAAAACATATATGTATGTATGTATGTGTATGCGCATGCTTGAAGCTGTTAATGATCCGTTAATGGAATGAGCGAAATTTTTAATGGCAAACACACGCATTTGTATGCATATGTGTGCATGCACCTTGGCTACAAATCTACTTTAGTACAGATTGTATGCTGAGAATGGGTTAAGCCCAAGGTTGAGTATTTGTGTGTGTGTGTGTGTTACGCATGCAAGTCTTTGTCAAACTATGCTTAATGATCAATCGATTGTGCGATGGCATGATTGTACGTTTGATTGATTGCCCGTTTATACGATTATATATAACGCAAAGTTAGTTGTTGTTATATGCTTAATATGCGTTTGGTGATAATGTGCGCTAGCCAATAGTATCATACTCACTTTTAACGCCTCCTCGTGATTTATTGAAGTGAACGGCGTGCCATTCACCTCTAGGATTGTATCACCGGGGCGCAGGCCGGCGCGCTCAGCCACTGAATTCTCTTCGATGCGTGAGATATAGACGCCTAATCCTGCGTTGTTGCGCCCACAGTTGCCATCATTCACATTTATTCGCATATTAATCGTGTCGTTATTAAATCGTTGAATTGCGTGTTCGTTGAGGTGATTAGTTGCACAATTGGTTTGGTGTTGTAATTGAAATTGTTGTTGCGCGGCAGCAGTAAATGAAAGATAAGAGGAGAGGAGAGATTAATACTCAGTGCAAAGTAGGTGCTTAAAAAATAGGTTATTGATTAAGTGGTTAGTCGTATATGAAAAGAAATATTTTGAGGTTAGAAAAATAATTGTAAGAAAATGTGAAATATCGAGGAACATGAAAGAAATTGTTGTTAGTCAACTATTAACAATAATTTGTGCCAATTTTCTTGAAGAAACCTTGCCAATTAAACAAGTTTTTGAAGTATTTTATTTTGATCGATCAGTTTGTATGACAACTATATGCTATAGTGGTTCGTTAGCGACGGTTCCGACACATGAGCCAAGAAGCTTCTTGGAGAGAAAAGGCCGAGTAGAATATTTCAGATCAATATCTCGAAAACTGAAGAGCAAATTCGCGTTTATATGGAGATACTAATATGGCCGTAATCGCCTAGGGAGGATGGAGCCATATGAGTAAAGTTCTATGGGCGCCATTCGCTTGGAAGTGGCCAGATATGATTCTTTTACAACTCACGACTTCCGGTCTTAGATCAAGTATCTTCTGGGTAGTCAAAAATTATTTGTTTGAAGGCGAGCTGAAGTGAGAAGGCGAATCATCCCTCCCCATAGTTGTTTGTGCGCTTGGTTTGGGACCCGCCATTTAAGAAACACACACCCAGAAAAGTTCAAAACAGCCTTGGATGGGAGATCCCCCTTTTGATATCGACCACTGCAAGGTTAAGGATTACGATTTAAGGACATGTACCTGGAATATCCAGTATCTTAATTGGGAAGCCGCCGCTACACAGCCGGTTGATGTCCTCGTAAGACTAAAGACTTACATTACTGCCGTAAATGAAGTACGATGGACGGAACTAGGACAGAGACGAGTAGGTTCTTGTGGCATTTACTACAGCGGTCATATAAAGGAGCGCGACTTTGGTGTGGGATTCGTGGTCGGAGATAGACTCCGTGGCCGCATGCCGGCATTCACCCCGGTGGATGAACATCTAACCACAATCTGCACCAAAGCGACGCTTTTACCAAAGATGTCTTATATGAATATTTGGAGACTTGCCCCCGGCACGATGGCAAAATCTTGCTTGGCGACTTCAACGCCAGAGTAAGCAAAGAAGGTAACTTTGGCACAATGGTCAGTGAATTCAGCAGCCAGATGAAACATCCACATATGAGTTAATGCTAATAGACTTCACCGTTGCCCGAAATATGGTTATTTGTATGTATATGCAAATTCCATCATAGGAAAAAACGTCAAGGTACCTGGCTGTCTTCGTTTTGAAAAAACACCAACCAAGCCGATCGTGTTGTGCTAGACAGAAGACACGTCTCCAGTGTTTGAGACGTGCGTACGCTCGAGATGCTAGCATTGACTCGGACTACTAACTTGTCAATACTTTAGCCTGAGAAGTAAATTCCTCTCTTGATGAACAAAGACCAAATTCTAGAAGCCATCATCCCTGTCCGATAGCATCTGAGTTGGCGTTAGGAGTTTTCTAAAGAAAGGTTTTGTGGAAGATTTACGGTACTTTGAGCATTGGCAACAGCGACAGCGACGAGACAGCGGTTGTCCAGGTCATGTCGGCCGAATGGATGAAAATACTCCAGCTCTGAGAGTATTCGACGCTGTACCCGCCGGAGAAAGTAGAGGACGACCTCTACTCTGTTGGAAAGACTAGGTGAAACAGGACCTGGCTCCACTTGGAATCTCCAATTGGCGCCCAACAGAGAAAAAGAAGATAGCGCTGTTTTAAACTCGACTATAACCGCGTAGGCGGTGGCTGTCTCAATAAAGGAGAAGATTCACATGTTTTTTCTGGGTGTTTAGGAAAAAAAAGTATTTTTAAAAGGATGACGGAAGAAATATATTTAATATAACTGAAGAGCCTATATTCTGGGGAAATAAGATAATACTGGAGTGATAAAATATATTGTAGGGTTTCTGCATGATCCTCTTGGAAGCCGTTCGCACGACAGTCGGTTCTAAGTAACCGGAACGGACCCGAATTTTTAACCGGCCTCGGTACCATTTCCCGAATTTACTTCAGGCATGCTTTCTATCACTACAACAGCAACCACACCCGGTTTGAAAAATATAATATTGATGCTTAATACCGTTTATGGCTCAAAAACAAAGATTGTGTTAACAAATCGGTATGTATGTGTAAGAAATCGCACCAGACTTGCTTTTAGCCTCATCCAGGAATACCAAAGCAAACACCAAATCCGCGCTAAAGGCCATCAAAGATATCAGCTTAATTAAAACCAGCTGCTGACGACAACAACATAAGCGCAGTAGCAAATATACAGCGGAATAAACGAGTAAGTCCACTTTAAATCGCATCACTCCCTGCCGAGCTTGCAAAAAAACAAAGTGTACTATTCCGAGGAAAAGGATTTTTCAATTACTTTTTCATTATGCGTCCGGGCAACTCGTAAACACATTAACTAACTGCAAGCGGACCAACGCAGCACCACCAACAGGTTGAATTTGCGATTTTTATCAAATTGTAGTAATTAAAAATGTTGCAGGCAGTCGTGTGTGCAACGTGCAACCCGCAGGCGACAGCACTTGCCACACGCTGCAA
The DNA here is from genome assembly GCF_023373825.1 of Bactrocera dorsalis. Classification (NCBI taxonomy): domain Eukaryota; kingdom Metazoa; phylum Arthropoda; class Insecta; order Diptera; family Tephritidae; genus Bactrocera; species Bactrocera dorsalis. Next base: position 66,362,213 of record NC_064307.1, on the reverse strand, counting down.
ACGGAAAAGTGCACGCGAAAGTGTAGCGGATGCTTGGACGCGCGCCTAGCTGGCATGCTTGGTCAGTGGCGAGGGACGCATGCGAGTGACTGACTGGCCAGTTAAACGACATGCCGCCCTAAGCCTATTTCGCAGCTCAATGCGCACTTGTGACAGTTGCAAGCCGGCAGCGCAGCGCGGTTGAAGGGTTGGCATGTGTGGCTGAGGTTGGTTGAGTGGGTGGCTGGGTGAGTGGCTGTGTGAGTGGCTGTGTGAGTGACTGCGTGTGGAACTGCGTGTGGAACTGCGTGTGGAACTGCGTCAGTGCTGCGTGCTTGCCTGCGTACGTGCGTGTTGCGTGGGTCATGCCAGCTAACTGTAACGATGTCAACCGTTTACGTGCCGCCCATTACGGCTGATATGGGTCTTAGCAGCACTGCAATTCACGCCATAAATACAATGCGCGCGGCGTGTACTTATCTACATAGCCACAACTGTGCCAGCAAACGTGCTCAAGACGTGTATATGTATGTATGAATGGGCGAGCGTTTACTATGACAGCGACGTCAGCCGCCGCACGAGGCTATAATAGAATTTATTGATTTAAAAATTACAACAAAGCGGTTACGTTATAAATATCACTAGCATTTAGCCCTAAGTATGGCGCACTGCACAGACACAGAGATATGCACATAAATACAAGCAAGTTCACACTCACACATACAATGCATACGTAATAGTTGACGTAATGCTGTATGTGTCGCTATTTATGTGTCCTACGTGCGCTGCTCGCGGCCAGCTGCCATGCGCCGCCTGCGCTATGTTTTGCGGTCGCTGCGGCGCGTTGCAATTGTGTCGCGCTGCAGCTGGCCTCTGCTGTCTTCTGCTTGTTTGCCATGCGGCACATAAGTATTTTCCGATATCACTGCAACTCTGCAGTATTTGTCTTCTTCGTTTTTTGTTTTGTGTGCGCGCGCGCTGGTGTGGGTGTCTCAACAATAACCGAAGGACAACGAAAGTGGGTAGCAAGTGGGTAGCAAGCGCAGACACACACATACATGCATATATGCATGCAAATATGTACATACGTACAGAAAGAAATAAGCAAATAAAAGCAATAACTCGACTGCGGCATTGCCGGTTGCTGCCATTGACGTATGTAAGCGCACTTGTTTTTGTTGCTTTTATTATTTTTGTTGCTGCTGCCACTTTTGTGGTTAATAGTTTTGTTGTTTCACCATTATTATTTTCCGCTTTCAACCCACTCTCATCCCACCATGCCAGCAATGCCGCAGTGTGCCCGTGTACGAAAATGTTCGTCGTTTTGTCTGCTGGCTGCTTGACTGCCAAGCAAGGAGAAACGTCAAACGGCAAAAGGAAAACAAAGAATGTCAAATTACATTCAAATGTGTCACATGCACAGGCACACGCTCTGACACACACACACTCATGTATATACTTGCTTACATGCGAGTTGAAGAATGCAGCAATTTTTTGAAGGGTTCTAGGAAGCGTGTTGTAGGGCCTGTGCTAGCCTGCGTAAGGCAGTGAAAAGCAATCTTTGTCGATCAAGGTCAGCGCGCAGCTGAAGGCGTTCGAAGCTGATAGAACAGGAAGTCTTTAATGGATTTTGTCAGTAAATTGTTGTATAATATTTAAAGCTGCTTGAGCTTTTGGAATTGTTGGACTGGTTTCGAGAGTTAACATGAAGAAGCAAGTACTAAGAATAAACAGTTACTAGGAGTAACTAAGTATAGTGGTAGTAACTAAGATATAAGCTTGCTATAGTAACTGCTATGGTTAAGTCACGTTTTGCAAGATAACATAGGGAGATCCAGTCGTCGGATCCATAGATCCACTATTACTATAACAGTCCTTTGTGAAACTATAAAAAATATGACTCCGGCAGTTCGTACTTATAGATCCAGTGATCGGATCCAGAGATCCACTACTACTAAAAGCAGCCCTTGATGAAACTATAAAAAATATGACTCCGACAGTTCGAACTTATAGGTCAGTCAGCGAAGCGCTTTGTGGTCAATTCGTATTCTCACCAGTTCGGTGAGTTATGCGAAAGTTTGGGCTTCGAGATATTGAAGTTGTTTTCACCTCGTCTTTCGCCATACATCTGCTGAAGCTGGCGTCCGGTAAAATTCCCAAATTTTCATCTTTGACTCCGGTAAGGCTCACTGGATTGAATGAGCTTCCTAATGTTGGAATATTAAACTTGCAAAAGCGGTACAATGAAGAAGGAAGGGCTGATATGTTTCCACCTCGTCTTTCTCCATACAGCTGCTGCAGCTGGCATCCGGTAAGTTTCCCAATCTTTCAGCTTGGACTCCGGTAGGGAATGGCCTGTTGGAATCCGAGGGATGAGAACTTACTGGTTCGAATGAGCTCCCAAACGTTAAAGTCTTAATCGCGCAAAAGCGGTACAGTCAAGAAGAAAGTGCTGCGATGTTTCCAACTCGTCTGCCCCCACACAGCTTCTGCAGGTGGCGTGCAATAAAATTCCCACCTGTCAACTTCGACTGCGGTAGCGTAATGTCCTGTTGGAATCCAAGGGAAAAGAGCTTACTGGATATCTTTCCATAAATCTTGTGCAAAAAGGATCTAGCGACAGCGCTTGAATCAATAGTAGTCTAGCGCTGGTCAAGTTCCCGCTAAACCAAGTTATCCAGTAGTTAAGTACACGAATACAGGTAGCACAGATTCGTTCCCATCTTACTGGTAACGGAACAACGGTAACCTTCCTTGCCAGCTCATCAGCTACACAGTTGTCTTCGATTCCTCTGTGGTCTTGTATCCATACTAGTCTTACCACAAAGTAACCCGAAATTACTGATGACGAGTTTTGGAATTCCTTAACCTGCCCTGAACTCGCCGTTAGTAAGCTCAAGGCTTGTAACGCTACCCTTCTATCAGAGTTCCTGATTATACGCCTTCACCAACCTTCCCACTAAGCTTTGGCTCATTCACTATCTCTCTCCTCTGACGACTTCTACCCTTCCATAACTCTCTCGCAGTTATGTAGGCCAGAGTTTGAGTTTACGACTCCATGTTCCAAAAGATCCGGTATAAAGTCAAAGCATGTGAAGATTTCTGAATGTCCATACATTTATTAATTTAGAAACCCTGATTCCTTGAGTTGGATAGCAACTTTCACTTGAGTTTCTTGCTAGCCTGCTCTCTTCTAGAGCGTTCCACCCTACAATGACCCCAAAGAACACAATGGGCTTTATTATGCTGTCGCAGAACCAGCAGCCTACTTTCAGTTCTTTGCCCTCTCCTGAATATTAGGCTTCCATGATAGTTTCCTATATAGGACGAGCCCTAAATAACTCACTGTATCCACGGGTTGCAAGCTCAAAAAATTTCATTTCAGCTACATCCTCCTCATAGCAAATCAGCCGTTATTCTTTTAACAGCAAAAAATGTTCCCGAAGTAATTTGAGGGTAAGCTTCCGGGTCGGATTAAATCCGGGTCCGTTCGGATTACGTAGATCCGACTGAGTGGGAACGAAACTACTACTTTTCATCTCTTCTTGTTTTTTATGTAATTTCTTTAGGTAGTCTAAAATATTTGCAGCGACGGACTCAACTAGTTCTCGAAATTTGGACTCCAAATTCGGTCTCAGTTTCGAGGTCTCATATTTCTACTTTTATATATGATAAGTACAATATATTTCAGTTGAAGTTACCTGAGTCTTTTCCTCCTTTAACACAAATACCAAAACCATGATCGATCTGCTGATCGCGTGACATGTTTATGGTACGTGTGGTTAATTCATGTATATTCGTTATGCTACGATCTCGATCTCGCTCACGATACATCTAAAAGCAGAAGACCGAAATACAAAATCAATTCCACAAATATCAAAAATAATTTCTCGGTCACTCACCTGATGCGTGGTCGAGGGCGGACTACTCGCCGGACTGCGGCGTCCAGTACGATCTCTTGTGCCGTTGCTATAGTGATAGCTGCTTGTAGGAACTGAAGAAGATTGCGTCGCACCGAACATGCGCAGCACTTGCTCCGGCGAGATGGGACGCTTTTTATTGCCATTCGCCATGCCCATACTGCTGTGCGCACGCCCACCCATCGTCGCCGTTGAGTTGGGTAGCGTGCCACCACCACCTGTGGCCGCCATATGGCTGGTGGGCGATGCTGTTGACGATAGATATGACGAACCGCGTCCCGGTAATGAGCCACCCTTCGTAGGTGCACCGGCCGTATTGTAATAGTAATGCGGCGAATGTGGTCGTTCCACAATTGTATATGATGTGCCGGGCGGTGAGTAATAAAGACCGGAACGGCCGCCACGTAACGAACTCGTACTATTGCCAATACGCGAACCGATGCCGTACGTACCGCTAAGACCAACCGACGACGGACCGATCACACCCGGCGGTGGACTAATCATTCCAAAGGAAACGTCTTCCGCCTCGTAACTGCTCGGTGTGCGCAACGGATGCGCACTGAGGCCGGCCGAACTACCGGTCGGTACGCTGGATGAGGATTGCGGTTGTTGTAGGCCGGTCGCGGCACTAGGATGTAAGGCGGTCGCATGTGCGGGTGGTGCATAATAATAGCCACGCGAACTCCATCGTGAGGGTCCAAGATCGCATAATTCTGCATAATCATTACCAGCTGCGCTCATTGTCGGGGGGTCGCCGTCGTATGGTAAGCCGCCCCCAAGGCGCATTACAAGACGCACTGCATAAATATAAGGAAAATGATAGTTATTAGTGAGCAATTTGGAAAATTGGTTTAAGGAAAGCAAAAAACAATATTAGCTGAGTTTACAGGTAAGTTTTTGAGCGTGAACGGTGTCAAGAAACACGTAATTTTTCGAAAGCGCTGTTAAATTCAGTTTTTTATCAAATCATTCGTACTCATTCGAGGATTCCAAGTTAAGAAAAATTTAACAGTGGGTTCCACTGGGTGATATACTCTCTCGATTATTGTTAGACTTGTATATTTCGTAACTATCTCATCGATCTATTTCCTCCATACGACTGTAATTACCAATTGGACGAAGGAGTACAGACTCGATCTTAATATTACAGTCGATGGCACTAAAATCCCGACTGTCAATACTCCTTATATGACAGCGATTAATGGCACGTAGAGAGTCGCTACAAAGCCCTCAAGTCGATGGGGCAATATATGGGAAAAGGACAAAAAGTCGATATGCTCGTCTGGATGTAGTGAAACACAGACGAAGAAGCTTCAGACGTGTCAAAATACTGGGTTAAGAACGATTACAGGATGCCTCTTGATTTTTTTGATCAACTCATCTCCAAGCATTTTCGGCTGGCATGTGGTCTGTTTGAGGAGGAGCTACCTCTTAAGAAAATTATGAGATATTTCTTTGTTGACGTCAACGACATCGAACAGTACGCCGATCAGACTGACTACTATTTACAGTAGATCAACTAACACCTTCACCATCCCACCACCATAAATGGCATCCTATGAGTTAAACCAACATACATTGCAAACGCATAGCTTGATAATGTACAGTTGCCTTGAGAGTCTAGATTAACCCTTATGCAACTTCGTCCTGTCAGTCATCTAACCCCTCTCCGTATGGTCTGATCGTGTCGAAACAGCACGTTTCCTTGGGCTGCTTTTAGATGTTTTCAAAAACAACTAACCTGGGCTCTATCCTTCTCTCAAGCACTAGTACTACACAGCTATTGTAAGACTAATTCTGCACTACGATGCAGTAGTATGGTGGAAAGGCGTACGGAAATCTACTTACCAGAAGCCAATGGAAAGGATTCAGAGGTTCCCATCGATGTGCATAATGGGATCTTTAAGAACAACCCCAACCGCGGCTCTTGAACTGGCTGCATGAAAATTTACATATAGAACCTTCGGGCATAGCTCGGTGAATAATGGCGGTTGGGTAAACACTCTCTACCCACTTTTCAACGGGGAAAGAAGGTTCAAAGTAAACATAGAAAAAGATGGTTGGCACTAAGATATATTTATATATGTATACGGATGGCTCGCAAATGGACGATGGTGTTGGTGAGAGAATATACTGTCCAGAGTTAGGCAGAAGGCAGCCTTATAAGTTGCCGTAACACTGCAGTATATTGATATTTGATGTTTTTGCTATTGCGGAAGTCGTGGAGCTGCCCTCCAATGCACCTGCAGGTAATTCCAGAGTCAACATCTTCGTAGACAGTCAAGCAGTAACCAAGGCAGTAACCTCGTATCGCATACTGGCCAGAAGTCTTGGGATGAAAGGTAGCAGGCCACAAAGGCAGCGAGGGCATTGAAATAATGAACGAGATTGCCAAGAATGATGTACATTGAACACCCGAAAACGTGATCAATATTGGGAAACCTATGTATTGTCTATACGATAATCTGGACAGAAGCATGGTAAAGAAAATCAAAACTCGTTGAAACGGGTATACAAAATTCCTTTTGGCATTCGATGGAAGAGACTGTAGGAACATGATCGAAAAAATCGCCACTATTAGCTGGCGACACACTCCCGCAGAATGGGGCTGACAGATCGATAAGACTGCAGGAAATATCTAAAGCAAGGCACCAGGGAAACAATGGAGCACCTCTTGTGCACTTGTTCCGCATTGGCAAGACTACGCTGTAAGCATCTGCGGTCCCACGGTATGATACACTAGAGGAGGTATCGGTATTGAGGCCGCAGAGTCGGTAAAAATTCGGGTCAAGCGCTAGCATCTACCAAAACTGGTCTATGCGTTGTCTATTGACCTAACAGATTGACTTAACCTAACCTAACTTCAGCATTAGTACCTAAGCGGACAGCTACTCTGAAGTTTTCTACTTGACATATGTAATTTCATATCTTCCGGTCTCGAAGCAACTTTTAATCAAGTTCTGCTGAGAGAGGATGAATTGAAAAACTAAACGTCTCATTGTGCTGAAAAATATATACTTCGGTTTCAGAACTCACATGCCTCTTTCTACCAACCAACATGCTCAGTTGTATTCAAAACACCAGATAAAGGATTTTCTTGCTTTCAACCAAGCTTTATGTACAAATTAGTGAGGGCTCATAAAAACATCACTGCAGAGAAAGCCAACATGCTGTCTTATTCAATTAATTCACTTCTAACCTACTTTATGTCACTTAGGGCCAACAATAGTCGAGCGCATATGCCACCATTTGTTGCATAAATAAAATCGCACTATTTACCAACTATTAATCCCCATGCGCACATAACCATACAATGACACATGTAAAATATATGCGTGGAAGCGTACACTTCTTTAACGCGCTTACAGTGCTGGCCGCCTGACATTCTAACCCAGCGTTTAGCGTTCCCCAGCGGACCAAGCAGAGCTTAATCAATCTGTTGGAACATTAAAAGCACTGAATAATTTCTTCGTTATAAGCGAGCGCGCGAACAGTCAACCGAAGTGCAAACACGCAGCTAACTGTGAAAATAACAGAAATCAAACAGAAGTCGCGACCCGCAAAGCGAAGCGTGCAAGGAGAGCTGAAGCGCACTCGAAGGATTTATTGTCTGCGCTCGACTGAACTTTTGCTGCGCCGAGAAACAAGCATTTACAAGGCATGACATGCGAGCGTGTGTGTGTGCGCGCGTGGGCTGGGATGTGTGTCGCGCGCTAGCGTGTGTGTCGTGCGCTGGTATGTGTGTGCGTGATTATATCAATATCAATGCAGTTAGTTGGCTGCTCGGCCAAATGCGTGCGTTTTGCATTTACACTACAAAGCGAGTGGACTTGGCATGCGGAGAACGCTTGCGGCACGTCACATACACACTCCTGTAAGCACGCACACAGATGTTAGGAAGCGCGCACGCACATATTAACAGGGGCGCTCACACACATTAGCCAACGCGCTCACACATATTCGTACAGCGTGGAGGCAATAACTAACAGTACGACATAAAACACCGTCAGGACATGCAACACAACCGCATAGCGCGCCACATGGCGTTGAAAGCCGCAGCCACATTAACCTGCCCTGCGCGCAGCCAACAAACGGAACAAACACAAGCATTGGTGCGTTGGACGCTGGCTACAAAACTTGTAGTTGCAGCGCATTTTTGTGATTTACGCGTTGCACTCGCGCGCGCATTTAAAGCGCTGCGAATTGCCAAAGGAAAAGCGCCGCTGGCAGTGACGGTGGCTACGTCGGTGTGCGCCAGACGAGTTATTACTCATACGCCCCAGTGCGCAGCCATTCGAGCGACAACGTGGCAGTTGGACGCCTCGCGGTTGCCGCGGTGGCGCTGTAGCGCGGCGCGCCGTCGGTGCTAAGTTGAAATAATGCAAATGTAAATACATTATGTGGTCTAATAAAATTTAAATTACCTTCGCATGTCCAGCCCAGCCCCACAGCAGTACACAGCAGCCCAATCAGACTGTTTAAATACGCGGTGCGTTGCTGCCGCTCGCTACGGCTTAGCGCGGTAAAGTGCGAACGTGGCATTTGAAATGCGATATTTCGCAGTGAGTTGACTTCAGCGCGCGGCGAACACTACGCCAAGTGCCGCACTTTTTGGCTTGCAAACACACGGTGTGGTGTACTTGTTGCACACACGGACCAAGAGAAATTGTCGGTCAGGCTGCCAAGTCACGCGACAAGCAAGTGCAACTGCGAGTTAAATGCTCAATGAGCACAGCTATTTGTGCTTCACAATTAAAATACTGTTAATTAAAATAAATAAAAATTTACTTAAACTAAGCAGCCAAGTACGAAATGCCAGTAAACCGAGTTTTATGAGGAAACTGCGAGAGAACGAAAAATTAAACCGACCATATTTGGCACTCCAGCAATAATATGGTCTCGCACAAATTTAAAAAGAAAGCGACTGGGAAAAAAGAACTCTTAGGTGGCAAGTTTAAACTTATTTTAAAATTTCAAAGCATCATCAACGAGCTGGTCAGCAAATGGTCGAGTGAGATAATTGCGTATAAATTTGCATAATCTGAGCTCCTGCAACGCCTGCCGTCTAAGGCGATAAAGTAATATATTTTTTTATTAGAAAACGCGAAACGTGTGCGTTTGCGAATGTCGGGGGATGGAAGACTTAAAAAATTAAGGAAGTTTATATAATGGAAATAATGCTTTGAAATATTATTCCTCTTCTTCATTGGCGTAGACACTGCTTACCCGGTTATAGCCGAGTTTACAACAACGCGCTAGTTGTTTTTCAGTATTTGGCGCAAATTGAAGATACCAAATGCAGCCAGATCCTTCTCCAATTGATTCTTCCAACGGAGTGAAAATTTTTTTCTTTCTTAACCACTGTATCTTAATTCGCTGAACTGTGTCAACTTGGCTCTCATTGTTCCATCGACTGCGGTATTCGCCGTTGCCAATGCGCAAAGCCTTATAAATCTTCCGCAGAACCTTTCACTCGAGAACTCGTATCGCCGGACCACCAGATGTTGTCATCTTTCATAACTCTGCACCATATGGCAGGATGGGGATACTGACTGACTTGTAGAATTTGGTCTTTGTTTGTCGAGACAGAACTTTTCTTCTCAATTTCCTACTCAGTCCGAAGTAGCACTTGTTGACAAGAGTTATTGTGTGTGGGATTTCGAGGATGACGTTGTTGTTGATGTCAATGTTAGAGAGACGAACTTATCTGCAACTTCGAAGTTATGACAGTCAACAGTGGCATGGGAGCCAAGAGAGCAGTGTGACGACTATTTCTTTGATGACAGAAGATATTTCGTCGTTTTAGTGGATGGATTCTTATGTGGAAGAAGGATGGAGTCATGTGAAGAAGTTCACATAAGTGATGAAAGTTCTCTGAGCGCATATTTTTTTTTACGGTCTTAGTACCCGCTGGGTAGCTAAAGAACATCTTTTCGAAGGCGAGCTAAAGTGAGAAAACGAACCATCCTTCTCCCAGGTTGTGCGCTCAGTTGCGGTCCCGCCACAATGAAAAGGAAAGAACAGCCTCGGATGAGAGACCTCCTTTTTGATTACGACCACGGCAAACGCATTAGGACTAGGATTTAAGACCAAGCACCTTAGATTACTGCAACGTAAAATGTTCTGCTGGCGATTCATTCTCAGCTCTTGGGCTTAGCAAGGCCGTTGGAGAAGAGGTGCAGTGAGCTTTTACAGGGATTGATTGAAATTGAGAAGGAAAGTATGTAGTCTTCTATCGGAAGCCTTCTATTAACTCTATTTTCAGACTATCAGACCGCTGTAGTGCCTTTCAAACGTAGATGGCTGTCATCGATGAATGAAGTGCAATGAAGTGCAATGAAGTGCAGCTCCCTTCAGACAGGTATACCATGCATTCACTTCCATAGCTTCGCAGCTATACTGGCTTTGAGATCGCTGACAGTGAGCACAAAACTAGTCAAGGAATAGTGTCAAGCTACTGCCATATTAGATTGGCATGGATGACCGATCACAGCGGAATTGCAGGAAACTGGACAAGGTTGCTTTCCCCAATTTCATCCTATTGGAAGCGAGCTGGTTTTTCGATGTCCTCTAAAGTTGAACCTTTGGACGCTGGTCAAAAACCAGAACTTGTGCGATTGTGAGACCTTCTGGCACAGAGTAAAAAGTGGCCGCAAAAGTATGTGTTCTGACTTAACACCACCCAATAGGTTCACATGCGTTGTGACTAAATATTCTGTAGGCGTTTTTTGTCTAAACTGTATGGAATATGTAATGTATGAAAGGGAGGTGAAATCATCCAGTCAGTTCCTTTTCTATAGCCCAGCTTTTTCTAGACTAAAATTGAAATATCTCGTAGACACACTTTTGGCGAACCTAGCGAAGAAGCTGGGGTTGATATTCTTTATTTACTAGCGAAGACACCATTTGCGCGGTTATAGCAAAGCTTAAACTGGGATTAGTATTAGCCACCTTACTAAATGTGTGGTTCGCTAAAAAAACTTTCTAGATTCCAGTTTTAGGGTTTTACATGCAACAGAAAGGGCGAATATCGGTCCAAGTGATATTCATTTTTGATCAATCTTATGACCTAAGCTAACCTAACCTAGCTGCTGTAGTTGTCCGATCTGTAACGTTTCAGATAGATATCTCGAAAACTGCAAGACTGGTGCACGAATATACAGAGGAACTGAGAAAAATACATGACACATGACTAAATCAACTCAGATCGTCACGTCGATCACTTATATATATTCTTAAAGGGTCTACGATTTTTCCTCTTGGATTTTAGGAAGATCGTGGCTAACTTAATATACCCTTCTGAGGGCTTAAAAACCGGTATTAGAACTTGTTCTTGGACAAAGGGCAGGTTTACACACCAAAATCAAATATTTTTATGTGAGCTCCACCTTCTTGACTATGAAACAGCTAACGATAAGAAACTAAAAATTGAAAATTTCGTTCGGACTGGTTGGACTGGTAACTCGTAGGACCAATAAAAGAACCTTAATGGACAGTATATGATAAAGAAGCTGACAAACGAGCAGATATAATCGAAGGTGAATCATTTTTTCTATTTCACTCACAGTGGCTGCTACTGAAAGATTAAGTAGTAACAAGTAGTTTGAAGGGAAGACTCCTTCCAAACCTCGATTTCAAAACATAGAACCCTGAAAATATGAGAGTTGCAAACTAGAATTACAGTTTTACAAACGAATAGGCCTATTTCAATTTCATTGCAAGACTTAGCAACACCAGTTGGATTAAACAAGGAATGCTCACAATCTAACCAACCAAACCTCAATTACGGCCTCACAAATACCCAGAAACACTTTAAATTTCTTGTGGTTTTAGGACATTGTACCACATTTTTCTCACTTTTGGAAAGCAATTCAGTATCCTCCTTTAAAATTAGAAATTAATAATGAACAAAAACGCCTCAGCAGCAAAGAGCGGCATTCAACCACAGGCAAGTATCGGACTAAAAGCATTGCCGCTCCACATTTTCGGTATTGAATTAAGAATTTATGAAAACAGAGCGTTGAGTGGAGCTGAATAGAGCTGCACAGGCAGACGCTAGCATATTGGCCATGTGTTTCGAAGTAATAAATTTCAACGGCACGAGAAATGAGGCGGAGCACAGCTGATATGGCAGTCAACCATTTATAAAAATGATAGCAAAAGCCAAAAAAAAAATATATATAAAAATATAAAATAGAAAGAAAAAACCCCAACAGCTTAAGCAAATTGCCTAGAAAAATCCAAAGGCTTCGCGGCAAGTCGACTGGAAGTGGAGAGCATAAAACTTCAAAGCGGCAAAGCAGTGAGTTGAGTTCCAAAAGCAGGAGGCGAAGCCAACCAACCACACACACAAACGCACAGCACATAACATAAAAAATGAGCATTTGTTAGGCAACGAAAGACGTTCCAAATACTATGTCTCATTTTATTTATTTCCTTTTTGCGTTGTGCCAACATGAAAGAGCCCAGAAAAATGGCAAAAATGTGTGACTTACATGACATACATATTGATTTTTTTTTAATTAAATATTAATGAGGCACAAAGAGGCAAAAGATGTGATGGCAAGAAGAAGAAGAAGCACCAGCAAAATATATTACGAGCAATGTGACAAAAAGAAAGCGACAGGCCAGAGAAACAGACATTTGCGCATTTAAAAGCAAATGTATAGTGTGCTGGCACACGCAGGGATGCATTGAAGCACGAAGACGAGCATGCAAATAGCAGTGGTAGTAAACACAGCAAGCGTGTATGCCCATATAGCATGTGGACGTGCGGGCGTGCGGGCGTGGCAAGCAGTCAAATTACGAGTAAAATGTTTTGAACGACTGTGAACTCAAAAACGAAAAATGAACTCGCACGCTGAGGTCAAAATGTAGGCGCCAACTGTCGCCAAGCGTGCGGCAAGACGGCAGGGCATTGGCAGCGGCGCGTTTCTAGGATGTGCCCCATGCTAGTGAGATCAAGCATGCACAGATACATAAACATTAGAGCGTGCGTTATTACCCCTATTTTTTGTCTCTTTACAAAAGTCGCTTGGAATTTTTGGTTTTGATATGAAGAGCTTGTGTGGAAAACTTTTTGATTTGAAAAGATAACTTTACGAAATTTGGCATAGATTACTAACTAAATTGTTGCTAAATTCTCCGAAGAAATTGTTGACTTTGGGCAACTATAGCATATAGCTGGCATACAAATTGATTGATCAAATGACAGTCCTTGTATGGACAAGTTATTTAGTTGACAAGCTATCGTAAGGAAATTTGGCACAGGCCACTATTTGACTTGTTTCTGTATTCTCTGAAGAAACTGTGTAGATCGGATTACTATAGCATATAGCTGTCATACAAACTAACTGATCAATTGAAGGTCCTTGTATGGAAACGTATTCTGTTTGGCAAGCCATCGTCAAAAAATCTGGTGTACATTATAATCAAAGACATTGCTACAATATCTGAACAAATTATTCAGATCGGATCACTATAGCATATAGCTGCCATACAAACTGACCGATCAAACGAAGATCTTTGTATGGAAGCGTTATTTATTTGACAAGCTACCGTCACGAAATTCGGCATAGATTTGTATCTAAGATATAGCTACAACATATGTACAAATTGTTGCGATCGAACTACTATAGCATATAGCTGCCATACAAACCGACCGATTAGACTCAGGTCTTTGTATGGAAAAGTTTTTAATTTGACCAGCTATCATCACGAAATTTGGCACAGATTATTATCTAATACAGCGCCATAATATCCAAAGAAATTTTTGTGATCGAACAACTATAGCATATAGCTGCCATACAAATTAATCAATCAAACGAAAATCCTTGTATAAAAAAGTTTTTTATTTAAAAAGCCATCGTCACGAAATTTGGCTTATGTTACTATTTAAGGCATCGCTACAAGATATCTACTTGAATTTTTACTATAAAAAACATTATTTTAGCAGTTATACATTATGGTTGAGTATTCATGCAAGAGCTCTATATCTTTAGTGTTGCTCATACGACATGACGTACTATATTAATATAATATATTCGATGCATACATTTAACTGCATATAACTGTTAAAACAGAAAATTCAGCCAATAACCAACTTGGTAAATAACGCACACCCTAATAGTCATACACAACTATAACAAAAGCGCCTATACAGTTACACAACATTGCATGTATGTGTGAGTGTGTTTGCAATATGTTTGTATTTGTTTCAGTCTAAATCCCGCATTGAGCCCTTGCGGTTGCCGAGCACTGCCTTGCGTGGCCTAGCTGAGACAGCTGGTTGGGCTTAAGGAAACAGTAGACAGTCAAGAAATTAAAAGAAATAACAACAAGAAAAATCAATTCCATGCGCCGCGCCCTGAATACAAATCCCAATACAACACAACGTTTGACATGAGCGGGGGGGACTTGCGGCGTCCAAAGCAAACAAAATGGTTATGACAACATTTTTCTGATTATTATTTGTGCGGCAGCGTGTTGTTGTTATTGTTGCGTTACAACTTTTGTTGCAGTGCCTTACGCAAACACTGAGTATAAGTGGGTTACATTGATTTTATTTGAATGGAGAATACAATTACATCAATAACGGTAATAGACTCGTATCAGCTGCAAGCAGGAAAATTTAGTTTAAAAAATGTACAACTTAGGTAGAAGCAGATTTTTTATATGGTAAGATAAGTATGAGGTATGAGATATGTATGAGGTTATGGCAAGCAGACAAGATTTAGAAAATGATTTTTTGTCCACAGCAGGGCTTGAAAGCTTATTAAATCACTTGAAATTAAACTGTCAAGCATACTTTAGACTTCTTTTGGGTTCCGCAGACTATGAGGTACGTTAGCTTAGAGGTAATTATATCTCTAGTAGAGTCTACTCAGTTTGCTACAAAGTTTGGAAAGTCCGAAAAAAACGTTTGAGCGTCAATAAAGTCCATAGTATCCTTTTAGTTTTAGAGATATTGACATGAAATTTTGGAAAAGTCATTTTCTCCTCGATTAGCTGCTCATTTGACGGAACCGCCGATATCGGACGATTATAGCATATAGCTGCCATACAAACTGATTTGTATAAGTCATGTCCTTGTTTGGAAAAATCTTTCATTTGACGTGATATCTTTCTAAAAGTTGACGTGGATTATTTTCTAAGACAACTGTATAATCTCTGAACAAATTATTAAAATCGAACACCCACAACATATAGCTGGCATACAAACTGATCGGTCAAAATTATGTCCTTGTATGAAAAACTTTTTTATTTGTACAGTTATCTTCACAAAATTTGGTATGCAATATAAGTCAAGATAGTGGTACAATCTGCGAAGAAATGACTTATATCGGGTCACTATAACATATAGCTGCCATATAAACTCATCGGTCAAAATCATGTCCTTGTATGGGAAACTCTTTTATTTATCAAGGTATCATCACGAAATTTGACACAGATTATAATCCAAGCCAGCGTAACAATATCCAAATAAATTGTTACGATCAGACAACTATAGCATATAGCTGCCATACAAATTGACCAATCAAACTCTGGTTCTTGTATGGAAAACTTATTTATTTGTAAAGCTATCTTCACAATATTTGGTATGGAGTATTAAGGAAGATAGTGGTATAATCCACAAAGAAATTATTCAGATCGAACCACTATAGCATATAGCTGCCATACAAACTGAACAATCTAAATGAAGTTCCTGTGCGGAAAACTTTTTTATTTGACACGCTTTCATCACAAAATTTGGCATGGATTATTGCCTAAGCCAACGTTACAAACTCTGAAGAAATTATTCAGATCGGCCTTCTATAGCATATAGCCCCCAAAATCGGGATAAAGTTACTTTTATACTCTTTACTCTAACTCTTTTATTTTTATACTCTTTACTGCTATAAAAATGTCAGCTGTGGAAGGTATTAAGTTTTGGTAGAGCCGAAGCTAGCGTTCCTTTACTTTTTTCTTTTCCTACTCTTTCTCCACATTCCAACCTGCCTTTACTCCACTTACTCCAAAAATACGCGAAAATCAACAAAATATACTCTTACTAAGCTTTGTTGAAGCCACCTTTACATAAAGTTACTTCTAATACGTGCTCTAATCCGCCATATATGTATATGTATATGTGTGTATTTATGTATGTGTGCTTATAAATATTGGACCAATTTAAAGTTCAGTTTCTTTTAATGTTATTCCTACTAATTTACGTGTGTGGCAATGCCAACGACGCGTCACTGGTGGGCACAGGACGACACCGCACTGGCGGAAACGGATATGTGAAGAGCGGATACGCGGATATGATGGCGGAAATGAGTACCCGTGTTTACGTAACGATGCGAAATAACTATGCCTTACCAGCTACACACACATACAAACATACACGAGTATGTTTTTGCTTTTCATAACACAAAATTACAAGCGAAATTCTGCGTAGTAAACTAATTTATACGCGCCGATATTTTATTATGGCTCACCAACAATGCGTTGTTTAAATTTGCAGCGAACACAAGCAAATCTAATTAGTTAGAATAAACTATAAAGGAAATGCTCCAACTCAAAGAAGCATGCCACATATGTATCGCTCGTCGGTGTGTGTGCAGCTGGGGACGAGCGCCACAAAAGTGGTTGCAAAAATGTAGCAAATATTTCGGCAAGAAGCAAATATTTTGGCTACAAAGGCAAAGGAATGTGTGAACAAATTCAACTATAGATGTGTTGTATATTTGTATGTACGATTGTGTGGATCAAAAAGAAATTTTCCGACAGGAAGCAAGGGAATGTCTGTCTAACTGCCTTTTGTTAGGCACGAAGGCACAAACTTTTCAACTTTTAAATGGTTTCTGTTTGCGTTGCTTTTTTTGATTTTGTCAGAAAGGACAACAAAAACCACAAAAACAAGAAAAACTGTTAGCTACAGCTGCACAGCAGATATAATACCCTACACAGCAGCATTGCTTATGGCATACAAAATTATAAAAAGATCTTTAGCTTATTATTGACCGATCAGTTTGTATGACAGCTATATGCTATAGTAATCCGATCCAAGCACTTTCTTCGGAGATTGTACCGTTATTTGGACAATAATACCTTTCGAATTTCGTCCAGATATCTTGTCAAATACAAAAGTTTTCGCATAAGCACTGGATTTTGATCGATCGGTCGATTATGGTCTTAAAAGTCTGAAGGTGCCTCCAATGATTTTTCGGAAAACGTTCATAAGATATTTTTTGTATCAAAAACCTGCGGAGTCCTGTTGCTTAATGAATCTATATTCAGTCCAACATTATGGGCCGACTTAATTACCCTTTTATGAGATTAACTCATCATATCAACCTGGTTGAATCAAAAAACACTCAGGTATGTACTTCATGGTCCACTGCTGCAATAGTTACCGCCAGATCAAATTTGACCCGGACTGGTTCTAGCTTTCATGGTCCACTGGGACAATTATGCAGTAATTACCTGTTGATCAAATTTGACCCGGACTCAGATGTTGATATCATTGCCCACCGAATCGATAAAGTGTCCTATAATCCGGGTCAAAATTGATTATAATAGTGTTGGAGGGTAGGGTATTGATATCTACCACCATCATATTTATTCGATTACGTTGAATCTAAAAATATGCTCAGATAAGGACTTTATGGTCCACTGCTGCAATAATTACCGACTGATCAAATTTGACCCGGACTGGTGTCGAATTTGTGGTGTCGGTTTCATGGCCTCCTGCGACAATCATGATCAAATTTAACCCGGACTTGTGTTCAGATGTTGGTTCCATGTTCCACTGTTGTAATAATTAACATCTGATCAAATTCGGACTGGTTGAATTAAACTGCGCACGATAACCGAATCTATATAATATCGCAAGATATCCACTTGATTACGTTGAATCTAAAAAGGCGCTTTGATATGGACGTCATGGTCCACTGATGCAATAACTACCGTCTTACCCGGACTATTGCTCTGATGTGGTTTTCAAGGTACACTGCGACATAATAACTACCGTGTGATCAAATTTGCCCCAAACTGTTGGTCAGATGTCGGTTTCATGGTCCACTGCTATTGACAATATACGAAAAGACTTTTTCGACTAACAAATATATCTGTTATCTTGGTATACCTAACTGAAATCATTTCATATTTGATAATCTTAATACAATTCTAACACCGTCTTCTGCATATTATGTAACTCTCAATACTGAACGGCTCAATAACTTAATTCAAGTCAGCAAAGCGCACAACAAATTCTGCGCAAAAAGCGCTGATGTAATAGACTTTGATAGAATTGTCCCTTCGTATTTCGTAGAAGCGTAAAGCGAAAACGTTCAGTCATATTTCTGTCTATGTTAGAGGCTTAAAAAATATGAAAATCAAGCAATAACAGTATTTTAACGAAACTCGAAGAGACGCGCTACCTTGCCTACGCGCTGTGCCGCTCAATCAATGTGCCGCGCCACGGCCGCCGCTTCATGCCTGCCAACGGCGCATAGCGTCAGCCATCAATCTACGTATTCTTCCAGGCGCGTGCACAATTCAAAACTCAAATAACGGTTGTCTCTATTGGCAGTCGAATAACAGCGCCAGCTATGCGCTGTCACAAGTGGCGCGGCGCGTAGCGACAAAAAGCGCCATGACATGCTTGATATGTACGCGATGCAAACGCGACGCCGCTGGGTAGCGTCGCCGCAGCGCGGAAGGATGGCGCTTTGCTAGCGGCAGCAAGGCACCGCGGAAGCGCTACACGTGGCATGATTCGGGTGGTGTGTAGCGTGGCGCGGCGTAATTTGGAGCGACATAGCGTGGCAGTGCGGCAGCGTGGCGTGATGTTGTAGCGTGAAGGTAAATGGAGCAGCACAAAAGCGGCAAAAACTTGGCTGCCGTTATTACAGTTGTCAATTCTATGCGCACAAAATGAGTGTGTACAAGCACATTGCATATTCAGCGCGCCATGTTTCATTGCCTGTGCGCGCGCGTGTGTGTTAGTGTATGTTCGCCCCACAATGCTATATGTCACGAAAGTTATTACTTTTTTACGTCGCATCCGCCGCGCGCGCACGCTCTGCCTAGCCACCAGCAACACCTGCGCCGCCCCTATTTGCCCTATGCATTTTTTCCTCCTGTTTACGCCCCAGTTGTTGATTTGGTTCATTTGGCGTCTGTTTGCGCGCAAAGTGAGGTTAGGCGCGTCCACACTTGACAATCTCACCGACTCAGTTGAAGTCATTCATTTCAATATTTCTATTTTATTTCTATTTCATACAAAAAAACAACATATGTAGGTGATTTTAATTCGCGCTCTAAGACTTTAAGACTATTTTTGCTTTTCAGCATTTGTGGCTTTGAAGACTTGCCACTTCTTCTATTTTGCTTCGGAAAGCTTATTCAGCAAGTCTGCGCGCCGGTATATGCTACCCAGGTGTGAAGTAAATTAAAAGTTATGAATATAAAGGCTTCCAACGCGGCATGTTAGAAAATCATTCGACATAACGGTAATTTTTGGGACAGTTGCCAAACTTTGCCGCAAAGTTTAGATTAAGTTTAGATTTTTCCAAAGTATTCTGAAGTTTTACAACTTTTGTTCATTGTTTGTATTTAAAACTAAGTTTTTCTACATTTATTGCTTGTATGGTATTTGCTAGCGCTTATTTAGATGTGCTATTTAGGAGCAAAAGCATAGGTTAGCAAATATTTTCGGCCAATTAACGGCGCGTGCGGTGCCAGGTAAGCTTTGTTCAAACAAATTGACAAAGTTTTTGAATGGTAAAAATTGTTTTTGTCATGAAGGTATAAGATCGACAAATATGTATAGTATAATTATAGTATATTATCACAGCTGAGAGTGACAGGCTGTGAGAGATGCCTTCTATTAGGGAGTAAGTGACTGTATAACGAAAAAATAACCAAATGAAGTGCGGCAAAGGTGACCACTTTCAAGACATGAGGTTTTCCTAAACAGCAAAAACAACACTTTTGCGCTACTTACAGCAAAAAAGGGTATAAAAACTTATTTTCTTAGATTTTGATAGTACTGTTTGTATGGCAACTATATGTTATAGTGCCCCAATCTGAACAATTTTCTAGCAGATTATTATGATGTTTTAACGTATTATATATGCCAAGTTTGGAGGAGATAGCTTGTCAAATAAAAAAGTTTTTCTTACAAGGACTTCAGTTTATTCGTTCAGTTTGTATGACAGCTATATGTTATAGTAGGCCGATCTAAAAAATTTCTTCAGATATTATAGCATTAATGTATATAATTATCCATACAAAATTTAATGCAAATATCTCGTCAACTCAATAAGTTTTCCATACAACAGATTGATTTCAATCGTTCAGTTTGTATGACAGCTATATGATATAGTGGCTTGATCCAAAGATGTTTTTCATATGTTGTAGCGTTCTTTTAAGGTGCAATCCTTGCTAAATTCTGTAAAGATATCTCGATAAATAAAAGAGTTCTTCATACAAGAGCTTGATTTCGAACATTCAGTTTGTATGACAGCTATATCTTACAGTGGTCCGATCTAAAAATTTTCTTCAAATGTTGTAGCATTTTCTTAAGGTGTAATCCCTGCTAAATTCTGTGAAGATATATCGATAAATAAACAAGTTCTTCATACAAGAGCTTGATTTCGAACGTTCATTTTGTATGGCAGCTATATGCTATAGTGGTTCGATATCAGCGCTCCCGACAAATGAGCAGCTACTTAGGTAGAAAATGACGTGTGCAAAATCTTAGAGCGGCATATCATAAACTGAGAGACTAATGCGCGTATAGGCAGACGGACCTTGCTAAATCAGCTAAGCTCATCACGTTGATCATATATGTACATATATTTTATAGGGTCTCCAACATACTCAGCTGTGTGTAACAAGCTTTGTGGCAAACTTAATATATACTGTGTATGGTATAATGAATTCGAATTAAACAACTTATACTTTTTTTAAGCAGCTAAAGTCTAAAGAGCTTATATTTCCCACAAAATTTATCGTGGTAAAAGTGGTTCGCATAGTTATGGGCACACCATTGAGTCTACACACACACATATACTCACAAACTATTTGGCCGCAGATAATCGCATTTTCCAATATCATCACAGAGCAGCGCAGAAAATCTGCAATTTTAATGTCTTATTTTCGCGCATTCCTTATCAAGGCCCCGCATAGCGGTATGGGGTGGCTAACGGTCATATACATGAAATAGCTATCAGGTAACTGAAAATCTTATTTTGCTAGCATGAAAAGAGAGTTCTGAGTACTTGTATGCGCTATGCTGCCACATATATAGATAAGAACACATATATTCATACATATATATTTTAAATACATATATATATACACATCCACACACATATATATATACCCACAAGTGCGCGCACCTGTTTGCGACAACGAGATTTGTAAATGAAAAAGGAAATTTATGCGAAAAAAAAACAGTGAACGCAACCCTTAAGTAAGCCGAGTAACAACAAGAAAGCCACGTTGGCAGCGCAGCTCAAAAGAAAGTGGTAACTGCACGAATAGGCAGCATCTTAACAACCCCATTAAAGCTTAGCGAAAGTAAGCAAAATCAACTTTCTCGCACATTGAAAATAATCCTTTTTTATTTATGCACTGGCACAGGCTCAGCAACGGCTGCGAACGCGGTTGCGCCCTCATCGGCATTGCAGCCGTCACAGCCACAGTCGTAGCCGCAAATTTATGTGTGCGAAGTCGACGCACACACACACACACATATATATACACTTACATTGGCATTATAAACAAGCAGCAGAAGGTATGCAGCCATACATAGGCAAACCCTACACAGGCAAACCCAATACGGGGGACATATGCCGATAGAAATAGGTATAAGGACGCCAACAGCAGTGCCGCTTTGACCCATGCTGGCACTACCCCAGCGTCTGTTCGGTCGCCGCGTCATGAAAATCTCTTAAGACGCAGCAAATATGAAAGAAAGTGGAATAAAATAGGAAATATTGTAAGTGCAGATGCGCAGGTGGGGAGTGAAATGATTCAGTTGAACTGTGTAATTGTATGAGTGTGTGTGTTTGGGTATCAATGCAGGATATCGCATATATCTGTACACGAGCGTATAAGCCCTTTTTAAAGTAGAATTAGGCTATTTGCGTTAACGCCGCTGCTATACACACATACGTCTACACATTGGTATATGTACGTGTTAGCAATTTAGGGTCGCCTGTGAACCGTCGTCTTAATAACTTAACACTGTGCTACTGGCAGAAAGGGTTCTGTATTGTATTTGTATAATAATTTATTTATTTTCCTAAATACACACGCTTTTCTATTTGGCAATAAAGACCACCCTATTAAGTAATAGTCGGAGGGCCACCATGACGTATGAGTGATTTTTATAACTTGAAGAGAATTTAACAGGATATACTCGTATTAAGTTTGCCATGCAGTTTGTAACACGCATTAAGAAACATCGGAAATCTTATAAAATATATAGATGATCAGCATGACAAGCAGAGTCCGTTGAACCATGCCTCTCTGTCTGACTGCTTTGCCGTGTGTATATACGCGAACTAGTCTACAAGTCCCTCAGTTTTTGAGATATCGTTCTGAAATTTCGCACACGTCCTTTCATGCCCAAGAAGCTGCTCATTTGTCGGAATCGCCGATAGCGAACCACTATAGCCTATAGCAGCCATACAAACTGTACGAGCGAAATTAAGTTCTTGTATAAATAACTTTTTTGTTTGAAGAGATACCTGCAAGAAATTTTCCACGGATAATTATATGTAACAAGGCTATAATATCTCATGAAATCTTTTAGATCGAACTATTACATCATATAGCTGTCATACAAACTTAACGTTCGAAATTAGGTTCTTATATGAAAAACTTTTGCGTTATAGAAGATATCTTCATGTAATTTGGCACAGATTATTAACTAAGACAATGCTATAATCTCTGTAAAAATTTTCAAGATCGGACTACTATAGCATATAGCTGTCATACAAACTATGCGATCAAATTAAAGTTTTTATATGGAAAACTTTTTTATTTGACGAGATATCTTCAGAAAATGTGACCCAAGCCTTTTTTTTTTGCTGTTAAAAGTAAATTCTAAGAATTTTTGTTCTTCGTAATTAATTACCAAATCAATCGACCCAGGTAAATAAGGCTGAATACAGAAAACTTGCTCGTCAATTTCAATTACCAAATCAGACCAAATCAGACCAAACGCGCCTAGGGTAGTTAGGCTGAGTACAGAGTAGAGTAAAAGTGAAGAAATAATATTCTAAAAATATCATATTTACCCAGCTAGTATAGTCAATTAATAGAAATTTATTTAACACCACTTTCAAATTCTAATTATCACTTTGTTTTCTACACCACTCTGTGCGCAGCCTAAGACGCGTGGCGGCACATAATCGCTTTCACGGCCACATAACACTTCATCTAGTTTATGAGAGCGGTTTACGAACTTTTTACTATATACTTGGCGCACGACAGCTGATCCATCGTTGTGCTAACCACAAATTGATTTTTATAGACAAGAAATATTCATTTTGAACAACTTTTCTAGTGGAAACCCCAAAAGTAAGCAGCAGCAGTGTACGCTTGCACGCATATGCTGCCTTAATGCGCCACACTACAAATTTCTTAGCTGAAATATGCCGCCACACACTTTGAAAAGACCGTATTATTACACACCTTAAGCAACGTCATAAAATGTGAAATATGCCACTTAAGTGGCTTACGACAACGCCGCTTTCACCTTTGCCACACAAGAAAAGAGTTTCGCACAATGCGGTTACCGCCCGGCGCGCGAGCGTGCAAGCATATCCACTGCCAAACAACTGGACGCAGCATAAGTGCTTAGTATGTGCGTTGCATGCGCCAGAGCTTATTCGATGTTATTGAAAAAGTTCGCGCTCGGTGCACAAATTAATTCAGCAAAGAAAAGAAAAGAAAGTTGGTCACGGTAGATGGGGGAAGCGATAAGTGAGGAGGGCGGTAAGTGTAAGCGTAGCAGTGCAATTCTTGCAAAGAATCTTTGTACTCACTCAGTTGACTGCTGTTAGCTTATACATTACTTCTTCGCTTGTTCGCCGTGACTTTTAAACAGCGACTTTTGTGCTCCTTTTCAATACTTGGCGAAAGCGCGTGCACATAAAAACTCAAATAAATTGCTTAAGTACAAGAAAAGTGAAATCGAAGAAATGAAATCGAAAAGAATTAGTGAAACCTAGATGTGCTGACAATACAAACAGCTACCTGCAAACAAATATATACATTAGGGTTTGCTTTATTTTGAAACAAAATATATATACATTAGGGTATGCGTTATTTTCCAAGTCATTTATTTTTTGCACTAAAAATTATTTTCAATTTAAACCACGCCTAAAACATTTTACTTTTACCATATCGTTGCCTAAAAAGCAAAATAACGTAACATTACTTTTCATTAATTTACAAGATATAATAGAAACCACTCATACTGGAACAAAATTCGAGTTTTGGTTATAAAATGGTTATGTATTGGTTACATATTGGTTATATCTGACAGCTGGAGGACAAAATTTTATTATACATACCTACATATGTATATGTTTACAGGCGCAGGAAAGCGATATAATAGAAACCATTTATACCGAAACAAAACTTGAGTTTTGGTTCTGAAAGGGTTATATAGTAGTTATATATTACTTATATATTGGTTATATCTGACAGCGGAAGCTGAAAATTTTATGCTACATATTTATTATATGATGTAGTGAATAGTAAGCAATAAAAAACTCAATTTCGATTTTTTTGATGACACGTTGTTTTGCATTTTAGGTGACGATATTTTTTTTCTATGAAATTTTTTGATATTTTGCAATAAATTTTGTAACTCCAAATCAAATAAAGCTACAACATCCAAAGGCATATACTTTAATAGAAAAATATTTACGTTACAAAAAAGTACTTAATAATTTTTTTCATAAAAACATGCGTTTAAAAGTTATACGCAGTTAAAGTTATGCTGTATTTGTTGAATTCATAGGGTACACCACGCCGTATGAGCAACATAAAATGTGTAAATCACTATGTGGTATGAATGTTCAGAAGAAATATGATCTAGGCACCGTTTAAACTGAATATAAATATTTCAGACCAAAACCTGAAACTTCAGAAAAATAACGACCACCCTAATATACACACACAAATCGCTGTAGCGTAAGCAAAGGAGGCATGGAAATGAAATTAATACTTGAAGGTTATTATTACGTGTTTGACTCGCGACTGTCGTTGTACGTCTACCAAGAACTATTGATTGGGTAGGCAGAATACACACAATTACAGAAACAACAACAAACACAGCGCACATTGCGCTATATAGCTAATCATACAACGAACTACACGAGAATGACAAGCAAAATTGTAGCAAATAACGGCATTAAGAGCGTTGGCAGTGCTGTGCCTAGTGTGTCACACAAACACATACACAGACGTGAGAACTTTTTTGTGTGAAAATGTGCAGCGAATAACTTGGTAGAACGAAGGCACTTTGCAACAAACAACTAGTGTGGAGATGTGTAAGAAATGTCCAAAAGACAAGAAGAAATGTTAACGAAAGTTGCACGAAGTTATAATACCCTACACAAGGCATTTCTTATAATGTAAAATGGAATAAAAGCCGCTTTCTCTTGAATTTGAGTGTTAATTTTGTATGGCAGCTATATGTTATAGTGGGTCGATCTGAACAATTTCTTCGCAGATTTTACCGTTATGGCAGGCAATATTAAAAACAAAATTTCGTGAAGATATCTCGTGAAATAAAAAAGTTTTCCATACAAAAACTTATTTTTGAACGTTCAGTTTTTATGGCAGCTATATGTTATAGTGGGTCGATCTGAAAAATTTCTTTGCAGATTTTACCGTTATGTCAAAGAATAATCTGTGCTGAATTTCGTGAAGATATCTCAAGAAATAAAATAGTTTTCCATACAAGAACCTGATTTTGAACGTTCAATTTGTATGACAACTATATGTTATAGTAAGCCGATCTGAACAATTTCTTCGTAGATTTTAGTGTTACGTCATAAAAAGATTGTCTGCTGAATTTCGTGAAAATATCTCTACAACTAAAAAAATTTTCCATACAAGCACATGATTTTGAACATTCAATTTGTATGGCAGCTATATGCTATAGTGGTCCGTTGACGACAGTTCCAACAAATAAAAAGTTTTTTGAGGAGAAAAGAATGTGCACAAAATTTCAAATCGATGTCTCGAAAACTGAGCGACTGGTTCGCGCATATATACTGTTTAGGGTATAAAAAGTTGGCCAGCAAATATTTGGCAGCAGTAAGTATTTTAAAATATTACCTACGTCACGTCAAGCGTAAGTATCCAGTACATTTTGTCACAAATATTTGCACAAATAGTGCGGAGTACATAGCAAGTGAACTGCCACAGTGCCTACTCATATGCCTTTGAGTCCGTCTCCACACAAATCATAAACTCAGGCTCTAGCACAACTCGCCCAAATATTTACACACCTTCACTAACAAGCGCATTCATTTGTTTCCACAAATCTGCACACTGGCCAGCGCACACACTAACACACGGCCGCTCCACACACTGCTGTGACGTGCAAGAGGAAATGCTTGACATTAAAGTTGGTGACACAATAAAAACATACAAATGACCCGCTTACACGCAGCCCAACAATTGTTATGGGCATCACTGCCGCTAACTAACACAATGCACGGTTGTACCCTGCACAAGCCTGCTCACCAAACTACAGTCGCTTCATTTTGTTGGTCGTCTAAGTCTTCATTGTACTTTTATGTCTTCTCTCGCTCGCACTACTTTTGCCAAACTTTTCCCGACGCTGCTGCCAGCCGCACTGTAGCCCTGTATCGTGTCTACGCAAACAAAAAGTGGATTACACTCCTTTATTGGCCACACGCAAGCGGTGCGTGCGGTGGTAGCTGGTTGTAAGAACACTTAATGCTCCATTTAAAAGCCGTACTGCCGCACTGCCGCTGCTGACCATTTGCCTACTGCATGTGTATAATAATAAAAGTTGTATATGTGTTGGCATTTTGTTGTTGTATAGTATATTTTATTTGCCTTGTTCTTGTTATGCTTCATTTTGTGGCCGTGGCAAGTTCAATGCGATTTTATGTATTAATCGCCATTAAGAAATTCAAAGCAAAGTCGTTCTGTGGCAGCCACAATACTCTTTTCCCTCTTCGGAATTTATGTGCAAACTTCGGTGTGGAAACGAAAATGGGGTTGGGCACTGAGGGTGTGGGGCGCATGCATATATTGAGATATATATATGTATTTATGTGATTTGGAAATTGAACAAGACAATTTGTTTGCTCGTCGGCATGAAATTGAAATTTAGACTTTTGGTATTTATTTTTAGGCAAGTGGATTGAGCATTTTATATTGCATGTAGAGCGATTTGGACTTGTAGTTTGTTTTAAGTTTGAGTTTTATTTTAATTTTTGATGTGCATGTAGATCATGGCTACACTTGGCGTCAAACAAGGAAAAATCTTCTCAAATAAAAAGGTTTCACATACAAGAAATCAATGTTAAGCGTTCAGTTTGTATGGCAGCTATATGCTATAGTAAACCGATCTGAACAATTTCCTTGGTGATTATACCGTTAGTTTAGACAATAACTTATACCAAATTTTGTGAAGATATCTTGTCAAATAAAAAAGTTTTCTCTACAAGAACTTCATTTTGACCGATTAGTTTGTATGGCAGCTATATGCTATAGTGATCCGATCTGGAAAATTTCTGCGGAGATTTTAGAATTGTCTTAGGCAGTAATGTATTCAAAATTTTGTAAAGATATTTTGTCGAATAAAAAAGTTTCCCATATAAGAACTTAATTCTGATAGGTCAGTTTGTATGGCAGCTCTATGCTATAGTAGTCCGATCTTAAAAATTTCTTCGAAGATTATACTGCGCCTTTGGACAAGAGTTTGTGCCAAATATCGTGAAGATAGCTCGCCAACTACAAAAGTTTTCCTTACAAGGACATGATTGCAGTTTGTAGGGCAGCTTTACGCTATAGTGGTGCGTTATCAGCTATTCGCGTAAATGAGCAGCTTCTTGAAGAAAAAAGAGCATCAGACAGTATCAATCACAAATCACACTGATATGGTCGCCTGGATGTAGAGAAACGCTAACGAAGAAGCTTCAGACGTGTGAGAACATTGAACTCCGCACTACCATAGCATGCCTTTCGATGTCTCTGGTTGAACACAGGCAAGCCCATACGCTTCCGGTTAAGAAACGTAATGAGCTCCTCTGCAAGCAGTTTCTGTTGGGATGTTTTCGCAGAGTTGCCACGAGAATCTAGAGTGACCCTTGCGCAACTTTGCTTTGAATGTTGTAGCAGATTAAACTCCTACTTATCCAAAATCGACCTCGCCGCTTGATACTAACCACTTCTTGGCAGTGCCAACGAACCTCATTAATCTAACACCATTCCTCCTATAGTTCGACAGCGTCGGCATAGCACGTTTCCTGGACCTACCTTTAGATATTTTTGATGACAACCAATCTTTCCACCCAAACGGAGGAATAGATAATCGCTACGATAACACCCACACCCAGATTTAAACAGCTCCTGGCAGTATGTTTGTCATTTCGTCAGTGTGTTCGGTAAGGTTTGGCAGTCATTTTCTCTGAAGATGCCCTATATCTGGTTTAATGTCATCGTTAACTAACAAAATTATAACTATTAGAGTGAGTAAAATGATTTTGTGGTTCAGGAAGGACGCAATTGCTTTCCCAGAAGTTAACCATTTGATGCAGACTGTGGTGTGAGCCTTATTTCTTTCGAAGTCAGGCAGGAAATGCCGCTACCAGCAATAGTGAGTGTTATAACGCGATGTTGAACGACTTTTTTTCGGAATTTTACGAATTCGAAGAAGAGGGATCTCTATTTCCAACAAGACGGTGCACCGCCAGATGTTTCGCCTCTAAAAATGGACACATTGCGGGCAAAGTTTGGCGACTCATTAATTTCGAGAAATAGTCCAGTCAAATGGCCAAGATCCTGCGACTCAAGGCCTCTTTATTATTTTCTCTTGGTGTATGTTAAATCAAAGGTTTACGCCAATCAACCAGCAATGTTCGAGGAGCTCATAGACAACATTCAGCACGCTTTACCCGAAATTCCTGCCGAAATGCTACTCCGGATCATAGAAAAATGGCATAAATGACTGAAGATAAGCAAATGGAACCTTGGGAGCCATTTGGCCGACATTTTGTTCAAATCATAAGTGGTATAAAATTATCTTCATTTCAACATCACATCGTTCTTGTCGGTAGACTCTTGAGACGACACAGTCCAACTTTTTTATGTGGCTTTTTTGACTATTGCCGTAATTACTTAACATTCTCATTGCTCTCGGAAAACTTTTTATACAAAAATTCGAAGCATTATTTACAACAATTCCAAATTCTTGCTGTAACAGCCTCAACTTGCCTGAAGTTATTTGTTTATTCATGACGCTTCAAAAAATTAATGGGAGAAATTGTCTCCAAGCCAAATATAGAAGGAAACAACAGAAATTCGTTGCCAAATCAGCAAAATGTTGCAGAAGAAAGTCATGCTTCATTATCAGAGTTGAAGATTTGCAGACTGTATTGCGCGCTCTTCCAGTTTAATTGCGTTTTTACGACGGATTTAATGAGTATTTTTACGACAGAACTTTGTTAAGTGAATTGCGTGGAGATATGGAAATAAAGAGCAACTTTATGAGCTTAGAGCTTTAAGGTTATGTGCGCTGAAGCGTGAAATTATTCTTGTAAACTTAATATTTTGCTAAAATTATATAAATAATAAGAAAATTAAATACAGCAACTTTGTTATATCCAACGGGTTTATAAGCAAAGGAAGTCCAGGGAGACTTGCTGCCACTTGCGAAGCTAAAAGCTAATTGTGCACGCTTGCAATTTATTTTAACTTTCGATTTTGGTTTTCCAATGAACTTCACAGACATTGAGTGCTACAAGAAATTATGGAGCCAAAATAAATGACCTTGACTGTCGCCGCATTGTCCCAAAAGCGTGCGCGTCAACACGATTTGAAGGAAAACCGAAAACGCAACGAGCGAAATTAAGGAATTTCAGTCATTTAGTAGTTTACACAAATGCATGTGTATGTGCATCTCTCTCTCCCTCTCTCTAAATGTATATATGCATGCAATGGGTGATTGAAGTAGAGGTTATATTTTGAGAGAGAGGCTATTTTGGCAGTTCGCGTGTGAGTCGGGTGTATATTAGTTTTGTTCAGTATTGTTTGACATTTCATCATGGAAAGACTTAGGCCTGAACAACCTTTACAAATCCTTCAATTTTATTATGAAAATTTACGTTTTGTAAAGAATAAGTTTCGCGTGCTACGCTCAGCTTATGGTCAACATAATCGACCTACTGAGCATACTATTTGCAACATCATCAACCATCTTGAGACCCAGCATTCATTATTGAATAATATTCGACCGAATAGATAGCATCAGTAGCTAAGAGTGGAAACAAAGACCGTGGAGAGTCGATTCGTAGCAACTCGGACTGACGTATGGAACGGTAGGGCGCATTTTACGTCGAGATCTTAAGATCAAAGCGTACAAAATATAGCTTGATGAAAAACTGAAGCTGCTCACCCATCCCAGGTGGCATCGTTTGGCTCTATGGACTCTTGAAATGTTCCAAGAAGAACCGACGTTTCCGAGCCAAATATTGTTCAGTGATGAGGTCCATTTCTCGTTCAATGGGTATGCAAAATTACCGCGTTTGGGACGAAGAGCCTGAAGTGATTCAAGAGCTGCCATTTCATGCAGAAAAACAATGGTTTGGTACGGTTTGTCGACCGGTAGAATCGCCATATTTCTTCATAAATTGTCCAGGTGAGAACGTAATCGTTAATGTCAAACATTATCGCACCATCATAACCGACTATTTGATACCTAAAATTGAAGCTCGTGATCTCGGCGATATTTGGTTTCAACAAAACAAAACCTTTTCCCACACATCGCAGCAGTCAACGGGTTTATTGAGAGAACACTTCAGTGAGCATATAATTTCACGTTTTGGGCCGGTCAATTGGCCACGAAGATCGTGTGATATCACTTTTTTTTGTAGGAATATGTAAAGTCTAAAGCTTATGCAGACAATCCCGCTTCGATTCAGGCCTTGAAGCAGTCATCGAAAATTAAACTCAACGGATGGGTCATCAGGGACGGAGCCGCGGCCAACACTTGAAAGAGATAGTCTTCAAAAAATAAATTACAAAGAATGTTCTCTGAAGTTTATTCGTTTTTTCTTTAATACAAAATGTAGGGAACCTCGAAATGGACCACCCTTTATATCTGTAAGTATATGTGTGTCTAGCGGTTATTAACAAGTAAACAGTCATTTGCTATGAACTTATAACGCAGCCAACACAGCAAAACTGTAACTAATATGAATTTCTTCAGTAGAAACTCGAGTTTATCAACGGAATACAAGCACACAACGAATTGCCGAAATGAGGTCGTTTAACGTGGAAAAAGTTAAGTACAATGCAGTGTAATGTTTGGATAATTAATTTTATTGTCTAAGTTTAGGTTTTTTGGTAGAGAAGTAGGCGCGCAATGAAGGAAACGCCACTGCAACAACTACAAAACAAAAAGCGGCAACAAACACACACGCACCGAAGAAATAATAATTAAGTCACAGCGCAACAACGAATGCGAAGGACATTCGTGCTAAAATAAACAAGTGTAAATAAAAAACAAGTAAGGAAGGGCTGAGCTCGGGTGTAACCGAATATTTTTGTACACGCGCCACTTGCAAGGAAAAAAGTCGGAGAAATACTTTCAGCTGCAGACAATACTGGAAAGTGAAAGAAGGGGTTTAATAGGCTGTAGTCATGCTTCTGGGAAAGCTTTACAGTCGTAGGGCTATACCCAACTCCTACACTTGCGACCTGGCGGCTTAGCCTGGAAACTTCAGTAACCCTTGTATAAGATGCGGTAGCCAACCCGTGTGGAGCCTGGGGTCACGGCTAAAAGAGAGTAAGGTTCAGCGAAGTGATTCGACATATTCGATTTGCTGAAGTCTAATTGCAGCGTCTGTTCACCAGAGGTGCGGCTGCGCGCAGGTATCGGTCCTGAAACAAGAGACAGTTCGCCTTTCCCACGACAGTCGGCCCTAGGTAGCCGGAACGGACCCGGTTTTTATCCGGTCAAGGACTGTGAACTCGGCATAGTTCTGTCGCTACAACAACAACAAACAAGCTGCTTTATACTATTCGCCTAGCGAGGTTGTGCGCTGGGTTTGGGAACCGCCGTCTACGCCAATAAGGACGAAGAAAGTGAAAGCATCAGTCCTCGAAACACTTTTCATAAGAGCCTTCGACGCATTTTGTTTTTAGACAATTGGAAAGTAAAATCCTCTCTCGACGAACAAAGACCAAACTTTATAAATCACTCATTATTCCCGTCCTGCTATAAGGTACAGAGGCATGGACGAAGACATCATCTGCTGAGTCGACCTTAGTAGTGTTCGAGAAAAAGGTTCTGCAGAAGATACAAGATATACGGCGAAATTGACTTTGTTCAGCGAATCAAGACACCAGCGCGGCTAAGTCATATTGTAAGGATGGAAGAGAACACTCCAGCTTTGAAGGTTTTTGATTCAGTAACCGTCGGTGGAAGCAGAGGAAGAGCAGCGAATTTTGTTTTGTCTCTTCGATCGACTAAAAAGGGGTTCCAAAGAGTGCCAATTGCAATTTGGGTAACAAGAAAGAATCACAGGGAACCAAATCTGGTGAATATAAAGTTTGATCGTTTTGAAAAAAAAAATCAGCTTTATTGGGACGAGTCGAGCAAGGACGCGTTTCATACCCAAAATATTCAACAAAACCATTCAAAAGGACTCGCGAGAGATATCGAGTTCTCTTGTCATCTCTCTAACAGTTGTCTGACAATTTTCAGGCACCATAACCTCAATTTTTTTTAAAACCTTCATAATTTGAAGAGATCGAAGGTCGTCCAGAAAGAGGTAAGACCAGTTCCGACTGCTTTTTTATCGTAATATGTATATCCACATCTATTTCGTTTAGTTTAGGTGATACAAATAACCGTTAGTTGAACAAAATTTGTATACGCTATAGCAACATGTTGCGAGAGTATAAAAATTGCCTTATATATATGTGTGTGAGTGCAAAGTGCTGGAGTTAGTTAGCTACACGCCGCATAAATAGCACAAGCACGTTGAAGTTCCAAACAAATGTTACTCGTTTCATTGTTTTAGCTTTGCTGCCCCCCACACCCCGCAACCCCTTCATCCACCTCATTTATTGTGCAACTAGAATGGACACTCTGCATGAATGCGCTATTACGCCGGCTGTCGGCAAATGCCGCAGTAGCGAAATGACACTCAGCCAAGCGAGCGTTTGCAATGAATGCGACGTGTCTGCCGACTTCACACAAACACACACACACACTACTGCAAATGACTGCTGTACCGATTTGCTTGTGTGTTGGCAAACATTTGCAAATGTTAATATTTTCGCTGTGTGTATGAGTGTGTGTGTGTTGTTTATGCATTATTCGTTTGCTTTTATGTCCATTTGTCTTTGCATTCTCATTTCATCTATTATGCCAACTAATAACAACGGTAAGTCGGTTTTGTAAACACTTACACATAAACACGTTTGCATGTATGTATGTGTATGTGTGTTTGTGTGAATTGTCAGACGTATGCCACATGTCGCTTGACTAGAAATATTTAACTATACACGTACGTCGCATAGCGCTGCACTACTTACCAATACATATACAAACATACATACAATACATATACAAACAAACATAGCAACACATATACAAACATACATATGGGCAAATAATAGAATATTCATTATGTATAGCCTTTGTTCGGTGGTCACATATTTCACCGTTCGGTGTGTGCCTTCTGTTTATTTCCTTCAGCTGTCACATAAATAAAGTCAATGTATAAATGCTCATCTATAAACTCGTTTACACGGTGGAGTCTGGTGGCTGGTGTTAAATTTATACAACTGGGAAGCAAATTGTATCTGGTATAAATCAATTTTCGCAAAACTTACTTCGATAAAGTTTAAGTTTTGTATGAATGGAGTGAAGTGTTGAGGTTAGACGTGAACAGCGGAAGAATTCAGACGGAAAATAGACCAACGTTTGTCGATTTAAGAACTATGATGATTTATAATTATGTTTGCGATAAAAGATAACGCCCCAAAGCTACTTATATAGTCAAATGGAAATGTTTTCCATACAAGGACAGGATTTTGAACGCTCAGTTTGTATGGCAGCTATATGCTATAGTGGTCCGATCTTAACAATTTCCTCGGAGATTTTACTTTTGCCTTAAATAATAATACATGACAAATTTCGTAACGGTATCTCGCCAAATGGAAAAGTTTTCCATACAATAACTGCATTTTGAACGCTCAGTTTGTATGGCAGCTATATGCTATAGTGGTCCGATCTTTACAATTTCTTCGAAGATTTTACCGTCACCTTAGACAATTATCTTTACTCAATTTCGTGACGATATCTCGTCAAATAGAAAAGTTTTTCATACAAGGGTCCAGCGTGTAGATCATAGCTAAAATAACCTAATTATGGTATATTAAATTTTTTCTGCCTTAACCATATTTCTCCATCACAAAATAAAATGGTTTCAGGAGAAAATGCAGCGCTGTGCTTGTCAATTTCCGCCACCATTTCGGTTTGACGCGTCGGTTCGGATGCCGCGAGTGCACAATTCGGTGAAAATCTATAAATTCGCTTAAAATACTTGTGAAAATGTCGGCTACTGCGCATAAAGTGTTTGTTTAGTATCTTCATTAACAGGAAATTGTGAAATATGCGTCCGGGCATAGTGCTTTAACAGAAAATCGGAGTAGTGAGTACCTGTCGAAGGCAATGCAACTGAAAGCTAAGAAAGGATGTGGGTTTCATGTACAGCAGTGATTGGCAAATGTGTTTTTGAGCTTGAAAACATTAAGGTAAGCCGAAATTAAAGAAAATCTAATAAAATGCAAGATTTGCTTTTAAAAATGTCCTTAAATATTCCATCATATCCGTACTTTGTATGGCGAACTTTCTTATTTGACAAGATATCTTCATGAAATTTCGCACGAATATTTTTCAAAGTCAATGTTACAATATCTGAAAAAATTATTCAGATCGGTCAACCGGTGGCACACCACTGCCATAAAGCTCTAAGTTATTATTTTTTACTAGTCTTAACGTCGTTTGAATATAATGGCTTTAGAATATTACAACCCATAATCTCAAATTTCTCAAAAAAATTTCAAAATTAAAAATTTTCAAAATTTCAAAATCATAATTAAATTTTTTTCTTTCACTTTACGAAAAATAAAATTAAAATAATAATCTTTTTAAGTAATTTTTTTATTTCACTTTAGAAAAAAAGTTGAAAATTTTTTTAACTAATCTCAACTTCGTTAGAACATAATAGCGATAGAATATAATAACGCAAAATCTCAATTTTCTTAAAAAAAATTTCAAAAAAAAAATTTTCAAAATTTCTATTTCAATATTAAATAAGTTTCTTTCACTTTACGATAAAAAATTTAAAATAATAATCTTTTTAAGCTATTTTGTTTCATTTCACTTTAGAAAATATTCAATTTTTTTTTTAATATTAAAAATTAAAATTTTTTGAAAATCAAAAAAAAAATTTGAAAATTAAAAAAAAAAAGTGAAATTTTTTTTCTAATCTTAACATCTTTAGAATATAATAAATTGAAATTTTTTTTACTAACCTTAACATCTTTAGAATATAATAGCGTTAGAATATAATACCCCATAATCTCAAATCCCAAAAAAGTTTGAAAATTAAAAAAAAATTCAAAACTTCAAATTCAATATTACATTTTTTTAATTTTTTTTTTACTAACCTTAACATCTTTAGAATATAATAGCGTTAGAATTTAATAACCCATAATCTCAATTTTATTAAAAAAATTGCAAAATGAATTTTAAAAAGAAATTTTTGCTACCACTTTATAAAAAAAAATTCATTTTTTTTTCAAAATTAAATTTTTTTCTCTTCCAATCACTCACCTTATTTTCTCTATCAAAACGTATTTGATTGCTGTGATTTGGTACTTTTCGGTTGTTGTTGTTGTATTTATATATTTATTTCACTTTTAATTTATAATATTCTTTTTTTAATTTATTTGTATTTTTTAGCAAAGCATTAGTAATTGCAAAAATTATTTTCACACAATTCTTTTAAGTTTCATTAATTTTTAATCATTTTTGTTGCTGTTGTATTGTTTTTGTAACTTTTTCATATTTACATTTTTCGCAACTACCGCTAGAACAGCGCACTTTTCCACAGATTCAGCAGAAATCTGTGCTGCTTTCATGCTTAAAGGTTGTTGTTGTTGTTATTATTATTATTACCACTTCCAATTGAAACTTCTCCAACTTGTGACGGCGACACTTGGCTGCTGAAAGTTTTCATTTGGCGTTTAACTTGCGAAAGTAGTTTCTTTTTCGCCTTTTCCCCGCTTTGTGTGCGAAATTTGTTGCATGCACGCTTAGCGCGCTACACTGGCGTCATAAAACTAGCAGCGCTGACGCTTACTTGCAGCGCTTAATTATTACAAGCGTTGTTGTTGCAGTTAACACACAAGCACATTGCAGTAGCTCGAACTGTTTTGCTTTATCTTACTTCGCTTGTTTGTAGTTGTTTTTTTGTTGTATTTGCGGCAGCGCTTACCTTCGCATGACTCACAAGTGTGCAGTTGCGCTTGTGGTTTATTTGTTTGTTTCTTTTTTTGTTGTTCAGTTTACAGTTATTTGCAGTTATTTTTGCAAACGTCGTCTTTTTGCCGCTCTCAGTGCTTTTATCGTTGTTGTTGTTGTTGTGCCTAAAGTTGTCCTGCCATGCATTGCCTGCCTTTGCTATGCAAAGTGTTACTTTCCTGCCTTATTTCCTTCCGACTTCACTTCCTCCTGCCACCGTGCGCTGGCATAACGGACGTGTCGGACAACGATACAGCGTCAACTGTCACCGCTCGGCGTCCAACCAATGCAACAATGTTTAACGAACTGTCGCGCTCAACGAGCACCTGAACAACGGTATGCACTGCCCGTTGACTGACACGTTTCCTGATTTTGTAAATTTAATATTTACCACCACACTCGGCGTTGGCGACAACCGACTACAAGACGTTGGCTAACGTTTGCTAACTGCGGCTGTAGGCCGTTGCCGTGTCTAACTGTTGTTGTTTGCACTTTATTTGCGGCCGTACAAGCACTTGCGGGATTAGCGAACAGTTTGAGGTGCAAAATATGCGCAAAGCTTCTGATAGAACTTGATTCTGTTTGAAATGCTGTAAGTTCTTGCGCTACCTGCGAAATTCAATGCCAATTTTAACGGTTTTCACTTGCTTTGCTTGATTCGGGCAGTATTTGTTGCTCATAAATTTTTTCGAAAATATTTTTCAAAATTTTTTCAAATTTTTTTGATGAATTTCTAACGCTTTTCACTATCTTTGCTTTATTCGAGCAGTTTGTTGCTCATAAATTTTTTCGAAAATATTTTTCAAAATTTTTTCAAAACTTTTTTTTTTAATTTTTAACGGTTTTCACTCTCTTTGCGCGCTGCCAACTATCTTTGTTGCTCATAAATTTTTTCGAAAATATTTTTTAAAAACTTTTCAAATGCGTGC
Organism: Bactrocera dorsalis; assembly: GCF_023373825.1. Classification (NCBI taxonomy): domain Eukaryota; kingdom Metazoa; phylum Arthropoda; class Insecta; order Diptera; family Tephritidae; genus Bactrocera; species Bactrocera dorsalis. The sequence continues at coordinate 66,324,570 of NC_064307.1, read as the reverse complement.
CTCAACTTTATGTAAAGTTTGGCCTATATTTTTGAGAATATTATTGGCTATAATAGTTACTTTTGGCCGACGCTCAGCGTTTCACCTGCTTGCTGCTTGCTGTTGTTGGTTTTATGGTGTTATTATTCGATTAATTTGGTTTGTTTGGTATGGCCAGCGGTTTTAGTAGATAGTTTAGGGAGAAGAAGTAGTTGCAGTTGCACCAAAAGGTGTGTTTTGCAAGGAAAATCGCTTGTTTCTGTTTAAATTTATGCCAAGTGTCGTTAATTATTTTTTTATAATATATTTTATAATTATTTTTTTTTTGTTTTATTTTATTTTTTCGGCCAGTTTTCACTGCTCACACTTGGCAAGCAATTATTGTGATGCCAAGTGTTGTTTGGTATTTTTTATTTATTTTAGATTTTTATTAAATTTTTTTAAATATTTTTTTCAGCTAGTTTCACTGCTCACACTTGGCCGTCAATTATTGTCTCACCAAGTTTTTTTGCTTTAAATTTTTATATATATTTATTTGCTTTTAACAAGCTTCATTTTTATTTTTATATACATTTTTTTACAAGCTTTATTTTTATTTTATATATTTTTTATATTTATACTCGGCGTTCACTTCACTTCTTAGCATAAAATTTGCAACTTGCTGCACTTTATGCTTGCAATTTATATGCCATTTTAGTATTTTTGCATATATTTGCTATTTATTTTCATTTATTTTCCAACCTTTCACGTTTTAGTACTTTTTCATTTATTTTCATTTTTATACAAATTTTTCACATTTTAGTATTTTTGTATATTTTTTTATTTATTTTTACCAATTATTTGCATTTATTTACTAATTTTTCACATTTCACCATTTGTTTTAATTTTTTCCATTTTTTTCCGCACATTCACCACACTATTGTATTTCTTTATATCTCTTTCACCTGCACAATGCTGTGCTTTAGCCATAATTTTCATTTTATTTTCATTTATTTTCACGTTTTCACGCTTTACGTCCACTTTTTTGCTTTCTTTAATTTGCATATGCTTGCTTTATTGCTTCTTATGTTGTTATTTTTGCTATTCAACTTTTTGCTTTCGCCCATTCGCACTCTCTCTCATCTCTCAACACGTTTTTTCAGCTGCCTCTCACTGCACATGCATATTGCTGTTGTTTGTGTTGTTGTTGTTTTTGTTTTATATAACTGTAATTGTCACTGCTTTTATCTTTCGCCACTTTTGACACTTGCAAATTCACCACACACACTACCACCACGACAGCTGCGCTATTCGACTGCACAGAGCGACATCCTGCAAGCAATGCGTGCGCACACGCTGCTCTCGCACTCGCACTCGTCGCATTTACAACGATTAGCATGCACATAACCAACAGCGCGACGGAGCTTTCGCAAGCAATGCGCTCACACACGCGCACGCACTCGTCAAACGTAGCGACGGCAAGCAACACAAACTCATTGAGCAGCACTCGCTGCTCGCTAAAAGCCTTGCTGCTGCCTGCTTTTGTCGTGTCGTTTCCAGCGCATACAAGTCGCTGTTGCTGTTGTGTATTGTTTCGAGGCTGTCCGCAGTCCTTGTGGAGCGTTGTTGCTATTGTTGTTGCTACACCTTCGCCTGTGCCACTTGGCGCTTGCAAAATCTTCAGCTGCTTGCTGGCTACTTCAAAGTCACTTGTTCTGCTTGCGCACTCCGCATTCGCAATGCTGCAACCGCGTCGGTCGTACGCTGTGACGCTGTGGCGTTCGGTACAGCAACTGGCAGCGTATATGCGCGCACGCAACGAGTTAACCTTCTGCAGCAGACTGTTGCTGCTGGTATGCGTCATCGGTGTGAGTTGCTTGTACGCTGGCTAGTTGCTGCTTGTTGCTGTTTAGTGTGTGGCAAGCTGCTGCAACGGGCGCGTAGCATGTGGCAATCGCCTTGTTAAGCTTGTTGGCCATGTGGCATGCACCATAACTTGTATTGTTTGCTGGTTTTAAATTTTATTTGTTTTATTACAACAATTTAAATGCGCTGTTCCACGCCCTGCCAGCACGCTGCCCTGCCAAAAGGCCCACGGCGTGCGCTTCCACACTGCACATTCAAGGTTACACAGCGTATAAGCAATTACCACTAACGTCTATGTGTGTGTGTGTGCTTATAAGCGTCGCAGCTACGTTTCCTTGCGCTTCGTTGCTTTTGTTGTTTTTATGTGTGTCAATAGTAATAATTTGATATTTTATTGCTGCTACAATTGGCGTTTTCGTTATTTGCGCCCCTAAAAGTATGCCTCGTTTGCACGAAAAGCTCACTGCCGTCCGTTACACTCACATGTTATACGCAGGCCAACGCTTTGACAGTATTTTTAAGGCTTTTTCTCGCAACTCAGACTACGTAATTTTCATGCTGACATTTTCATGGCTTTCCGTACATACGAAATATCCCGCGCCTGCACGCTTACTCCCGTCTTTTTCTGCAAATTTGCATTTGCCTATTAATTTCCTTCATTTTTGGCTCATTACCTTGCGCTGCCCATTTTACGTTAGCATTACAAGCGTCTCTTCGCTGTAGGTAGTGCACGGTGTAGAGACGTTGTGTCGCCTCGCAGCAGGCACTGCGCCTCCGTAGCTTTGTTTCAGCTGTTGTATGCCTCCGCCAGCGCGCAGCACCACATACTATAGTACCACTCGCTGCCTACCGCCGCCGCCGCTCGCGTGCGCGCTCGTATACGTACTCGTTCTTGCGCTGCCTTTGCGCGCACCTCCGCCCGCCTATAGTTTTCACACTACTTACAGCACACTTTTTACAAGCTCACTTCTGCTTCTTCTTCTGCGTGTTCTTCTTTCCGCTTTCGTTGGTCGTGTTGACTACCTACTGCTTGCTGCTTACTGCTAGAACTTTGTATCTATTCCTCTTTAACTGCTGTCACAATTTTTTTTATTGCCTGCGTTGCGTCCTCGCGCTCGTGCATGTCCTTTTTCAGACGTTTGTTCGCCCGTCGTTACTCGTTTTCTCGTTTTTTAATGCTAGCCATTGCACACTTTTCGTGTGTTTCAACATTGATTTATTGCATTTTTTATTGCTTCACTTTTTAATTTGCACTTTTCATTCTTCGGCTGGCACTTGAGCACCGATTTGCATCTTAATTTTCACTTTTTTCCAAGCACATATTTTTTCTGCATCAAATAATTTTATTTTGTTCGCCGAGTTTCGCGTGCGTGTCTTGACGGTTAGGCTCCTCCACTCCAACTACTTTGGCCATAGCGTGTTTCGAGTTCAGGCCGAGCAAAAGCTCTACGCATTCGTCACTTCGGCTTGTATGAGCGGCAGTCGTTGCCTTCTCGTGGTTTCTTGTGTGGCGCTCAATGGTGGCCCCTCGCCGTCTGCATGCCTGTCTGCCCGTTTGTCTGCCAGTCGCTGGTACGAATTGCTACTATTTCGGATTTGTTCAAATGCTGCTTGTAAGTAGAGTCCCCATTCTCTTTGAACTGTGTTGAGTCGCGCGGATACACGGTAAACAATCAAAATTGCGGATACTATTAAGCTTATAAGTTTCTGGGAACTGTTGTTTAATTAGATTATGCATATTGAGTCGCCTAGACCCCTTAGACGACGACTTTATCAACCACTTCAAACTATACATTAAGAAATGAGAGGTGCTGGATTTGAAAAAATTAATTTATGTCTATTTTGAAGCTGTTGCTGATGGAGGTTTTACTCTCAGGAGCTCTCTATCAAATCTAGCTTCAGACATCCTGACTATTGCAATGTTTTTCAGGTCGAGATTGCAGCCATTAATTTAGCAGTTGATTTACTGCTTCGAAATGCAGTCTCCTTCAGAGAAGTGACCATCCACTCAGACAGCAGAGCGGCGATAGCAGCCTTGAACTCATTAACAGTGCATTCAGTGCTGGTCAAAGAGTGCTTAAGCTCGCTATCAATAGCATCGAGTGTCTTTGTAATAAGACTGATGTGGATGCCAGACCACAGCGGAATCGCAGGAAATTGTAAAGCTGATGAGCTAGCAAGTAAAGGCAACCTAGAACCGCTATCGGTGGAAGAAGCGGGTCGATGCTTCTGTATCCTCTTCTGTTCTAGGTCGTTGGGCTTCGCGATAGCTTGGTCACTGCTGGGCCACCATCGCCACATTCGCTATCGCCAAAGCCTTTTGATCCAAGATCGATCGCAAGAGATCTAGGGACCCCTTTGCTTTCAGTAAAGCCAGCCTCTCTCTAGTTGGGGGAATTTTAACGGGCCAGTAGCCCATTGGCGTCCACTCAGTAAGGCTGGGAATGGAAGGATATGAGGTGGATACAACTCGACACGTCCTTCTAGACTGTCTCGACATTCTAGGCAGTCCAAGTGTGTTCCCTGTTTGGATCGAACTCATAACCTAACCTAACTTATCTAGAAGGTTGAAAATATACCATAAATGTAAGATATTTAAAGGATTTTACAACATATACTGAAAGCATTGCAGAGATACCGACACAAAGCGCTTTGTAGTTTCTGAATGGTCTTATGATCGATTATATAAGATAACATGACGGACTGGCGTTCTAAGCTGTGCAAGTGGAATCCCTGTTAGTATCGACCGCATAACCTAACCTAACTCATCTCGAAGGCAGAAAATATACCTTAAATTTAAGATAGCTAAAGAATTATACCACATATAATAGAAGGCATCGAAGAGAGTCCGACTCAAAACGCTTTGTCGATTTGTAAGTGTTTTATGATCGATTACAGAAGATCAATTATATAAGAAAACACAATAGGCAGGCGTTCTAAGCTGTCCAAGTGGGATCCCCATTAGGATGGATCTCATAACCTAACTTATCTCGAAGGCAGAACTACAGACTGCGGTTCGTTTATATATAATCGAAGGCATACAAGAGAGCACGCGATAACTTTGTCTCAGAAACTGTTAACAAATAAGTGTGCAATTCAATTTAAAAATATCCAACTGTGATTTGAAGCGACAGCCTCCCGCACTCACCCAATCGTCAAATCAAAACACTTGCTTTAGTACAAAACTCTGAATTCATAGCGAGCGTCTCCACCCACTGGGAACGCACAGGTGAAAGAGAGCATCAGCGACTAATTATGAAAGGAGAGAGCCTATTAATACAGCGCAGAGCGCCAAAGACTCGCCAAGAACAAACCTGTATGGTGAAAAGCTTAGTCGAAGTAACGAGTAGCAAAATCAGCGAGTAAGGAGAAAGGAAATGTATAGCACGGTATAAAATATGCAATAATTGATGATGAATATCAAATGGGCGATTGGCACGGAACAGTTGTATTGGACTAAGTGGACGCACCTGCCTATAGCGCTATATATTGAACATTTTATGCTGCGTTGTATGAAAAATTCGTTAATTTTGCCATTTTTAATTTCATTTTTTTAGACAAAATTTTTTTTTTTAGACAAAAAATCAATTTAAGTTGACTACAGTTAGAAGCAGACAATCCATGCTTTGTGGTGGCAATGTGTTGCACATTGCTGCACGTTGCAGCTGGCAGCATGTGCTTTGCGGACGACAGCCGTCAGCTGCCACAGTCACTGCTGCTTTGTTTCGCTACTATTGTTGTTGTACTTTTGGCTTTTTTTTTGTTACTTTGTCATTCATTTTGCAAGTCATTTGGGACACAGTAAAAAATATTGAACTCGCCTGCAGCGAAATGTCAAAACAGCAACAGCAATGTCCTCAGCAATGCAATTAAACGCAAACAAAAGCAAAGTCATCAATGACGAACGGACGTTCGAGAATAGAGAGCGTGGTAAAGGGTCGTTTGCGGGGGTTGAGTGAGCGAGTGGTGTTGGGTTTAGTGAAAGGTAGAAATTTGGCGGAAATGGCGGAAGCAGAAAGGTCATTTAGTGACGGTGATGCAACGCGTAGCCATGTAAGCTGGTTGGTTTGTTGGTGGTGAGCGTTCTTGACTTTCCTCACAGCTGCTACCGAAAATGAAAATTCTACACTCTTTTAATTATTATTGCGTAGCAACTGATGTAAAAAGAAGAAGATTTGAAACGTTTAGTGGTATCGTCAATGGCATTTTTTAGAAAACTCTTAAATCGATATTTAAGTATATTTACCTTAATTTTTGCTATAAACAGTGAACCATTTCGAGTATTTCTACTTGGATCACCTGTTATTAACTTTCGTTTCCAATGTGTTTAATCATACCCCTGATTATTTTTTTTTGCTTTCGAAAACTATCTACCTTGATTTAAACTGAAAAAGTATCAGCTTTTCAAGTGTTTCACAAGTTCAGTTTTAATTACAACAAAGGGATTTTTGCCAACAAACAGCTAAACTTTACTAACTGAGAAGCTCAACTCATTGTAGTGCTCACAGATAATAGTGGTGATAACGTAAATTGTTGAAAAACATGCATTTATTATAGAATTTTCTAACTGGTTACAAACTAGTTATGAACTAGTTCGTTTTTTTTACTAGTTGACGCTTAAAGTCTCATGGTAATTACAAAAATTGTTGAAAAACATATATTTCAATTAAAAAACTAGCAACTAGTTACAAACTAGTTATGAACTAGTTCACCTTTTTACTAATTGGCGGTTAGAATATCATGTTGTTTACAAAAATTGTTGAAAAACATATATTTCTTAAAAGAAAATTAATAACTGGTTACATACTAGTTATGAACTAGTTCATTGCTTTAATATTTGACGCTTAGAATTTCATGGTGGTAACAAAAATTGTTGAGAAACATATATTTCTTATAAAAAAATTACCAACTGGTTACAAACTAGTTATGAACTAGTTACTTTTTTTAATAGTTGACTCTTAAAAAATCGTTGTGATAACGTAAGTGTTTGAAAAACATATATTTCTTTTAAAAAATTACTCACTGGTTACAAACTAGTTATCAACTAGTTCGCTGTTTTTGCTAGATGACGCTTAGAATTTAAAAACATGTTGAAAAACATATATTTCTTTTAAAAAGTTAATAACTAGTTGCACACTAGTTAAAAACTAGTCCGTATTTTTAATAGTTAACACTAGAAAATCGTGTTGATAAAATATATAGTTGAAAAAATATATTTTTTTTCTTTGAAAATTTACTAACTGTTTACATACTAGTTATAAACTAGTTAGTTTTGCACCAGTTGACGCTGTATAATTAATAATTTAAGCTTACAAATTCAAATTTATTATAACACTTTAATAATGTTAAAATTTTCTTTGATTTTACTTTAATTTCCGTTTTCAAATTAAATATTTCTTAATTTTAAATTCAATAAATTTAATAAAATTCAATTTTCCTGTATTATCTTTTATTTTCTTTATTATCTTTTAACTTTTCCATTTATCGTCATAGCGTCTAAATTTAAGCTAATTACAAACTTTGATTTCTAATGTCACCTTTAAGTTCAAACCACACACATACATGCACACGTGCATATGTACCGAATGGCATACCTAACCTATAAAAGCCAAACCATTTCGGTTTGTTGCCCGCGCTTGTTGTTGTATTGTTATTTTTACCACTATGATGCGCTTGCTTCATTACACGACTAAGTAACTATTTTTCGACAGCGTCATATTGTCTGTGGTTTTATTGATTTTTGTTACTTTTTTTATTGCTTTTGACGATGTTTGCTGTAAGCGCTCGAAATGGTGTTGATATTGGTGCTTTGGTGCTTTTTATGTTGCGCTAGCATGCTTGACTCGCCATGTGATACGCCATGTGCACATATATAAATGTGTGTTTATGCGGCCGCGTGTGTGTGTGTGTGGTCATTACAGTGGTGCCTGCATGTCTGCGCATAATTATGTGCGAGTTGTTGTACAAACTGGCTTATGGAGCTACGTAAACAAGAGCACGAGTATTTACAAACGTATATGAATATGTGTGTATAGTTGTTGTTGTAGCATGTGACGAAATAGTTTTTGGGGCAAATTTAAATGGGACACCCCCTAGGCCAAATAAACACAAACGTCAACACCAACACACACAGCGAAACTTACAACGTTACACAGACCGAAACACACAACGACACTCACACTGATACATACACCTACATCACACTGATACACATATCGCCCCTCACACAAACAGCAACATTTTTATGTACTCACACTAACCTCTGCCATGGCTTGACTACTTGCTAACGGCGCTTGAGTGGGCAAACAAGTGCATGAGCTCATAATGACGTCACTGTTAACCCTCTTTCACTAGCTCACACACACATACATATATATATGCATGTGCTTACAACTACAGCATAGAATTGCAATCAACAGCAACAACACAAACAAACTTCTAAAGCAGTGAATCACAGCAACATCGCGCTGTCAGTCACTCATACGCCCCGCATGCCCACATACCCACCAGCCGCCTCTGCATTCGCTAGTAGTTCACTGCAGTTGTCTTCTCTCTCTCTTGTCTGTCAAATATTGCACTCGCAATCGCAATCGCGGGCGTCGAGTATGTCATTGAGGGCTCACTTGCGTATTTCCAAAGTTTAATTGAAGTGCGGCCGAGTGCCACACGAGTGGGCAGGAGTGACAGAGCGCCGGCATGGGTAAAACGAATGCCGCCTCATAACTCCTGGTGCCAAATGCAACGCCTATGCATGAATGTTGGTGAGTGTGTGTGTGTCTATGTATGTGTCAGTGTTAACACTGGCTTGAGCGCTTGCGGCGCAACGTTTGTACGTGCCGCGCGGCTTGTGCCCGCGTTATGTTGCCGTCGTATTGGAAAAGGTCAAAGAAAATTGTTTTTCCTTGTTTTACTGCCATTTGTTTTTTTTTTGATTCTTGCTTTTTATTGTTTTTGCAATTCATAGCAATCGGTTTTGTGTTTGTGCATGTTCAGCAGCTCAGCGGTATTGGTGCGCGATTGAAATTCCTTGCAATTTGTATGCACATCTCTGAAAGGATTTGCTTGTCTCTACACGACACAGGATATGGTGGAGCATAAAGCTCAAGTATATGCGCTTAGCGTACGTATAGAAAAATTGGGAGCAGATGCCATTAGTTTAATAAGTAGTCGGAAGGAAGAAAACTGCGCAGCATTGGCCTATAACGACGTGCATGCAAATAATATTGAATAAATGTAAGGGAATAACTATACTGAAGGGTCTATATATATCCATATTATATATACATATATATGTAGATATATATGCGCTGCGCTGGCAGCAGCAGTAAGCATCCTTGAGCCAAAGCAGCAGTTGCAGCCATGCAAATGATTTCTTTTACTCAGCAAGTAAGAAAGGATTTGAGTTCAAGTGGAAAAGAATTGTATATACTCAAGCAACTCACAAGAGGGAGCATTGCGCGCAGATTTTGCATATTCGGAATTCCAAAAATATAAAGTGTGATTGGGTCATGAAGTAGCATGCAAATGTAAGCAAAGATGATGCCAGCGGATTGTCTAAAAATTCATATTTATAAGTAGAACAATTTTCATAGCCGGTGGAGAGAATAAAAAAGGTCAGTGGGGAACTCGATGAATGTAAGAAGATGCTAGAGTCTACATGCAGCCTATCAGCTGGCCTCGTGCAGTGGTGCTACATAGCAGTAGTTAGAGCAATTTCGAACTCATATTTTTTTGTTTTTTTTTCAATATGGAACGCACATTCCAAGTTTCATCAAGATATCTCAATTTTTACTCAAGTTACTGCCTGTACGGACAGACGGATGTACATATGTATGTATGTACTAACGGCCAAAGAGACAGTCACCCGAATTTTAACTATTCCTATCCTATCCTGATCATTAATGTATATGTATGTATATAACACAAAATTTATTTGTTTATATGTATGTACAGCCGTGAGCTGAACAAAACTACTATACTCCGTAGCAACAGGTTGCAGGTTTTACACGATTATGTTCAGCAGGAAATAATAAATATTCAAATTTATTCTATAAGTTATCTATTACCGTATACTCGTTGTGTAAACATTTTAATGAATTTTATTTATTATATATTATTTATTGTATGTATTTATTTATTTATTTATTTTTTTTTACTATTTTTAATTTTAATTTTTTTAATTATAATTTTTTTAATTTTAATTTTGACTTATTGTTAATTTTTTTTGATTTCCTAATATCATGATCACTACTGTTTTCTCCTGAAAGCAAGTAGTCTCACTGGCAGAAGTGTTAATTGACGATGCTAAGCCAGATAACATAACATTTATACATAACAAACATAAAATGTTTATTAACATCCTCGGTTAAACTATCGTTCTGTTTATTAACATTTTCTGTTATAGAACAAAATATTCATACATAACAAACATAAAATGTTATGTTCTCTGCCTAAAAACGATAGTCTAACAGAAAATGTTAATAACAGAAATAATGTGACTGCGCAGCTTTAAAAATTACAGCAACAGTTATGAGAGAATATGCTGCGTACTCTGCTAACGCTCTCTCCACACACGCGTACGCTTAGCTAAAAGGAACTATAAACAATGGCGGCGGAAAAAGGAGGAGACAACTGATGATATTCGCTAATGAGAATAACAGCGACATCTATTGGCAGCTAGAAGAAGCGTACAGTGATGCAGTGGCAACTGAACTTTTCGTTTTAATAGTATACATACACATGTACATGTACATATGGGGTAGAGAGCAACAGAAATAATGTGACTGCGCAACTATTAAACTTTTGAAAGCGCAGGTATTTATTAGCATAGCTATGTAAATGTATACACATTCATACACAGATACACACAATTGCGTGAGAGCAGGACCTACGTACATACATATGTACATACGTCGTATTTTAAAATAATTTGATCAATTTTAATATTTTTCAAGAGGACTTACCTCACTTATTGCTCTAAAGCGCACTCTTCATATATGTATGCAGGTGCCTCTATCTGTATCTCAAACACATTTTATATACACCTTCCGTCCGTCCGTCGCTTACTCCTGCTGCCACGAATCAGTATAGACACATATAATATACAACTAATAACGCCCGATCACACTTTTCACTGTTAAACGATTAAAATCCCGAACTGCCCTAACTACTATCTATTATTTTCACTAAAAACACTATAAATTCCGACTTTAATACCCAAAATAATCGCAGTTTTCACCGAGCTGCTGCAAATTCCACCGACGCAAGCGAACAACTAGGAAATGTATGACATTTGAAATGGCGTCGGAAACTAATGACATTCGAGCTTTTAGAAAGAAGGCGACATCTGCAGACACTAAAGCACTTTAGTAACTAGCACAGGGTAGCACAAGTTTTCAAAGTAGTTCTGAAATTATTTACATGTTAAAAAATATAGTTTTACGTAGTTTTCGTAAGCTTGTCTTGTTATTTGGTTTTAATGGAGCTTAGAGTAATTTTTGAAACATATTATTTTTAATTTCTAATAGCTAGATACTTTCCTATATACAGACTGTTGTCTGCAGATGGCAACACTCTTTGAAGTAGCACCCTCTGTTGGTAGTCTGATTGAATAAGGATCGCCATAAACCAACTATCCGTTAAATTACCGGTTAGTTACCCATCAACACTACCAGTTATTTCTTTGAATGTTTTAAAGAGTTTCTTAAGACCGAATTTCCGTTTCTAAGCGAAACTCTTGTGTACGAGTATGTGATCATTGAAGCTCTTCCTTATGATTTTTGATTCTCTTGGTAGCTAATATAAACTCCAATACACAAGCTGTTGTTAACAGATGACAGAACACTACAAAAAATGCCACCTTCTGTTGGTAGTCCGTTTGAAGAAGGATCACTACAAACAAGTTATCGGTTAAATAAGCTGTTAACTAACCAACAGGACCGGATCGTTTTAACCAAAAATCTATACCTATATGTGATCAGGACCGATCCCCTTTTTCTACAAGTAGAAACCAGCCATCAGTTAAATTACCGGTTACCTACCTCGAATTTTCATTTCTAAACGAAACTCTTGTGTACGAGTATGTGATCGATGAAGCTTACAGTAATTACTATTGGTTTTTTCTAGCCTCACGGCTAATATACTCTCCAATACACAGATTGTTGTCAACAGACGACACTACACTATGAAAACTGCCAGCCTCTGTTGATAGTCTAATAGAAAAAGGATTACCGCAAGTCAGCTATCGGTTAAGTTACCTGTTAACTGACCAACAGCACTACCCGACACTTCTATTAAAGTTAACCAATTAAAAGTTTGTATATTTAAAATTATTATAAGATAATTAGAAATCATTTTTGTCAAAGAATAATCATCCAAGTAAAACCTAAAAAAGCTAAAACATTCAAGTTCTTAATAAACAAATGCAATAACGTCTGCGCATTAGAAAATTTTAAATTATAATATGTGCGCCATCTGTTGGTCACGTTCATGATCATGATTTGCACACCCTGTAGTTTTTAGTTGCAGGCGATCTCCGATAGTCTCTACAAATGTCACTTCAATTTAGAAGCACGAATGTCATTGGTCGTTGATTTCCGCCGCCATTTCGAATAGTCGTTTCCTTATATCGCGTTCGCGTAAGTCGCATACGCAGCAACTCGCAGCAAAAGTGAAATTAGTTTAGGAATTAAAGCTGCAATTAAGCAGTTTTTAGTAGAAATAGGTTGAAGTTCGCGACTTTAATCGTTTTAAAGTAAAATAAGTGATCGGGCGTTGTTATTTATGTGGTAAAAGTGCAAGTGAAAATGAGTGTGTGCAGAAGCCGAACGCTAAGCGTCGGCGCAAGCAGAGCGCTAAGCAACAGCGCAAGTAGAGCGCTGGGAGTCGGCGCAAGCAGAGCTCTGTCAGTGGTTAAAGCAGAGCTCTGTCAGTGTTTGTACATAAAATGCTATGTTAATGTCAATAATGTTATTTTAATGTATTTTGAAGTGTTAGCAGTAGGGAAAAGAGTTTCGAGTAGGGAAGTGTGTAAATTTATTGCAAAAATGCGAAACGAAGTGAAATAAAGTGCGGTAAGTGCTTATAAAATATTAAAATAATTAGTTTATTGGTATATTTATGTAGAAATATGCCTCTTAATGGCAAGATATTACACATTTATTATAAATTAAAGCTGCATTTTTAACTTGAATATATGTACATGCATGCATGCAATTGTATGTATATGCATACATATGTGCATAAGCTTTCGAAAGCATGCATAAAATTTAAAAGTTTAGTTGTCACTGTACTAATCAAGATCCTTCGAGCTGCCGACAGATGTCATAGTAATATGTAGCAGTGAATATCTTTGAATGCCTACTCTAGTTTCCGTCTTCATTACGTCTAGTTTCTCTGTATTTCTGTAAACAGCTGAGCCGTAAATTCAGTAATGTGTATGTACATATATCAGCCAGAGAACATAAAACATAAGAGAGCATTGTTTGATGTTCTGTTGCGCTTTGCTGTTTACTAACATTTACACTATTCTGCAATTAACATGGAGTGTTTACATTCGCTGTTATACAAATACATAACGTTTCTTAGCAGAGTAAGAGAGAACTTGTATGCATTTCATTATTGTTAAATAGAAATTCGTGAAACGGTGATTTAAAATTTTTTTAGTTTTGAGTAAATAAAAATAAAATAAAAAAAATTAAAAATAAAATTACGCTTCATTTGTAAATATAGATAAACTAAAATTTCTAATTAAATAGAAATTAAAAAAAAAAAATAAAAATTCAAAAATTTAAAAATAATAGAAATTAATTTTTTAGAATAAAAATTTTGCTTATTGTGTAAATAAAGATAAATTAAATATTTCAATTGAAAAACTTAAAAATAATAATAACTTAAAAATAATTAAAAAAAAAATTAAAAATAATAATAATTTAAAAATAATAGAAAATAAATTTTTTGAACAAAATTTAGCTTATTGTGTAAATAAAGATACATTTAATATTTTAATTAAATAAAAATTTTAAAATAGTAAGAAAAATATTTATGAACTACCTTTATTAAATAAAAAATAATTTAAAATAATTAAAACAAATTTAAAATAAAATTTCGCTTATTGTGTAAATGAAGATCATTTTAATATTTTAATTAAATAAATAATATTTTAATTAAATAATTTCCATAAATTGAAACATGGCCAGCAAATATGTTACCGCACGCTTATTTCCGGTATTACACTGTAAACTTGAAAATTCGACACAATTCCAGTTAATTACAAAAAAATTCATTACCTAAATTCCTTTATTGAAGACATTCGCAATGTGTGCTACAATTCTAGCAGGAATCTGCATAAATACCGAAGCCAATTTGGCTAACGAAGTGTGTTAGTGGAGTGCACGCAAACTTGCACTTGACGCCAATAGCACTGAGTGCATCACCTTAACCTTCGTAACACCGATACAATAGCCTGAACTGCGAGTGGTATTGGCAACGAAGTGTGTTGCATACATATTTACATATACGCATACATTAAACCAAAAACAATTTCAAATTCCTGCAGTTAGTACATAGTTGGCCAACATTATTTGGTAACTTAGAGCCTTAAGAATGTTGGTAAACAAATTTGACTGCTAATTTCGTAAAGCGAACCTTGAAATTACACTTGAAGAGAGCAGATGTTGTCTTGTTTTCAGAGGGTGGCTTGTTAAGGGGGCGATAAGTAATTGCGCAATTAAATAAGTGAATTTAATTCTGAGATATAAATTTTGAATTGGCATAACTGAGTTGTTTCGTTGTTGGCTTACGAATTTTTCAATATATTCGAGGAGCACTTCACATGTTGATAGTAAAATTTGAAAAATTTACCTTATTCTTCAGATCGGATTGCTTGATTTATTGAGTTCTAAGGCTTTTAAGAATAAAATTATAAAAAAACAAAAGAAAAAAATGTACTTCGGTTGCACCGACGCTGTAATACCCTTCAAAACAAAAAAAGATTACATACAAGTACTTGTTTTTGATAGTTCTGGTTGTATGGGAGCTAAATTCTGTAGTGGTTCGATCTGAAAAATTTCTTCATAGAATGTATTGCTGCCTCAAACAATAATCCATGCCAAATTTGGTGAAGACAACTTGACAACTTGACAAACAAAAATGTTTTCCATACAAGTACTGGATTTTGATCCTTCAGTTTGTATGACAGCTATATGCTATAGTGGCCCGATCTAAACAGTTTCTTCAATGATTATACCGTTGCTTTAGGTGACTATTCAGACCAAATTTCGTAAAGATATCTTTTCAAATAAAAAAATTTCTATACAACAACTTGATTTTGATCGTTCAGTTTGTATGGCAACTATAGGCTATAGCAATGTGATCTGAACAATTCCTTCGGAGGATATACTGTTTTCTTGGAAAATAATCCATATCAAATTTCGTGCAGATATCTTATCAAATAAAAAAGTTTTCCATACAAAGATGAGATTTTGATAGGTCAGTTTGTATGACAGCTATACGCTATAGTGATAAAATTTCGGCGATTCCGACAAATGAGCAGCTTCTTGTTGAGAAAAGAACGTGTCCAAAGTTTCAGATGGATATCTCTAAAATGAGCGATATTTTGCGGACGGATATAGCTAAATCGACTCACCTCCTCATGCTGATCTTTCACATATAATTTTAAAGAGGTTTCCAGGTTTATTGCTGGAATGTTACAATCTCAATATTCTCTGCTTAGGACTTAAAAAAATTATAGTGATGAATTACCTAAACTTTCGCTTACTGGGTATTCCTTCTGAAACCAAATTGAAATAGTTGCGCCTGAAGGTAGGCAACATTGGTTAATCCACTGATGGTACACAGTATATAGATACATATTTTTCCAAAGCATTCCATAACGTCGCTCGTTTTAAATTCGAAACACAACTATCGGAAATACCGTTATAAATCATTTATTTCAACAATTTTCCAATTATATTGGAAATAACTAAAGAAATTTGAAAAAAAAAAAATATTAAAAAACATACAAATGTACAATATAACTATTTGTTGTTCCTTAAAAGCACAATATTTCATAACTGTAATACATAATCTTTATTACACAACTTATTTGCACTAATTATTACTTTAGCATTTCACTTTTCATTTGAACCTAGTTGCCACACACGCGCTGTGGTCAGCACCAGCAGAATTTTTTTTCAGAAAATTGCACTCATACACACATAAACTTAATTGCTATACATATACAGCGTTCGCTCTTAAAACGCCCAGTTAATGATCGTAATAAATAAATAGGAATGCATGTACTTGCAATTTGTGGCCAACTGTTGTGTTGCCAGCATTGCCAGCGGCCAATCAGTGGCACAAATAAAAATCAACTATAAAATGTGTGCGCGTGGTAAGGTTTTTGGCAAAATGCCCCAATTGCTGCTCTCAATAAATGGAGGAGCGCGGACGCGTTAAAGGAAACTTTTTGGCTGCTCCAACTCCACGAATGTTTATAAAGGATATACATACATACATCTATGCATATATATTTTTATATATCGTATGTATTTATAGAAATATCTTTGTGCAAGTTTGCAAGCATATAAAATATTTTTATGATAAAATGCTTGAACAAACAGGATAAAATTGTTAAAAAGTTACATGGGTTTCCTCGTGTAAAAGACAGCCTTTTTTCAACAATTTTTTTCTCACATAAAAAATTAAAAATTTTATTAGAATATTTTATTGTTACAAACATACACTATTTACAAAGAAATTCTGAAATTTTGGAAAAAAAAATTTAAATTCTGCTATTTCCGGTGACCCCTCGGAAAAAAGATGCGCCCGCGTTGGCAGAATAGCTTCTTACAGGATCATCTTAAGTGACTGAAAACGTGAAAAGCTTAACTTAGAACTTGGACAAAGGAAAAAAACTGAAAATCGGATTATAGGCAGACTTTAAAAAAAAATGAAAATTTTAGTGAAATTAAAAAAAAAAAATTTAATTTAGTGAATTTTTTTTTTTTTCAAATAGTTGTAAATGAAAAAAAAAATCCTTCGTCCAAATCTTTAAGAATTGTATCTCAAAGACCTATATAAAATGAAGTTTGGTTGACTAGTTCTCGAGAAATCTTGCCAACCGGCTTCAAAAACACAGTTTCGAGAAAAACGTATTTAAAGACGACGTACTTAGCCTTGCTAGCCTCGAGCGCACAAGTTCTCAAGGCTGTATCTCCGAAACTATTACTCGGATCATCTTGCAAATTTAGGACAATATTCTAGAGATGTTGTAGAATTTAATGAGATAATTGAAAAAATCTATTTTTTCAAATCCGTAAACCCATTTCACCCTTTTATGATCAGTAGTCAACACCGAAAGTACCATAGTGAAGGATTTAAAATATATGCGAAAGATTCTACGTGCAAAGAGCATCCAGTACGTGATGGTTTGTATAAGCTAAGTTTGCCACGACGTTTGTTATACCAAAAAAAAAAAAATCGGAGACTATAAAGTATTTAGCCATGTCCGTCAGTCTTTTTTTATAGTAGGAAGAACCCGGAGTGCTGAAATTCAATTCGCTAAACCTAACCTACTACCAACTTAAATGTATCTCTTCCACGGAACCACTGGATTAAGTATTACTTCAGGGGAAAGAGAAAGACATTAAGTGTCATCTATCATACGGACCGACTAACGCCTAATATACTGTATATGTCTTAATTTTGTCATAATTAGAGCTGAAGCCTTGCTGGCCGCTTTCCATTTACCATCTTACCAACTGTATACTATACTCGTATATAGTAGGCGACCTAGTCTTTCAGTTTTTGAGTTATCGAACTGAAACTTTACACATGTTCTTTTCTCTTCAAAAAACTTATTATTTGTCGGAATCCCAAATATTGGACAATTATAGTATACAACCACCATATAAACCAAACGCAAAAAATCCAGTTTTTGTATAGGAAACCTTTTTATTTGGTAAGATATCCACATGAAATTTGGCATGGATTATTTTCGAAGATAACGGTACAATCTCCGAAGAAACTGTTTGGATCGGACTAGTATAGCATGTAGCTGTCATACAAACTGGACGATCAAAATCCAGTTCTTTTATGGAAAACTTTTTATTTGAGGAGATATCTGCACGAAATTTGGCATGGATTGTTATCAAAGGCATTGCTATAACCTCCGAAGAAATTGTTCAGATCGAATAACTATAGCATATAGCTGCCATACAAATCGAACGCTCAAAATCAAGTTGTTGTAGGGAAAATATGTTTATTTCCCAAGATATCAGCCTTAAATTTGGCATGGATTATTTTCTTAAATAACGGTACAATCTCCGAATAAATTATTCACATCGGATAACTGTAGCACATAGCTGCCATACAAACTCAACGCCAAAAATCAAATTTTTGTATGAAAAACTTTTTTATTTGATAAGAAATCTTCGCGAAATTCAGCACGAATTATTATCCAAGATAATTCTATAATTTCCGAAGAAATTGTTCAGATCGAATAACTATAGCACATAGCTGTCATACAAACTGAACGCTCAAAATCAAGCTTTTGTAGAGAAAACATTTTTATTTGCCAAGATGTCTGCACGAAATTTGGCATGGATAATTATCTAAAGTAACGGCGCAAACTCCGAAGAAATTCTTCAGATCGGATAACTGTAGCATACAGCTGCCATACAAAATGACCAATCAAAATCAAGCTAAAGGTCTTTTTATGCCCTCTTGTGCTATAAGAAATGCATACGTGAAGGGTATTATAGCCTCTGTGCAACCGTAGTTAAATATTTCCTTATTTTGAGTTAGCTTTAACAGTTACTCAAAGATTCGGTCTCAAACGCTGCTGTTTCCAAGCATCAAGAGTAAGTTTCTTTCAAACATTTTTTTTTTTCATTTACTTTTTCGCCAATCTTTTCGGTAACCATTCACCAACTTTTTGGCATCCTACTTTGGCACAAAATGTCTTATTTGCCACCAACTTCCGCTTTTAAATTAAAAAAGTAACATTTTTGTTTATAAAAAATTTATTTGAACCCTTTTAAACTATTTTTAAATAAAACATTGCTTCAGAGGGTTCCATAAAACCGCGTCCTTCATGCCGAACTCACTTTAAATAAACGTTTTACATTTAAGTCTTAATTAAATACAGTTATTGTTTTATACGCGCATTTATCTTCACATTTTCTCTTTACACATACTTTTTAGTTCTTTGTTTTTTCTTTCTTTAAAGCATTATTAAAGCAACAAAACTTATGCATTGAACATACGAAATAAATAAACATTTAAGCTCTTCACAAGTGTATAAAAATATATAAGCCAAATTTCGAATATTACAAAAAAATACATATATAAAAATTAAATAAACTAATTAAATTAATTATAAACTTACACATATATACATACATACATAGTATAATATGTTTACAAAAAATACATACGTATACATAGAATTAAAAATTAAGCTAAAATACAACAATTATGTACACTAATTATTTGTCCATCATTTGAGATTACATAAATTATAAAACGCTTCCAAAATGGATAATTATCTTTGTGAGTATGAAATATATGTATTTTTTACATGTAAATGTAGTTACAAATCCTTTGTTGTAGTTGTAGTTATGAAGCATAAGTTACCACGCGTCCACGCCGCCTGCCTAAAGCACCTAAAGCAGCACGAGCAACGTACCGAACTCCAATTGCACCGTTGTGGACCCTATGCACTAGCTACCGTTGCTGGCGCCATCTTTCTTCTTCGGCCGCAGGATGAAATTCAAATTGTAGGTCGTATTGACCGCGTAGTAGACGTTCGCGTTCCGTGGCATCACCAACTCTTTGTCGGGCAGCACCTGCGCGAGCGTATAGTCGTCGGGATCAGCCTCTAGACCGAGCTTCATCATCGCATTCCGTATGACGTGCGGTGTGCGCTCGTTGTTGCCCAACATTATGCTCTTGTACAGCACAATGCCGTCCAACTCGACATTCTCCGTTTCGTACGTGACGCGTATAATGTAAAAATCGGGCGCATTATTGGTCTTCGTGCCCGGCGTTTGCACCAGCTGCGCATTGATGATGGGCGAGCCGACATTCAGCTGTGTGCTGTTGTGTCCACTGCCAGCGCTGCCGCGTACACCGTTTGTGGAGTGTGAGTGTGACATTTTCGTA
Organism: Bactrocera dorsalis; assembly: GCF_023373825.1. Classification (NCBI taxonomy): domain Eukaryota; kingdom Metazoa; phylum Arthropoda; class Insecta; order Diptera; family Tephritidae; genus Bactrocera; species Bactrocera dorsalis. Next base: position 66,304,581 of record NC_064307.1, on the reverse strand, counting down.
TTGGATTTCTGGCCGCCCGAGTTGCTCGAGTCCATGGATAGATTCGAGACGCTGCTGGAGGCCGACAAGATCGATGCGTTCGGCGCCTGTGCATCACGATCGAGCGAGTTATGCCGCGAACTATAATGTGAGCTATAGCTGTTATTCAGTTCACAGTAGAATTGCGAACCGGCACCGCTGCTCGAGTTCGACGCTATCGAATCGGTCTTGCGGTGTCCATTGCCGCCCATCGAGTTCGTGGAGATCGTCGTATTCGTTAGCGAGGTGTTCGTCGATGCAGTCGATTTGCGTGGTGCCGGCGGTGGCGACTCGAGTTGGCAGGAGAGTGCATGCGCCTCACGCTCATCCAGCACCAGCACCGAGGCAAACCAACGATCGAAGTTGGTGTCTTCGCGCAGGTTGTATGTATTGGCGGCACCCTGTAGCAATTTGATTTGCGCCAGCACTTCGAACTCTTTGCGTTTCTTGTCGAAATTGATGAGCTGGTGTTCGCCTAACGTGTCCGGTATGGCGGCGTGTATCATTGTCAAGTCAGTGAGGAAGGTACCCAGGTACGGTATGGTGCCATGCGACGTCTGCGTGCTCTGTGACATGGAACGAAATAAGAGTTAATTAGCGGTGTTTGCCAATGCATAGTTAAATGGGGGTGTGTCTGTTGTTTGCGGTGTGGGTCAGTTGTGCTGTTTGGGTCGTTACTGTTGTTTCGCAATGTACACTACTCACTTGTTTCTGTATGATCTTCTGCAGATGGCGATCGTGCTCACCAACCGTATCGGCGAATTTCGCAGTGCCCTCACGCATGAGTACTTCGCGCTGCGCCCAAGCATTGTTGTCCTCCGAAAATATTCTGGCAAGTTCATTGAAAATTTCCATCTGAAAAAGAGATTTCGATTGATTCAAGAGGCGCTATAGATTTCGTAAGCTAGTCCTACCTTTTCTTTGGGTAGCACAGCCCATATTTTTGAAAGTCTGTAAATAGGATTCGATTGCAGTCCGGATATGATCGCCTTCAGCGAGCTGAAATTCTTCAGCAGACGCAACTCCTGCGCAATATCAATCCATGTTGCTATATTTAAAGCACGCTCCTGTAATGAAAGCAAAATTCAATGAAATATGGAACATATTATTATTATCATAGCCGCACCCACCTGTGGTTTGAGTCTTGGCTCAATCAGTATGCTCGAAATAACCCTAAAAAGCACAGCATTAAATTGATTTATGGTCGCTACCACCGTTTCAGAGCCACTTTTGTCGCGTCGCGCCCACGTTGCACCCAGGCACTGATGCGGTATCAGACGCTTGAACAGCTCCGAGTCCATGCGCGTCAGTTGTTCGGCGAAATGACGCACTGGCACATGCGGGAACCGAAATGCCTGCAGGAAATGCGTGGTGCCACGTAGCGCCGGCGCCAAACACAGTCCCGCAAATTGTTCGTTGAACTCAGCGCTGTACTGTTGCGGCAGCAAACCCACACTCATGCTCATATTGAGGCCAGCACCGTTGGCATTTGCACCCACGCCACTCGCCAGCCATGGCGGCACACTACTCTCGCCATACACCTGCTGACGCAGTATGCGCTCTAGTCGATGCAGCACCTTCAAATGCAACTCGGAGCGCGGCAAGCGTTTGGATGCAAACGTCAATATCTGTCGCAGGCTGTCCTCATGCCAGTCCTCCGGAAAGCCATCCAACCACACATGCAACGCCGAGACTAGTGTTTTTTTGTGTTGTTCATGTATGGATGCCGTCGGATCGTAGTTGACATCCTCGAGTTGTTGGTGCTCTTCGATCTCTTGCAGATGCTTGTCATGTAGTGTGTCGTAGCGTCGTATGAGCAGTTGGAGCACCTCTTTGGGTGTGGAGAAAGTGCGGTAAGTGGAGAGGAACACATTGATGAAAGTCGACTCCAATTCACCATCGTCTGTGGCTAACGCCTCGACTAGGCGCGCCAATGTGGCCGCCTTCACGAAGCGCACACGCACCGTTTCCCACTCGAGATGACTAATTTCATCGTCCGAATCCTATTTCGTTGTAACAGAAAGTAAGTGTATGTGTTTGGGTGTGTGCATGTAAATAAGGAAAATTGATTAATGCATTTTCATTTGAGTTAGTCAAGGTGAAATTGCCTTTTGGGCAAACAAACTTAATTACAAAGCTTCGTAACTTTGACGGGGCTGTCGGGTAGGCGGCCTGCCACAACAGCCCGTCACTTGGCGTACACTCGTACTTACATTATTCGCCGATGGTGTTGGTCGATGGTAGCGCACCTTCTTAAGGTAGACTGTGAAAATGGCATTCTTTTCGTGCTCCTCGCCCCAGAGACGCCACGTGGGCTGCAATGACACATAAATCAAAATGGAAAATTAAATTTTATTAGAACATTCAATTATCGCTGGTCTGTTAGTGTTTGAAAGGAGCTAACCTTTGACGAGGCGCACACAATCGATAGTACATATATACTATATGTAGTACATGCATACAAAAGTAAATGCTCATATATATATATATATATGTGTATGTGTATGGCTCTAAGAATTGTTTGTTTTCGACATGCTCAGAATAAATCGATTTTGTGTCGGTGGAATGTTTTTCGAGTAAATGGCAAAGGTGAACGGGTAGTAAAGGCGCTACGTGCCTAGTTTGAAAGCGAATATGACATAAAGTATATTTTCTAATTAGCTTGCTTGTCTGGTTAATTGCCAAAAGTTGCTATGATATTGTATGTCTGCGTTTACTACTTGCCAAAACTGTGTAATTGTATACCTCTGTTATGTAAGAGGATTCAGTTGAAAAAGCAAGTTGTTAAGTGCTCCTTAATTTGTGGTTCTTTGAAGGAAATTGGGCACTTGAAGCGGGCTTGCGTTGCTAAACACATTTTAATGCTACTAACACTCAAGTAACTGAGGAGCATTACAAAAAAATTAAGTAAGGTTAGGCTGGTTTGAGGAAAGTTTGCTTGTGACGTCACTTTAGCGATATTCTGAGAGAGCAATTAAAATAACCGCGAAGCTCTCACAAAGGCAATTTTTTCTGAATTTTCTTCTGATGATTTCCTTGTGACGTCATTTTAGCCATATTCTGAGAGAGGGAAATAATCGAGAAGATTTCAAGAATCCAGTTTTTTCTAAATTTCCTTCTATTAACTCCTTATGACGTCACTTTAGCGATATTCTGAGAAAGCTATTAAAATAACAGAGGAGCTTTCAGAAATGCAATCTTTTTCTACATTTTATTCTGATAATTTTCTTATGACGTCATTTTAGCAATATTATGAAAGAGTTATTAAAAGAGCAAGTAGAAATATTTGCTGTCATCAAACAAACAGTTGCCGCATTTACGACTTGGCTCCTACGTCACTGTTGATAGTAATAACTTCGTCTAACTTGGAACCAGCATTAACATAAAACCAGCTAAATATAAGCAAATCAGACTATATCCTTCCAAGGTTAGAAATCAATAGCCACTTTCGTGTGAGGGTACCTTCTAGACGTGTATAGAGAAGAGCTTCAGTAAGGAAGGAGGATAACATCACTTTCTATAACAACAGATACAAAATAGACTCCGGAGTAGAGGCGAGAGTATACTACAAAAATCTTAACATCTTTCTCACACTCTCTCTATACAGCAACCAAAGTCAGCCAGCAGCTTCCAAGTCTATGGAGTTCTATTAAATAACTACCAGTAAAGCCAATCCCGAGGTTGTGGGTAAACAAGTGCACGAAGTTTGGGAGAATATAGAAGACAAGCAAATACAAGTATAGCCAGGCGGCATTGCTGGCTTTGTCGACAACACAGATTAATTCCAGCGTAGTAAATAACTGCAGGACGGCTTTAAGCTCACTGGCAGATCAACTCCAGCTAACCATAATTTGGATTCGCGGGAACACTGTCCGCAACGAAAAGACAGACAGAGAGTATGAGAAAGCTGGGTGCCTCTTTAGACAAAACCGAGGCGAAGTTAATACCGTGCTTGCTGGAAATCGATCAAAATAGAGCTTTATCATAATTTTGAAACAAAAAGGCTCAGAGCAGATGGATCTCACTAACAAGGTACCAGATAACAAAGCAGATATGCTCAGAATACAACCGGAATAGAACCAAGCCACAACTAATTAGGGGTCCATTATCTTTTATTTGACAAAATATCTTCAGGAATCTTGCCATAGATTATTATATAAAGCAGTGGCACAATTTCAAAAAATATTTTTTAGATCGGATCACTATAGCATATAGCTGTCATACAAACTGAACTACCGGTATCAAGTGCTTGTATGGAAAATTTTTTCATTTGTTAAGGTATCTTCACGAAATTTGGCTCGAGCTACTACAAATGGAAAGGGTATAATCTCTGAAGATATTGTTAAGATCGGATTACTCTAACATATAGCTGCCACACAACCTGAACGATCAAAATTCAATTCTTGTATGGAAAACTTGTTCATTTGTCAGAGTATCTTTACGAAATTTGGCATGAGTTATTATCCATAGAAGTGGTATAATCTCTGAATAAATTGTTTAGATCGGATCACTGTAACCTATAGCTGTCATACAAACTGAACGATCAAAAGCAGGCTCTTGTATGGAAAACTTTTTTATTTCTTAAGGTATCTTCATGAAATTTTGACAGATCATTACTTTTTGCAAGGGTATAATCTCATAGGAAAATTATTCAGATCGGCCCACTCTAGTATATAGCTGCCATACAAACTGACCGACCAAAATAGGGCTCTTGTATGAAGAACTTATTTATTGTGCATATTAAAAAAAATATTAATTTTATGCCCATACATAATCTCAAATCAAATAATTAATTCAATCAATGCGATAACTGTAAACCAAGTGGCACTCACCGCCACGCGTATCAGTCAATATTAATTGCAATAATAGATAGCATAAAAACTTTCATTCTCATTTAATCAAAACTTTCACACTTAATTAAAAGTTTTCAATAAATTGTTGCTAATTATCAGATTTTATTTTAATTGCAAAAGGAAGCAATACGCAATTTCGCCAACTTTAGTTGTTAATTAAAATAAATAAATATATACTTACAAAGTAGATAGCGATCGCCGCCATAAACAGGCCACTGGTGGAATTCATGGGAAATAGTTAAATGAAATGTGGAAATGTGGAAATGTACTTCCACGGTAAACACAGTAAACAAATGCAAGCACAGCCGGAATTATCTGGCAGACATATGGACGCACTCATATTTTGAAAAATGCCTTTGCATATTAACAATTTGTTTATTAAAAAGTGAGTGGTGCGAAATTATGAATTGCAAACATCCGCTGAATGAATTGGAATTACAAGGAAAGTTACACATAAAAGCTCATTTTTATATTTATTTAGAGATATGTTTATGAGTAGGCGTATATGTAAATTTTAAAATCACAAATACACACACACCAATCTTTGCACAGAGTGAACATTTGTAAAAATTTAAATGCGCTGAAACATTAATTGAAAGGCACGTACAACACTGGCAATGGACCGGAGAAATGCCTCTGTGGGATATGTAATACATACACATGTACCTATGTATATTAGGGTGGGTAAAAAAAAAAATTTTTTTCTGTAGGTTCTTAAACATATGTATATATTATAGTAGGTCAGAAGACGATTTTTTTAAAAGGCTCTTAATACATTAGGGTGGGTCAGAAAAAACATTTTTTTTCACTAGGTTCTTACAAAGCTTTTTGAAAGTTTTCCAAAATATAAGCTCTTAAGCGTTTACGAGATATCCAACGCCAAAAATCAAGAAATAATTAAAAAAAATTAATTAAAAAAATTTAATTAAAAAAATTAAAAAAAAAAACTTTAATTAAAAAAAAGTTAAAAAAAAATTATAAAAAATAACATTTTCGTAGAGTTGTCGAAGCGAATATTTTTTACTATACCAAACGAAAAAAAAATACTTTTTTAACCACCTTAATGCATACATATTCATATAAATGTATCCCTAACCGCCTATCTGCGCTGCCTTGCAATATGTGCAAACGCTGGACATGGCAAATTGAATTTAAAAACACAGCATTTTCCACATAATTACATGCATTACATATGCAACACAGGCGTTTTATGCCCCTTACAAATGCATACACTCACACAAGGGTATACAAACTCACTTAAGCTTGCATACACTCACTCATTCACTCACATGTATGCATATGCGGCTCATTTACGTAGTGCCGCAGCAGCCGCCCACCCCTGTGGGTCATTAGCTGGTAGCGCCGTACGCCTGGTACGCGACTCGCGCTTTAATTGAAACTAAATTGGACGCTTTCACTGACAGCCAGTGCAGTGTTGGTCATGAATTCAATTATGTATCAGCGCAACAACGATAAAGCGACCGTCTAAAATAGTTTATAATGCGCGTAACAAAGCAAGTTCATTCAATTACGGCTTGCGTAATAGTGCGGCGCGTGTGTGCGTATCAATGATGGCTCGCGGGCGGCTCATATACGCAACCCTGTATGACAATACCGTGCTGGCGGGTTGACGGGGGCATGTTGTAGTTTGAAAGAATGTTATATTTACTATGTTCTATGTTTGTTTGATGTTTTTGTAGAAGTATATGTATGTAGGAAGAGGAAGAGGAAGACCTCCACTCCGGTGGAAGGACCAAGTGGAGAAGGACCTGGCCTCGCTTGGAATATCCAATTGGCGCCACGTAGCGAAGAGAAGAAACGATTGGCGCGCTGTTGTTGACTCGGCTATAATCGCGTAAGCGGTGTCTACGCCAGTAAAGAAGAAGAAGATATGTATGTATATATTGTTGGAGCCATGTCCGCCTGTCCAACCGTTTGTCTCCTTGTCTGTATATACGCCAATAAGCATATCAGTTTTTGAGATATCGATCTGACATTCTGCACATGTTCTTTTCTCTCCAAAAAGCTACCGATTTGTTGGAAATGGCAATATCGGACCACTATAGCATATGGCTGTCATACAAACCGCACGCTCAAAATCTAGTTCTTGTATGGAAAACTTTTTTATTTGAAGAGATGTCTTTACAAAATCTGGCGTATACTATTTTCTAAGATATTGCTATAATTAGCCAATAAATTTTTCAGATCGGGTTATTATAACATATAGCTGCCATACAAACTGCACGCTCAAAACCAAGTTCTTGTATGGAAAACTTTTTTATTTGAAGCGATATCTTAACAAAATCTGGCTTATACTATTTTCAAAGACATCACTATAATATCCCAAGAAATTTTTCAGATCGGTTCATTATAACATATAGCTGCCATACAAACTGTATGATCAAAATTAAGTTCTTTTATTGAAAACTTTAATAATTTACAAAATATATTCACCAAAATTTACGTGATGTATTAAAAAGTCCAACGCTATAATCTCCGAAAAAAAATTTTAGATCGGACCACAATAGCATATGGTTGCCATACAAACTGAACGATCAAAATCAAGTTCTTGTATGGAAAATTTTTTTATTTGACGAAATATCTTCACGAAATCCAGCACAAATCATTGTGTAAAGCATCGCTACAGGATCCGATTTTTTTTTTTAGATCGGACCATAATAGCACATGGCTGCCATACAAACTCATTGATTCTGTGCGAGTTTGCATACCCATCCTCAATTTTTTTTGTCATGAAATTTCATAGATTTCGATTAAACACATTTCTGAGTCCCACAAAATCAAAAATTAAAAAAAGTTCGGATTTAACAGCGCTAATTTTGTTTCTATAAATTTTGCTGTCTATCAAGCTGTTCTAAATATCAAAATAGCTATTTAATAATCGCTTTAGTAATGAAGCACCCCCAGCGTAACACATATACATAACTACAGTGGCTTCAAAACCTCACGCGGCCTTTCCTCTTTTCACGACAGCGGCTGATTGGCACCAAGGGGCGCATATTTGGCACACGCCTTGTTTCCATTGCAGCCACCGCCCTACAAGCAGCTTCTTATTCTTTTACCAATACTACTTCCTTTTTTGCTTTTGTTTTTGTAAATAGGCCCACATACATATGTTACTTATTATGATAATGAACGCTCGAGCAGCTATTAATTTCTGCCGCTGCCACAAACAAGCGCTGATCGCTACGGCACATACGCTGGCAGTTTGTTTACGAATTTGCCGGTTTTCCACATGCAATTTTCGCAATTCCACAGAATTTTTCTGGTTTGCTCAATTGCCGGTGGGTTGCGAGAGCGCACACGGCAATCGGCAAAGAATTCTGTGTTTTCTTATTTCCCTAAAGGCAAGCTGTCGGCTGTTTTTATTTTGTTTTTATGAAATTTTTTTGTAATATTATATTTTACGGCTTGCTTGCACTCAAATACTTATTTATTACACGTGTGCGCGTGTATGTGTACATACATATGAAATTGCCAAATGTTTGGCACGCTCTTTGAAAGATCTGACACTAATTGAGCACTTAAAAATTCCTATTCAAGATTAAGTGCCATTAAATGTGTTGCAATATCCACAAACATCCTTGTAAAAGGCATAAAAAACGATAACAACAAAAGCATAAATATTTTGCTTTGTACTCGAAGGCATATTTTCTTTATTTTTTTAATAATTTTGGTTTTCTGGCTAAAAAATAAACAGAAAATATTTTTTTTTTGCTTTTTCTTCATTTTTTAAAGCAAACAAATTTATGAAATTCTTCAATTGCGGCAGTGTTTTGGTCATGTTTACCAGAAATATTTAATACATTTGTTTGTGTTTTCGTGCATTTGTGTTATTAGCACAATTATTCGGCAATTTATTGGTTTCTTAGCTAAATTATATCAAGAAAATTCCTCTAACAATGGAGTGTAGTACGTCAAAAATATGCATAATTCTGGTGGAGGTATCTCTTTGAACTTTCCCAAAACTCATATATCAAGTCTATGCATAGTAAATGTTAATTAATGCTTCCTGCGGTTAAAATTCATGCGGTTGTAGCTACTTACTTACTGACTCATATGCGCATTAGGGAGTGTTTGATTTACGGATTTTATACCACGAACTCCATTTGCTTGTTTTTAAGCGAAATATTTCCTTAGTTCAATTGAAGCTTTGCACGCGCCCTTTTCTCGCCAAGAAGCTGCTCATTTGTCGGAACCGGCGATATTGGAAGACTGCAGCTATAGCTGCCATACAAATTGATCGATCAAAAATGTGTCCTTGTATGGAAAACTTTTGCAAATAACGAGATATATAAACGAAATTTGGCCAGAACTATTAACCAAAGCAGCTTTATAATCCAGAAAGAAATTTTTCAGATCGGAACACTATAGCATATAGCTGCCATACAAATTGATCGATCAAAAATATGTCCTTGTATGGAAAACTTTTGCAATTTACGAGATATCTTCCGGAAATTTGGCAAAAATTATTTCCTCAAGCTGCAATATAATCTCCTTGGAAATGGTTTAGATCGGACACCTGTAGCATATAGCTGCCATACAAACTGAACGTTCAAAATCAAGTCCTGGTATAGAAACCTTTTTTAGTTAATGAGATATCTTCACGAAATTTGGCATGAATTATTAAACAAAAGAGTGGTACAAATTCCGTGGAAATGGTTGAGATCGAACTACTATAGCATATAGCTGCCATACAAACTCATTGAACAGAAATATGTCCTTGTATGGAAACCTTTTTCATTTGATGAGATATCTGCACGAAATTTGTTGTGAATTGTTGCTCAAAATAACGGAACAATATCTTAAGAAATTGTTCAAATCGGACCACTATAGCATATAGCTGCCATATAAAGTGAGCGATCAAATTCAAGTTCTTGTATGGAAATTTTTTTTATATGACGAGATATCTTCATGAAATTTGGCGCGCTTTATTATTTATGGTAACTGTACAATCTCTGTGAAAATTGTTCTAATCGGACTACTATAGCATATAGCTGTCATACAAACTGAACGATCAAAAAAATCAAGAAAAAAAGTATTTTTATACCATTCCAAGCTATAAGAAATGCACGATGAATAGTATTATAGCTTCGGTGAAATACAATTTAATTTTTTTTTTTAGTTTTTAGTGTTTTTCCAGACTTTGCGTCGTATGCTCAAATGTTTCTCAACCTGGGAACTCCGAATTAAAACATTGTATGCTCATTAACATTATTGTTTGATTTGCAAGCTTAACCTTCCACCTTAATATAATAGGTACCATTTATTTTATTGTTACTATCAGCACCACTATTTAATTTCACATTTTTGAATGAAAGCTGAAATTCACCTAACACATAGCAACAAATTTCGCCGACTTATCGCGCGTGTTATCAATAATGACGATTACCCGCACATACATACATTCCAACAAACAAATATATCTGCTTAAAATGCTATCACATTGTATGATAAACAACTTTGCAAATAAAACATAAACAAACGCCGCCCCTGCTGCACACCGCCGCTCTCACACCTACGCCTGACTATTTCTGCCTCTATTAGCTTTGACAGTACGACATTTTGCTTGTGCGGATGTTTATAAAAATAGCGCGAGAAAGAAGCGTCTATAAAAAATTAGCCGAAAAAACACAAAAAGTATTTTCAATGTTAACCTAAAATTAAGGATGAGCATTAGAAGTCGATATAAATAAACAAGAAATAAAAGAAAATATGCAAATCACATAAAGATGTCTGCGCGTCGATTTGTCTAATGTCCTAAACATTGCTAAAATATATACGAATATACGAATATATGTATGTATGTATGTGTATATATTAGGATGGATCTAAAAAAAAACAAATATTTTTTCGTTTGATGCGCCGAAGAATAGGTTCTTAGACACCTCTAAGAAAGTCTCATCAAGTAGGAGCTCGTAATTCTAACTGTGTGATCCTCCGTCTTACAGATTTCTATTTATTCTTATTATCAGTTCGAAATATGCATTACTCTCTAACAGGTACTCGAACAAATTCTTCAAACAATCACAAGGTCGTACTATTTAGGAGAACTGTGAAAATTTTGAATGAGCTTGCTTCACTAGTTACTGAGGAAACGTGACTATCAACTTTTGAAACGATGTATCGAGAAAAACACAATCAAATATTGAAGCAGCCAACCAGTCTAGCCTAACGGGCCGATATCCCAATAGTTCTATCTGCTACACATTTATTGCGATTGCCTTGAAACTTTGGGAAAATAGTCTGAACATAAAGCAATTTTTTAAATTTCAAAACCCATGTAACCCCTTAAAGCAAATTTTTTGTTTTTGATAACTGTAAGGCGGTGGAAAACTAATACGCCCCGTAAAACTGAAACGGCTATGTAAACTGACGTTGAGCAATACCAAAAGCACGGTCAGTATCGGGAAGAACATCTTCGAGCCGTTCGATACCAAACGCGGTTTCGGTCCAAGCGACTCCTTATCGTGCGACTTCTTTAATCTACTGCTGGAGAATATAGTTCCAGTTGCAGATCTGAATAGAGAAGGTACAATCTTCTATCAGCTGCTGACGCGATATTGATGTCATTGGCCATAACAACCGCGCCATTAGTTCTGCTTTCTCTAGATTGGACAAAGAAGCGAAGCAAATGAGACTAAAATTGAACGAGGCCAAGATGAAATATCTCATGTCATCAAACAAACAGTCGTCACATTCGCGATTAGACGCCCACATCACTGTTGACAGTCAAAACTTCGAAGTCGTAGATAATTTCGTCTATCTTGGAACCAGTATCAACCCCATCATCAACGTTAGCCTCGAAATTCAACGCAGAATAACTCTTGGGCAATTGAGAAGTAAAGGTCTCTCTTGACAAATAAAGATCAAATTCTACAAGTGACTCATCAACCCCTTCCTGACTTGGGCCACGGCAACAGCTGATGAGTCGGCGTTACGAGGTTTAGAGAGAAAGGTTCTGGATAAGATTTATGGTCCTTTGGGCAATGGCAACGGGGAGTACTGCAGTGGATGGAACGACGAGCTGTACGAGACGGCATTGAAATTGTTTGTCATCCGAATTGATGAAAACACTCCAGCTCTAAGAGTATTCAAGGAGGTCCTCCCGGGGTGGCACAGAAAGAGGAAGACCTCCACTCCGTTGCCGAGATCAGATGGAGAAGGAATCGCTTGGAATCTCCTATTGGCGCCAAACAGCGAAAAGAAAGAGCGACTGGCGCGCTGTTGTAAACTCAGCTATAACTGGTACGCCCAGAAAGAGGAAGAAGAAGGCCGCAGACCTTGCCGTTACAATAAAGTGTTCATTCTTCTAGAGACTTTCCAATATGTGTCTAAGAACGAATTTTTCAGAGTACCAAGCGAAAATGATTCGTTTTTACCCACCCTAGTGTACTAGGTACATACTCGTATGTACATATGTTTGTTCATATATATTTTGGCCATTTGACGTTTACAAAAAATGCTTTCTTAGCAGAATTTTATGACTTCAATAGTGTGTAGATAAGTGTTGTAAAATATTTTATTGCAAAGTAGTTGTTGTTGTTTTTGTCAACAAGTTTTCACTGTCAGGGGCAAGGAGGTCTGCACCTCCTAACCCTATTCTCAAATTTTTATTGCTTTGACTTCACTGCAAAGCGATTAATGACAGCTGACAAACAGATTTCTAGCTTGCCTAATCGTTTCATAGATAATTCTGAGTTTAGTGAGCACTCACTCTCGTCTCGAGTTCTGGTTACTACCCAGCTTCGTTTGAATCAGCTCGTTTATAAATATAGGTATGTACATATCTATGTACATATGTAAATTTCAAGTTTATAACAAAGAGCGGAATTTCCTCAGCGACTTATCAACAATAGCACTCGCTTGGAACAAAGGGCAGTATGTTACTACGATAAACCGGTTTAGAACGGCACATTGCGTACAAATTGCCGCTTTGCATATTGTGGAACCGAGAGTAACCGACAAATCTTGGCTTTTGCGAATGTTATAAATAAAACTGTCGATAATTTGAACAAAAGTAAACAATTTGCCGATTTATGCCATGAACTTATCTGAGGAATGCTAAAATACGAGTATGCGAGCGCGTCACATCTTATTTGCGGTAATATTTTATGGAAATAAAATACATTTATTGAATTCCTTATTTTAAATTATGCCCAAACACATTTATTTGATGGGGCTTCGACTATTTTCTGATTCATTATACACTGAACAGAATTTGTAACACACCGAAAGAAACGTTGGAGACTCCAAAAGGTCCATATATGTATAAATGATCAGCATGACTAGCTGAGTCGATTTAGCTACATCTGGCTCGAATTATTTGCCAAGGCAACGCTACAAATCTCGAACAATTTTATTTTTAGCTTGGACCACAATAGCCGAAGGCCGGCAAGAGATCAAATTATCCGGGTGATTGCCTACGCGGACGATGTAGCTCTAAATATTGAGGAAAATTTTCTGAATACCGCGTATAAGCTAAGTCAGGGGTGCCTTAATAACGTAAGCAATTGGGCTGCCGAAAACGGCTTCTCAATAAATTCTAGCAAAACCGAACTGGTTTTATTCACTAGTATAAAATATCGAAGGCGTATCTACCATCAAGGTGAGGAACGTATCTCCGTAGGCCTGCTGACATCAAGAACTCATGGAAACCCAAATTCGAGGAAAAAGCAAGCAAGACAAAGGTTGTCCTTTACTGCTACAGGGAAGACTTTGGAAAATGGTGGGAACTTTCACCAAACAGAGTTCTTTGGCTCTGTGAAACCACGATTAAGCCTATAATGTTATACGGAATTTTTATTTGGTGGAAGGTGCTGAGAAAGGCTACACTTACGAAAAAATTGGCGAGTGTTACATTCCAAAATACTAGGAATATCAGATCGCAGAACCGAGTTCTAGTTGTGGATTCTCTGCTCACATACCATCGTAGGAGGTATGCGAAGGAAGGATTCGCTAAAGGAGAGGAGCGGTAAGCTTTTTTATGGACGGAAGAAAGTTGGCGATTAGAATTGGTGGAGGCGTACACCGTTTGGAACTATCCAACAGCTCTAGATTAAGGGTTCCTTTCCACTGCATCTACTTCCACGAAGTTTCTGCCATTAAAATAACAGTAGATCTACTAATGCGGAGCAAAACGGCTAGCATTGAGTTATTTAATGTTTAGACTGGTTTGGATGTCTGATCTCAGCGCTATTGCAGGAAAATCTGGGGCTGTTGAGCTTCTTAGGACGGGTATTTCAGTTTCAATAACTGCGTAGTGGGTACAGGTTGGAGCTCAATTCACTACTTGTGGTTCACTACTGGACTCTTGGGACTCAGACCAAATCAGCATGCGCTGGTCGACTACCAATAGCTGTGCAGCCGCTTGGTCCTTCCACAGGGTAAGTCCTAAGAAGTCGAGTGAACTCTTTGCTCTCAGCAAGGTTCACTTATCAACGATTATAAGAGTTCTAACTGGACACTGTCCGATTGGGATCCATGCAGTATGAAAGAATCATCCGTATATCGTATCAACTTGAATTCTCGAATATTAACACTATCTCCTATAATACATATATTACAGAACATAGTTTCTTGGCGTCTTCTTATATAAAATAGTTCGATATTTCTTGATATCTTAGCTACAAGAGAAAGGGAACTCTACGGAAAAATAAAAATAAAGGCTGCAAAAAAGGAGTGTTTTCAGCAAGCATAGCTCGACAAGCTCGTCTGCATTATTAATACAAATATGATTCGTTAATTTACCTTCGTGTAACAGTAATTTTTCGCATGCAAATCTTTTGTTTTCTTCGAGAGATTGCGTAAGGTGGCGCCTGTGCAGGCGCACAAATATTTCAAACTGGACACCACTTTCTTTTCGGCGCTCGTGGCGTCGAGATCATCGTACGAATGATATGAACTATTGCGGCGTGACTTCGAGAGTGGCGTGGTACATGATGAATTCGTTGGCGATTTGAAGAAGAGATCAAATGTGGGCGCCGACTTGTGATGACGAAATTGATGGAATTGTAATGTGTGGGTTTTCACAGTATTTGACTTGACGCCGGGAGATTCGTGCGGGACGGGGGATGGTTGTGGCGATTTCGGGGTACGTGGGGATGCTGGTGGTTTGGGCGATTTGGCCGGTTGATATTTTGTGTCATTGGAATGTAATGCTTGTTGTTGTTGTATTTGTTGTTGTTGCTGCTGATCTAACGCAGTTAGCGGCGGTGGTTTTAACACATGTTTGAGCTGTTGTTGCAGCTGCTTTTCCAATTGTTGCTGCAATAATTGTCGTGTTTGCAAAAATTGTTGTTTTTCCAATAGCTGTTGCTGTTTTTGTTGTTGCTGCTGCTGTTGTGGTTTGCTGCGCAATAAAGTTTTCGGTTTTGGCGGCAGCGGTGGCGGCACACCGTAATCCAGCGAAGGCATTAAATCACTGCTATCAATTTGTACGACTTGCTGTTGTTGTTGTTGTTGCAGCTGCTGCTGTTGTGGAGTAAGTTCACTGTGAGTTTGTGTTTGCTGCGGCAGATGTTGATGCTGGTGATGACTATGATGACTATGCTTATGAAGATGTTGATGATGATGATGCTGATGCTTGATTTGTTGTTGCTGCTGTTGTTGTTGCAGTAGCGCGTGATTTATTTCGCTGACTTCGTGTTGCTTGCAAATCGCTGGCTTGTGTAGCAAATGTTGCAACTGATGCTCGCTGCTATGGCACCTTGTCAGCTTCAAGGGTTTGGGTGGTTTGGGGGGTGGCGGTGAGGTACGTGTGGGTCGTGGTAGACGCGCTTGCTGACGCCGCAATGACTCTTGACTGCCGTTGCTCTTGCCAAAGTCAATTTGGCTGTCGTCGGTGTCGTCGTCGTTGTTGCTGTTTGCACGCTCTATTGTTGTTGTTGCTGTTGTTGCTGGTATTTTGGTATTCACTGCTGACGGGCTGCCACTTTCAATTATGAAACTCTATATGAAAAGAATGTGCAATGAAATTGAATGCGTTCAACGAACATGACGCGGCGCATTTTGAAAACCATTGAAAAACAAAACGGATAGAAAAGTGAACAAC
Organism: Bactrocera dorsalis; assembly: GCF_023373825.1. NCBI lineage: Eukaryota > Metazoa > Arthropoda > Insecta > Diptera > Tephritidae > Bactrocera > Bactrocera dorsalis. Next base: position 66,288,639 of record NC_064307.1, on the reverse strand, counting down.
GAAATGGAGGCGCATGGCACTGATTGCAATTGATTGTGGAAAAAAAATTTATTTTAGCTTTTTTTTAAACGAAATGCGAAAATAAAAACTTTCAATATTTGAGATATTTCTTCAAAATCTAGCAAATATAAAATTTTCTAAATTATTTCAATTTATACCCTCAACAGGGTCCGCCTGGTCGTATATACGCAAACTAGTCCCTCAGTTCTTGAGCAATTGATCTGGAATTTTGCACATGTTTTATTTTCTCCAAGAAGCTGCTCACTTGTCGAAACCGTCGATATCGGATCACTATGTTATATAGCTGCCATATAAACTGAACTATCTAATTAGGTATCTTGTATGAAAAACTTTTTTATTTGAAGAGGTATCGTGCCAAAATTTGGCATGAATTATTTTCCAAGGCAACAGTATAATATTTGAAAAAATTGTGGGGATCGGATCATTATAGCATATAGCTGTCATACAAACAGACCGATAAAAATCATGTTCTTGTATGAAAAACTTTTTTATTTGAGAATATTTCTCCACAAACTTTGGCACAAATTATTGCCTAAAATGATGCTATAATATACGAATAAATTTTTTGTATCCGATTACTATAGCATATAGCTGTCATATAAACTGAACGTATAAAATCCAGTCTTTGTATGGAAAACTTTCTTAATTAACGAGATATCTTCACGAAATTTGGTCGAGTTTAGTATTTCAAACAAGGATATAATCTACGAAGAAATTATTCAGATTGGACCACTATAGCATATAGTTGCCACACAAACTGAACGATCAAAATTAGATGCTTGTATGATAAACTTTTTTATTTTAAAAGATATCTTCACGAAATTTGGCATATATTATTATCTAATATAACGGTACAATATCCAGAGAAATTTTGTAGATCGAATAACTATATCATATAGCTGCCATACAAACTGATCGGTCAAAATCACGTCCGTGTATGAAAAATGTTTTATTTGACAAGATACCTTCACCAAATTTAGCTCAAATTATTAGTTTAGATAACGGTACAATCTCCGAAAAAATTGTTCATATCGGACAACTATAGCATATAGCTGCTATACAAACTGATCGGTTAAAATCATGTCCTCGTAAGGAAAATTCTTTTATTTGACAAGATATCTTATGAAATTTAGTAATTTATCAAAATAAGAGCGCTTTTAAGTAATCTCACTCTCTCTCTAATTCCACTCCTGCAGATTTCAAACCAGTCTGCCAACAATAACTGTCATTAAACATTGCAAATCTACCACAATATACGCTAATCAAATGAAATCAGCAACCAAAGTCATTTCAATGCATGTTTTTCCTAATTTTTATTGAACAAATTGCGCGCACAGCTTGCGGCATATTGCGTGTGAGTTCAATGTCCATAGCGCCATAGTAGATGTCTTTCAAATTGTAAATACAATTAACAATTATCGCCGCAGGCAATTAACAATTGAGGCAGCATGCAGCTGCCAAGCAAGTGCACACATACATATATACCAAGCAGACACATACACATATATGCCAATTACACACATACATATATACCAGCACACAAGTCACATACACAAAGTTGCCAAGCCAGCGCCCACAATTGGCAAACGCGCCGCGTGTTGCGTATACGCCCGTGACCTTGACTACGCAGTTTGGGGTTACTGCTGACAATTGAGTAGCCAAATGAAGCGCAAGTTGACCGCGGCACTTGCTCACATTTGCACTTGTCACTGCGCATAGACGTCTCAGCATGGCTTGCGGCTCTGCACGTTCGACGAACCCGTGCGCTGCTTAAGTGGCGGCACTATTATTTGTGGATGCTTTCGTCAGCAGCGACGCCGTCATCAATCGCCGCACAATGTCACAAGATTTACAGTGCTTTTCATTGTTTACCTGTACATATGCATGTATGTGTGTGTGTGGATTGATATTTGGCATTTCTCGCGATATTTAAACAATTAGACATTTCAACAATTAGACGTTTGCCAAAAAGGCGACGAGTGAGGCTAGCGGTTCAGCCGACAAGCTTGAGCACACTTCAAAGTTTTGCGCGTTCGCGTTGAGCTGTGATTACTACATTCGCGCATTTGTGTGTATTTCTCATTAGTCATTACTGTGCTTAAAAAAGTTACTTGTTTTGTTGTTGCAAAATTATGATAATTATTTTCAGTGCCGCTGCAGTCATTAACAATGTTGCTTTCGCATTCATAAATTCACTTAGCAAGATGCTGAGCTGCGATTGTGTAGCGGCAGCCGACTTCATGTCTCAAGTGACCCAAAGTCAATCTCACAAGACTTACAGTTGTCTACGCAGCAAGTTTCATTGAGTGTAGATATGTATCTTCGTAAATGTACAAATAAGAGAAGATCACTAGTTTGTCTAGATTTGGCATGCTAAGCCGACTGATTTTACTTTGTTTGGGTACATCATGAGAACTCCAATTTTACATAAAACCTTCAAGTCAGAGTTCAAGCAGTCTGTAGACAAATGAACTGCAACTGAACTGAAGTCAACGTTCGATTAGCAGTTTTAACTAGGCATTGAACATCTTACCAGATGACTGAGAGAAGATGAGAGAGAATCATCACATCATCAAGGCTAAAAGATCTCAGATTAGTTTCAATTCCCGCCAGCTGAAATTGCTGCTTCGCAATGCTTACGCTTTTTAATTAAATCATTATCTTTATATAATAATTATTATATGTTTTAATAGCTTATAACTGCTATTTAACAAAATAGACTAGCCCTTGAACTATGCATGCTTGTATATGTCTAAAGTATTGCAAAGCCTTTTTTTAGAAAAAACTCACAACATTTACATACAATTAAGCTGGCAACCTTGTGTTACTAGTTTTTCGTATTGAAAACATTTTTCGCCGCTGGAATGCAGCTGCTTTATCGGTTTCATATAAACGCTTATGCATACTTATATATGTATGTATGTATATTTCATAATTCAAATGCCGCTTAGTTGGCTATGTACTTTGCATTTTGCAATTATTAATCACCACACTACCCCTGCGCTCCGATAGGGTACAGCTTAATCGTAGCACTGAGTATACACGCGAACTGGTCGCTCAGTTTTTGAGATATCACTAGAAAATTTCACGCACGTTCTTTTCTCCCCAAGAAGCTGCTCATTTGTCGGAATCGGCGAATCGGCCGACTGTAGCATATAGCTGCCATACAAACAGATCGATCAAAATCATATCCAGTATGAAAAACTCTTTCATTTGTCACGATATCTTCATGAAATTCGACACAGATTATTATTTAAGACAATGCTGTAATATGCGAGGAAATTTTTCAGATGGGACCACTATAGCATGTAGCTGTCATAGAAACTGAACCCTCAAAAGCAAGGTCGTGTATGAAAAAAATGTTTATTTCTCAAGTTAACTTCACAATATTTGGCACAGATTATTGCCTTAAATATCGCCATAATATGCGAAGAAATTTCTTAGATCGGACCACTGTAGCATATAGCTGTCATACAAACTGATCGATCAAAATACAGACCTTATATGAAAAAAATTTTTATTCTCCAAGATATCTTTGCGAAATTTGGCATGGATTACTTTTTAAGACATTGCTATAATATGCGAAGAAATTTTTCAGACCGGACTACTATAGCATATAGCTGCCATACAAACAGATCGATCAAAATCATATCCTTGTATGAAAAACTTTTATATTTGCAAAGATATCTTTACGAAATTTGGCATGAATTATTTTCTAAGACATCGCTATAATATGCGAAAATATTTTTCAGATCGAACTACTTTAGCATATAGCTGCCATACAAACTGAACCCTCAAAATCCAATCCTTGTATGAAAATCTTTTCCTTTTGACGCGATATCTTCATGAAATTCGGCATTGATTATTGTCTAATACAACTCTACACTTGGATCAAACATATGAAAGCTACAATTCTGAACTGAATGAACCGTTTCTATATTTATTTCAAGGAAGTCATTGAAAATATGGCAGCGCACTTGCAATTATTTTCAAGCGTGGAGGTCAACAGTCAACATTAAATGTCATAAATGATGCGTAGAATGTATGTACATTTATATTTACGTGTGGCTTGCTAAGCATTTGATACAAAATTGTGTTTATTTTCAAACTAATTTATAAAAATATTTTCATTCACAAACTTATGTTTATTTTACTTGAACCACAAGCTGTGTGATCAAAGTGCTAGGCATGAACACTCAGTCACACATGTATACCTGAGCACGTTCGGGGCATTGCCTTTGAATTGTCAATATAACGCTAACGGTATATTAGCAGCGCGTATGCATCGTGCCATATTCGTTGTTTGTGCGCGCAGTCGCCACCTTTCGGCGCCGCATAAACACTTCCTAATGACCTGGCTGTCAAATGAGGTGAGCTGCAGCCCACATCCTCGCCACACTCGACGCACTCGCGAAGTCACTCATATTTGGTGTGTAGTGAGCACAAAGTAAATATACACAACAGCAGGAACAAACTTTAGTCGTTAGAGGAGTGAAGAAACGCTCTTTCTTGATTTTTGAACATTTAACCTTACACACACATAAACACTTAGATATACAGCGCTGCCTGGCGGAAGTGTGAAAAATTGTGGTTGTAAACATATTAGGCCTGAGCAAGTGCCAGACACATTCTTCGCATGTTCGGAAACGCAAACATATACATACATATATAAGTGTATAAGTGTATATATGTATGTATGTATGTTATTTGTATGTACAAATTTAGATATGTATTTACACATAAGTATTTATGCATAAGCATCGAACTTGATGGCGTTGAAATACTCAATTAAGCAGCCTGCTTTCAGTTGTTGAGAGTTCCTGGTAGAAACTTCAAAAAATGCTGCAGCAACTGTGTTTTGTTTACGCTTAGCAAGTCAGATATTCGATTCCAGTGAAATAATTTTTTGTTTAAAAATTTAATTTCTATGAAAAAAAATTCATTCATTCACTAATTGCAAATATTTCTATTAATTTTATTTCTATGAAGGACTTGAGTTTGTATGGCAGCTATATGCTATAGTGAACCGATCTGAACAATTTCTTCGGAGAATATACCGTTATCTTTGGTAATAATTCAGACCAAATATCTTACGAAATAAAAAAGTTTTTCATACAAGCACTTAAGTTTGATTGTTCAGTTTGCATGGCAGCTATATGGTATAGTAGTCCGATCTAAACTATTTCTTCAGATATTGTACACTTTACTTCAGTAGTAATATTGCCCAATTTTATTGTAGATGACTAGACAAATAAAAAAGTTTTCCCTACAAGCACTTTATTCTGTTTGTGCAATTTGTATGGCAACTATATGTTATAGTACACCGATATCGACGATGCTGACAACTAAACAGCTTTTTGGTGAGAAAAGAACGTGTTTAAAATCTCACATCGATATGTCAAAAATTGCGGGACTATTTCGCGGAAATACGGTCCGTCATAGAGGCGGACAAGGCTAAATCGACTCGACTCCTCACAGTGATAATTTATGTACATAAATATATTTTGTAAAGTCTCCGGTGATTCATTCTGGGTGTTACAAACTTCATGGCAAATTTAATATACCATGTACAGGGTATACAAATTAATTTTTTTTGGTTATTCAATTTTTTTTTGTTAAAATTAATTTTTTCTTTATATTTTTTATTGTAATATTTAAATTTCTATTTTCTTGTATTATTTAATTTTTTTCAGAAAATATTATTTTTTTTTATTAAAATTTTTTTTTGTAAAAATAATTTTTTTCTTTTGTTTTAATAAATAAATTATTTCCTTGGGTTTATTTTGTTTTTGTAAGATTTAAAGATTTCGTTTTATTATATTATTTAATATTTTTTTCTTTTCATAAAATTTTATTTTATTTATTTTTATTTTTTTTTTTTTGTAAAAATAATTCGTTTCCTTTTTTCTTTTGTTTTTTGTAGTATTTAAAAATTTCATTTTATTATATTATTTAATATTTTTTTCTTTTCAGAAAATTTTATTTTATTTATTTTTATTTTTGCATAAATAAATTTTATCTTGTTTTTCATTTTTTGTAATATTTAAAAATGTAATTTTATTATTTTATTTAATATTTATTTCTTTAAGAAAATTTTATTTTATTTATTTAAATTTTTTTATTGTACAAATAAATTGGTTTTCTTTTTTTTATTTGCAATATTTAAAAATTTTATTTTCTTATATTATTTAGTACCTTTTTCTTTTCTGAAAGTTTTATTTTATTTATTTAAATTTCTTTTTGTAAAAATAAATTGTTTCCTTGTTTTTTTTTGTTTTTTTTTATAGTATTTAAAAATTTCATTTTTTTATGTTATTTAATAGCTTTTTCTTTTAATTAAATTTTATTTTATTTATTTTTATTTTTGCATAAATAAATTTTATCTTGTTTTTCATTTTTTGTAATATTTAAAAATTTAATTTTCTTATATTTTTTAAATATTTTTGTTTTCAGCAAATATTATTTTATTTATTTAATTTTTTTGTAAAAAAAATGTTCCTTCTTTTTGTTTTTTTTTTTGTAATATTTAAAAATTTAATTTTCTTTTGTTATTTAATATTTTTTCAGAAAAAAATATCGAAACACGGCAATTTTAACTGTAAGTGACAAATCTCAACGTTCAAATATTTATTAAAACCTTTATAAAGTATAATTCGTTAAAAAAAAATCTAAATAAAAAAATAAATTTGTGGATTCTTTTCACAAATACATAAATATGTACATACATACATACATACATACAATACATATTTTTACATGCCACTAGTTACATAGCACGCACACTTCCCGCTGAAATCAATTACTCAATTTAATGCGAAATCAGCTACGCTCCAAAAAGCCCGCAAGCCAGCAGATAATTGCAATTAAAAGTGCGTTCACAGCGCAAAATGCTCTAATTTTCATCTTAATACGCCAGCAAGCACGATATACATATGTACAAGTACATATACATATACATACATACATACGACTGCCGATAACCTTTCCTTCGCGGCTTAAGCTTAGATGCCGTCTACGTGTTCAGCGCTTATCTCGCGCCATATCACTCCAGACCAAAGCCACTAAAATTCACGAACACTTTCGAAATTCGAAATTAATTCGTAAAGCAAAAAAACAGTTAGCGATTTTTTATACGCAATGCCAAATTAAAAGCATTTCCTAAGCAAAAACTGTGAATTTGTAGCAGACACGCTCATAAACAAGCGCTGAGTGGTGAGAGGCGAGAGCATGCCGAATTTGTCAACAATTTCTTTGCACCACAGGAAGTGTTAATGATGTAATCAACAGCAACTATAGCGTGTATTTCATAACTTTTTATGTAAAGCACTTACAATTTGCTTTCAAATACATAACACGATGCATATATGTACATACATATATACAGATGTGTTAAGTATGTATTTATGTGTGTATGGACATTTTTGTCGCTGTACAACACAAAGCGTGAACAGCTGTTGCTCCATCGGGACAAAATTCCTAAGCAGCACATATGAAAATAAGTATCTGTATGTATGTATGTATAAATGTATGTGTGTGTACCTCTTATGCGCTTAGTTTCTTATGCTTATAGTAATAAAAGCAAGTGTTATGCGGGTGTATCGTCCATTAAGCACGAAACTAATTGCCTTTAACACTACGGTAGCAACAACAACAAAGCAAACCCACAACAGCAGCAATTTCAAGCGAAAAGGGAGCAAAAACTGAAACAAAGGAGCTGCTTCTGTTTTCAAGTGCAGTGCCATGACTCAAGCTTACACATACAAACATATTTACATGGTATTGTTTTCGGTGATTAGCTTAATTTGAGAGAAATGGCGAAATGAATACTAAGTTGGGATTTCAAATGAGTTGTGCTTTCAGCTGTCGCTACATACATATGTACTTGTATGTACATATGTATGTCGAGAGAAATATTAAAGATAGCCAAAGTGTGACTTCATATTACTTAGATTATATAATAAAATGAAATACTAAGCAAAATAATTTAGAATCGTTGATATCGGACCATTATGGGTAACAGCTGCCACATAAATGGGACAATCGAAATTAAGTCCTTGTATGTAAACTTTCTTAATTGACGAGATATTTTCACGAAATTTGGTCCGGATTATTACTATAGATAAATATACAATCCCTGAACAAATTTTTCAAATTGGACCACTATAGCATATAGCTGCCATACAAACTGAACGATCAAAATACAGTCTTTGTACGAAAAACTTTTTTAACTGAGGAGATATATTTTTAAAATTTGGTCGAGATTATTATTATAGTCAAATATATAAACTCTGAACAAATTTTTTAAATTGGACCACTATAGCATATAGCTGTCATACAAACTGAACGACCAAAATTTAATCCTTGTATGGAAAACTATTTTATTTAACAAAATATCTTCATGAAATTCGACGCAGTTTATCACCCAAAGCATAGCTATAATATCCAAAGAAATTGTTCAGATCGGCCTACTATAGCTTATAGCTGCCATACAAAATGACCGATCAAAATCAGTGTAAACGCCTTTTTATACGCCTTTATGCAAAAAAAATGCAACTATTATGGGTATTATAGCTTCTCTAGCCGAATTTAACGTAGTTTTTGTTTTTTTTGTTTTTTTTTTGTCTTTGCTGACAGCCTTGGCAACCCTATCAATTATTGCTAACTCACACATTTCTCATGCCGAAAGCTCAACTTCACAGTAGCAATGAATATTAATATTCACCTACCAGCATACTCAAATTGCTGGGAAATCTTTGTTTTTGTACAACAAAATAATAGACACGTCATAAGCACACATAGCGCTGTGATTTGACAATTGAGGAACAGCAAAATGCTTATAAGATTAACACAACAAATGGGATGGCAAAAAAAAAAAACAAGTTTATTTTGCAAATAATCATAATAATAACGCTAACCGAGACTTTAAAAATGCTCAAATAGCTGGACTTATACACACATGTATGAACGTAAATCTATATGTATGTGTGTATGTGTGTTTTTATTGAGCCATTAATATTTATGTTAGGGTGTATATTACAACTGCCTGCTCATTTATCATTGCTTCTCCCGTCCGTTTCGCAAATGATTTCTTAAAAACTTTTGAAGGCATTTTGCACATTTCGTTGCCTACAATTTGTTGTTGTCTGGCTAGTTTGTAGTGTTCCAACTATAGCCACCGATTTTGCTTACATGGCAGGTTTATACGAAGACCTGTGCCGTTAATGGGGTTTTCGAAGCTATCAGTGCTATGCCACCCCGCTGCCTGATTCCCTATCTGGTTCCCTGCCTGGTTGTCTGCCTGATTCCCTGCCAGATTGCCTGCCTGTTTGGCTGCCACTGCATATTCAGCCACATCAGCAACATCCGTTTTATGTTGCTGCTGCCACTGCACGCGCACAGCCATATACTTTTATGACAACAGCTTGTTGGCGGCGATTAGCTGCGCTAAGTGTTGTTCGCACATGCATACGCACATTGCTTCACAGAGGCGGTGATAAAAGCGCTGTCTGCTGCTAGCAACACATTTCTTTGTATGTCAGTGCGTGCAAGACTCGCTCGCAGTGGGAGCGCGTGTTTACATTCATGTGTGGCATATCAGCGCTAGGGCTCCACAACACACATCTACAATTATACTAGGTTCTAGAGGTGTGTTTTGTGTACCTAAATTGTTGTTAGTTTTATGTAGACGCATGTGTGTGTACGATACCGATATGTAAATACGCCTTTGAATATTTTTCACTTTTGTTTTCATGTATACACTTATATGCGATTAAGCTTATGCGCGCTATTGTAGTCATTTGACGCTGTCAGCTGCTCAGCGTACTTCCCCCAGTGTCAGAGCGTCGCGTTTAACGTCTCAGTTACGCCTTTTGCATGAATCACAAAGCCTCAAAAGTACTTTATATATACTATCTGTACATATATTTCCATATATACTGATATACATATGTTTGTATATAGATATGAGTGCACTATGCGAAAATACATACAATTGCACTTATGTACTACATAAATAGCGCTGACTGTGCGCAAACTATGTATATTTGTAAAATTCATTTAATGAGGGTGCGCTTTTAAAGCGGGGGTGGTGACTGACAACCGCCCATATTACATTTATTACATTTTATGTCAGAGTCCATTTTGGTTCTGTCACATTTGATGCGCATTTCTGACTGTATGTAGGTCGTGAGTGACATGCCTGTCGGAAAAAAAGAGCTTTAAGCACGTCTTTGTTTAAAGGAAATCTAAAAGTTTGCTAGGCGGGGGATGGTGTAGCTGAGAAAACAAAATTTTTGGATTATTGTATCCACTTTGTCTAACCACGCTAATCGCATGATAGATGAGGTGACCGATTATTAAAGTGGAATAACAGTTTGAATACAGCTTAAAGCTTATCAAAGCTTATTAAAAAATTCCTGAGCGAAAAAATATGGTTCTTTGTGAATAAAAAGTTAGTTATTCCAAAGCTTTAACACAGCTTAAAGCTTGCTAAAGCTTTATATGAAATTATTGATAGAGAAAATCTGCTTCGTTAGGACTATAATTTCGGGACTCTTAGTTTCAAAATGTAGTCTAAAACTTTATAAGTTATTCTAAAGCTTGCATACAGCTTAAAGCTTGCTAATATGAGAATACTGAGGGAGAAAATCTGGCGCTTTAGGAATATAATTTCGCAGCTCACATAGTCAAAATGTATTTAAAAACTAAAAAAAGTCATTTTAAAGATTGAACAAAGCTTAAAGCTTCCTACAGCTTAAGATAAGAATACTGAGTGAGAAAATTTGGAACTTTAGGTATATAATTTCACAGCTAACAGTTCTAAAATGTATTTAAAAATATAAGAAGTTATTCTAAAGTTTGAATAGAGCTTTAAGCTTGCTAAAGCTTTATGTAGGAATACTGCGGGAGAAAATCTTTCGCTCACAATCTCAAAATATAATTTAAAACTTTAAAAGTCATTCTCAGTCATTAAGCTTGCTAAAGCTTTATATAAGCTTAGCATGTCTAGCACTTTAAAAAATATTATTTCGCAGCTCATAGCTAAAAAAGGTATTTAAAAACATGAGAAGTCATTATAAATTTTGAACAACGCTTAAAGCTATTATATATATACATACATAAAGCTTAAAGCTTTAATGTGAGAATACTGAGGGAGGGAAATGTAGCGCTTTAGGAATATAATTTCGGTGGTCAAAGCTTCAAAATGTAGTTCAAGGCTTTATATTTTTCACTTTTAACTTTTCTTCGTGCTGAAATATCACTTCTACTTGCAGTCTCGATGTCTCTCCTACTAAAAATACATAATTTATCAAACTGAACTATCGAAATTCAATACTTGTATGGAAAACTTTTTTATTTAACGAGATATCGTGCCAAAATTTAGTAAAGATTATTAATTATGGTAGTGCTACAATATCTGCTTAAAATGTTGAGATTGGGCTGCTATATCATATAGCTGCCATACAAACTGATCGACCAAACTCAAGTTCTTATATGAAAACTTTTTTAATTTGCGAGGTATCATAACGAAATTCGGCAGGGATTACTGTTTAAGGCAGCGGTGCATTCTACGAAGAAATTGTTCTGATCGGGCCACTATAGCATACAGTTGCCATACAAACTGAACGGTCGGAATCAAGTACTTGTATGGAAAACTTTTTTATTTAATGAGATATCTTCACACAATTTACTATGAATTACTATCCGTAGCAATGGTTTAATTTAAAGAGAAATTGTGCTGATCGGACCATTATAGCATATAGCTGCCATACAAACTGAACGATAAAAATCAAGTCCTTGTATGGACAACTTTTTTATTTGAAGAGATATCTTGATAAAATTTGGCATAGTTTATTCCCTTAAGCATTTATACAGCCTTAGAAAAAAATTTTCAAATCGGATCACTATAGCATATAGCTGCCATACAAACTGAACGATCAAACTCAAGTGCTATATGAAAAACTTTTTCATTTGACTGATATCTTCACAAAATTTTACACTGATTATTTTCTTTATAAGTCATTAAAGACTATTTTTTTATATTTTATATATTTTTCAAATGCACACTGCTTATTTTGCCTCAGCTGCCAATTTCCTGCAGGTACACATTTCGTCATACTTTTCTTTCTTACAGTCAACTAATTTCTACTTTTTCCACACAAACAATTGCAATCAATGAAACAATGCACCGACAATAACAAAATACTTTAGCTGAACAAACAAAAAGAAAATGAAAAGAAAAATTTCTTACAAACTTAATTAAAGAAAATCTAATCAACTCTAAGAGACTACAGACGTAACACTCCCATAGCCATACCATTTGTCGTTTGATGAGTGCAATACGATTTATTAGCTATTTGTTGTTGCTTTGCACTGTTACCGCGCCGTTGAGTACTCAATTAAATTGCTGAGTTAAATTTATACACTGCTTGGGGGGTTGAGCTAGAGGGTGACCACTACCCGTCTCAGCCGTTAATGCGCGCACAAAAGGTCAACGCGTCAAGCGGCGCATTCACCTTTTTCGATTATATTTTTGTATATTTTTTATATATATTTTATTGGAAATTGCTTTTGTTACACTTCAGTCTGATTATATTCAAATAAGCCGTTCGAGTATTTTGCTGTGGCACACACTTTTCAGTACTTGTGGGTTGCAGGCGCGTTGTTGCGCTTTTTTGTTGTTGTGTGGAAAATCGATTTTCATTTGCCGATGCAAGCAAAAACAATGTAGCCAATACAAAACTCAACGCTCAACATTAATTTCGGCATTATTGTCATTGGCATGTGTACATATATATGTGAGTGTGTATGTTTGTGCATTTAAGGCTTTTCACCACAACTGAGTATTTTTATGACTTGTAGGAGTATATTTGTATATTTGTTTGTGTGAAGGCACAGTATGCGTGGGTAGGTTCGGGTTTCGGTTTACGACGTCTGCAACTATTTTAACGCTTCCACCAGCAGCAAAACTTCCGCATCCGTTTTATGTTGTCTACTGCGCTGCTCTGCTGAAGGATCTAAGCTTTTATACACAGACCGGCACACACATTTGCATGCAATGCGGGGTCGTTGCACTATTTTATAACGGCACACAGACGGTTTTTGCTATGGCGGCACTATAAATACAAACGAGTCGTAGGTAAGGCTCAGCGCGTCCTTCGCACTGCAGTTGACGTTTAAATGGGCGTTTATGGAGTCTGTTTTTATGTTTGAGCATAACACGCCCTAAGCGCTGCCGTCGCGCGTGGCAGTCTGCAGCGTATTTACTTCGAAGTCTCGTCGTGATTTTAAAGCTGTCTGAGCGCGCGCGACCAAGCAAAGTCTTCCAAAATTATTCACTTCGATTCACTTAATTCAACTTAAATTAGAATCAAATTGTGACGACGTTGTGTAAACGTGTTTGTTGTTGCGTTCGTTGTTTATAAACGCGTCGTGATTTTGAGTATGTATGTCTGTAGTTATATGTGTGTTAGTATAAAGCGCGCCGCCTTTGACGCTACCGAAAAGTTGCTTGTTGTGTTTGGCTGTGCGCTCAAGCTGATAAACAACTATGCGACGTAGCATACTCCTGCGCACAACAACAACACCGAAATAAGTATATGTTTGGCTGTATATATGTATACCCAAAACACTGTAGCTATTGAATAACTTGTAAAACTTCGTTATTATTTGCACGTTTTTCTCAAGCGTGTACTTTTTCGCGTCACGCGTGTGTAACGCGTCCGTTCGCCCGTACTCGCGGACTCGCTTTTAAACACAATTAAATATATATATATATATATGTATATTTGTATATATGTATATATCAACAATATATTTTATTTTTGCATAAAAAAACGCTCAACACTTTTGCGGCGCACGAACAACACGCACGAAAGTTACAGCGCGTAACCGTCTCCAACAAACGCCGAAACCGCACTCAGCGTTCTAAGTGGTGCGCATTCATGACAAACCCGCCGATTCTGTTTCCGATTGAGTGTTCTACGTATATGACCATATGCTCTCGCCTGTGCCGAGGGATGACGAAGGCGTTTATGACGACGTCATCAACTGGTCATACACAACAGGCGGGCGGCGGGCGGCGCGCAGCAACCTCGCGCAACCACCACCACTGCTGCCCTCACCGGCGCGCGTTTAGCAGACGTAATCGCGCGCCACCCCTGTTGCCACCACCCAAGCGAGTGGGATGCGGCACACACAGTGTTTTGTTTGAGTTTTTTATTGAATTTTACAATGCGCTGTTGAGCGCATTTCGCTGCGTCATGAGCAAAGTATGCGCTACTCGTTGAATAGCCAGTCAGCACGATTATGACAGTCAGCATATCCTCTACCGCAAGCGCAATTCTGCTAAGTTTATTTCTTAGCTTAGAAATATCTCTTTCCGTGTCATAAAACGTTTTAGTAACCACCTCGGTTTCGTTTTATATAAACACTGATAACTGACTTTAAGACTTGAGGGGTTAGATGGGTTTCATGGCTTTAAAGAATCGATTTTTTGTTGTCTTATTTAATTCTATAACATCTCTAGAATATTGTTCTTTATACCCACGTTGAGCCGAGTTATAATTTTGGAGATAGTAGATCTTGAAAATCTTGTCGAAAATTTGTTTTCAAAGTCGGTTGTCAATATTTCCCGCGTTCTACAAAACCGATCTTAATTAAATTTTACACAGGTCTTCGTGATATAATTTACCAGGTCTCGAACGAAATATGTTTTTGGTATCGGTATCGAGAAACAATTATTTACAAAAATTCAAAATTTATTAAAAGAAAATATCGATTAAATCGTGATAAACAATAATTTAAAAAATCTATAAATAAAAATATCGATAAATTATCAATAAAATATCGATAAACAGGTATTTTAAAATCGAAAAATAGAAATATCGATAAACAATTTTTTTAAATATCGATAATTAATTATTTAAAAAAATCGATAAATAAAAATATAGATAAGCAATTATTATTATAATCTAAATATTCCAAATATTTAAATATCGATAATTAATTATTTAAAAAAATCGATAAATTAAAATATCGATAAACTCTCACCAAAATTTAAATTTTCTGAATTTGAAGCCAGCTAGTCCTTCATTATATTCGATGGTTATGGATAAGGATCAATGCTTCGGATCCTGTCTCCCTCTGCTTTCAGCGCGAAAATCGTTGCCTACATTTAGGTGCATTGAATAATGAAAATATTATACTTAATCCGATTTCTTAATTATTTTTAAACTCATAAAATCAACACTTAACCGAAATATAGTTAATAAAAGTCTGTCAAATGGGCAGCAGTACCAGCAATAAACTGCGGTGTGGTGAAAAAGTAAATTATATAATTTTTTTCTACACTAAATCTCAAAAATTTCTCTATTAATTTCTTTTTATACAAAATCCCTACTCAATAAAGAAATTTGTTTAATATTAGCCTCATCTTACATCACTGTGCCAAACAGCCCCTGCTTTTGTTCAGCTACCTGCTCAATTAATCATATGCTTTGGCCGCTCTTTAGTGTTCTCTCTATTTTTTATTGTTTTATATGTGTTCTTCGCGCGCGTTTATGTTCTCTGTTTATTTATTCTTTCGCTCATTTCAGCTCTTTTTATCTTTCTAGTTTGTTATTGTTCGCTATAATTCTTATTGGCTGTCATTAGAGCGCAGAAACATGTAAACTCTGCTGTCAAGTTGGCTGTCAGATCTATTACATTATTTGGTTGATGGCAACTCGCAAACTAGTTGGTATTTAATCGAACGCAAAGTTGTTATAATTTGTGCTGTTACAATTCATTTGTTTACTTTTAGGTTTATTTTATTTTTATTTTTATTATTTTTTAGTTTTAATTTTTATATTTTTTAATTTTAGTTTTTTATATAATTTTTTAGTTTATTATTTTTTTACGTTTCAAATTTATTTTTCAGTTTTATTATAGTCTATTTTTATGCATGAATGAAAGCTATGGTTACTGCTCTGCCTAAAAAAAGCCCTAAAATAAATAAATAAATATTTTAAAGCATTCAAAAGTGTGCGTAAAAGCTTTCAATGTTTAGCCAACGTAGCTTTCACTGTTAACTTCGATTTAGCGCACTTTATTAAAAGTTATGTAAGAGCTCGTATACGAGGTATAGTAATGTCCATCTCTACGTCGGTTATACATAAAAGTGTTGTTGCTTACAAAATATTGCAAAGTTAATGAGTTCACACTCACGCATGATGAATTTTTATGCATGATTTTTGCAAAACACCACAAACATCAATTAAAATCCACAAACAAGGCACGTGCCGTTTCCCTTTTAGCCAACACTTACCTACCACTTTAACCAGTTTGTTTGCGTAAAATATTAAATATTTGCGATTTGCTTTGGCCAACCGATTCGTAACTAAATAAAACTTGTTCGAATGTATGGCATGCCTAGTAGTTAAGCAGGGAAGTAAATATTGCAAGAGAAAATTGCAAACTAAATTGCTATTGATATGAAAGCGCTTATACTTATTTGTAATACGTGCGATTACGGTTGAGTTCATATTAATAGCGACGCTAGGCTGCTGAGTGAGTTTTTGGAAAGTGAGGTTAGTATATGAGAAATCTTAAGCAAGTGGGACAATTGTATAAATTTTGAAGAGTTTTTTACTCGAAATTAAGCTCTTGACTTGCTCTACGGTAAAAGTGGTCGAAGTTTCAATTTTCGAATTTTGTCTAAAAATTTAGTGTTTTCAGGCAATTTTATTGCCAAAATATGTATCTTTTGAATAAATTTTAGTCTTATTAAAGATAGATCAGTTCTTCGGTCTCTGCTTTCTCCTTCTATTGTTAGATAAGTACATTGAAGCGCGTAAGAAAATTGTAGCCGAAATTTGAGAGCATTAGGTAAAAGTAATATATTATATTCTCTCAAGGTTTTAATCACAGTCGGTCTCACAAAAAATTTATCAGTTTTTCGGCTCCTCCTTTCTCCTGCTTTTATTGATAAATGCATTGAAAAAGAATATTGAGAAAATCGTTGCCTACATTTAGGCGCATCGAATAATTATAATGTTCGTTATTTCGAATTTCGTTGAAATTTTTATATATAATGTTCGATATTTCGAATTTCGTCGAAAATTTAGTATTTTAAAGCTATTTTACTGTCGAAAATTTAAATACGACTTAAAAAAGAATTAAAATATTTTTTGTTGTTACAAATTTCAGAAATACATTTGAAATTTGTATGAAACAAATAGACCAATTGTATTGATGTTGAAGTGTTTTTAGTAGTGGTTAAGTTCAAGTCCTGCTCTAGAGTGAATATATTCGAAGTTTTGACTACCGAATTTTATAAAAAAAAATTTAGTATTTTCAAGCAATTTTAATGTAAAAAACTCCAAAAATTACTTGCAAAGCAATTAAAAGATTTTTTGTTGCTATTCATTTGAGCAACTCGTAAGCATTTTTCAACCGAGACCTTTAATTTGCATTTGAATGCATCGAATATTTGTATACTTCGCATTATGTGGGGCGCAAGCTTTGCAAAAACGTGCCTTTTTAAACAAAATAAAGATTTTTAACTCATAACTGATAGAGACAGAGGCGCATTGAGATTTTGAACAAAGCCTAATGAGTTGTAAAATAAAAGAATTACATAAGGAAACTGATTTTGAAAGAAAAGAAAAAAGTATGACGATTTGTAAGAAAATAAAGAAAAAAGTATGATAATTTTTAAGAAGAGAAAAAAGAAAATAAAATGTGAGGCGTTTGCGCAAATATTGCTTGTTTTATTTCGAATTATTTAAAATTTAATTAATGTCTAATTAATGAACGCATTAATTATACTCTGAGCAGGGGTCATGCGTACATGCCCTTGTATGGAAAACTTTTTTAATTGACGAGATTTTTCAACGAAATTTGGTACGAACTATACTTTAAAGCAACACTACAATCTCAGAAGAAATGGTGTAGATCAAACAACTATAGCATATAGCTGTCATATAAACTGATCGATCAAAATCATATCCTTGTAGGGGAAACTCTTTTATTTGACGAGATAAATTCACCGAAATCGATATATATAGTTTTCTAGGACAATTCTATAATATCTGAAGAAATGACTCAGATCGAACTACAATAGGATATAGCTGTCATACAAACTTATCAATCATAGTCAAGTCGCTGTATGGAAAACTTTTGCATTTAAAAAGATATCTTCACGAAATTTCCAATAGCTTATTATCTAAAACAACGCTATAATATCTGAAGAAATTTTTCATATCGGCTTACTATAGCATATAGCTGCCATACAAACTGCACCATCGAAAACAAGTTCTTGTATAAATAACTTTTTTATTTGACGAGATATATTCACAAAAATCGGTACAGATAATTTTCTAAGACAACTCCATAATATATGCAAAAATGATTCAGATCGAACTACTATAGCATATAGCTGCCATACAAACTCAATCGATTCAAAACAACCGAATTTGATTTTTTTTCTTATTTTTCCACATTTTTTTTTTTACTTTTTTAACTCTTTATTATATAATTTATAAGCTTTATGCAACTTAATAACTAAATAAATCTTATTAAAGCAATAAACTTTCAATTACCAACCAATTTCTTTAATTACAAATCTCTTTGCACTCTCTATTAATATAATTACTATTTAATATGAGCTGTTGCAGCTAATGCAATCGATAGCAGCAAGTGATTGTCGTTCAGTTGCTCGACTAATTCACTAATAATTTCACTACAACAAGAAAAATTGAAATTAATTGATTATGACATCGTCTGTGAGAAAGTGTTGGAAGCGAAAGTGTCGTCGAGATAGCACTCTCGTAAGCTAATAAAATTAATTAAACTATTAGCAATAAAAATAGGCACTTTGCTGCTGTTATAGCTTGATGAAATAATTAATTTATAATGAAAAATGAATGTATAAAATGGGAAAAATTGTAGCACGACAATTTTAGCAATTTAAAAATATTCAAGAAATTTTTAATTTATTTAATTAAATTAATAAATTCAAAAAATTCATAGAAAATATTTAACAAATTAAAAAAATTAATTAATTTAATTAATTAAATCAAAATTTCTTAATTAAACTAATTAATATAATTAAGAATTTTTTAAATTTATTTAATTAAATTAATTAAAACTTGGAAATATTAAAATTTTAATGCAAGAAAAATTCATATAAAATATTAAACAAATTAAAAAAATTAATAAATTAAATAATAAAATTTATTAAATAAATTAATTTAATTTAATTAATTTAAAAATTTCTTAATTAAATTTATTAATATATATAATTAAATAAATTAAAAAAATAATTAATATAATTAAGAAATTTTTTAATTTATTTAATATTTTATATGAATTTTTCTTGCATAAAAATTGTAATTTTTCCATCAACTATATTTTTTTAATACCACGAATTTCTATTTTTGGCGCTTTTCATGCTTTGAAATCGGTCTCGCGTCATTTAATATACACACTCGTTTGAAATGCCATATTTTTATCACATTTATTGTATGCATGTGTCTGTGATGTCAATCGTTATGTGTGTGCCTAATCAATTTGGCACACATCAATAGCCCGCCCTACAATGAGAAACTCATCAGCATTTCGTGTTTAGAGAAAAGAGAAATCTGCCTAATTTTCGTCTAATCCCAAAGCGTTTGAATGCCAAATGCCAAGAAGGCGTTTGATTTGGGCAGCACGAGCTCGGCTTTAGCCAAACGCTTGAATAAAATTGCCATAAATGTGCTAAACAACGACGAATTAGATAAGTGATGCTAAAAATGTTTGCCAAAGCATTTATAGAAAGGTAAGAACTGTAGAGACCCACAAAGATATAATAAAACCCAAATCAATCGCGAATTAATAGATAAATAGAAAATGAGAACAATTGATTGGCGGGAGGAGTGGCCTTTTTAATAATTCTACATGTCTTTGTATAGAAAACTTTTTTATTTGACGAGGTATCTTCACGAAATTTGGTATAAATAATTTTCCTTGGTAACGCTAATATCTCTGAATAAATTTTCTAAATCGGACTACTATAGCATATAGCTGTCATACAAACTGATCAAGTAAATACATGTCCTTGTATGAAAAACTTTTTTATTTGATGAGATATCTGCACGAAATTTAACATGGAGTATTGTCTAAGGTAATTATAAAATTTCTGAAAAAAATTTTCAAATCGGCCTAATATAGCATATAGCTGCCATACAAACGGAGCGATCAAAATCGTGTCCTCATATGGAAACCATCTTTATTTGACGAGATATCTTCAAGAAATTTGACTAGATTAATTTTCCAAGACAATGGTAAAATCTCTGAACAAATTTTTCAAATCGGTTGACTATAGCATATAGTTGTCATACAAACTGTACGAACAAATGCATGTTTTTGTATGAAAAACTTTTTCATTTTGCGAGATAACAGCACAAAATTTGGCATGAAGTTTTATCTAAGACAAAGGTACAATATTCTTGGAAATGGTTCAGATCGGACCAATATGTTGTATAGTCGTCATATAAACTGAACGATCAAAAACATGTCCTTGTATGAAAAACTTTTTTATTTGATGAGTTATTTGCACGAAATTTGGCACGAAGTATTATTTAAATAAGCGGTATAATCTCCTCAGAAATTGTTCAAATCGAGCAACTATAGCATATAGCTGCCATACAAAGTGACCTAAAAAAGACAAATTCAAGCTTATTTTACACCCTTTCATTCCATTTCTCATATAAGAAATGTAGCTGTGATGATGTACATATATAGCTTTAGCGAAGCAAACATTTTTTCTTGTTTTTTTAATATAATTTACATTTACTTTTCTGCATATGTACCTTGTATACATGCTTGTGTTAGTGTTATTTGTCAAATACTAATTTTAAATATATTTTTTTTTTTTTTACTCACCAAACTATCGGCAACATTTTGACTCATTATTTCTGTGCCAGTTGTGGCCAAGTACACGCAGTATATTTATTTTGCTTGCTGTTGTTGTGTTTGTGCGCAAACGCAGCAGCTGAGATTTTCGTTTCCGGAACAACTTGCAACAAACCGAGTAGCTGGCGCCGTCGTCGCGGCCACATTTTGAAAAGCTGCCGCTACCGTTGACCACAAGCAACACGAATGCAATTAAAAACTGTGTATTTGCACTGATATATGTCTGTGGCTGTGTATTGGTGTATTTAGTACGTGTAGCGTAAGCTGAGTTGATGCTTTTGTTGTTGTGGCTGTTGTCGGCTACTATGTAATGAACTTTCTACGCGCTTGTGGCTTCAGCAACAGATTTGGAACACTGCGAACATTTTGCTGTTGTTTTTGTTGTTGTATAAACTAGCATAATCACGTGCGAAACGCTCGTACATATGCGTTTATCGAAAACATTTGCACTTATTTCCTTTTTTGAAATTTTTTTTACATTTTTTATTTTTATTTTTTTTATTTTTATTTTTTTTTGTATTTGCTTTTGTTTTTGTTATTTTCATTCACACACTTTTCACGAAATTTCGCATTCGTTTAGCTATTTTTTGCTCGTTTCATTTTCTTCAACACTTTTACACAACAATCACCATTAGCCGCCGCGCTTGTCTATTGCTGTGCACGTTGTTGAAATGTTAAAATGGCTGGCTGCCGCATTGCCTGTTGTTAACTGTTGTTACCTGGCGAAAATATAGTCGTAAATTAGTATGGAATGTTCGCACAATCAGCTAATCGGCAAACTTTTTGATTACAGCGCTGATGGCCAATTTGTATGCGCGCATGCGCCACTCACCGTCGCTGTAAACACAACACGATTCAAGCGGTTTTTTCCGTTAGCTATTTCACGAGCGCACACTCAGACATTTACGCAAATATAGGACACACAATTTTTGTCGAACTTTACTTTCATACTTTTTTATGATTTTGGATCAAGATCCTCAGCTAAAAGTGCGATTTTTATCAGATAATTAATGGCATTAAAAATATTTTCTCATATTCCAAATTTTTAAAAATTATTTTACTCATATTATATTAAGCACGATTGCAAATATTTGCAGCTGTCAACTCCTTAACGCAGACTCGCTGCTATTTACCAGCGCAATGTGGCCAACAACCGAAATGGTCAAAGCTGAAATTCAACAGCGAACGCTTTCCGCATTCTTCGCTTCGCATTGATCGCTTGACGTATTGCGGCAGTCGGCAAATATTGCTGTATAAACATACATACATATAGTATATGGATATACCGTACACATACATATATATATTGCTATACATTTATATTGATCTCGCTAACCGTCCAACTCACCGTCGTTTGCTGCATAAACGACTTGTCTGCTTTTTCTTCATGGCAATCTCTTTTTTCTTGCTTATTGGCTAACATTTCTCTCATTTTCTTGTCCAAACACTCAAGTAATGACTAAAATTAAAAATTATAGAAAAAGTGCTTAACGACTAACGGTAGTTGCAAAACCAATATTCATGTTTGTTATGATTTTACCATAATTGTTACGCTCGAAACTCGAACGTGTACATTAGGGCGGTTAGACTTTTACGGAAAAGTAAAAACTATAGCATAACTGAAATTCATAAATGATTTTATATGATGAATTATAGGATAGGAGAATTAATTGAATTAACCAAAAAACAAGAAAGAACGTTAACTGCGGTTGTATGAAAGCTAGTATACGCTTAAATTAAGAAGTTTCCTCACAAAAACTTGATTTTTATGGGTCAGTTAGTATGGTGATATATTATATAGTGGTCCGATCTGTGAAATATCTTCGGGAAATATACTGTTGTATTAGATAATAGTAAATTTTGTGAAGATATATCGCCAAATAATCAAGTTTTCTACACAAAAAGTTGATTTTCAACGTTGAGTTTGTATGGCAGCTATATGCTATAGTTGCCCGATCTGGAAAATTTCTTCAGATATTATGGAGTGGCTTTAGAAAATTATCTACACGAATTTTTGTGAAGATATCTCATCAAATAAAAAAGTTTTTCATACAAGCATTTAATTATAATCGTACAGTTTGTATGGCAGCTATATGCTATAGTGGTCCGATGTAAAAAATTTCCTCAGATATTATGGAGATTTATGGATTAAAGCTCTATTTAAGTAACTATCACGGAATTAAAGGAAAATCTCTCACTTAGTTGAAAAACTCATTTCGAACCACCCTAGTAATATACAAACTATGGTACGTGCATGTATGGTAAATTGTGAACCATCTTAATGCTGAGTATCAATAACTAATATGCAATTAAACGCATGTGAGTAAAACTGGTGTAACTTTTTCTTTTCGAACCACCCTAATAAAATACGTTATGTGCATGTACCAACATTTCCGCCTGTCCAGCTGTAGCAGCATGCACCATATTTGTTAACAAAATTGTAAAAGCATGAAAATCAGATTTAGGAACACAAATCGGAAACTTTCAATAATTTGTTTATTTATAAAAATTACTTGAAATTACAATAAATTAAGAGAAAGTTTGATTTCGTGGAAAATTTTTAATTTACAAGCTTGACAGTAGAGTTTTAAAAGACTGTCCGATATTTATTTTTTTTTTTGGTCTACTTGTATCAAAAACATATTTTTAATTATACCGTTATACATATTTATGCTATAAAAATGAAATACATCATCAAAAAAGTCGAAATTCATTTTTTTATTGCTTGCGATTTACTATATCATATTACAGATATGTCTCAAAAAATTCTAACCTCCCATTGTCAAATATAACCAATATATAACCGTATTATAACCAAAACTCTTGTCAGATATAACCAATTTATAACCGTTTTCTAACCGAAACTCAAATTTTCCTGTAATATGAGTGGTTTTGGTTATAACCAAAACTCATTGTCAGACGTAACCAATATATAACCGTTTTGTAACCAATATATAACTGTTTTATAACCAATATATAACCGTTTTCTAACCGAAAACGCAAAATTTGCTTCAGTATGAGTGGTTTCTATAAATTCGGTTTTCCTACGCCTGTAAACTTTATCCAACGATATATTTTTTATGCCTTAAAACACAGTTACTTTGCGAGCATATTTAATATTACAACTTTTCCCATTAGCAACAACACTCACGCACACAACTTAAAACAATGAAATCCGTAAGCTCGACGCGGCCATAAGAAATCGCAAATGGCACGACAATCAATGGAATTCGTCAACAGTTAATCGGCGCACAGCTGCGGCGACTGCCAGCGTTGGTGACAATGCCGATGGCCACTGAAAGCTGTGCGGCTTTGCAGCAGTCATTGAGAAACGTTGAACTGCTGGCAGATGAATTGCGGACGAGCAGCTGCGCCGGCTAAAGACGCGCGTAGAAAAAGTCGCACATAACCATTTTCGGTATATTTCAGTATATTTCGTGTGAAAATAGATAAAAATAGCCGCAAGCTGTCATAGGCTGACGCAAAATGTTCAAACAAAATCAAATATTTGTAAGGAAACAGCAGGTGGAGCCGCAGAAGAGCTGAAAGACAGGGCAGCGCAGACACTACACACGCATTCGTCACGCTGATATGTCTCATATGTATATAACATATATTTGTATGCATATGTACGTGTGTGTGCGTGCTTCGCGTCAACTACCTGTTGAGTTTGTTTATTTCTCTATGCCAGCGGACAACGCTCGAAGAAGTAAATAAAAATGGCTATGAAATGATTTGGCGAGCGCGTAGTGACTTATGCGGCTTGTGAGAAAGCGCAGCTCTGACTCTTCACAGAGCGCAGGCGAAAGGCATGTCAAACAAACAGAAAATGTCTGTGAAAATTAAATATGAAAGTGAAGTAAATTAAAGAGCCGGACAAGCCGATTGAACTAAAAAATTGCGCCAGCAAACTATTTGGCATGCATTGAGCAAATTGGGACCCTATACTAACCATATACATATCAGCATATACATAAATATCAACTGACAGTGTGTACGCGTTGGTATGTAACATGCATAGCCATTGTGTATATTGCTTAGAGCGCCGTAAACATAACGTTATGCCATTAGCTTTACGATATTACGTTTCACCAGCGCCAACACGAGTGCAGCGGAGAGTTCCGGCAGCACGGTTCATTGACGAGCTACCTGCAAACACACGGTCATATACTACAGTACAAAGGCATGCTCTTCTATTTAAAGCGGTGTGGAAAGCAGCGGATAGGAGAGCGGTTGCGTGAGTAAGAGTACCTAGAGATGTTGTGCTCCATTGGCAGCGGTGTGTTTGCGTGAAGATTTTTTTTACGGCAGAGGAACTTTTAAGCCAACAACTTGAAACAACACTGAACAGCTGAGAAATCAAACTGCTTTTTTTGATCTTTTTAAGGCTGCGGCTGAATGCCCTTCATATTAGTTTTTTTTTTTATTGCAAACAAGGGTATAAAATGACCTTTCTCTTAATTTTGATCGTTCGGTTTGTAAGACAGCTATATGTTATAGTGGTCCGATCCGAACAATTTCTACAAATATCATTTACCCGAGGAATTTAAATTACAAATTTCGAGTACTCTTTTGTTACAATGTACACCATGAATGGTCAGGATGACGAGCTCGACTCCGTCTGTCTGTAAATACGCGAACTAGTCTCTCAGCTTTAGAGATATGGATCTGAAATTTTACACACATCCTTTCCTCGCCAAGAAACTACTTATTTGTCGGATTCGTTGTTATCGGACTACTATAGCATATAGCTGGCATACAAACTGATCGTTCAAAAACCAGTTTTTGTATAGAAAACTTTTTTATTTGACAAGATATCTCCACAAAATTTTTTATAACTTATTATCCATGACAACACTACAATATTTGAAGAAATTGTCTAAATCGGACTACTATAACATATAGCTGTCATACAAACTGAATGATCAAGGTCAAGTTTTTGTATTGAAAACTTTTTCATTTGACAAGCCATCTTCACGAAATTTTGTGTGAATTATTATCCAAGACAACACTACAATATTTGAAGAAATTGTCTAAATCGGACTACTATAACATATAGCTGTCATACAAACTGCTCGTTCAAAAACCAGTTTTTGTAGAGAAAACTTTTTTATTTGTCAAGATATATTCACGAAATTTGGTATGAGTTATAACCTAAAGTAAAACCATAACATTTGAAGAAACTGTCTAGATCGGACTACTATAGCATATAGCTGCCATACAAACTATTCGTTCAAAAACCAGTTTTTGTACAGAAAACTTTTTTATTTGACAAGCCATCTTCACAAAATTTTGTATGACTTATTATCCAAGACAACACTACAATATTTGAAGAAATTGTCTAGATCGGACTACTATAGCATATAGCTGCCATACAAACTGTTCGTTCAAAAACCAGTTTTTGTAGAGAAAACTTGTTTATTTGACGAGATATATGCACGAAATTTGGCACGAGTTATCGCTTGAGCCAGTTCAATAATCTCTGCGAAAATGGTTCAGATCTCAGTACTATAACATATAGCTGTCATACAAACTCTCTATTAAAATTCAAGTACTTGTATTTTTTTAACTGAGATAGGTATTATAGTAACGTTACAAACCAAGTTAACGTTTCATTCTTGTTTTTACTGTATACGTTTAAAAGAGTAAGTGGCATGCTAACAGCAGAATAAGCATGATCTCACTAGAACTCTAGCGCTAAGAAGAATTAAACTTAAATTTCCGTTTTTTACTCTTAAACAAAGTTGTTGCTGAGTATTCTTATTATTTTTGTATTGTTTTTGTTGCCTTCTAGTATTCTTATTATTTTTGTATTGTTGTTGTCGCCGCCTAGTATTCTTATTATTTTTGTGTTGTTGCTGATCGTGCTTATACTCTTTGTATTGTTGGTGCTGCTGCTGACTATTCTTACTCTTTTTGCGTTTGTGTTGTTGTTTTTGTTGTTGTTGTTAGCGTGTTAAGTGAAGCATTATTGTTATTATATGTATTAAGTAGGTGTCTACTTTTTATAATTTTATTATTTATTATACTAGCATCTTTCTTGAGCCAGCTCTTTGCGACTCTTCTTGCCGTTTATCGCTGGCGATCGCCTTTTTTATTGCCATTTATGTTGTTGATTTATTTATGCTGCCTTTTCAAAACACATTAGATACATATATACTAGCACATTATTCTTACACTTTTATTGTTTTAAACTTGGCTTCGACTCAACAGTTTCACACACACAAGCGCTTTTGCATTTCAATAAGTTTTCTTTCCGCACTTTGCTTCGTCATGAAAGTTCTCATGTCGACTGGAGTTCGTTTACAAATTTTATGCACCACTAATTTGCTGCCGATTTTATTATTGGTATTTGTTGTTTTTAGCATTTCACTACACTAATATTGTTGTAATTTCGCTTCCCTGTGCGCTTTTTTCTATTTTTTTTTTTATCATACGAACAACTCGCGAGACTGTGGCGGCCTGCTCTTGGCTCTCTTGCGGGGGCGTGCAGCCCCTTGTATCTCCACGACCAGCCAGCAGCTGTTCATTAACTGCAAGCGCTAGTTGGCAATAACAAAAAATAGCTGTAAAACAACAATAATTTCGAATTCTTTGCACTTCATATTCGCACCGCCAAGTTGGCAAAACGACGTCACTCGTCACTGCTGCTGGCAGTTGCCGCATATGGCGTGTCTAGCGAGCGTTTTTAACGAACTTCAGTGCTTCTTAACGCTCGCCACACACACTTCGCACTTTTCCACCGACGAACTGGTGGTTTGCAAATTTTGTACTTCAATTTTTGGGTTGAATTTTAGAAATCAATTTTTTACTTAAATTTCAGATTTCCATTTTGTCTTAATTTTTGAATTAAATTTTAGACAAAAATTATGGACTGAAATTTTGGACTTCTATTTTGGACTTAAGTTTTGGACTTCAATTTTAGACTGAAATTTTTGAGTTGAATTTTTTAACTGAAATTTTCGACTTCAATTTTTGAAAATTTTGACTGCAATTTTTGAGTTCAGTTTTAGAAATCAATTTTCGACTTAAATTTTAGACTTCAATTTTAGACTGAAATTTTTTATTTAAATTTTTAACTAAAATTTTTGAATACAATTTTTGACTGAATTTTTGAATTCAATTTTAGACTCAAATTTTACAAAATTTTGACTTCAATTTTAGACTGAAATTTTTGAGTTGAATTTTTAACTGAAATTTTCGACTTCAATTTTTGAAAATTTTGACTTCAATTTTTGACTTCAATTTTTGAGTTCAGTTTTAGAAATCAATTTTCGACTTAAATTTTTGACTTAAATTTTTGACTTCAATTTTAGACTGAAATTTTTGAGTTGAATTTTTTAACTGAAATTTTTGACTTCAATTTTTGAAAATTTTGACTTCAATTTTAGACTCAAATTTTTTATTTAAATTTTTAACTAAAATTTTTGAATACAATTTTTGACTTCAATTTTAGACTGAAATTTTTGAGTTGAGTTTTTAACTGAAATTTTCGACTTAAATTTTTGAAAATTTTGACTTCAATTTAATACTTAAATTTTTGACTTAAAATATTGACTTCAATCTTAGACTTTACTTTTGGACTTCAATTTTAATCAAGTTTAGACTAAAATTTTAGACTTAAATTTTTGAGTTCAAATTTTGACTTAAATTTCAGACTTCAATTTTAGACTTTTGAAATTTGAATTTTGTGCTGAATGCCAGCTTTTAAACACGATTTCGGCGTTGCAACTTGAAAAAAAAAAATATTCCATAAAAAAATTCTACTATTTTGCTGCCTAACAGTAAAACACATATTTTGTATCACAAAAAAAACAAAAAAATGGTTCATAAAATCGTCAACTACAACAAAACAATAATGAGTGCACGACCTGTTGCTGGCGTTGCGGCGCTCCGTTTGCCTTTGCGCTCGCGTCCGCTGCGTCGCCGTCAACTGGCAACTGGTTTTATCGCACGATCGCACGATTTTCTCCATTTGCCTACACGCTCAGCACGGTGTATGCACTTTTTTTGTTGTTTTTTTCATATTTTTTTTTTTGCTCTTCAACTGTGCACTGTATACATTTTCACTTTTAACGTAAGCATTTTTGCAACAAACCACCGACGAGTGCCATGCATTCATAGAAAAATCAGAAAATCAGAAAAATTTAATTAGCTAATCGCTAGCTGGCCGACACTTGGCTCCGCACACACTTTACCTTTGCACAAAAAGCGATATTCTTTGGTGATTTTGTGATTTTGCTTTTGCTGCAGCGAAAATTCAAAGCTTGGCTGAGCCAACCAATTCTTTGACTCCAAATGGTATGCTGCGCCCTGCGTCACACCACTCTTTCACACAAAAAAAAAAATGATTATTACTATTTCGTTTTGTTTCTCTACACTTTGCACACAATTCGTAGCGCCACGGTACACTGCGTGTCGCGTCGTCTTCGCCACCTTTTCACCGTCGCGTCGGCCGTCGTTTCGCTGCCGTCCAACATGCGCCAGTTCGTCTGTAAAAGCGAACCGCTCGTGGATACCCGTAAAACACAACTGAATTCGGCGCTCCAGCTGGCCTAACAACTAAGCTGTCTAGCTAACAGGGTCCAATTGGTCTGCAAAGGTGGTTGCTTGCAAGAGAGCCAGTCGCAGAGAGTTGGCTGACTGAAGAGCTGGGCAAACTAAGCCGTGATCAAGTGAAGTGATCGTATACCAGCTACTGTGTTCGTTTTTTGGTAACGTATGTATGTAGGTATGTGTATATAAACGGTTAAGTATGAAGTTTGTAGCCACGGAGACAAACTGCGCTTGGCGTTTGCAAGTTACTGAGGTGCTGAGACTTAGTTATATGAGACTTGCTTTACTTTTGTGCAATTTGCTCTACCGTTGATCGGAATACTAACTGGTTACTATGTGGTGGCGACACAGGCCCGCAGAATGGAGTTGACAGATCAAGAAGACTTGAAGAAATGTCTAGAGCCAGACTCCAGGGAAACAGTGGAGCACCTCTTGTGCACTTGTCACGCATTGGCAAGAGAGACACCGCTGTAAGCATCTGGGACCGCCCCGGTAATGATATGGTAATGATGACTGGGGGAGGTATCGATAGTGCCGCAGAGTCTGTTAAAATTCGAGTCAATCACAGGCCCCTTAAAGGATGACTGCTTCTCAAAGATCGAGTAACTGGCTTCATTGGGAATCGCACAGGACCAAAACTGGTCTATGCGTGGCTAATCGGCTTACAGGTTAACCTAACTTTGTACTATTTGTTGGTACTTTGTGTTTTTGGTAGGGATAGGTGGGTAGCGGTTTTGTGGGGTTATTCGTTACACTCCTAAGCGGTGTTTCGCTTTCTGCAGACAAAATTCAGAAATGTCAAGTGCATGACACCATCTGACAAAACTGTTCGTCGGTTGCTGTCGAATTTGAGTTGAGCACGGAACCGTCTCATATTGATAGATGGATAGATAGATAGAAATCAATTGAGGTTTTGCACTGCGACCTATGATATATTGTGACCTCTCATATATCACATTTGGTCACAATTTGAACAATTCCAGGAGCTTGCTGGGTGCGATGGAGGTGATGTAATCGCTGTCCACGAAAATGGAGGTGATGTAATCTCTGTCCACGTAAATGGATCCAGGCGACTTGAGCTTGCTTCTACAAATTGCTGGCCGGAATCTTAAATCAGGTATTAATATTCCCTATCCTTGGTATGTCGTTCGCGGGAACGACCTGTCCAGGCGTTGTTTTTGTGCGGTCTTTACGGGGTGACTGAGATCATTTCAAAGTCTTTCGTTAATAACTAAAATTGGAGTTCATATGTCAGTAGCATCTGCAACTATTGCCGACTCTCTCGCTCTGATTGTCCTAGTCCAACTGTGCGTCTGCATTTTTTGAGATCAGTTTTTGAGTTATGTATCCGAAATTTTGCACACGTCCTTTTCTTCCAACTGAGCTTCATATTTGGTGGAATCGCCGATATCCGACCACCATAGCATATAGCTGCCATACAAACTGAACGATCAAAATCAAGTTCTTGTATGGAGAACTTTTTTATTTAACGAGATATCTTCAAGAAATTTTACATGCATTATTAGCTAAAGCAACATTACAATCTCCGAAAAAATTGTTCAGATCGGATCACTATAGCTTATAGCTGTCATACAAACTGAACGATCAAGGTCAACTTCTTATATGGAAAATTTTTTATTTGACTAGGTGTCAAGGAATTTAGAACTGATTAATGTCCAAAACAACAATCTCCGAAGATAGTATTCCGATCGGATCACTATAGCATACAGCCGCTATAAAAACCTAACCTCTAAGCAATTGACACTCGTCTTCGTGTTTTAATTTCAATAGTTTAGTTTATTTTAAATAGATAATTTAGTTTTGCAATTTATATATGTAAATATATATATATTACTAGCAGTAGATATAAATTATAAACCCACTACTTATCCTTCTTTTTCTTAGACTTCTTCTGTCGTTTCTCTTTAGATTTTTTCTTCGATTTCTTGTGACTTTTGCTCTTTTTGCTTTTCTTTTTACGCGCATTGCGTTCGCTTTTATGGCTTGTATCATCCTCATCGCTGCTGCTGCTGCTGCTTGAACTGCGTGTTGAGGTCTTCAAAATCTTGCGCACCTTCTTCTCCACCCAGCCTTCGTTGTCAAGTTGTCTGCTGTTCTTGGCGCGCTGTACCAGGAACCGTATCATCTTCTCTTCAACCATCTTGTTCATTTGGTCCACAGCGTTGTCAGACGCTTGAAAACGTACGTGTTGTGGCAATTGTGGACCATAGGCATCTGTCACCACACCCGATGAGGTGCTCGGTAGTTCGAAAGTTACAGCTGTAGCTTCTAAAACGTTGCCCGAACCTTGTAGACGTACGCTTTTCGACTTGCTTCCAGGTGATATTAATGTTGTGCTATTATTTTCTCCTTTTGAAGACTGAATCGTTGTTGATTCCTCGTTTGACGATAACTTTGTAGACACCGTTGAGGCTGAATTCACTGACGTCTTGGAAGATTTGCTTGTAGGTCGTTTAAATTCAATTCTGTTGTTATTAACGGGTTTCGCAGCGGCAGGTATCAGACCCATACCAGAAACCATAACGGTGGGCGATGATTTCTCTTCTAGGTCAATAGATTCCATCGAGTTACAATCTGTCTTTTCCGGTGTTTTCTCGCGTCCTTTCTTAGAAAGCAAGGCGCTAAAGATGCCACGTGGCGGCGATGTGTTACGCAGTAAGTTTACTTGTTCGGCTTTCTTTATCGCGCAAGCGTCTGTATTGGCACCTTCTTTGCTGATCACAGTCACTTCGTATTGTTCAACGCCTTCTTCGTCGCTGCTATCATCAAAAATTGCTTTGTAGAGCTCCAACTTCTCATACGATGGTTTCGAAATTGATTCTGCCGAAAGTTTTTCCAAATCAGTTTTGGCTGTATGGCGACCCACCTTCGGACCGTCATCTTTAGCGCGTTTTGAGCCCGCATGCGCACTTTTCAATTGATCTACAACAACTATAGACGTGTCGGAAAGCGAGGAGCTGGGACTACACGGGGTCATAGTCGAAACAGTGCAAGTCGAAACCGAAGTTGTAGATTTTGTGTTATTTGTTTCTTCCTTATCCGTTCCGCACTTTGTGTGTTTTAGTATTGGTTTTATTTCGGGTATTTTCATAGGCACGATCACTGGCGTCTTGAAGTCCGACTTTTTATGCAAGCAATCTTCTAGATAATCGAAAACGGACATCTTCGAAGAAGAGGGAGGGCGCTTCTCCTCCTCCATGTGTCCACCGAAGGGTTCAGCAATATTATATCGTTTGCATAGTAAGGAGTGTGGCTTCCACATTGATCGTGAACGCTCAACGGTAATTTTCTTCGGACTACTAAGAATACTTTCAGAAGTAGCAGATGACTTTTGCTCCACTTCAAGACTAGACTCCGAGACAAAACTGCAAATACAAAAATTAACAAATGAAAGGAAATTCGGTCATATTTCTCTGGTGAGAGTTATAATATTATTGAAATGTACTAACCGTTGTGACATCAGCCCATCTAACGGTCTAAAGATTTTGCTAGCCTGTATAAACTCCTTCTTTTCCATTTCTCGGTCCCAATCGTTCAAGTGCACCGGTTGAATTTTGTTCAAAAAACACGTAATCTCCTCTTCGGTTTTCACTTCGGCCAAAAGAAACTCCTCATAACGTCGCTGCTTTTGTTCATCATGCACAAAGGGCTTGAAGATGCTTGTCAAAGAGTCATCTTTTGATTTGCTGTACGCTTCCTTAACCATTCCTGCAAATTCGCTGCTATTCACGGAAGAGATCTCCTTTTCAATGTCACTAGCGCGTGTGAAGCGATCATTCTGTTCCAAAGACGCCCAAAAGGACCTTCCTTTGTCAGTCATTTTGTCGTATCCACCTGCAACACGAGTGGGCTTAGAATCTTGCAGAGCAGGTTGTCCGTCAGGATTTGCCTTGCTTTGTCTTTGGTTGTTTGTTTGCTCTGCTCGCGAGTGTGTGCTAGTAGTTGGCTGTTCTTCAATTTGACGCTCCTCACCCAGTAAATCAGCGCGTTCATCGGGATTTAATCTATTTTTAGCATGTTCCACTTTTTTGAAATATGATTCCAGCTCTTCAGCCCTTTTCGCGTCTATGGGCTGGAAACGACTTTTTCGTTCGGCCCAATTGCGTGGCGTAAAATTAGCTGGAATCAATATATTTTCGGATTTTTTTAAACGTAACGGATTTTTGGATGCCGAAAATCCATCAACAACAAGTTGATCCTGTTCAATTATGACCTTCTTTTTTTGCGGCTTACGGTCCTCTAATGAGAAATCATAACGTGACATATCATCCCGAGCATATATGTCTTCATCTTCGTCTTCCAATGCACCGACGCCAAATGCTTGTCCTTTAAATGATATTTTCTTATTGTTTTTACCTACTGCTTCCAAAGCAGGTTCAAACAAATTTATGTGCCTATTGCTTGCTGCTACGCCTTGAGCGTTAGAAAGTACGGGATCCCGACTCAAGCTACCACGGTAGCCCAAACCAAAGCGATCTTTTTTTGCTAAACACACATATGGTTCGTAATCATCTGGTGCAAATGTGATTTTGTCAGTTTCTTCATCTGAACTTTCCGTCTCGCCACCAGCATCATCGGAATGTTCTGGCGACTTTGTTGAACTTGCATTCGGCTGGTATCCATACTGCTGCATAACGTACATTTCACGTTGGTTTCTACTACGTGCTGATTTCTTTTCTTTACGCGTTTGTCGTGGTCCTATGCCTTGGCCAGGGCGCCAACCCATGCTCTTTAAAATGCGCTCACTAATTTTGACATTATTTGGCACAATCAGTTGTTCTAGTACGGGTTTTCCTGGTATTGGTCCACTATGTGTTGCCATCAATTTACGCTTACGATTTAACTCTGGTTCAAATGATGTATATTCCGCTCGTGTTTGTAGACGTTGTGGCGCAATACCGAATTCACCACGATCTTCATCGTCCATAAAATCATCAGGGCGTTGCTGTTGGCGTTGTGTCGCTTTTTCGCTACGTGAGCTTTTAAATGTCGCCGGCGTCCAACCTTCCTGTGAGCCCACAGTATTCCAGTAGCCAGCGCTAAACCCACCGGTAAAAGCACCATGGAAACGGCGCTTGCCATTCTCGTCAGTCACAATTTGATCTTCCACACGAATTGGTTTCTTCGAGGGTACGGTATCTAAAATGACGTAAAATGTTTAAAAACATAAAATACTATGCGTTGACTGCGGGATTACCTTCGTCAAGAGCTGGCAAAGTCGTGCCAAAGCGGTGAAGACCAGCCTCGTCATACATTTTTCTTTTTGGGTTGATTTAAGTTTACAGCCAATTCAACGAAAGTCATCCGATTTCACATCACTTTGAATACACTGATCCTAAAATTATTTTATTCAATTCTTCGGATATCATGAAAACCACTAACAAATCGCTTTCTGATAAATACGATCAAAGGTGGACAGCTGTTAATACTGCTTCTTACTAGTGCAAGTTCACGTTCACAGTGGTGTCGTGGCGATTGTCTATTATAATTAATTTTTTTAATATTGCACGGTCAATTTTAAATTTGGAGATATTTGAAATTTTTACGCTTTTCTTGAAAATTTTTACTTATTTCGTAAATTATGCCTGACATGTGGAAGGAAAGAGGGGTAAATAGCCAAACCAAAAACAGCCGTTATTTATTTTTTACTGAAATAAAATAAACATTTACCCAAAATAGTTGACATTAATGATAAGCAATTTTAAAATGTTCAATTGTCAGAAAGTCTGTTCATAAATTTACTGACAAGCACACTATTGTGAACGAATGCATTTAAATAGCGTATACGTTATCCGGAATCTGTGCAATTCTCATTCAAATTTCTCAAAACCAAAAGTTTTATGACGTGAAAGAATATTTTAAAAATATATTACTGTATTGCGTTAATTTTATTTTTCATACAAATGTTTAAAGCATACATATCTATCTATCTAGTATGTAAGTATATGTGAAAGCTTATAAAAAGTCAGATGTGCAACCAATACTAACTTTTATTTGGTTCTATATCTACTTCACTTCCTTTTCCTTCAATTTGTGTAGCACCGTTATTTTCGGTGCTTGTTGTCTCTTTGTTTTCCCCTTCATCACCTGATTGTGACGCACGTTCAAATAAGATTACTAGTTCGGTGTGTGTAGTATGTGGGAACATATCTACTGCAATAGCGGTTTTGGGAAAGAAGGGATCCCCCTTATATTGTTTTGACTCAGGTCGGCCCAGTTCAATCCAATTACGCTGTGCATGCGCTGGATTACAAGATATGTACACCAAGCGTTTTATTGCCGTAGCGGCACGTATTGCAGCAATGGATCTATTATCTGAAATGAAAATGTAATGTTATCTGTTAGTTTGTAAATTGTTATACAAACACTTACGTAGTCCAGCTCTCGGTGGATCCACCACAGCAATGAGGTCCAGCGGCGCTCCAGGTGCATTGCCGTACACAACTTCACGCACCATCGATTGTATGTAATCATCAGCGTTACCAGCAAAAAACTTACAATTTTCAATTGAGTTAGCCGCAGCATTGAATTCGGCATCCTTAATTGCATCTGGTACAATTTCTACACCAAGTACTTGTTTGCAATGTTTGGCGAATGCTAACGCAATCGTGCCAGTACCACAACAAATGTCTAACACGGTGGAATGTGGTTGAGGTGCGGCCAACTCGATAGCTTTGTCATATAGTACTTCGGCACCCTGCGTATTTATTTGAAAGAAAGCCAGCGGGCTTATCTTAAAAGATAGATTGTGTATTGTATCGGTGTTGTGAGTGTTACCGGAAATGTGCTCTATAGGTGAGACCACTTGACCGGCTTCACGATGTTTCACATCTTGGTAATACAACGATGTGCATTTGAAACCTTTTACGGCATCGGCACATGTTTCATAATATTCCTTTAAATTCTGTTTCAAAGCTGCTAATTCAGTATCCTTCAAATTGGAAGAATAAACACCGGCAACCAGCATTATCTCTCCCGTATGAGCAGATGTACGTACCATCAACTGCCGAATATGGCCCGAATTATCCTCTGGGTTAAAAGGCAAAAAGTTTGAATCTCTAACAAACTGTTGAAAACTCTCTGCTGCCCATTTAGCCGAGTCGGGTATATGTGGTAAGTCTTGAATTTCTGAAACCTCTACGGACCCATCAGCATAACTTCCCAAACGAAAGCCAACCACAACTTCGCCCAAGGCATTTTTGCCAACAGTAAACTCATTTTTGTTGCGATATCCATTGATTTGTGGAGACGCTTTAACACCATCGAATTTGAATTCGTTCAATTGTTTCTTGGCTGCATGGTTCGTGTTGCGTAGTTTGTTTACGAATTTTTTTAAAAGCTCCTCCATTTCACTACTCTTTTTTTGTAGCTGTTCGTCATAGGGAAAGGCAGCATAGGGGCATATCGCATCAGCAGCAGTACGTTGTCGTTTTGGTTTGCTTTCTTTCTCCTCCCGCTGTGCGTCTTCATTTCGCCGCTTCTGTAAGGGATCTGCGGACGCTTTTGCAGCCTATTAAAAATTGCATACGTATTTAAAAATGCAATAGCTAATCATAATTTCAAACTTACAGCAGCTTGCAACACCTTTCCTTTCCATTTATAACCATTAAGCGTTTCAATTGCTCGTTGTTGGTCCTCTTCACTGCGAAAACACACGAATGCGAACTCTTTACGAAGCGGTGATTTAATTTTAGTCATGTTGAGATTTAGTTTGGACTTTAAAAGCTTCTTAAATTCCTAAATATGACAGAAATTAAATTATATTACGTTCACTTAAAACAATAACAGAGACTCCTACCCCAATGCCGAAATAACCCAAATTCCGTACTTCAATCTTGTAAATCTCGGATGTAAATTCATTTCGTTTTAAGTAATTAAACTCGTCATTTGTAACATTAGCTGACTTCTCATCTTCCGCCGTTTCATCAGGAATCGCTTCCTCCACAATTTTTTCACCCGTACACTGTTGCTCAGTCTTATCTTTTGAGTCGGGAATTTGTTCGCAATTTTCGATAGACACTTCGCTCATGGTATTTATATTTAATTTCAATCTCAAGCGTTCAAATTTATTAAAATTTATTTATTATAAATTACCGGCTGATGTTTATTCTATGAACATGTGGTAAATGTTACACATTCTTTTCAAAAGTAACCAGTCACAATAATGCTTCTAAAAAAATAATATCTTATGCGACTTTAATGGAATTTAATTGAAGTAAGAAAAAATTATAAATAAGAAAGTTTGTGTAAACTAGTACCTCTTAGGTGCATACAAAGGCAATTTAAAAAATAGCTCTATCTATCTATTGAAATTTTATGCTTTTCGACTTCTTGACAAGAATTAGTTGGGTTGTTGACAGTATTACATTTTGCTGGATCTGGCAAGCTGTTTTAAAACTGAGCAAGCAAAATTATTGTCAAAACCGGCTGTGTGGAAGCGATTTGCGAAATTCAGGCAGTAAAACAGTTAAATATCTTAGATTTCCACTGTTTATAGAGCCGTAAATAAGTTATTAACTGATTTATATCAAAAGAATATGTCGCTGATGCCGGGACCATTAGGACAGGGACCTTTGCTACAGGTGAGTTGCGTTGAATACATCAAGCGAATAGTCGATTAACTGGACGTCAATGTTTCTTTGTTGTACACCACCCTTTGTCCGTTGTTTTCGTTCACCCACAAAAGAATGCTATCGAGCCGATGCAAGTAGACGCGCCCATAGAGGACAATGATAATAACGAGGAGCATCAGCTTATTGTTGAGAACCCATCTCTTGATCTCGAGGTATATGCTAATTCTTTCACGGGCTTGGCGACTCTATATCGTCTAAAATTTGTTGCCGATGTGTGCCCAACATTGCGTTTGGAAGCCCTGAAAATGGCTATAAAACATGTAATGACAACTTATAATGTTAATATGTATCAATCACTGCACAAAAAGCTCTTAGAGTTAAATGCTGGTGCAGCTAGTAGTGCTTCGGGACAGGCTGGCGCTGCCGGCCTACCCGATGTAGCCGCCCAATCTGGTACGTCTGCCGGTGGTGGGGCTGGCGCAGATGCACTGGACTTGCCAGCTTACGACAGCAATTGGGTCGAAACGAAGGGTAAACAAGCTGCATTCAATTTGGAGAAATTAGACTCGGATTTAAAGAATTATAAATCAAATTCTATCAAAGAGAGTATACGACGTGGTCATGACGATTTAGGCGATCACTACTTAAGCTGTGGCGATCTGACCAACGCTTTGAAATGTTATTCACGCGCACGCGACTACTGCACTAGCGGTAAACATGTAATCAATATGTGTCTGAATGTTATCAAGGTGTCGTTGTACTTACAAAACTGGGCACATGTGCTTAGTTATGTAAATAAAGCAGAGAGCACTCCTGATTTTATGGAAGGTCCTAAAGAAGCCAATTTGGTATGTAAATAATCTGTTTTATACCTAAGTATATATAATATTCAATAATCGTGATTCACAGTCGGTTGCCACACGTCTCAAATGCGCAGCGGGACTTGCTGAACTGCAGACTAAAAAATATAAATCAGCGGCTAAAAAATTTTTGCAAGCCAGCTTCGATCACTGCGAATTCCCTGAGATGCTGTCACAAAACAATGTTGCTATGTATGGTGGACTTTGTGCACTAGCCACCTTCGATCGTCAAGAATTGCAGAAAAATGTAATATCGTCAAGCTCGTTCAAGCTGTTTTTGGAATTGGAACCACAGCTACGCGACATAATATTCAAATTCTACGAATCCAAATACGCATCCTGCCTAAAGTTACTTGATGAAATTCGCGACAATTTGTTGCTAGACATGTACATAGCTCCGCATGTGAACACGCTCTACACAAAGATACGGAATCGTGCGCTAATACAATATTTTAGTCCTTACCTATCGGCTGATATGCGGAAAATGGCAACTGCCTTCAATCGCAGTGTGCCAGCTTTGGAGAACGAAGTTATGCAATTGATACTGGATGGTCAAATTCAAGCGCGTATCGATTCACAAAATAAAATCCTATGCGCCAAGGAGGCAGATCAGCGTAACAACACATTTGAGCGTGCTATAAGCATGGGTAGAGAATATCAAAGACGTCTGCGTATGTCCATTTTGCGTGCCGCAATGCTCAAAAGCCACATCCAAGTCAAGGTAACTACTACATAACGTTTATGGATTTTGTAAATATTTCATATATTCTTGTTTAGAATGTACCACGTGACTCTGGAAATCACGGCACCGACTTTTGTGTCTCCGCTGGTTCGAGCACTACCGCCGCCGTCAGGAACTGAATTTATTACTAGGATTCAGATAGTTATATTTGAACACAACTAACATATTAATAAATTTAGCATTTCATTCATTAAAACATGTACAAAATATTTGCAAAAAATTGTCACACTGTTTTTCGGCATACATATTTCGGTCCATAAATGCATAAACATAATTCCCTAAAACAAACGCAACCTTAAATGTAGTAGTTACTGGTTTTTGAAAATTTTATTATTATTCTTCACATATATTTATGTCCACCAAAGTTGATATTACACAGTTTGAAATGCATAAGTGTTATATTGTTATTATCTTGGTTATTAACTGTGTTAACGTCTCCTATCCCTGGATCTGCTACGGTTTCGGCGGTCATTCTTTGAACGCTGATTATCTCTGTCTTTAGAACGACTACGATATCGCTGATCTCTGGAGTGACGTCGTTCTCTGTGACTTTCTTTCAGCTCTCTGGAGCGACTTCGCTCCCTACGTGTATGTTTGTTACGGCTAGACTGCCGGTCTTCATTGTACGGACGTGACTTCTCTCTATCTTTTTCCAGAGCTGATTTGAAGTCCTTCCTTCGTTCATCGCGTGATCGGCTGCGTCGTTGTCTCCGTAAGTCTCTCGAACCTTCATCAGTTTCCGAATCAGAAGTGGATGAACTGCTGGAAGACTGCGAATCATCGGTTGACTGGCTATTCCTGCTTTTTTTCTTTTCCACTTTTTTTTTCTTCTCTGCATTGTTTCTTTCTTTAGCGGATCTGTGAACTTCGTCGTCACTTTCATCTGTGTAATTTCCACTGCTGCTGCTCGACTTCTTTGCATGCTTTTTCTTTGTTTTCTTTTCCTTTTTACTTTTATGAGACTTTTCTTTTTTTAACTTTCGCTTTTCACTTTTCTTCTTCAATTTTTCAATCTTTTCCAGCTTTTTTAATAACACCAGTTTCTGTTCCTTGCTCAAGGACTTTAGAAACGCTAATTCAGTGTTTCCTTTATCCATACCCGTTTTCATTTCACTCTCCTCGTCATCACTTGGCACCAATCTGTGTTGTTGATGCACTTGTTTGATATTCTGCAATTCCAATGCGGATTTTTTCATTACCAAACCATCTTCTTTCATCTGCTCTTCTAGCACATTTTTGGCCATCATCTCACTGGCTTCCGCTTCGGAATGCAGTTTACGCGCTTCGCTCATAGAAATGCTATACATACTACACTCTTTATCGGTATTGATGTGACCCCATTTGTGACACTTTATGCAACGCACATTACGCACTTGTATGCCAAATGGCTGATCGCGAATTTCTGTGTCACCTTTGCAATATGATTCACGTGGCGCATTAAACTTGCGTTGCCACTCAAACTTGTACTCCGGTTCAGTGGCGTCCTTTTCGCGTTCTTTGCGCACACCAGGCGGCGGCTCGTACATGAAATTCACGCTCAGCTTATCTTTGCTGTCCTTGCTCAGCATAGCTTTGTTTTCATGCAAATTTTGCTCCTTCTCATACTGTGTACGGAGCTCCTCCTGCTTCTTCTTGTAAGCCTCCGCTTGCTGTTCGGCCATCCATACCTATAAAACAGCAATATAATTTAAAAGTTTACAAATTAATAGAAAATTAAAAATTAGTATAATAAATATAAAAAATGCAATGCAGTATTGTTTAGAAATAATTAAAACACTTACCCTTTTTAGATTGTCTCTAGAAGCTGGGTGAAAGAACTTCTTGCACATGTAATTATTAAAACCTTTACCCATTTTACTG
This sequence comes from Bactrocera dorsalis, assembly GCF_023373825.1. Taxonomy (NCBI): domain Eukaryota; kingdom Metazoa; phylum Arthropoda; class Insecta; order Diptera; family Tephritidae; genus Bactrocera; species Bactrocera dorsalis. The sequence goes on along the minus strand of NC_064307.1, from coordinate 66,247,069 downwards.
CTACTGAATGCTTTTCACCACTTTTAACGCAAATAAAAATATATTTATTTTTGTGCTGTGCTGAAAATGAATTGATGTCTGCAAAAGTTAATGCTTATATATAGTATACAAATACATGACACCAGCTGTTTACAGCTGTCACAACAGCAATGCTGCCAAAACAGTGTAGAGAATGGCAGCACCAAAATAAAGCGAAACTGTGTTGGGCAATGTACTGTTTCATAACGGATGTTAATTAAAATTACAAAAAAGGCGTTTTCTAATATTTCACAATTTCGTTTTACTTATGAAATCAATTGCGAGTTCGGTTTAAATGTAAGAAAACATATTTACATATGCGTACACATACATACATACATGTGTATTTCCACATACAAATTTACAATTTTTAAATAACATTTTATAAAAATATATATATATAACATAAATAACAACAAATTAATTTTATCACACAACGAATTTACAGTATTGAGACCTAGAGCGGCACCTGCCGGCAACGACAAAATCTTGCTTCGCTTGATTCAGTAAATATCTTGAATTTTGGCACAAAGTTCTAGCACAGTACTGACTGTGGCCCAAATCTCATTGTTTACAAATAATGCAGTAACCGATTTTTTAATAGAAATAAAAAATGCCGCTGCGACTTATATTTTTCAGTATTCCATATTATTTGAATTTGTCAAAATGCAACCTGTAAAAATTGAGATGTGAGAGGGAAGTATCAAGTAGCACATAGCACAATTTCGCACTCAAAAGCACCAACACAATAGACAAATTAACAGATTTTTATAGTAAATTTGTATCGGTAAAGTCAGCGTTGTTTGCGGTATGTGCGTAGGTGTGTGTGTTGTTGTGTGAGTTTTGTTTAAATGTTTGGTAGTGTGGCTTGCTGACAGGATGGCGTGTGTGGTGCGTCGTGGTTGGCGCTTGCCTCTTTGCTGATCGGTACCTTGCATCGTTTGTAGCTCTTCGGTGGATACAACAATAGGCACAGCATTTGCCACTTGCGTTGCACTATGAGGCGCGGTCGGCTTTTGTAGCGCATATTTTTGCATTTCCAAATATTTCTGCCAGATCTGCGTGATGGGGTCACCTTCTTGGTTAAAGTCTTGAAATTGCAATTTTACATTGCCCTCATTCACATATACCTGTCGGGTCCGCTGAAAGTGATTATCTTGAATGATTACATTCCGAAAGCAGAAAAGACCACCAGCTGCAGCACAGCCGTCGGGCACATTGTTGGCCATTTCCACGTCAACATCAGCATTGATGGCTCCCGTTTGATTGCAGTTTACAGCTACGCCACCTACGGCATTGCCAACTGCATTGCTGTTCAAAGTATGCAGCACGCCATTGGGAGGTGTTTTGTGGCACTCCTGCGACATGTGGTTATTGTCAGCGTTGGCCAGCATACGCATAGTGCTAGTTGTTGCGGCATTACTTCTGTACTTATGCGCGCCCAATATAAAGTTCGTCTGTTCCAATTGCTTCACTTGCTGTGCCAATTTGGCGTTCTCCTTCTCCAAGTAATCGATTTGCAGTGTGAGTTGCATGTGCTGTGCGCGCAACTCTTCGATGTTAGTTGGTTCCACAGCCCTACTGCTCGGCAGCTTCATTAGTTTGAAGCGCGCATGCACCTGTTGGGCCACGTAATTTTCGGCGTACGTCGTCACCTTGGCCAGCGCATAAATGCATGCGAAAATGGCCAGAAAGTTCAAATAAATATCATAATTCTCAAAACAGGCTTTGCCACGCAGCGTGTCCTCGTAGGCGTTATCTAAAAGCGTATTAGAAAATATTAAAATCAGGCTATAAACTGGCTGGGCGCTTACTCATGTGGACCTCAATGGTCATGGGGTCCTCGCGTTGCTGTTCGATTTGTTTGAAATAGCAGAGTATGATCCACGTGGTGACCGCCAGCGATATCAGAAATAGAAAATTAATTGAAGAAAACATTTTGACGTCTTTGGAATTTTGATCAGAAATAAAAAGTTTTCAGCAATACAAATATAAATTTGTTTGAGTACAAACGTTTTTACACAAATTTTTCCTGCGTTTAATTTGTAACTGACAGCATGTGTCGAAACCCGAAGTCAAAACTTTTGACAATAAAAACGAAGAAAACCGCTAGCAGCCGACAAGTGCCGACTAGCGGCAAGTGGACGCAACATCTTTTAGCAATTTTAAAAGATTTTATTTATTTAAGAAGTCAACATTTAATTACTAATAATTTTATAGGTTACTAACTGTAAAGCACGAAGCGCCTAGTGCGTTATTAGTAACGGTTTATAATAATTGATAGACGCATAATATGTTATCGTGCGCAATGCGAGTTTCCGCTGCCCCGGTGCGTAAATAATTACATATTTGTCTCCTGTCACTCGTCTTGTCGAAAGTGCGCGATGTCATCATAACCGCGATAACCCAGTTTGTAACCAGCCACAGCGTGTCCAAAGCGCACCGCCGCTTGCAAACTTTTTTCGAGCACTTGCAATGCATATATAACGGCGGCGCAGAAGGTATCACCAGCGCCCAGCGAGTCCACAATTTCGCCGACCGGCTTCGATGGTATGAATGCATAATTGCCCTCCGCATCTACGCAACCAGCGCCCTCCGCACCCCACGGACATATAATAGCCGGCTTCGTGTCACCCAACTCCTGTTGTGGCTTGAGTCTGTCATATAAACCCATTACAGCGGCCGCCGGTTCGCGCCAGCCCAAGTGTAATGCCAAATCTTTGCCCAGGAAAACAAAATCAGCCGCCTCGCCCAGCTCAAGTATTTCATCCTTCATTTTCTCCAAATCGACGGATATGCGTATGCGTTCTTTTGGCTTGCGCAACTCTTTATTATGTTTACGTATGTCGCGTATAAACTGCAGCACCGACGCATTATTGCGACCCTCGAAATGTACCCAGCCATAGTTGCTTAAGTCGAGCCGCTTGCCGTGTTCATGCTCAAGCGTTGGAAAACCGGGGTTGGAGTGTATGATTGTGCGCGAACCGCTCGCTTTGTTGAGTATGACCGAAGAGAATGGCGGATCCATATCGGTGCTTGGACAATTCTCGATAATAATGTTGCGCTTGCGGCAGTCTTCGTACAGGAAAGCAAAGGCAGGCGAAGCGCTCAACATGCCCAGAAACTCCACCTGTGGCGCGCCTAGTTGCCGTAGCACAGTGCAATTATTGGAAGCATTGCCGCCGCGTTGCCAATAGCCGGCTAGACAGCGCTTGTCGGTGTCCTCCACGGGATATTGCTCCACCAGATGAATGACGTCCAGCACACACATGCCCACACAGAGTATGCGGCGTTGTTGCGGCGGCGGCGCTGTTGTGTTGCTCATGATCTCAGCTACTGCTTCAAGCGCCACTTGACTTTTGACTGCAGGCTTTTCTTTTCGCAAACCTCACCTCTCACTCCTCTTGTTGACTAGCGCCGTGTGTGGCTTTTGTCTTTTCTCACTGCAATATTTGCAAACTTCAAATTTCTATGCACGTAATTGTAAATCTATTTTTGTTTTTTATTGAATTGAAATCTTATCAAAAATATGTTTGCGTTGTGGGCTTTCAAACAGCTGTTTTCTACTGGCTTCTCAAATTTCAACTAATCGCTCACCTACTGTTTGCTGTTCTTTATTACGTGCACTACACGCCAACCGTAACGCTCTCTTTGTTAGACTCCAGCAGATCGTCAATAGTCAGAGCTTCTTGGAGATGAATGTGCGCTCAATTAGCGCAAGGAGAACGTACGTCGAGAGAGCCAAAATCTATTGATTAATTAATTAGTTTGCTGTTAGTAGTTGCCATAAGTAACGGAATTGACTATAGTTATTTGCAACAAATTTGAATTGATCTTGGTTGACCAGTTTGTATTGCAGTTATATGCTATAGTGGTCCGATCTAAACGGTTTCTTCGGAGATGATGGGACTGCTTTGAATAATAATCCATGCCAAATTTCGTGAAGATATCTCGTCATATAAAAAAGTTTTCCATACAACGACTTAATTCCGATCGTTCAGTTTGTATGGCAGCTATACGATAAAGTGGTGCGATAACGGCGATTCCGCCAGATAAGCTGCATCTTGGCGAGAAACGGACGTGTGCAAAATTTCATATCGATATCTCAAAAACTGAGCGAATAATTCGCGTATATTCAGACGGATATGCTTAATTTAAATTTTTTGGGTCGCATCCTGCCGTGTATTACAAATTTCTTGATAAACTTTCTATATCCTGTACAGGGTATAAAAAAATGCCACTTTCTCACATTTCCGTTTCCTTTTCAAATTTGTTTCTCGGCCTGCTGGTCACCCTCTGCGACAGCCATTTTTCACCACACCTGGTTCGTGCCACACAGCTACATGCTAACCGGTTACTCGCACGTCGTGGTGGCGCGTTCTTGTGTGTGCGTCCGCCCACTCCCAACAGGGTGTGCCAATACGTACATTTGATGCATGCGCCGGTTCTCCAACAGCTATTTGCGCACACTACCCGAGCTGACTGGTCGACCGACTCGTTAGCTGTCAGCTCGTCTATTTACTACGTTTGTTGTGCTGTTGTGATTGTGTTGAGTTTGTGGTTGCAGCCACGGTGGATACTGTTGAAATGTTGCTCTCGCTCAAGCAGTCAGTTGCTGTCAACGATGCCGTGCTGAAGTGATAATTATTGTAACGTGCGGACGCCAAGTGGCCCCTTCTTAACTAAACGTAGTGTCAACAACACGAAAAATAAAAGTACGTAACACACAGCAAGCGCGTGAGCAAAGACAAGTATGCTGCTGCTGTTGCTTGCTGGTGGAAGAGTCTGTGCTCACAGCCAGCGCAGTGGACAGTTGTAAAGAGTTTCGCGCGACGATGTGACGTGTATTTTTCCGTTTGTCGTGCTTGTTGCGTTCCGTGTGTGATCCGTGATAAATTCATTTTCATTTCCGTGCGTGTGTTGCACTTACAACTTTTTATTACACTTAATGAATTTTTTTGTTTTTATTTTTTGTATTTTTTGCATTTTCACTTGTTTTGTAAACACTTGGCGCGCCTACAGAAATTTCAAATTGTAGTAGCTATTGTGACTTCGCGTGTTTAAAAAAAGGTAAATAAACGTGCCAATCAGTCAACTCTTTGCAATTACTGACATTTCGACCATTCTTATTAAATTTGCATTATTTATTTTTTATTTATGCTTTGGCTTTAAAAATTTTAGTGTTTCTTTTTTAAATTCTGCTAACAAAGCAAAGTGAGCGGAGTTGTAGATATTGTGGTGAGTGTGATATTTGGTGTATAGTGGAATTGATATTTACATAAACGAATATAAATTGATATTTGTATATTTATTAAAAAGCTAATGCTGTTTCTAAAGAATTTACGCTGAGCGTGAAATCAAAATTCGTACTAAAATCTGACAAATCATAAATAGTTAGTGAGTAGTTAGCATACTTTTTAAGATTTTTAACATTTTAGTGACTTAGTGCATGGTGAGTACGCCCGCGTTAGTGGAAGAGCGTCTGTTTCTGCCTACAAACGCGCTCTTCGTGTGGCAGATCTTACAAACGATTTCCGCCACGGCGCTCATTCCGCGTATTGTGGTGAAAGAGAGTGGTCGCCTGCCGTTGCCGTTGTCGTCGTCGTCGTCGTGGTGGCACCGTGCCATTTTTATACACAAATACATACGAGTATTTACATGTGTTCGTGCTTGCAAGTGGTCGCGATCTGCGTTGCTACAAGATTTCGTCGTTGATAATAGCAAAGTTGAAAATATTTACGTATTTGTGTTTTGCTTTTGATTTGTGAATTTGTAAATTTGTTTTATTTATATTTTATTAATTTACACGTCGTGTTGTTGTGCGCCGCTTTGCTGCTTTTTACAGAATCAATACAAATCAACAAGTGCAGTTTACATGCCAACAACAGTGTATAATAAAATATGACAACCATGCAGTGCATGTTTGGGCATGTGTGTGCATGTTGTAAAGTTGTTGAAAAGTGAAAAATAATAAGTGAGAATAAATACAACACACACGAGTGCAAACATAGTTATATGCAAGTATGTGAGTATGTGCATATACAGTCAGCATATATTCGTAGCATATTATTTACCATAATGCAATAAATAAACAAGTGAAAGAAAGTGGAAAACACATGCATAGTTACATACATACATATGTATGCATGCAAGTATTTGTGTTGTGGAATTTGACTGCGGAAAATATGCACGTGTTCCGTTTTCGAGCGGCTGCTGAAACTAAAAAATTCGTTAACATCCTCGGAGTAGTGTGAGTACATGTTTCGTAAATTTATATTTGATTTTTGTTTGTAATGTTGCTGATACACTTACATACATACAACATATGTAGATATATATGTATGTGCAAACACACGATCATTTTCATTAATTTACAAAACTGCCTATATACTTTTCTTTATTACATACACTTTTGAACATATAATACATCTATAAATACATACTTATGTAGGCGCACATTTAGCTTGTTTTGTTGCTGTTGTTGCATGCATATTTATTGCTAGGTAGAGCGTAATCCGTGATAATAATCTTTCACTAGTTGCTGTGTGCATCTCTCGTCTTCTTCTTGTATAGGCGTACTCTGTGGAATTTCGTGCTTTGTTTGCAACTCCGCTCATTTGAGTGCGTTCGTTGATAAGCTGCGCCTTTATCTTGGCCAGAGTTGCCCTCCCCTGCGGTTTTTAAGCTGTTTGTAGGCATTACTTTTTAATTATAGCAAAACTATCTCGCCCAATATTGGATTACAAGCAAAATTGTTAGTTGTTCTTGGAAAAAAAAATTATAACCTTGTGCCTGGCGTTCGAAAATTCGAGCACTTCGCCTATTGTGTTGTTAAAGTTGTTTGACTTTGAAATTTGTTAAAGCTGAGGTTGATTTTCTTTTGCCTTGGGCTAAGGTGACAGTCATAACTTCGAAGTCGTAGAAAATTTCGTCTATCTTGGTACCAGCATTAACACCAACAACAACATCAGCCTCGAAATCCAACGCAGAATAACTCTTGGCAACAGGTGTTACTTCGGACTGAGTAGGGAATTGTAAAGTAAAGTCCTCTCGAGGCGAACAAAAACCAAACTCTAGAAGCCACTCATCATCCCCGTCTCGCTATAAAGCGTAGAGGCGTAGACGATGACAACATCTGATGAGTCCTCGTTACGAGTTTTTGAGAGAAATGTTTTGCGGAGGATTTATGGACCTTTGCGCATTGGAAACGGCAGGAACCGCAGTCAATTGTACGATGAGCTGTACGAGTTATACGACGACATTGATATAGTTCAGCGAATTAATAGACAGCGGCTACACCGGCTAGATCATGTCATCCGAATGGATGAAAACGCTCCAGCTGAAAGTATTCAACGCAGTACCCGCCGACGGCGGCAGTGGAAGACCTCCACGCCTTTGGAAAGGTTGGGTGGAGAAAGGCCTGGCTACACTTGGAATCTCCAATTAGCGCCTAAGAAGAAAAAGTCACACAGATTAACAAGTACTCGTATGTATAGATAACTTCGTTAAGCGAAGCCCGGTACCCGGAGGGGATTGTAGGGAATTGTTGGAGAAAAATCTGCAAATTATTCCTGCAGGACACCCTAGAGCTCTTCGGTTCCGGGTGTAATTGTACCCGATCTCTCCTCCATTCTTTCATAAAGAGTTTTATTAGTATACTTCGTTTAATATTTCGGATGTTATGGTTGGCTTTAAGTTTCATTGACTGTTATCACGTATTCGTAAACTTTTCTATTCCAATAGTGCGCCATGTCTGCTGTTGGGTTAGTCTTCCTAACCTAACCCAGGCGGCAGTGATATTCTTATGCATACTATACTCTTATTATACTATATGTATGTATGTATGTAATCTAATTTGACTACGTACAACAAGGCATTACATATTTGCAGTGTATAGATAATAATATGCATACATACATACATACATAAGCACATGTTACATACAGTACATTTTATTCTGATTTCTGCTGTTATTCCACTTGTTTATTACATTTCTCGTTTTGCTTTTGTAACATCTCTAGCACACGATCGTACATCATTCGAACTCTCTGTGAGCGAGCTCTCAGGTTAGCGTCACAACGGAGAAAACTCGCGCTCTTCGGCGTCTCCATCTGCTCACTGGACTTGTCGTTGACTGGTCCACAGCAAAATATGCGCTCTTCATTTAGCCTTTGTACAAGGGGCGTGCTCTCCCACACACATACACACACACACACACATGAGTGTGCATTTTTGTAATATGCCAGCGACGACTGATAAAGGTTGTTATTTATAAATCTTTGCCATTTTTTCGTGCCTGTTTTTACATATTCATATGTATGTATGTATGTATTTGCTCCAGCGCGCACTCTTTTTGCTCGTTTATCGCTGTTGAATGCGGCGGCGGTGGTGTCTTTTCCCAGCATTTATGTGTAATACAATGCGCCTCAATTCTTCTACTATACTCTACTTTAATCTACGTTAGTACTTCCAACACCCTTTTGCGTTGTTATAAAAAATTATGCATCTGTATGTATGCCTTATAGATTTGCATGAAAATCTGTCTTACAATGCGAAATCTTTCTTACAACCCGAAGTCTTTCTTATCTTCTGCCGGCAAGCGATTTTTGCAAATTGAAATGTCTTCCACAAATTGCTGAAACCTCTGCAGCCCTGCTTAATGCGGTTATAATTTGAACACGATGTTATTACTTGCCGTTTCGGCTTTCGCTGCCCGCTCTACCCTTGCCGCTGATGATTCAACAAGTTGCTGTTGTTTCCTGCTCGCGCGGCCTTGCATTATTTTGTAATGTGTTTCTGTGTGTATCTCAGTTTTTGAGATATTCAACTGAAATTTGCACACGTCTGTTTCTCTTCAACAAGCTCGGAGTTGTCGATATCGGAGCACTAAAGCATAGAGTTGCCATACAAACTGAATGACTTAGAGAAAACTTTCTTATTCGACGAGATATTATGCCTAGCTCTATGTTAGCTGCAAACTAATCGATCAAAATCCAGTCTATCTTTGGAAAACTTTCTTATTGCCCGAAATATATTTACGAAAATTCGAATGCGACAAATATTCTCTTCCAAGACGTCAATTGTATGGGGCTTAACTGCGAGCCCAAGCCACTTCGCAAAAATCCACTAAAAGTAATCTAACTGGAACACATCCATTCTTGGAGGATTCATCACAAGCCCTCGACGCGAGATAGTGCGCTCACCAAAAGTTTCCTTCAATAAATTGATTAATTCGTTGGCTCCATGTTATGTGGCGCCGTCTTGTTGGAACCGAAGGTCGTCCACAAAAACATCTTCCAATTCATGCACAAATCTATGAACTAGAAAACTATGTCCGGCTTTATTTTTGAAGAAATATGCACCAATGAGACCGTCTGTCTATAAAGCGCACCAGAAAGTGACTTTTTTGACAAATGTAACGACTTTGTTTATGAGCGTACCCTTTCAACCAAAAGTGAGCTTCATCGCTGAACAAAACTTTCTTGTGAAAGTCGACTCATTCGGGTCCTTTTCGATATTCTGCTCCACAACAGCTATACCGTCTTTGGTGCGCATTGTGAGGCGTCTATGAGGATTATCCACTAGAGTAAACGTGGTACGTAACCGAGCCATGCTTGCTCATGGCTCATTAAAATAAAACAATTCGGTTACCGGGACCTGACTATCTGTAGGTAGTGCCTGTCGCCTGCATTGAATGTACTTGGGGTCCATTGTTAACGTATTAATATAGATCGTATGCAGCTATGGACTAAAATATGACTATATTGAATTTGGGTGCAAATCGGGATATGTAGGGGAACGGGACGTAGTTGAACTCAAGTCCAAGGGTATCTATTACATCAGTTCCTGGTGAATGAGTTGAAGGTAAATACGTGCATTCCAGTGTTTTATTACTAATTTTGTATAAAGTTGTAGTCCAATTTGGAGTTGGGCTATTTAGTCGAAAAGACCGGAAGGCTTGTGAGGCTTTGGTTAGTTCATAAGGGTCTCAATATTTGTTATTTTTTCTTGGAACTGCTGGATACTTATCGATGATTTCGCTCGAGTTGGTCAAAACTCTACTACAAACCCGGGCTTGCGGTTAACATTAGTAATTGTCCAAAACGCTTTGAGGTCGCTTCCTCTCTTAATTGTTCAAAATTCTTTGTGATCTACTGCAAAGCCGGGCATGTGGTCAATACTAGTAATCATCGCTATCTCTCTGAGCTGTACCCAAAATTCTTTGAGGTCTACTGCAAAGGCGGACTTGCGGTCAACATTAGTAAATAACGCTTTCTCTCTAAGTTGTTCAAAACTTTTTGGGGTCATTTTAAAGTCGGGCTTGTGGTCAAGATTTGTAGTCAATGCTTCATCTCTGAGTATTTTACATCCACACTCAAGTAGAAAGCATTTATTACTAATGTTGAGCACAAGCCTGGTCTGTTCTTCTCAAAATTTTTAGTCTTAAGCGCGTGTCTGTATATTTAATGACCTTTACGAAGAAAATCCAATAAAGTTCAAATTCTTCGAATATTTAATTAACTAACGCACTAAGCGCCGATATGTGCGCCATTTATGTCCCACACACACGCACATACAGCAATGCTCGCATATCGGCCGGAGCTTGCAATAAAAGCAAAACACGAATTCTGTGCGCAACTAACATATTTATCATTTCCCTTCGATCCAATGCCGGAATAACAAGTAGTGCAAATGAAATCGCAAAATAAATACTAACACGCACATAGAAACATACTTAGTCTATCAAGAATAAAAGGCCGTCTAATAGAGGAGCGACCCACTCATATCTGACTTGTGAATGCCGGCGGCTGCAGGCGGTACTCGCCCGTTGTCGCACAGCCGCTGGACGAGTAAAATTTCACGATTCGAACTATTATAGCGAACTGTGTATGTATGTATGTGTGCACATGGCGAATATGCGCTAAACGAGCGAGGGAGCGCGTAATAAAGATTAGTCTGCACTGCGACATCTTATCAGTAGCTGAAGCGATTTCATGTTTATTTTCATGTCGAGCACAAAGTAAACTTTTGCTTTTTGTGTCAACACTCGGCCAGCCGTAATCCGCACCGGCAGCGCTAGACGCCACTGCGCGTTGTCGCGGAAGCGCTTGGAGAGTTGACATTATGCGCGGCATGACGCGACACTTGTTCGTTTCGCTTTTCTTATGAAGTAGGCGTAAGGCAAACGCTTCACAAGTGGCGACTAACCAATTTGCATTCGCGGTAAACGAACATTATGAGCAGTTTCAAGCGCCGCGCGTCGAGCGCTGCTGAGCGGCGACTATTCTCAAGCAACTGAGACGCACATGCAGATTTGTGCGCGCTGGGCGGACAGGGGGGTAATCAGCAGCAAACAATGAAAGCATGAAGACAAGAAAATATGTAGCCATATAGGCAAGTATGGCTTGTGTTACTATAGATGAGTAAAGCAAATATGCTTGTGTAAAGTTATTTGTCGTATGCGACGAGCGCAAATCTCAAGATCGCCGCGATCCAACACGTTGGCGTTTAATGCGCGCGGGAGCAGAGAGCGCGTTTGTGTTTGTATTTAGAGGGAAGTGAAGTAACCGACAGTAAACAAAGCAGGCATTGCAATTTTTGGTAGGTTCTGTGCGGAGTGATTTGAGGAAATGAAAAACGACTTTGTAGCTCACTCGAAAAAAACCGTAAAACGACGCAGGAAATGTAATATTTTAGGAAAATGGTGTAAATTTGATAAAACAGTGCTAACTGGAAATAAAAATTGCGCAAAAACTCTTGCAAAGCCAGCGCTGTCTCAGAGGTTGCTAACGCCAAGTCGAGATCACCTGCTCTCTATGATCTTAGTGGGCTGGGCATTAGCAAGCCGATGCGCTAAAACGAAACGGCCATCTAACGCGGCTGCAGTAAACAGTATGAGCGCCCGCTCTAGAGAGCGTATTACATAAAGCGCGACAGCATAGCTTGGAGAGCGCAATCGTGCGAATTAATGTACGGCTAGCTTTGTAAATTCGCTGTGATTTTAATGAATGAAAAGTTTTGCACTTAACTTGCTGTAATTGAAGCTATTAAGGATTTATCATTCATTAATTATAGTTTACACTTTTGAATGCAAGTGTTGATAGACGCGACACTTGAGTACGGTAGGAATTATTGGCGCAAGCACATAATCTTATCTGTCAATTATTTATTAGAGCAATTCTATTATTTTCATATTAACAGCCTTTTAACCAGTGATTGACGTCACGAATTTATGATAAAAGTGGTTGGCATGTTTGCGCTAATTGTCAATCCATAAGGCGTGTCATGGAGCTCGGTGTACGCCAATAATTAGATTATCGAAGTAAATTTTCTCAGATTGCTTGGGGTTTTTAGCTTTATGGGGCTATGTATGTATGTATAGTTATTTGCGAAGTTGTGATAATGCTTAAGAAGTAAAGTCCTCTCTCGAAGACCAAAGACTAAATTCTACAAGTCACTCATCATACCCGCCCGGCTATGTGGGTCAGAGGCATGGACTAAGACTACAGCTAATGAGTCGGCGTTACCAGCTTTCGAGAGAAAGGTTCTGCGGAAGATTTATGGTCCTTGTTGGTTGGCAACAGCGAATAAATAGCACAGCCGATGGAGCGGAGAGCTGTACGAGATATACGACAACATTGACAAATTTCAGCGAATTAAGAGACAGCGGTTGTGCTGGCTAGGTCGAGTCATCCGCATGGATTAGAACACTCCAGCTCTGAGGCTAATCGACGCAGTATCCACCGGGGAAAGCAGAGGAAGGTCTTCCTATTCCACTTCGTTGAAAACACCAGGTGGAGAAGGACCTGGCTACCTTCGAATCTCCAATTGGCGCCAAACAGTGAAAAGGACAACTGGCACGCTGTTTTAAACTTGATTATAACCGTGAGGAGTGTATCTACGCCAATAAGGAAGAAGAAGATTTCGCAGAGGAACCCATTGGTCTGTATTTATTCAAAAATGAGTACGTCCCGAATGAATGGGGAGTAGAGCTATGAGTAGTGGTTGAAAAGGTTTCGTGCCGGAATGGACGTGAGTTGGTGTGAACAACCTTTGGTTCCAACAAGATGGCGTTATATGCCCCACAGCTCCGACGAAACAATCAATTTATTGAAGAAAACTGTTAGTGAGCGCCATATCTCGCGTCGTGGACCAGTGTCGTGCCGATTTAACGCAGATAAGACCGAGACGTTTAACGCTTTAGGAGAGAATACTCTGCATCTTAATGCTGAATTACAGCCGCAATAATGGAAAACCTTTTTGTTTATATTAAAGCAAAATTCTTCTTTTTCTTTGTCACTTCAACCGTGGCTCGGCTTCGGCAGTGGCCTCTCTCTATTGCTAGGTCAATCCAGTTCTACAACCACTATACCCTTGGTCCTCCACTGGATGCGTGGGCACCTTTGCTTCCGTTGTCCACCCACGGGCCTTGAGTCGAAGGAGCATTTCGCTAAAGCTTCATCATCCATGCGGACGACGTGGCACCACCAGTGCATTTGTAGGATCTTTATGCGCTTAACTGTATCCATGTCGCCGCAGAGCTCATACAGTTCGTGTTACCATAATTTTCGATATTAATTTCTCAGGTGTATGGCTCCAAAGACCTTGCGGAGAACGGTTCTCTCGAGTGCTCTCATCTCCGTTCGTTATCGTCCATATTTCTGCGCGGTATAATAGGACTGGAATAATGAAAGACTTATCGAGCGTAGTTTTTGTTCGCCAAAAGAGCGATCAGCTTCTCAATTGCCTACTGATCCCAAAGTAGTAGCTGTAGGTAAGAGTTATTTTGCACTTGATCTCCAGACTTGGAATATTACAAACCCAATATTTTTCGTTACAAACCTTCTATTTTTACACTTTAAAGAGCATCCCAAACATATACCTCGAAAATTCCGAATTATCTGCGGGGTTCTAAAACCATTATTATCCATAAATTTCTACAAATTCAAAGGCAGGTAAACAGCATGTTGGACGAAGTTTAACCCATGTTTCGTATATATTGGACACATGCAGTACCAAATGTACGCGCTGCCCACTGTTCGCCCGCGTTGTTGGTAGTGCTGTCCGTCTGTCCGTACATTCGTTAAGATTTCGTCTGTCCGTCCAGCCATTCAGCCGTCTGTTGTTGTTTATTTGCTATAGACACTCGTCTTTACACACGGGCATGGCGTGTAGATAATATTAATTCGACATGTTGTTGCTATTGTTGTTGTGTTGTTGCCATTGCCGTTGTCGTTGGCGTTGAATCGTACTTATTATTATTATTATTACTTTTTTTTGTGAGCACACCACGCTGATAAAATAAAGAACAATATTAATATGAGTTTAAAAATAGATTTGCTCTTGTTGTTGTTGTATGTTTTTGCTGCAATTTACGTTGTTGTGTGATATACGTATTGTGTGTTTTACGAGTGACTTGTTTGTAGAGCGCGCTCGCGGCGTTAAAGTGCGAGAAACGCACACAGTGTTGGACACAAAGAGTGTGCGAGGAGAGTGTGTGTGTGTGAGAGAGGAGAAAAAGAGTGAGCGAACGTGTGATCTCGACGTTGTTGCTTCGTACAGCAACAAAATAAGGAAAATACCAAGAGTAGCGCTGAGTTAACGAAGAGTAAAATGCTTAATTTCGTGGTGAATTTGACACATTCTCAACCAAACACAAATTGCGGAACCTTTATTTGCTTACCGCTGACAGGATATGTATGTTGGAAATGCGTTTTTTGGAGAGACAAAGTTTATAAGTTATCACTAGTTTCATTATTTTAGGAGAAACTAAGTCAGTAGCTGCAGTATTATTAATTAACAGCTAATATTTAGTAACAACAATTTCTGCAGAATCGTGTTTTCCAAAAAAATCTCTTCATAGATATACTCAATGCGACGACAAACACTTAACCAAACTTGTGGCTCAACCCTTTACGCTCAATTATCTCGCTCGCCTGCGCCAATTGCTAGCTATATTCATTGCTCTCTCCCTCTTACTCTCTCTGAATACATTGGTTGGGGAGTTAAAGCTGGGCGCTTGGCGCTGGCGGCCCAGCGTTTACGGTTTGGGGAGTTGTGGAGCTGCGCATTTTGCAATTGAGCAACAGCTGAGTGCCAGCCGTTAGCTCGGCGCACTCACACGAGTGCAGAGCAAATTATCGGCGACTATGCGCTCAGTTCGTAGCGTTGCGTTGTGAACTGGCTGAGCGCTGTGTGCATTCAGTATTATTCTATTCGTCTGCGATAAAAGTTGCGAGTAAATGTTGGGTCTACGTCTCTAGTTAGATAGATTCTTTTTTTTTTTGTTTGTTTCAATACCGTGGTCTCCTAGTGCAAGCTGGAAGTTTTTCAGCTCGTTTACTGCGGTCGCTGTGTGGTTTATATGTCGGTACGTCAGTTAAACGTCGGTGGTCGTTGCAGTCAGCTTTTACGTACTGGAAAGGCGTGGAAAAACTCTGTTATGATACCGGAATCGCTGCAGAAAAAGGCAGAGTAGCGTAAAAAATATAAAAACAAAAACAAAATAATAATTTAATCAACACTAAAAAATAAATAAATATGAAATGATATGTGTGTTTGAGTGAAAATGTCTGTTGCGGCATGTTAAAAAAATGCTATAAAATATATAAAAAAAAGTAACTGTGTTATGACATATTTTTTTGTTTATTTTTACATAAAGCTAATTAAAAAAAAAAATATAAAATTAAATTTTTAGATCATTTTGTCGCTGTTCAACATTTATTATATTTATTTTATTTTTATATTTTGTTATTTATCTATTGCTTCTAAGTAGGGGGCAAGCACCGCGAAAAATGACGCAGTTGTAAATGCGGAAGAAGTGCCAGCGTGCAATGCTGCCAAAGCAGAAAAGCACACAGACTGCTCTTTGTGCATATAAGTATGTAAATGCGTTTATTTTCGTGTATGTCGAACTGTTAGCAAAATAAATATAACATACAAGTATTTATAAAAAAAAAAATAAATAAAAAAAAACATTTTATGTCTTTTGCGGCTAGAAAATTCATAATTTCATTTTGGAAACATAAACAAAAAATTAAATGAAAATTTGTTTGAGTTCAAGTGATAATTGCTTGGTTAATGCGCATTTCGTTGCTATTCAGCAGAAATTTTTATTAAATATATACACAAATACATATTTTAATACAAAAGTAAAAACTGCAAGTATTGTGGAAAGATTTGTAAGCGCCAAGTAAGCAATTAAAATTCTGAAATTAAAAAAAAAAAAATAAAAATCAAAAAATATTTAAAATTAAAAATAAAAAAATTAAAATTTAAAAATTAAAACTAAAATACTATAAAAAATATTAAAAAAAAATAAAATCAAAAACTGAATAATAAAAATAAAATATTAAATGAAAAAAATTATAAAAAAAATTAAAAATTAAAAAAAAATAAAAACAAAAATTAAACATTAAAAATGAAATAAAATTTCAAATTAAAAAAATTAAAATTATTAGAAATATATAATATTATAAATAAAATTAAACAAACATTAAAAATAAAATGAAAAATGCAAAAAAAAAAATTAAAAAAAATTATAAAAATTTAAATAACAAAAACTTATATAAAAAAAATAAAACAAAAATTATAAGTAAAATAGTACGAAATTTATAATTAAAAGAAATTAAAAATTGCATACGTCGTAAAATTACAAATTAAAAATAAATAAAATTTAAAATTAATGGAATTAAAAAAAAAAAATTAATAAAAAAATTAAAATCAAAAATTAAAAAATTAATTAAATTAAAACTAAAATAAAATGTAAATCTATAAAAAATGCAAAAAAATTAAATTATTAATTAAAAAATTAAAATGAAATAATATTTAAAATTAAAAAAAGAGTATAAAAAATTAAATAAAGAAATTAAAACCAAAAGAAAAAAATTAAAAACTAAAATTTAAAATAAAAAAAAGTAAAAACAAAAATTTAAATTAAAAAAAAATAAAAAATTAAAATTAAAAAAAAACAAAAAATCAAAATTTAAATTAAAAAAAATAAGCAAAAATAAAAATTATAAATAAAATTAACTTTAAAATTAAAAAAAAAAAATTAATTAAATAAAAATTAAAAATTAAAATACTCAATTAAATTAAATTTAAAAATTCATACATAATTAAGCAAAATTTAAAATAAGACGAATATAATTATAATTAAAAAAAATTAATTATGAAAAATTGCATAAGTCGCAAAGCCTAAAAGCGAAAGAAAATCGAAACGAAGCGCAATCAGCGTTGGCGATAACCGCCGGCTCAGCTTTTATCAGCTGACCGAGTGTAGAAGCCAGTGCGCTTTTGTTTGCTTGGCATTTCGCACACTTTGCACACAGATTAAATGTGAGAAAAATAAGTAAAAATGGCGGCGAAGTGGCAACGAGACATATGATTTATGAAAAACATTTACAATTTAAAGCAATTTTTAAGTTCATAACACTTTGAGAGAAGTTTACAGTTATGGTATAATTGAATGTGTAAAAGAAATTGCAAAATGTGAATAATTGTGGAATACAAATTAAAAACAAAAATTTATAAAATTTAAAAATAAAAAAGATTAAATTAAAAAATAATGATTATGAAAAAAAAATTAAAAAAAAAAATAAAATAAATATATAAATGTGTATATATACAGAAAAAATAAAGAAATAATATATACATACATATACAGTTATAAATTTCAATATTGGAATAATAACAAAAAGTAAATTTAGTAAATTCATTTGATATTATCGAACAAATTTACATATGATTTTGAATGAAAAGATATATACATATACAGTTATATATTTTAAAAAATACATAAACTGCAAATGCGCGAAAATTATTTTGAAATTTAAAAAAATTAATATTTTTCAAGTATTTAGAAAAAAAATATTTTGAAGTTATTAAAAAAAAAATTCATTTAAAATTAAAAAAATTTCAATTATTTAATAACTTACTGTAAATGCACTAAAATTATTTTTAAATTAAAAAAAAATTGTAAAAAAAAAAATATTTTGCAATTATTTAAAAAGGAATATATTTTGAAACTATTAAAAACAAAATAATTTGAAATTATTAAAAAAAAAATTATAACCTTTTAATATTAAAAAAATATATATGTTATAAATAAACTAAAATTATAATTTGTTTTTTTCTGTATTCAGCGCATTTCATATTGGTTATTAACCCCCACAGGGTTCAACTAAAGCTTAACGTAGTAGTTGTGTGTGTTTTAAAAATTATTCAATCAAAATAACTGCGTTGGCTGCAAATTTTCGAAATTTTGTACTAAAGTGTTATTAAATTGGTGATAATAAATAATAAATATGCGCATATTTATGTATGCGTGACGTTTTGTGTCCACTCAAAGCCATACTACCAAGTTTTCAACAAAAATTCTGCCAACAACAGAAGTGCATAAATATTTGCTGCAGCTGTGCGCACATAATGTAAGTAAATAAATACAACATATTTTTCTAATAGTTTAGAGACGATAAAGTTATTAATTGTTTCTGAACTCGGTTTGTTTGCTTAGCTCACTTTGAAGCTATAAGACACTTCACCAATAAAGAAGTTTCCATACAAAAGTTTAATTTTCATCCTTCGGTTTATATGGCAGCTATGCGATATAGTGGCTCGATCTTAATAATTTTTTTAGATATTATAGCTTTGCTTAATATATGAATACACGCCAAATTTCGTGAGGATATCTTATCAAATAAAAAAGTTTTTCATACAAGAAATTGAGTATGATCGGTCAGTTTGTATGACAGCTATATGCTACAGTGATCCGATCTGGAAAATTTCTTATGAGATTATAGCGTTAATATGGGCAATAATCCGAGCCAAATTTCATAAAGATATCTTGTCGAATAAAAAAGTTTTCCATACAAACACTTCATTCCGATCGTTCAGTTTGTATGACAGCTGTTAGTAATAATAGTCTGATATCGGTAATTTCGACAAATAAAGCGCTCTTTGAAGAAAAAAGAACGTGTGCAAAAGTTCAGGTTGACATCTCAAAAATTGAAGGTATACTTCGCTAGTCTAAATTGACTCAGCTCGTTACACTGATCAACTACTTATGTATATATTTATTTTACAGAATCTCCAATGTTTCTTCCTGGCTGTTACCAACTTCGTGACATACCATATTCTGGCTATAAAAAAATTTGTCAATTGCTTGTTTTTTCATATTTCCCTTTGTGTTTCCTTTGTTTTTATGCTGAAACATAGAATTTCAATTATTTGAACTCCAATTCTGTATTAGTTCGGCATGCGCTTTCACTCTTCGTACGTTAGATACTTGTTGTGTAAACGTAAAATATCTTATGCCGCGCTTTGTTATCCACGCTGTTCTGTTCATTTTATCTTATCTTATCATATCCACACTAATAATGTGTGTAACATAACTTTCAGATCAGCCATCTTACGCGCTCGCTGGTATTTCGAGAGTTATCAGCGCACACGCGGTTGATTAGTTTGGCAAATTCTTTCTACAAATGAGCCCAAATACGTGGGAAGGGAGCAAATAGTTTATGTGGTTGACTTTGTGCCGAAGTGAGTAGCAATAGTGAAAACTGCCAATCAGTATAGCGGTCCGGCAGTCAAATTTTGGTATTTTTTTAGCAATGTTATTTATTTAGTTTCGTTTTTGTAATATTTCTAGCTCAATATAAAATATTTATATGGCAGCCGATTTTCGTTATTGTTCAACAGTATGTTTTTTGAGGGGTTACATGAGTTTCCTAGAGTAAAAAACAGCATTTTTTCAACATTTGTTTTCTCATATAAAAAATAAAATATTTTATTTAAATTTTTATTGTTGCAAACATCAATATTAACAATGAAATTCTGAAATTTTTGGATATTGCTTTAAAATTTCTTTGGCATTCTCAAGAAAATCGTTCGAATACGACATTTGACTCCAACTCTACGCCAGCGCCATCTGCCGGGTAATTTGTTTTTCGAAAATTTAACGAAAATTAAAGAAACATTGATTTAATAGTTTCTAGGGTAGCTTTATAACGTCTTGATTTACCTATCATTGGACAAATTTAAATATATAATCTCTAGCGCCATCTATCGGATTTTTCATTTTGGAAAAATGTGACACAAATAAAAAAAAACCATTCGATTACATCTCTGTTAGCTTTATGACGTCTTGAACTGCCCATCATTTGACTAATTTAAACATATAATCTTTAGCGCCATCTATCGGTTTTTTTATTTTTGACTAAAAAGTGTATAAGGTCCTCAGAGCCCAAAACACAGCGACATCGGCAAAAAATTATTCTACCGCGACTAACGTGATTTCCCTAGAAATTCTATTTGTGGGGCGCAGTCAATGTAGAACTGCCAAGTTCTGGGAAACGACACTTTGCTCCACTAGTGCCTTTCAACTTTTATATTCCTGCCGTTTTGCACTTATTGTCAGCGCTCTTTTGTTTTAACATTCAATTTCAACTTTATTAAAAAAAAAAAATAAAACAAAAAACAAGAAAACTTTGGGCGTTTTCGCACTATTAATTGAAGTGGAAATACCCAGCACCCCAGTGCTGCTGCGCCGGAGCCGAGCTATTGATTTAAGTGCGCTTCGCTATTATTTGCTCTCGCTGACAGCATAATTAGGTATCGCTTGGCAGTTGATAAAACCGTTAAAGAGGAAGGACAAATAGCGTTTATAAGCAAAAATGTGTTTCAATATTTTGTGTGTACAGTTGGCGTTAAGCTGTGTCCACACGGCAGTAAATTTGTAAAGCATTTTTTTTTGAATATTTGTTCTTCTCGATTTGTTCGCTGCGGTTGAACAGCTGTAGTTCACAGTAAAATTACGCGTTGTTATTCTAACGGCATCTCAGTGCGCTAACACGTTTTCTAATCATTTATTTATGCTAATTTATTTTCATGCCGGTAACCCTTTCGGTTTTCTTATACCCTGAACAGGGTAAATTTGGTTTGTTACGCCAGGTAGTATGGAAGATAGTCGCTTAGTTTTTGAGTTATCCAGCTGAAATTTTGTACACATGCTTTTCTGCACCATAAGCTGCTTATTTGTTGGAACTGCTGATATCGGAACACTGTAGCATATAGCTGTCATATAAAATGGCAGTTCAAATTCAAGTCCTTGTATGAAAAACTTTTTTGTTAGAGAAGATATCTCCATGAAATTTCGTATGAAATATTGGTTGATGTAACGCTATAATATCTGAAGAAATTTTCCAATTCGAACCACTATATCATATAGCCACCATACAAACTGAACGATCAAATTCTAGTGCTTGTATGGAAAACTTTTTTAATTGACGAGATATCTTCACGAAATTTGGCATGGATTACTATTCAAAACAACGCTATAACCTCTGTAAAAATTATTCAGATCGGAACACTATAGCATATAGCTGTCATACAAACTATACGATAAAACTCAAGCCTCTATATGAAAAACTTTTTTATTTGACGAGATATCTTCACGAAATTTGGCTTGGATTACTACTCGAGACCACGCTATAATCTCCGTAAAAATTATTCAGATCAGACTGCTATAGCATATAGCCACCATACAAACTGAACGAACAAAATCATTAATACTTGTACGAAAACTTCTTTATTTGTGAAGGGCATACTTTATAGTTAAATGAACGTTTTTTCTTGTTTCCATCCTGCTTTTCTTCTTCTGCTTTCCTTTAATCACCTAAAATTGCAAAATTTTTACTCGCATGCCAACGCCACCAGCAATGCCAAAGCCATAGGCGCCATTTCGTATGCACGTCGCGCGAAAATTGGCATTTGCTAAATACATTTCACATACACAAACACACCTACAGACATATTTGTATACAAAACAAAATATTCTTATTAGTTGCACGAAGTAAATTTAGTACACCAATACCCACATAAACACCTAGCCGCATACGTGTGCCTTGAATTAGCTTAAGTTAAGCAAGAATGTAAGTGATATAAACAAAAATAGACAAAAACAAAAACAACAACAAACTCAAAAACAATCGACGTTGCGAATTGTCATTCTCTGCATGTGTACGCTGGGTGCAAATTAGAATTCCATTTCGTGCAGTCGCGTCGCTGGCTTGGCATGTACGCCATCGCCTCAAAATTTGTAACAATATGCGCATTTTTACGTAGATTTTCGTTTGTTGTTGTTGTTGTGGTTGGTATTTTTGCAGAAAGTGAAGCAGCATATTTTCCAATTAATGAGTGTAATGTATACAATGCCGACGCCTACAAAATGCACATGCCTAAATGTGTTTGATTTGCTAACATTCGACTGGCAGCTGACAGCGTCGCTCCGCTGCTGCTCCACAACAAGCCAACAAGCTGGGTGAAAATTTATTACGAAAATTAAAAATAAGCGTATATACAATAAATTTCAGTTAAAATGGCAGCGGGCGAAAAGAAAATTGCATTTAAATAACATGACTAAGAAAAAGTTGGCAACAGGGACAGAAGTGGGTATTTGTTAGAAAAAAATTGTGCAGGGTTGATGAGCAAGTAAACAAGACAACAAGTGGTTTGTTGGTAGTAATTTCGATATCGTATATTATAGCATTGCTTTGGCTAAAAATTTATGCAAAAATTTATAAAGAAATAAATAATAAAAATGTTTTCTTTACCGAAACTTGGTTTTGTGTGGACGGTTTGTATGGCAGCTATATGCTATAGTGCTCAGATCTGGAATTTTTTTATGGATATTGTGGCATTGCTTTGTATAATAATATATGCCAAATTTTGTGTAAATATCTTATCAATTAAAAAAGTTTACCATACAAGGACTTGAGTTTGGGACGTCGGTTTGTATGGCAGCTATATGCTATAGTGCTTCGATCTAGACAATTTCTTCAGATATTGTAACGCTGTCTGAGACTATCATTCGAGCCAAATTGTGTGAATATAGCTTTTCAAATAAAAAAGTTTCCCATACAAAAACTTGTTTTTGATAATTCAGTTTGTATGGCAGCTATATGCTTTAGTGGCCCGAAATGAACAATTCGTTCGGAGATAGTAGAATTACTTTGTAAAATAATATGTGCAAAATTTCGTGCAGATATCTTCCCAAATGAAAAAGTTTTTCATGCAAGCACTAGATTTTGATTATTTAGTTTATATGACAGCTATATGCTATAGTAGTCCGATATCGGCGATTTCGACATATGAGTAAGTACTTGGAAAGAAAATGGTGTGTGCCGAATTTTAGAGCGATATTTCAAAAACTGTGGGACTAGTTGGCGTATATACTCAGACTCAAAGCCAAAAACCAGTCGATGATCATAGAAAGCTTCATCTTTGATAATGTTATAAAAAGCACTGCGTAAATAATATTAATGAATATACATAGACTTAATCACTTAAAAAAAACAATAATTTCGCTTTTTTCACAAAGCCACCATATACACCCATATATGTACATATGTATAACTCGCATATACCTCAATGTTTGCTCCTAAAAAATTTTCATCGAAAACTTCTGACAATTAAATCAGGCGTTGCATTGCAGTTGTTTGCAGTTATCGCAAAGCTTCCGACAAAAACTTGCGTCAAAAGCACGAGCCTAATTGTGTGTTGCAGTTGCTGCTTTCACGCCTCTATATGCAATTGTTTTTGTTTATACCTGCCAGTGCGCACATATGCATGTGTGTTTGCGTAAGTGTGTTAGTGCTGCAAAAATATCGAATTGGCTCATCGGTTATATGCCATTTGTAAAAGTTAAATATTCCACATTTATAAACAAAAGGCGGAAAACTACACAAAGGTGCCACTAAGCGATTTTACGCCCGCTACCACCCCGCCGCCGCTTGAAATATTGCTAAAAATAAACGCTGCAATTTGTTTCAAGTCAAATAAAATATTTATTTATTTTCGTTTGCACCTAATGATCTTTTATTCATTACATTTTTAATATGTTTACAAAGCTTCTTGTAAGTGTATGTGTGTGTGTGTGCTTCCTTTTTCCGCTTGCGTTTTGGTCGCTTGCCAAATTGTGGCAGTTTGTTTTTATTATTCATTTAGTTTATTTAGTTTGTTTTTGCTTGAATTTTACACTAGCTGCAACAACAAATAATCATTTTGCTTTTATACAATATTTTTAAAATATTTTGTTTATATTATTTTTGTAAAGTGTGAATTATTATTATTATATTATTTGTGTTTAAAGTGGCGAAAACAACTTTTGACAGCAATAACAGCCAGGAAGAGACGCCGCAGACTATAAAAATGTATATAAGTGAACAGCGTGATGAGCTGAGTCAATTTAACCATGTCTGTCTGTCTGTCAGTCTGTTTTTATGCGCACTAGTTTCACAGTTTTTGAGTTATTGATATGAAATTTTGCACACATCCTATCTGAGTTGCTCATTTGTTAGAATCGTCGATAACACTATAACATATAGTTGAACGATCAGAATCAAGAATCATCACAAAATCTGGCATACATTATTTCTTAACCCTTCGGTACAATATCCGAAGAAATTTTTCAGATCAGACCACTATTGCACTTAACTGCCATACAAATTAACCGATCAAAAGGGAAAAATCACTTGTATGGTAACCTTTTTGTAGCAGCCGCAGAGCATGTTCCGGGTCCACCACGCAAGGTATGGTTATCTTGGGTACCGACGGAATACGATATTATTGTTTTTCACCACCTCCAGTTTAGTTTCTTCCCACAGGTTTGGAAGAATTCGTCGTCATCGTTACATTTTAAGATTTTGACTCCGCTAAGCCATCCTGCTCCATCAAATGACGGCATGGGTGCGCTTGTAGAGGGCTTTCAGTAGCTTCATTTCTACTATTTTCCACCGCTCCTGTGACATTTATCCCAGCGGGTTACTGGGGTCTATGAGCGCGACGGGCAAATGCTGTTTCGCAATCTCATTGGCTGCCGCCGCTGCCTTGAACGTTAGGAGTTTGTCCGCGTGCTTAGCGTCTATCTTCTCGGCTACGTCTCTGCACTTCCTCTTTTTTGAGGGCGCATTCGATTCGCTAAAGATATCAATAATTGTCAATTTTGAGCGGCGAATTGTGCCCGGGCTAGACTTGTCTTCGATGACGGTTGCTTATTCCGATCGCCACCTTGTACCTAGCTTGTGGCTTCAACTCGTCTTGGCTTGGCTTCTTCTCGGGGCCCTCTCTAGTTACCAGAGTTGGAACCCTCGGTCGCTTGGACCGGAGAGCGAAGAAACTCTTCTTCTTTTTTTGCGTTAATGTTTACAGCGTAGTACTTCAACCACCGAAACCTCCTCCTGTTGCATTGGAGGTGTGCCGGCTTATAACTGGTTTGCAGGTAGTACAGCTTCGTCTTTTGATTCATGGATCTCTACCTCTGGCATTTTAAACCTTCAGCCAAGTAATGATAAAGAATTTTTCATTAGCTAGTTAAGAATTAGAAGATGAAAAAAAGTGGTGAATGAAAGAAATGTATGACTGAAAATTACTTTTTTTTTGCATATTTCTCAACATGTTATTCGTACTTACAATATACATATATACAAATTCTTCCAGCCAAAGCAAAAAATAATGAAAGTTAAAGAATTCGTAAACGAATTTTCAATAACTAGTTGAGAATCATAGAATTTTCTAAAGTATTTTTCATTAACTAGTGGAGAATCAGAGTCAAAAAATGATGAATGAAAGAAATATATATATGACTGAATATATATTTTTTTTTACATTTTTCTCAGCAAATATATTTGAAATTATAATAAAAATAACTGAAATAAAAGTGTGTATCGAAAAATATATGCAAGTCATGCCAGTTAAAGCAAAAATAGCTACGTAAATAATCCAAAAACATATGATCGTAAACGCTGTTCACACGCTGCAGAGGAAAATCACCGCAAACACGACTAACTGTATAATTAGCAGAGTCACACAGCAGCGTCTAATGCAAATTATGAATTTTAATACAATATTTTTAACTATATTTTTGAGTTTTTTTTTTTTTAATTATTTTGACACCAGTGTGCCAGACTTTGCGCACAAGCACATCCCGCCAGCGGCGTCTGGCAGTGGACGTGCTATGCATAATAATCGCGGCACATGAGGCACACGTTGTTTAGAGAAGTCTATTGCTGATGGCTCTAAAATTTCCAAAATTTATTTTCACAGTTATGCAGATTTCTTCTACTATAACAAGTGCTGCCGTTTTATGTAAATTTTCCTCTGCGCGAGTGGCCATTGCTAAACAAACAAATCAAATAAATGCCGAAAATTTGTTGAAATTCAAATAAACACGCTTAGTTGGCTATTTTATACGTATCATAGTACTGCAATATGGTTGAGTTGGAGTTGGCGCAGAGTTGCATGTGTTTATGGAAGTGTAGTATATATTCAGGCGAATGCTAAGGTTGGTTGAGCCAGTCGTGTGGTAATATTTTGAGGTTAGGTTTGACTCGGATCAGGTTTTGCTTCAGTTTATAAGAAAAAAAAGAATGATGGCTGTTAGTGTAGATGACAATATTGTGAGGACAAGTTCGAAGAGGTTATCGTAAAAGAATCATACAGGCTTCAATCTCGCAGTAACAGAGCTGGCAATGCAGCTGTCAGCGTTTATCGACTAGATGAAGCCCATATTACTTCACAATCACCTTGACGCGTGGCCAGCTTAAATGAAAGTAGGCTCAACGTGCCTCTTATCTTCTCTTTTGAGAACAATTGAATATGATTTTGCGAGTTTATATTCGCCAGTATCTTTTATAATAAATAAAGCTCCCGCTTATAATAAATATATCTCTTCCTTTTATCGTAAATCACTTTTGACTTGAATCAATTTCAATCAATTTCCATTGACTGAATGTTTTGACTTATTCACACACATATACACTTAGCAAGCGCTTTTGAAAAATATTTCACTCTTTCGCTGAATTTCATTTCATTAAAGTAATTTCGCTATGAATTCCAATTATTTTATATTATTATTTATTTTATACTTTTGTTTTGGTGTGAATCACTGCTGCCAATTAAAAACATTGAATTATACACGCTTAACTGGCTTTGATGCCGTCTGACATTTTTTGGCTGGCTTTGCTGACTTTTTTGTTTGCATATTTTGCCATTATCGCTGTTTACCATAATTTTGCTGGAATTGCTTTGACACTTTCAATAAATAAGCAGAGGAAAACGTATGTGCAAACATAACGGTAATTTTAAGCATTGAAAAACAAATGCTTCTAAATTTCATATAGATAAAATAACTTGAATGATGGTTACGCATTTTTGCTTTTTTCGAGTATTTAACTCTCTGACTCTTAGCCAACTTATCCCACCAGTCTTTCGGTCTGTATCTGTATGTTTACACGAATTAGTCACTTAGTTTCTCAGATATCGCCCTGAAATTTTGCACACATACTTTTCTTGGCAAAAAGCTGCTCATTTGTCGGAATCGCCGTTATCGGACCACTACAGCATATAGCAGTCATACAAAGTGACCGATCAAAATTCAGTTCTTGTATGAAAAACTTTCTTATTTGACGAGATATCTTCATGAAATTTCGCACAGATTATTATATAAAGAAACCTTAGT
The DNA here is from genome assembly GCF_023373825.1 of Bactrocera dorsalis. NCBI lineage: Eukaryota > Metazoa > Arthropoda > Insecta > Diptera > Tephritidae > Bactrocera > Bactrocera dorsalis. The sequence continues at coordinate 66,219,537 of NC_064307.1, read as the reverse complement.
TCGTCTGAAGGATTTTTTCAGATTGAGCCAATATAGCATATAGCTGTCATACAGCTGTTTGTTCAAAACCTAGTTTTTGTATGGAAAACTTTTTTATTTAACGAGATATCTTCGTGAAATTTGGTGTGAATTAACATCCACGGTAGCGTCATAATATCTGAAAAAGTTTCAATATCGGTGCACTATAACTTATAGCTGCCATACAGCTGTTCGTTCAAAAACCAGTTTTTGTATGGAAAACTTTTTTATTTCACGAGATATCTACACGAAATTTGGTATGAATTATTATCCAAGACAGCTGTACAATCTCCAAAGAAATTGTTCTGATCGGTTCACTATAGCATATAGCTGCCATACAAACTGAGCGATCAATATTGAGTTTTTGTATTGAAAACTTTTTTATTTGACGAGATATCTACACGAAATTTGGTATAAATTATTACCAAAGATAACAATATAGTATCTAAGGAAATTGTTAAGATCGGATCACTATAGCATATAGCTGCCATACAAACTGAGCGATCAAAATTGAGTTTTTGTATTGAAAACTTTTTAATTTAACGAGATATCTACACGAAATTTGGTATAAATTATTACCAAAGATAACAATATAGTCTCCAAGGAAATTGTTCTGATCGGTTCACTATAGCATATAGCTGTCATACAATCTGAACGATCAAATTCAAATTCTTGTATGGAAAACTTTTTTATTTGAGGTTTCAGCTGCCTCAAGACACCGACGTAAGAGATGCGTGAAATCAACGTTGAATTTTCCAAAAATAGTTAATAACTGGCTAGTCGAAAAAGTCTTTTCGTATTTTTTACTTCAACTTATTGAAAATTTCCGCACGTCCATTATGCATGTTACTGAAAAGTTCAACCTAAAACCACACTTCTAACTGCCAGTTTCGTCGTAAACAAATAAATATGTTTCTCAAATTTATGCACATAAAGTTCTTTTGACGCTAACACACTAATCCCAAACGTCATTTACTCACTAGAGACGCAAGTTAGTGCCGTTGGGATTGAGTGTTATTCGCTGTGTGTGTTTGCAAAGGCGATTATAAATAAGCCGTAACGTATACGCACCGTTGCACCACTTAAATCGCCTCAGCCACAATGGCGACCAACGGGCGAGTTGGTGTGCGCTGGCGTATACGTGACTAAAATTAACTATACCCGATTATGAGCTAAATTTTTATAAATTTCATGCGCGTGTGACAGTAGCTTAATGCCGACACTTGAGCCACACGCTTAATCACATTAATTGAACAAACTAACATAATGCGGCGCTAAACAAAAGCGATTTTGCTAAATAATTAAGTGTCAATGCATGAAAATGTGCGTAAGCATGAAAATGAGTTTATGCATGTGTTAGTGGGCACATTGTTTGGCAACTACTTGTAATCGGTTAGTTGGGCAGTTATGCGTCTAATAATAGGCTTTGTTGTATACAAATTACTAAAACTGCCACAAAAGCGTTACTCAGCTGCTTTAAGACTCACACTCATACATGTGTATATACATATTAATACATATATAAGTACTTCAGTTAGCATATGTCATATACATATAAAATAGTTATAATATTTAAAGCATTTTCCTCCTTCAACTATTCACCTACAGGTGACAAGCGCTCTTGGCAGGCTAGCCTGGAGCCTTGGAGCTTGACTTTCAGGCTGAAACTTAGGTCACGTGTTAAACACAGTCATAAATGTAAATGTCAATCACATGTATTGGCTTCTATGTACATACATACATATATGTACATATATATATCCGTGCTTCGAATTGCAGACACACTTCGTTTGATTGCAAACAAACACACGACGAGATTGCCGTTAATACGCTCTTTATACAAATTCACCAGCAGAATTCAATTTGCAACATCGTTGTGCTGTCTGTAATCAAGCACACTTTGACTGCCGCACTTGCACAACAACAACAACTACAAGCCGTTGCTCTTGGCCACATACAAGCCGAAGGCTAAGCTATTGTTTTGCATACGCTTATTGAATTACACTGCTCTGTTAACTTCGGGGCAGCTAAAGTGTCGATTATTTGCCATGACAGCACATTCGTAAGGATGATAATGGCACTCCATTGTTTATTTGTATTATTAGCCATGACATTCTACTGATTCTGCTGATGAAAGGACATTTTCCAACACACTTACATGTGTGTGCGTGTAGACGTTGGTCTATTGCCAGGCGTATTGCCGCTTGAGCGCCTAAGTGGGGCAAGTGAACTTGCACAAATTTTGCCAATGACATATTCGTATTTGTGCAGTTACATTACAGAGTACGTGTGCAGTGTACTTTGAGGCGGGCGTGTGTGTGTTGCTGGTAGTCAAAGTTATTCACTGGAAGTGATTGATTAACGCAAAATGCGAGCTGACACTTCATATTAAACCAATTAAATTGAATATGGTCGCTATAACTGCGCGCACGCATGCGTTTGCGTATTCACTGAATATGGTAATTTGGAAAGTAATGCTTGTAATGTCAAGTATTGCCTGCAATGCAAGCTTAAAGCTTTTGTATTTGTGTTAGTGTGTGAAACACGTGTTATATAAGTTATTATCTAGATTTGGTTGGCGGATTTATGCTTCCTTCTGTATTTAAAGACAAGAAGCTTGTGCCAAATTAAACGGTTGTTTGTTGATTTGACGAGCTAAGCCGAGTTTTTGGTGCGTAAATGAAAAATGTGGGTTCATTGCTCTGCTTTGAAGAAGTTTTCATTTCTTAGAAATTGCAAATGCTGTTGGAGTGATGCCATATATTGAAAAAAAAAGTTTCCAATTTTTACTATTAGGGTTTTTCAAAATTGATATTATTATTTCCTTGAAATTTAAACAAAAAAAAAACCAAAAGGTGACGGAGAGTTGCCATATTTTAAAAAAAGTTTTCAATTTTACTAAAAACAGCTAGGCTTCTTAAAATTGATACTAGTTGTTACCTTGAAATTAAAAACAAAAAATGGTGACAGAGAGATGCCATATTTAAAAAAAAAGTTTCAAAATTTTTCCAAAAACTGTAAGATTTTTTAAAATTGATACTCATTTTCCCTTGAAATTAAAAAAAAAAAACAGGAGCTGACACAAACTGTGACGGAGAGTTGCCATATTTTTTAAAAAAATTCTGAATTTTCCAAAAATTGCTTAGGCTTTTTAAAATTGATAGTAATTGTTTTCTTGAAATTACAAAAAAAATAAAAGGTGACAAAGAGTTGCCATATTTATAAAATAAAGCTTAAAATTTTTTCAATAACTATTTAGGTCTTTTAAAATTGATACTAGTTGTTTTCTTGAAATAAAAAACTGAAAACAGAGTTGCCATATTTTAAAAAAGTTTTCAAATTTTCAAAAACTGCGTAAGATTTTAAAGTTGAGACAATTTGTTTCCTTGAAATTACAAAACAAAAACAAAAAGTGACAAAGAGTTGCCATATTAAAAAATCCAAAAAACCAATTCTTTTGCCAAAATTCGTTTGTTTATTCAACATACTAGTCGCCTTCAAGGGTTATAAACTGCTAACAGCGATCCTCCAACTTTTCGATAACATCTTTGTAGTACATTTTGGACTTTGCTTCAAAATAGACCTCAGTTTCGCCGATCACCTCTTCATTCGATGAAAATTTATACACAGCGAGCATTTTTTGAGCAAATAGTCGCAATTCGAAGTCCAATTCATGTATTTTTGCTATCCTTCTCACTCACGATTTGTTAGGTCTTATGATCAATTATATAGGAGCCTTAGGTACCGAAACGGACCAGCGTTCTAAGCTGTCGAAGTGAGATCGCTGTTAGGTTAGTTAGTTAACCAAATCTAACCTGGACTGTATGACTTGTAGCGCCATTTTGTTAGAACCAAAGGTCGTCCACATCAATATCCTCCAACTCAGGCACGAAAAGGTCAACCGTTCTTCTGTTGCGTTTTCCATTGACTGGCATCTCAACATTCCATTTAGCATACCTTTTCAACCCAAAGTAAGCTTCATCGCTGAACACCATTTTCTTTTGAATATCTAGATTGGTTCCCATTTCTTTTTAGACCAAATCCTAGCAAAGTTCATCTAATATTGAATATATGCTGCTCCCAAAAATATCTATAGTTGTCTTCATCTTACCATAGGTCACATGACGATCTTGCAATGTTAGATTGCACACTGCATCAATTGCTTAATGCAATTTTTGGCCGAGGTGAATATTTTAAGTTACTGTAAACAAAACAAGTATCGGCGGATTTAATCCACGTCGACAGTTGTAAAATAAATAAAATGAAAATGTTTGCGATTTAATTAAATTTTTCGCCGGGATGAATATTTTAAGTTACTGTAAATAACACAAATAACGCTCATATGTCAAAAGTTTCTGAGTATGTATAACAACAAAAATGTCAAACTTTACGATAAAGTTGTAAGCTGACAGTTTGCAATACTAAGGTTGCCAAGTCCAGTAATATAAAAGGCAACCCTTGTACGTGCTCTTTAACAAAATTCGCTGGAAGACTCATTTTTGTCGTTTGTCACTCATTAAAATGCTCAAGCTGTCAATTAGCTGTCACACAGTGCTCAATATACATATGTATGTGCTAGAGTGTTTGGCATATATATGTATATATACAAATTTATATAATACATACATATATATAAAAATTTATATAATTTATATATACAAAGTTCAATCAAGTACATATACCTAAGTAATCAAGCATACATACTTTAACACACAGCCGCGCTCTCGTTTTTATCAGCACTCGATAGTCAATAATACAAATTAGAGTGCCTGTTGTTGTACACTTCCAATCGGCATTCGAACCTCGGCAATGCTCGGCGACAGCGCCGCTCTGCCCAACGCCGTCACACGATTTTATTTTTAAATTGATTTCCATAATTTAACGCCCGTCACGTCGCCCACCGCCCGCCACCCGCCGCTGCTGCCTGCGGCGGCATCTGTTAATTTAATAACCAAGGCAAGTAAGTAAATTTAATTAGCGTAGCGCTAAGTGATCACACGGTTTTAACTAGTTAGCATAATTGTACTAAACATTTTGTTACACATTTTCGAGTTCGCGTTCGAATTCGAATTCGTTGATACGCTTAATGCCAGCGGACACGGTTTGTCTTGACTTGACGATTTTTGCAAAACCCTCACCTACCGCCCACCCGCGCGTAGCGCCCACATTTTGTCAGCTGCTTGTGTGTGTGTGCGGGCGTTGAAAATCGGCAGCCGAATGTATAGCCAGTTCTGTGCTTGAAACGCTTATTCCAGCATAAATTGTGTGGGTAAACAGTAACAACAAAAGCAATTCGCAAATTTTATAGCAATTTATGGCAAAAGCAAATTCTTGCAATATCTGTGTTTTGCTGCTTTTATTTGCATTTTTATAGCAACTATTTTCGTTTTTGTTGTTTTTTTTTTGCTTAGACAAATTCATAATAATTTTCTGGTCACGTTTCGGATTTACGTTGCTAAAGTCTCGAATTTCAGCAATAAAAATTAGCGTGAAAAACTCAAAGACCGGAGCTCGTTGAAAGTAAACAATGAAACACCGTACAGACTTATTTTGAATTATATAATATGTGTTATACCGTTTGCAGTTGTACGTATTCCGCGGCAGTTGCTGGAATTTGAAAACATCTGTATTCGGTTGTTGCAAAAATATTTATAAAATTTGCTCTTATTCCAGCCAATATATGCACTATTTTAGCTTCATATAAACAATCATGTCTTATAGTAAAGAACTATTTTTGAGTGTTTTCTAAAGCTTAAAACAGTATATTTCCTTAATTTGTATATAAACGAAGAAAATATAATATTGCAGCACTTTCAAGAATATTAGTTTGCTACAAGTCTATGCCTAAACTTTTGGCAATAGTACTAAAGGGTGATCCGTTACAAGATTCCCTACTTTTTTAAAGAAAAAACACAGAAACTTCAAGTTTAATGGGGAATGTTTACTATCATTCGAAATAAAATTGTTATAAGCATTTATTTTTTGAAGCTTCTACTTCTATGAAATGTTGGCAGCGCCTACATGTCAGATGGTCCATCCGTTGAGTTCTATTTTCGATGACTCGTTCGAGCATTTGGACTGATGACTGACAAATGACAACGCGTGGTGTTTTGCTCCAAGGCCTGAATCGAAGCAGGATTGTACGCATAGACTTTAGACTTTACCTATTCCCACAGGAAAAAATCTGAAAGATCTAAATCGTCTTGTTGAAGCAAATCGTCGTCGAGATCACGAGCTTTAATTTCAGACATCAAATAGGCAGACATCAAGTAGTCAGCGCGATATCGGTCGTCTTCACTGGCATCATTTTTGTAGAAATATGCACCAATGATTCTATTGGCTCACCAACCTCACCAAACCGTTTTTTTTTTCTGGATGAAATGACAGCTCTTGAATCTCTTCAGGATACTCCTTGTGTCAAATGCTTCAATATTGCTTGTTTACATACTCATTGAGTCATAAATGAGCCTTATCGTTAAAGAGCACGTATAGCGCAGCGATGTCGCTTAGAAAGGTCGAGCGGAACCAGTTCTTCCACAATGAGTATTTTGTACGCTTTCAATTTAAGATCCCGACATAAAATGCGCCAAGTCGTTCCATAGTCAGTCTAAGTTACTGCGAACGTCGCCGAATTGACTTTCGAGGGTCTTCGCGCACATTCTTAGCTTAAACTGCTATATCTTCTTCACTGCGTGCTGGTCGAGGGTCTATTCGATCGAATCTCAATTCAATCAATAATGAATACTGGGTCTCAAGATGTATGATGGTGTTGCGAATAGTACGTTCAAGACATATTGATACGACTTACGCATAATCTGTCAAAAAACGGCTATTGAAAAGGTACCCCTACTTGGATCTCCCATTATATTCTTTCATAGCAGTTTAGCAAACTTGGTCCATAGAAAATATTTTAAAGAATAAGCTGGCCAGCTTGTAGAAACCGGAGCCTATATAAGAACTTGTTTACTATCGCAGGTCAAAGCAAGTAATGATGTTCTTTCACAGGTAACGGTACATAAAACCGCGATCACAGAGATCACGAAGATCACACTTGGACAACTGAAACACCGCTGCCTTCTTAAGTATCTATGAAAAAGCTCTCTTGCAACGTCGAAACACTTTGATTCTATCGCATATTCGTCGATTCTAGCCCCTTTATGGCTCTTCTGGTTTAATCTGATTCTTATTTTGATATTTTAGCAGGCTTGGACAATAATATCTGCCAAATTTGTATGGACATTTCGTCAAATAAAAAAGTGTTTACACAAAATCTTGATTTTGATTCTTCAATTTATACGGCAGCTATGTTTGTCATGCAAGAACTTAATTCTGAAAGTTCAGTTTTTGTGGTTTTTGTTACGCGCTATATGCTATAGCGCGGCAATATGGACGGTTCCAACAAAAAAACAGATTTTTTTGGGAGAAAACCAATATTTGATTGATATCTTCAAAACTGAGTGACTAGTTCGCATTAATACAGACAGACGGACAGAAAGAGTCATATGGCTAAGTTGACTCATCTCGTCAAGCTGATCATATAATACATAAATGTATATAGTTTTTATGATTTCCGTTTTAATATACCTTTTTCAGCATATAAAAACAAGAATTCTAGCGATAACTGGTATTTATTGCTTTCAGCTAGTTCTAAGCGGACACTTTTGGTAAAATGCAAAAACAAAAATTAATTTTTTGCATTGTTCCATCACCGGTTATTATTTTTTGTTGCTTTCAATTAACATGTTGTAAAAAATAATTGAGTTAATTAGTTTATGTATTAAATTTTTGGAAGCAGCCGCACTTCAGTGACTCTTCCGCCATGCGTCACGGAAGCGACGACAATACACCTTGCAGACATACGTTTATATATACCCACACGATTTTATATAAATAGAGCAAAGCCTACAACAGATTTGTCTATTTAAAAATATTTATTTATGTAAATTTTATGCCACTGTCCGAATAATGCGCACAAGTTGACGGAAAGAGGGCAGCAAACGGCCTAGAGGCCTAAAAACAAATTGCCGCCGGCGTGCGATTTCGCCGAAAAACTGGCGCGTTTAGCTCGAAGGCAGAGCGGGGCAGTATAAATACAAGAATTACGCATTCAGGAAAAAAAAATGTTAGAAAAGTCACGAAACTGGCGCACTTCAGACAAGGAAATTTGCAAAAAACTTGAATAAAGTAATGAAAGCGTAGCAGACTCGCTTCGCAAATACAAAGAAAACAACGCCAAGACAAATAAATATGCATAAAGCAAGAATAAAACAATTATTATAGGCTTCAATGAATACACAATTTTTATGCGCGAAATGTACAAAAACTTACATGAAAGACATAATAAAGGGGGAATTACGCAAAAATAATAACAACATTGTATAAAAAGGTCGTGTTATTATAAAGCACCGACGAGAAAAAAAAAAACAAATATTATTATTATAAAAAACCAACGAGAGAAAAAAAAAGAAATACAAAACCAACAAAAAGGAAAGAAAAAAACGTTCATTGCCGGCATACCCTTTACAAATAAAGAAGTTCCCATACAAGCACCTGATTTGAATTTTCAGTTTGTATGACAGCTATATGATATAGTGTTTCGATCTGGTAAATTTTCTTGGATCTTGCAGAACTAACTCAGAAAATAATTTTTGGCAAATTTGGTGTGGATATCTCGTCAAATAAAAAAGTTTTCCTTATAAGAACTTGATTCCAATGGAGCCGTTTATATGGAAGCTATATGCTATAGTACTCCGATCTGAACAATTTCTTAAGATATTATACTCTTGTTTTAAATGATAGTCTATTCCGGATTTCGTGAAGATATCTCGTCAAATCCTTATAAGAACTTGATTTAAAGGGTTCGGTTTGTACGGCAGCTATATGCTAAAGTGGTTCGATTTGAACTATTTCTGGGGAGATTATACCGTTGCTTAGGGTAATACGTTTTGCTAAATTTCGTCATGATATCTCGTCAAACAAAAAACTTTTCCATACTAGGACTGATATTTGACCGATCAGTTTGTATGACAGCTATATGCTATAGTGATCCGATATCGGCGGTTTCGACAGGTGAGAAGCCACTTGAGCAAGAAAAGAAGTGGCTAAATTTCCAGAACGATATCTCAGAAACTGAGCGACTCGTGTACCTATATACAGACTGCCCGACTTCGCTAAATAAACTCAGCTCGTCAAGCGGATCATTACGATATATGTACATATATGTTATAGAATCTCTGGCTTTTCCTTATCTGGAAGGGCACTTCGTGACTAACTTAAATAACCAGTTTGGTTTATATATAAAAAAAAATTTGTGGAAATATTTACCGAAACACGTGTGTGCGACCTCGCAGGAAAATTTGAAGACAACATATTTGGAAGCTACTTTATATAAATATTACTTTAAAAGTGGCAGCAAAATTATTTATTCTCTTTTCATCGTATCCCCTTGTAAAGCTTGCGTTATGGACAGTTGCTTAGCTGACTTGACCGAAAGACGAACAGAAAATTCTATCAAAGCGCATTTGAACAGCCCCTTTCCTACAAGGCATGTCAAATCTACTAGTTTCGTGTGCTAGTTATAAAAAAGTTTGTCTGTCTGGCAGAATCAACTCAGCTGGAGGTCGATGACTGTTCCAAAGGTCTTTTGGTATTTTCGATGTGTCTGAAGTTCAAGCGCATGTAAAGCGCTGAGTCACGTTGAGACAGTGAAACAGAGAGTGTCTGAGTCTGCTGTGAAATGCTCTTATGAACTCGTGAATTTTTGCTGGAATTGTGATTAATTATGTTCTATTAATTATGAATGGTTACTAAGCGGTAAAGATAGCGATTAAAATGTTTCGCTTGATTTCTCTTGGTTGTCAAAAAGCAATATTAATTTGTAAGTCTAAACCAATTTAAGCGAAGTTCTTAGCGGGTATGTATGGCCAGAAGCGCTGTTGATAAGAATCGGTAATCGGATTCAGTTCTCATAGCTAGAGCTCAAGATCAAGATTTGTGGTCAAGTTCTCAGTGAGAATGGATGGCCAGAAGCGCTGTTGAAAGGAATTGACGACAACCGCCTTCAATTATCATAGCTAGAGCTCAAGATCAAGATTTGTAGGATAAACATTCGAAATCTCCTATAAGATTGGTTGATAATCTATATATAGCGAAGTTCTTAGCGGGTATGGATGGCTAGAAGCGATGTTGCAATGAATCGAGAAATTGACAACCGCCTTCAATTATCATAGCTAGAGCTCAAGATCAAGATCGCGATCAAGATTCATGTTATCTCTTATAAGCTTACTTGATAATTATAAATGGCTTTTAGTCCCCTATAATGATAATGAATATTTCTGAATTCGAGTTGAGGCCACAGTGTCCGTTTATCCTACAATCACTGCTATCCGTGAGAAGGGGCCAGCGAAGAGTGGTTAATGTTTTAAGCTTCCACAGATATACTTTTACTTTGGATGTTTTTGAAGTAAAGAAAGTTTACAATACCGACTTTTCTGTTAAATTACTTTAGGTTGGGTTAGGTTAGGTAAGGTTAGGTTAAGTTAGGTTAAAAAGTCAATTCTCACTGGGATCTCAATTGGACAGCTTAGGTCAGGTAAGGTAAGGTTAGGTTAGTTTAGGTTAGGTAAGGTTTGGTTAGGTTGGGTAAGGTTTGGTTAAGTTAGGTTAAGAAGTCAATTCTAACTGGGATCTCAATTGAACTGCTTGGGTTAGTTTAGGTTAGGTTGGGTTAGGTTAGGTTAGGTAAGGTTAGGTTGGGTTAAGTTAAGAAGTCAATTCTAACTGGGATCTCTATTGGACTGCTTGGGTTAGGTAAACTTAGGTTGGGGTTAGATTAGATTCAATAGATCTCAATTGGATAGCTTAGATCACCGTTACGTTGTGGTATCTTACTAAAAACTTGATGAGTAATGGGTCAGAATCCCGTAAGATTATAAAAATCGTGTAGGTCTTAGTTCATTTAGCGTTATCCAGTATGCACCGCGAGGAGTCGCATCTGCTCTACAGCCCATTCCGCTAGTTAGCCCATAGTAAAAGCCGTTAGGCTTTAACGGTTTCTCTTTCATCAAAATTCGTTCTATCCTCCACTTTTTGGCATTTTTCCCAATGTTGCACAGCATCCATTTGGCCTCTAAACGCAGCCACAACCCGCTTTGTTGCCCAACAGCACCGCTCCAAAAGCTGTTCAGCCGGCAGCGGTCAGTCAAGTACATCTCGTTAGCTTCGAAAATTGCAGCAAAGCAAACCTCCGTGCAGCCGCAACACTTTCGGCTTGGCCACGTAACCCACACGAATCACTTAATGGAACGAATGGAGTTGAACGCTCGTCCAACAAGCGCAGTGCAAACACAAATCCATGCGTGATCATTGTTTGTGGGTGTTGGCGCGAAACCACAGCGAAGCGCCAACGAACGATTGCGTTCCGTGTTGTCCATGTGTGTGTGTGTGGCAAGGCTAAATAGCGCATGTATGTGTGTGTGTGTAAACTTGCAACTAGTTGGAAACTAACTCATTAGGGTGGTTGCGGTTGGCAGGAGCGCGCTCGGAGCGCTACTGTTTGCTTGTGCTTGTAACTGCGCCAAATTGTGTAGCGTCGCGGGCGAAAACAAAGATTTACTTTTAAACGAATTAATAAAAGTCTGAACTTTAGACTCTAAAGCATGAACTTGCACAGCTTTGGCGCAAAATTGTTTCACAGACTGTGAAGTGCAGTAATTTCGGCATAGAAATACATTTTGAAGCGACTTTCAAGCGTTCAGCTGTCAGGCGGCGCATTTTGTGTGGCGAAGTTTGCGAGCGTCTAATTTAATTAGCCAAAGCTTGCTAAGTAGTCCGCAGCAGAATTTAACAAAAGTGTGCAAAATAGATTTTAGCTACGATAATTTCAGCGCTATGAGATTTTTTACAAAAAATAATAATTTTTAAAGAATATCAGTTATCATAATTATAATTCTACCTCAACGCAACGCCTTTGCACTGGTAAAGCCTTTGCTTTCGACTACAGGGATGAGTAGATTTGCTCGGTGAAAGTTGCAAAGTGGCGAATGAGCGAAAGTGACTGCTCGATAGTAGAAACAAACATCGGATACTATAAAAAATTTAATAAAAAAATATATATATTAATGATCAGCATCATGAACTTGACGATTGAGCCATGTCTGTTTGGCTGTCAAACTGTGCGTGTGACTGTCCATCTCTCGGTATATACGCGAAGTAGTCTTTCAGTTTTTGAGATATCGAACTGAAAATTTGCATATATCATTTTATACACATGATGCTGTCAATTTGTTGGAACCGCCGATATCGGACCACTATAGCATATAGCTGTCATATAAACTTAACGCTTAAAATAGAGTTTTTGTATGGACAACTTTTTTATTTGCTAAGATATATTCATGAAATTTGGCGTGAATTATTATTCAAGGCAAGGATATAATATCTGAAAAAATTGTTTAGATCCGATCACTATAGCATATAGCTGCCATACAAACTGAACCTTCAAAACACAGTTCTTGTATGGAGAACTTTTAAATTTGACGAGATATCATCACGAAATTTGGTGTGGACTATTTTTCAAGATCACTTTAAAATATATGAAGAAATTTTCCAGATCGGATCACTATAGCCTATAGCTGCCATACAAAGCGAAGGATCAACATCCATTTTTTGTATGGAAAACTTTTTTATTTAACGAGATATTGTCATGAATTTCGGTGTGAATTATTGATTAAGGTCACTCTAAAATATGTGAAGAAATTTTCTAGATCGGATCACTATAGCATATACCTGCCATACTAACTGATTGATCAAAATCAATTTTTTGTATGGAAAACTTTTTAGTTTAACGAGATATCATCATGAAATTTAGTGTGGATTATTACTCAAGGTCACTCTAAAATATGTGAAGAAATTGTTCAGATCGGGCTACTATAACACATAGCTGCCATATAAACTGTTTGTTCGAAATCATCACAAAGTTCTTTTTATACCCTTCAATGCTATAAGAAATGCACATGTGAAGGTTAATTAAGCTACTTAGATAGTTAATGCTTACTTTTTTTGGAATATTAAAAAAACTGTAGAGTTTGAAGATTCTAAAAAAGTCAAAATTATGAAATTAGTGTGGCCTTGCTGGCACAAATGGAAAAAAATCGCTAAAAAGGTATTGCTTTGACTTAAAATTAAACGACAAGTAAATAACGGTATCGGATTGTCTAAACCGCTGTCAGCAAACTGAATGACTGCCTGAACGCTGGCCTTATAGGCAAGTTAAAACTGTGAAAGAAGTTAATAAAACGCCGCAAATTGCGAATCGCACGCAAAGCAAGTGGGGTGCCCCAGAGTTGCTGCTACAGCGCTGGGAATGGGCCGACATAACGATACTTACATACAAACAAACTTAAGGTGGCCAAGTGTTGCTGCTACCGCGCTGAGCGTGAGCTGCCAAAATATTTACACACCTACATACAAACAAAAACAAACGCACACACGCGCATGAAACACTTGTTGCTTCAAGGCATATTTTTAGCCTTACATTTAGGCTTGCATGCCATTTGTTGGTCTAAAATATGGCTATGACATTGTAAATGAAATGCAAACAAATTGACTTGAAAGCGAAACATGCACAAAAAATGAAGGAAAATAATTAAATGAGTGCATAGAAACAGAAAATGTATACAAAACGCGGTTGACAGCCGTAAAACGGCAACCAAACGCAAAGCAAGGCAAGGCAAAGCAAGTGGGAGTGGTGACTTGCGCAGCAAAAAAAATATCAAAAAAAGGTCGATAAACTGATTTAAAGTGTCAAATTTTAATATACACACCCCTTTCTATTTTTTATTAAACATTGCAAAGCAAAAATTTTTTTGTAGTAAATCAAACGTCAGCGCAATGGTCGCCCGCTCGCAGTAAGCGCTCTGCTTGAAACGAAAATGTGGGAGGAGAGCAACGTTAAATTCGACACGTAATTGTTTTCATAAAAACTTCGCTGTGGAAAATTACCAGTTATTATTTGCGTTATAAATTAATAAATGAGATGTAGTGAAATACTGAAGCAACAAGCAATGAAGACACTTATAAACGCATATAAAAAGACATGGCATTCGTATGGTATGGTAGGAGTTTGCTTTGGCATACATTTTTTATTTGCATTTAAACAAACTAAATACCGTTAACTGACACAAACAGTTATTAAATTATGTTTTGAAGTGACTAGGCAAGTCAGCGAGCAGCGGGTGGCTGCTTGTGCTTCCCTAAAATCCTTTCAATAGCAGCTTTCATTTTCAGTTTATTGAAGAACGCACAAAAGAAAGTTTGGAAGAGGGTTGCTAATTAGCAAAAATGCCCTTTTTGGTATTTGAAGTTGTTGGAATTTAGGACAGAAGTTTCGACAACAGTTCCAAAGATATCAAATGTTGCTTTTAGGAAAGCTTTTAGTATGAGGCTATAATACTTAATTGGAGGGTTTATGAAGGCTTCACTCTCTGCCTTTAAAAGCAATTAACATAATTTTGTTGTAAAAAAAGAGTTACAACTGCGTAGACAAAATTTTTTAGTACGTTAAACTCTGTGTTTATGGGTAGTGTTTAGTGATAAACACCAAATGGCTGAATAAACTCGAGATTATGACAAAAGATGAGTTGAAAAAAGTTTTTTGGTGGTAAACTCGGTGTTTATGGGTTGTGTTTAATGATAATCACCATACTGTTTAATAAACACGAGTTTATGACATCATGTGAGTTAAGAAGCTTGTTTCTACAGTAAACTCAGTGTTCAATGCTAAGATTAAATGGCTCAACTAAGTCGAGTTTTAGGCATGTGTGGCATAATATGAGTTGAACAATTTTTTGGTACCGTAAACTCAGTGTTTATGGTCAGTGTTTAATTATAAACACCATATGGCTCAATAAACTCGAGTTTATGGCATAAGTTGAGTTGAAAAATTGTTTGGTAGAGTAAACATATTGGCCAAAGCTAACACCAAATTTCTCAATAAACTCGAGTTTATGACAAAGCTGAGTTGAAAAATAATTTGATACAGTATACTTAGTGTTTATGGACAGTGTTTAATGACAAACACCAAATGTCTCAATAAACACGAGTTTATGACATGAGATGAATTGAAAAATTCATCAGTTTTCAAAGCCAATACCAAATATCTCAATAAACTCAAGTTTATGACATAAACTGAGTTGAAAAATTGTTTGAGTTTAGTCAGTGTTTATGGGCAGTGCTTAATGATAAACACCAAATAGTTAACAAACTCGAGTTAATGACACAACAGGAGTTAAGACATTGTTTGGTACCGTAAATCTAATGTCTAAAGCTAAAACTAAATTTTTCAATGAACTCGAGTTTATAATCAAAGATGAAGAAGTTTTTTGTACCTTGAATTCAGTATCGGCTATGTTTTATGATAAACACCAAATGACTCTATAAACACGAGTTTACGGTACAAGATCAGTTGAAATCATAAGCACGGTAAACTCAATGTTCAAAGCTAACACCAATTGGTCAATAAACTCGAGTTAATGACATAAGATGAGTTAAAAAACTGTTTGGTGCTGTAAACTCAGTGTTCAATCATAAACACCAAATGACTCAATAAACTCGAGTTTAATGAAAAGTGTTTAATGATAAATAGGAATTGGTGTAAACTAGAGTTTATGACATAACATTAGTTTTGGTTCAATAAACTCGAGTTTACGCCGTATCCTAAACCTACCACTACCCGTACACTGTCCACTATCTCTGCGAATACTAAAATTTTATACGCGACATTTCATTCGTAAACCGAATTAGCAACTCATTTGTAGCCATTCATTATCAATGCTGTTCTTAACGTTGCGTGGTTGTAACAGTTTTGTACTCCGTCAAAAAGCATGATGAAAAACGTCCACGTTAGCGTGAGTAATGACTGTGAATAGCAGAGAGCATTTGTCATTTTCCCTTTCACTGCACCGCACACAATTTCGTTGTAATTTTCTTCTTTTAATTTTTTCCACATCGTTAGCTGTATGCTCTCGTACTTTCCGCATTGCCACTTCCGTGTGCACTTGCGTGGCAGCAACTTTTGCATAAATACAGCATGCTCACGAATTTAAATAACTTTTGTCCGTGTGCACTTGCTAAACGATTTTAATATCAGCTTTAAATTCTGCTAAGCAAGTGAAAAAATTTTTTTGTGTGTGATACATGTAGAAAAGAAAAACCTTGTTTTTTTAGAATCGTTTTATTGCTGTATTAGTTATTCAGTTATTCATGCATGCTCCATTTCGCTCCTCTACGAGCATGGCTTGTATAACATTATTCATCTCGCGAGTTTAAATTTCATAATCTTCGTTTATTATTTCATATTTCTTTTTAGCAATATATATAATATTACTTTGAATTTCGTGGAAAAAAGATACCACAACATTAGTCATTGAGCATGAGTTGGACATATTTGAGATGAGTTTATTCATATACTACTATATTTTATAGTTGATTGGTCAATCCCACAGAAAGACGTACGTGGTTGGTTGCAAGCAGTTTCAACATTATGAGAAAATATTGCAAATATTAAATATTTAAATACAAATTATTGATGAGCTTGGGTTGCGATAATTTTAAAGGAACCCTCAACTGATTAATGCAACCGCGATCAAATCAAATGAGCAGTTTTCCGCAGCAACCCTGGCCAATGCATCATAAAAATTTATTTTTTGGGCTGACAGTTTGGATCCCCAATGATAATTAATGCTTAGTAAGCTAAATTTCGTGAATATATCTCCTAAAATAAAAAAAAAAAATCATACAAGTCCTGGATTTTGATCGATTAGTTTGTATGACAGCTATATGTTATAGTGAGCCGATCTGAACCATCTCTTCAGAGATTGTGCCATTAATTTAAATAGTAATCCGTACCAAATTTCATGAGGATATCTCTTCAAATAAAAAAGTTTTCTATACAAGAACTAGATTTTTAATGATCAATTTGTATGGCAGCTGTATGCTGTAGTGGTCCGATTTCAATCATTCCTTTGGAGGTTATACCGCTGCTCCAAATATTAATTTGACCAAAATTTCATGATGATATCTCGTCAACCAAAAAAGTTTTTCATACAAGTACTGGTTTTTGATCGTTCAGTTTGTATGGCAGCTATATGTTTAAATGAACCGATTTGAAAAATTTCTGCAGGGGTTATACCGCTATCTTAGAAAAATATCTGCGCCAAATTTCATGTAGCTATCTCGTCAAATACAAAAGTTTTCTGTGCAAGGTCTTGAGTTTAATCGGTCGGCTTATATGAGAGCTGTAAGCTATAGCGATCCGATCTAAACAATTTGTTCAGAGATTGTACCATTGCCTTGAGCAATAATTCTCGCAAAATTTCGGGAAGATATCTCATCAAATATCCACTGGCCTGTTCAGGTTATAATGACCATCTGAATTTTACAAATGTAAATATGAAGAATTTTTTTATTAAATTTTCAGTTTCTTTAATCAAGTCTAAGTTTAAAATTTGCTAAAAATATGTATTTAAAAATTCCTAAAAATAAATATACCAAAAACAACACTACGTCAATATAGTATAACTTTATAGCATTTGGATAGCTACAATATTTTCATTGCTTACATATACGCGTCAACAAGCATTCTTTGCCACACATCCTTAGATCCCTACACTGCAAAGTGAACCACATTTTGCGCTGCACTTAGCAGAAGTGACGTCGAAGCTGAGTTAATTAAATTCAAAAATAGACGAGCACAAGCCACAGCTTGTCTAGCATTTGGTTAGATGGCACATAAGGCAGACGCACTTGGCGTACAGGGGTAATAGATAGGGGGGAAAATCGAAAATTTTGTGCCATTAGTAATGCATGTAACCAAATTCCTTTATATCGGGAGCAACATAATAATTGCAACGAATTTACGCATAAATAGAATTTTAAACATTTATTCGCCATAATAAATGGAATTCTTGGCAACATTAGCTTAAGCGCATAGTAAATTTTTAAGTAGAGCAGAAGACGAAACAATTGAAGTCTAATATATTTTATGTTCAGAAATCACTCACAAGTCCTTTACTTTTTAGGATAACGATCTGTAATTTTGCAAACATTCTTCGCGCATCAAGAAACCGGCGATATCGGACCACTATAACATGTATCTGCCATGAAAACTGAACAATCAAAATCATGCCCTTGTATGGCAATCATTTTTATTTGTTGAGATATTTTCATAAAATTTTACACAGTTGGTTTTTCTAATACAGCGATACAACCGTTGTAGAAATTTTTCAAATCGGATCACCATAGCATATAGCTGTTATACAAACTGAGCTATTACAAACCAGTACTTGTGTGAAAAACTTTTTTATTTGAATAGTTATGGTCACAAAATTTTGGTCAAATTATTAATTATGGCAACGATGTAAACTCTGAAGAAATGGTTCAGATCGGATAATTATAGCTGTCATACAAACTGAACGATCAAAATCTAGTACTTGTATGGAGAACTTTTTTATTTGAAAAGTTATGTTCACAAAATTTTGGTAAAATTATTATGTGTGGCAACGCTACAAGCTCCGTAAAATTTGTTTAAATCGGACCACTATAGCATATAGCTGTCATACAAACTGATCGTTAAAAATCCAGTTCACGTACAGAAAACTTTTTTATTGTACAAGATATCTTCACGAAATTTGACTCAGATTACTATTTTTAGCAGCGGTATAATCTCTGAAGAAATGTTCTAGATCGGCTCACTATAGCATATAGTTGCCATACAAACTGAACGAACAAAATCCATTTAAACAAACACGTCTGCATATTGGTTTTAGCTACTCTCTTCCCAAGGTAGCAAAATGTCTTAGCATCATGAGTTAACAGTTTAATGCTGCCAACAGCTGTTTGGCTTCAATGCAACAAAAAAGCTATTTGTCATCGCTGCATGTGCTTGGGTGAACAGATAAAGACTTTCAAAGATGATATTATTTCTGCGAAAATATTTTTTTATGCAAATGCACGTGAGCGCTTAAACTTATCACTCACAAAAATTGCTTTTCCGCCAACTTCATATAATCATGCACATAACATCTGTTCTACAAATGAGCAACAAGTGAGAAACTTGAAAACAAATTCGTATGCAATGAAACCGTAACCAGTGAAACGGACGACATTAGACAGGAGAATGGGTGCGTATTACCGTTGAAATGCTCATCAGCGCCACAGCGGGAGCATTTGAAGGAAACGTTGATTAAATTTGTTTGCACCTTTTTTCACTTGTCACTGCGTTTGGCGCACTCGCCTGTGGAGGCAGACAACAGGCAACCGGCAACAGGCGAGCTGTTGAGCATATCACACTCCACTCACGTTCCGCTCCTTCACAAAGGCGGGTTGCAAGAGCAAGGCGCACGCTTTTATTGCACACGCAGACGGCAAACGCACGAAGTGTGGGCACGTGGGCCGGTGGTGTGGAAGTCATGGACGAGCTCATATATGTGTGTGTGTGTGCGTGTGGATTAACAAATTTGCTACAACATGCCGCTTGTCTGCTTGGCGCACCGTCCCACTTGCGTTTGGGCGTGTGTCTGCCTGCTTTCCTGTCAGCGAAAAGGCTGCAGCAGTGCGTCGAGACCATGAAAGCGTAATAAATTCATAGCCTCATCATCGTGTCAAATTGGCGATATGCGTCTGTGTGTGTGAGTTGGGGCAACGGCAACGTTTAGAAATTCGCCAGCTGCCGGGATTACGCAGCTGTAGAACACATATAAGCGTACAGGCTGTCACTGAACGCGCCCTGCTGTGCGTACATGTGCGCGTGTATGTCTGTGTGTGTGAGTATTTAATGGAGTTACATAAATATGATAAGATTCCAAATGGAACCAACATTTAAAGTTCAGAATATAGGTTCGTTTGCACGGCGGCAGCTTGAAAGGGTTCATTAACTACGGAAAACGTTGTTTGAATGCGAGAAAATTGGAAAATAGTCTGAAAATTTTTTTTATTGATTTGCGTAAATACTGTTTTGGTGTATATTGTTGTATGAAAAATTGTGGATATTTTGAAAAAAAAAAGAAATGAAAATTTTTGAGAGAGAATTTGGGAGGCTAAAAAAATAGAGGAGTCTGCCCTTGTATGGAAAAGTTTCTCATTTTATGAGATATCTCAACAAAATTTCGCACAGTTTATTATTGGAAGCTAAGCTAAAATATATATAGAAATTTTCTAAATCGGACCACTATAGCATATAGTTGCCATACAAACTGAACTATCAAATTCAAATCCTTGTATGGAAAACTTCTTCATTTGAGAAGATATCTTCACGAAATTTAGCATGGAGTATTGCTCAATGTAACGCTAAAATATTTGAAGAAATTTTTCAAATCTGACCACTATACCATATAGCTGCCATACAAACTGAACCATCAAACTCAAGTCTTTGTATAGAAAACTTTTTCATTTGAGCAGATATCTTCACGAAATTTCACACAGATTATTGTTGCAAGCAAAGCTAAAATATATATAGAAATTTTCTAAATTGGACAGCTATAGCATATAGTTGCCATACAAACTGAACCATCAAACTCAAGTCTTTGTATAGAAAACTTTTTCATTTAAGAAGATATCTTCATGAAACTTTGCAGTAATAATTATTCAATGTAGCTCTAAAACATCTATAGAAATTTTTCAAATCCGACCGCTATAGCGTATAGCTGCCATACAAACTGAAACATCAAACTCAAGTCCTTATAAGAAAAACTTTTTAATTTGACATCGTATCTTTACGAAATTTGGCACAGATTATTTTTGAAAGCAAAGCTAAAATATGTATAGAAATTTTCTAAATCGGATCACTATAACATATAGCTGCCATATAAACTGAACTATCAAAATCTAGCGCTTGTATGGAAAACTTTTTCATTTGTCGAGATATCGCCACGATATTTGGTACACCTTACTATATGAGGTGGTTCTCTATTATCCCTAAAAAGTTTTCAGATCGGCTTACTATAGCATATAGCTGCCATACAAACTGACCACCATGCTCTTAGCCTTGGCTGCACCACATTAATTCAATCTCTTTGTTGCCAACTCGAACTATAATTTATGATAAGATTACTATTTCTATAATTAGCGAGCACTCTTTGCATAGTTAAACATTTTACAAACAAAACAAAAAAATAAAAAAAACATTTTAAAAATATTTTGTGCTTCTTTAGATTTATTGTAAAACAATTCGCTGGATATGCATGCGCTATCTGCAGCTATCTACATGCTCACATACTAAATGCATACATATTATATTGTATATGCATCCCAAATAGTCAGCTACCAAAACCGTTATATATACTCCGCTCATATCCACTTTTCTATGTTTGCCTTAACGCATAACGCTGCTGAAACGTGTTTGTAATTGTAGCAGATTCGCAATCTAGTACGAGTTGGTAAACTCGCTTTTTTCCAGCATTTTTGCCAACAGCAGGCGCATTCATATGTACCGCATACTTGTGTACATAGCATATATGCTGATTATGTTTAAATTGCTACAATTTTATATGTGTGTACATATTGCTGTGTAAATTTGCTAATTTCTCCTCTATTAACTATGTACTTTATTCATGTCTGCTTTGTGTGCTGATATTCCCACATATTTGCTTACCAGCCGCCATTCTTATCACATTCATATTTTGACTCCTCAGCCAGCGAGTAATGGCTGGTGTTGTGTGCTTATCAGAAAATATAAAATTAATTCATATACATATGTACATACATATGTGCGAGTACAAGCGATAAGAATCGTGCTTATCTTCCCTTCGACAGTGTATTTTTAGCAAATTTGCTCTGTATACGCTGTCCGCTTTGTACTCTATTAAAGGCACACAGAGACACTCAAACAAATACTTGTTTATATAACTTATATTTTTGTGTGGTATATTGGCTGATTGGCATGCATTTTTTTTAAATAAATTTAATGAAATCTTGCTGTTTTTTTAACTTATTTTTGCTGATTTTTAACTTATTTTTGCGGCTGCCATGAAATAATTATTTTTTTATTTTTTTTACATATTTACTTTTTACAATTTATTATATAATTATGTAGTCACTAAATTTAGTTATTTTCTATTTAATGTAGTGCTTATGAGTAGCATAAAAGCACTAATTTACTAATTGAAACATCATAACCCGCTCTTCTTTATGCGCATAAGGTCACCTGTGCGTATACGTAACTTCCACTCCACCGCAAAATGCACCTAAAGCGTTGTATATGTGTGTGTCGCATTTTTACTTTTAATTTTATTTTTTCACGCATCTAATTAAGCGCAAAAGCAAGCTTAATTAGTGAGTTAATTTTTTCTTCGTTCATGCCACACTTGGCTTCATTAGGCAACAGATGTGCCACAGCTAATCACACGCGCTTTGAATTTTCCATTTTTCTGCATAAACTTTTTATTTATTTGTTGTAGCATGTGTGCATAATATATTCAAATTTCATTTGCTGATTGAGTGCTGATAGAGTGAATTGTTTGTCTAATTGAGTGTGCTCAGCGAAATGTTGGAAGAAAGCGCGCAATTCCACTATTGTGGTGTTGCTTGAGTTGCAGTGGTGGGCTGCACATACTTGAGTATACATATATGTATATTTTTGTAAATTGAATATATATATATATGTATATACTTACATATATTAACGATTTGTACCTGCACATGCTTCTGCCAAGTGCAAGTGTTCAAGTAATTTATTTGATTGCACTCGTTTGCTTTTTAATGCATTGTCTGCATTGCCTCCAGTCGCAGTTGACAATGGCTGCTCACCTCAAGCAGCATACAGAAAAGGCGCGCTAAGGGCACACAAATACACACAAGCATGCTGAAATACATGTGCGTATTCAATAAAGTGAAAATGAGTGGAGTCTCAAATTGAAATTCTGCCGCGATCTGTTTTTATATGGTGCGAAAGCCTTAATTAGTAGTGTTACCGGCGAAATTTTAATATAATAATTAAATACCAATTAAGCGCTCGGATCAAAGTTGTATGAGTACCAAAACCATATTTCCATTAAGTTTTAAATTCTTTTCTGCTTCAATTGAGTGCTCAAACTCAAGTCCTTGTACGGAAAAGTTTTTCATATGCCAAGATTTCTTCATAAAGTTCGGCATGTATTATTATCTCGGACATCGCTACAAGCTCCGAAGAAATTGTTCAAATCGGTTCACTATAAAATATAGTTGCCATACAAACTGACCGATGCAACTCAAGTCCTTGTATGAAAAACTTTTTTGTTTCAAGAGATATCTTCACAAAATTTCTCATGTATTATTTTTAAAAGCAAAGCTAAAATATATGTGGAAATTTTTCAGATCTGACTACTATAGCATATAACTGCCATACAAACTAATTTATGAAGCTCAAGTGCTAGTATGGAAAACTATTTCATTTACGAAGATATCTTCACGTAATTGAGCATGGAAAACTATTTTATGTAACGCTAAAATATCTGAAAAAATTTTCCAAATCGGACCGGTGTAACATATAGCTGCCATAGAAACTGACCGAAACAACTTAAGTCCTTGTATCGAAAACTTTTTCATGTGACAAGATATCGTCACGAAATTTGGTATAGATTACAACCACTGACATCAGTATAATCTCCGTAGAAATTGTTCAGATCGGACAACTATAGCATATAGCTGCCATATAAACTGACCGATCAAAATCAAGAAAAAATTATTTTTAAACCCTTTTGTGTCAAAAATGCAACTCGAGTGTTATCATAGCTTCGTTGGACCGAAGTTAACGTTTCTTCTTGCTTTTTTTATTATAAAACTTTAAAATATTTGTATATACGCAAAAGATCAAAATTGACCCGGACTGTGTCATATAAACCGCGTGAGGCTAAGCAACTCGAAAAAAATTGGAGGTAAACTTATTGTTCAAGCTTTTATATATTTGTGAAGTTATATTATTCTTCTATAATTTTATTTTTTAAATTTTAAATCCTACAAATTTTCCAATTGCAATAATTGCTCTTCTCAACCAGAAATCGATTGTCTGCATTTCCTAACTACAAGTATATTCGTTGGAATGGAATATTCATTCAAATAGACAAAAAGCCGGCTTAAACATTCTTAACCTATTTAGTCAATCAATGCCAATTGTTTGTAAATACATGCCATACTATACTCTTCAGAGCTTTAAGTATCTGTGCGCTTGCTCTCGCTTTCTATTGCAACCTCGACCACCATATTCACCTTTACCACTTCATCTGCCTCTAGCTCTACCTCTACCTCTACCTCTACCTCTACCTCTACCTCTACCTCTACCTCTACCTCTACCTCTACCTCTACCTCTACCTCTACCTCTACCTCTACCTCTACCTCTACCTCTACCTCTACCTCTACCTCTACCTCTACCTCTACCTCCACCTTCTCCTCTCTATCTCTGCTTTTAACTATTGTAAACTCCCTCCTTTATCTTATACATATAGATATAAGCAAGCACCAGTTGCATAAGTATTGGTTTTCACTCATTCATTGCCAAGTTAACTTTCTTTCGGCTCATTTTCTGCTAGTAAATTTTCCAGGCCCATTCAAGTGCACTTATGCCAAGTTTTCATTCAATCGCACAATATGCCATATGCCAGCGGTGGTGGCGGTCCAACCACTGCGCCACTGCCGAGTGCTGAGGACAGCTCTTTACACACTGCTGCTGGCATTTGTGTGCAAACAAATACAACTATTTTAGCGAAATGCGATCAAAGCGTAATGCGAGTAAGCGTGGGGGAGGAGTAGTAGAAAAATATTTTATTCAATGCCGATTAAATTACATGTCAACTAATATGGTTGTCAGCATCAGTTGGCTGTCATTTAGTACATATACACGCACATATATACAAGGGCCCGCCTGTTAGCCATACGAGCTGAGGTTACGTTGGCTATACTCACTTATGTATATATGTATATATAGTGTGTGTTTACATCGTCTATTCTGCCGTTATTTGCACATATACATTCGATTTTTATACCCTGAATAGTGTATTTTAAGTTTGATACGAAGATGCAGTTGATTTACCGATGTCCTCCTTTCTGTATATACGCGGACTAGTCCCTCCTTCGAACAGAATTTAGTCGTTGTATGGAAAACTTTTATATTTGACGAGATATATTCACGAAACTTGACATGGGTTATTTGCTAAGTCAAAGCTACAATAACTGGAGAAATTTTCTAGATCGGACCAATATAGCATATAGCTGCCATACAAACTGAACAATAAAAATTAAGTTTTTGTATGAAAAATTGTTTCATTTAAGAAGATATCTTCACAAAATTTAGCATGCATTATTGTTTGAGGGAACGCTAAAATGTCTGAGGACATTTTCCAGATCGGACCAATGTAGCATATAGCTGCCATACAAATTAAACTTTAAAAGTAAAGTTCTTATATGAAAAAGTTTTCCATTTGATGAGTTATCTTGACGAAATTTGGCAAGAATTATTGCTAAAGGCAACGCTGTAATATTTGAAGAAATTTTCCAGATCAGATGAATATAGCATATAGCTGCCATACAAACTGTAGGATAAAATTCAGGCAAACGATCTTTTTATACCCTTTTAGGCTATAAAAAATGCTACTGTGAATGGTATTCTAGCTTCTGTGTAATCAAAGTTAGCTTGAATAAGCTGTTGCTTCAGATAAAAGGGCACAACCGCTCATATGTATGTACACATATAGCAGAATAGCAGTGTTTAGCTGCTCATATCCTTAGTAATGTCTCCATATACAACTCGCCATTGTGTTGTGTTGAGCAAATTCATTGTGGATTGCTGTACTTTATAGCTCTTAATACCATTATATAACTGGATATTACTTAAAAAACTGGTTCGTAGCAAAGTGGTTAGTATTAGTTTGAATGTTTAGACTTAAATAACCTCAATTTTCATAAGGAAAGCTTCACTAAAGTGACACTCTAACTGAGTGACTAGAAGACTCTTTGCTTCTCTTTTCTATCTAAATGGAAATAGCGCTAAAGTGGCTACACAAATATGATAAACCGGCTGAGAATTGGAGACTGTTTATAATGTTTTAAGTAAAAATAATAAATTTTGCAAATTCGGTAATATCTTACTTTCAAAATTCCGTAGCCCACAACAATTTCCGCGACGTATTGCACACATTTAAGTTATTAAAGGCATTTGGTAGTTGCCTTGGTTTATTTAGCAGTGTCATGGGTTGAAGCGTATGAGAAATGACAGCCTGTATATATTGCAGCTGCCACTTGAGCTGAACACTGTCATGCCGCAAAGTGCGGATTGTGCTCTTTGGCAGTGATTAGTCAATTGTATGGCGCTTAAATGGCACTACAAACACCACAAGCTCACTCACATACTCACAAATGCGCTGAAAACCTTGTTGACAAGCAGCCTTCATGCAAGTTCACGTGCGCATATGTGTATGTATGGCTGTTTGTAACTGTGTATTTGCCCTTTCGTGCGCCAACGACAAGGATGTTCTAACTCTTTTATGCTTTTGCGGTGAATGTTATTTGATAGCGTGCAGCGTAGCAGCATTGTGGCACAATATTTTATAGCATTTGACACAGTTATGACAGGATATCAGCCAATAGCATAATCAATATGATATTTAAGCACCACTGTACTCACACAGCACTCTATAATTTCACGCAATGTAATTTATTAGTTCAATATATTTCACAATTTCATCACATCATCACATCCTGCCACAGCGCCACGCCGATTTTGTTTGAAATAAGCCGTCGGCGTCATTTACATCAGCTCGTTTGGCATAATGTGAGTGCTCATTTCCGCTCAAATAAGCGCTATATATATTTCACTGCGTTTGTGTGTTGCATGTCTTACTTTCTCATTTCACATAAAAATTGGCGTCGAAAGCGAAAATCAAATAATCGAAGCAATTTAGGATTTCTCACTTACGAACTAGTTTCCGTGAAGCTTCCGCTGTGACTTTTAGGTCTTCTTCTGTGAAATGAAAACTTAATTACAGCGTATGATGAAAAGCTAAAGTAATAAATGAAGAAATCAAAGGAATTACATTTAAAGAAGTTTTTATGTCCAATGAAACTTCATAAGTGCGGCAGTAAGACTTAGGACGGATGTCTTATAAGAAATTTCGACGAAATATGTAAATTTTATTCCACATTTTAAGCAAATTTTTAACTTCAGGTTTAAAAAATACATACTCCGAAAATTAGGAGTTAACTCCGAAAAAAAAATAATTTACTCCGAAAATTCGGGGTTTGTTTCAGCGATTGATAGTTTACTCCGAAAACTTAAGCTTCCTCTCTCGATTAATTTTGCAAACTAAAATTAAACAAAACCATTTAAAATGCATAATGCGTTTTTGAAAACACCATCGGTTTTCAAAAACTTGTACTTATATTTACGAAGAATTTCTATCGGTGACCAGTTATGTACTTGTTCAAGAGTTGCTGTACAGGCTGCCAGAAGGCTTTGCGAACCTAATATGTATGACCAAGCAACTTTGTCGAGTAGACTGAGTTGTTTCTACATACCTGTCTTCGACATGACCACTAACTAACCCCTTTCAAACAGTTGCCAATTTTGCAGTTTTTCTGTTGTCAAACTGAATGAAAGTATGTAAATTATTTCCATCTGTACTACATACATATGTAGAGTCTCGGTGTTCTGGAGTCTCAACACAATTTATATAATAATAAGTCTGTAATGTGGCAAACATGAGTTGGTAGCTTGGTGTTTACATGAATATGGAGTAGTAACCGCATTTGGGTCACACAACATCCCACAAGCCGACGCCACTTACAAACTCTCATGATGCCAAAAAATTCCAAATTAAGCTCACTTGTTGCTTTCCTCCCTCCTGTGCGCTCGCATTTAATTCCAATTTGTTATTTTTTCGTACAAATTTATATGGAAATATTTGAGCGTACTTCGTGTTAGAAACAAAGTGCGTGAGTGTGTGTATTTTCATGTAAAAATGTGCTTCCAGGTCTAGCAGTACAAGGATATATAGAACACAGTCAACCAAAACGGTAAACAACCTTTTCATTATAGCAAAATTGCCGTGTTGATTAGGGGAGAAACCCTTGCTTGGCAACTGCTTCGATTTGCTATTTAAATGCTGTATATGCAAACTTCGGGCATGTACCCCTCTTTCTCGTTACTTTCCAACGCTCTTGTTAATTGTTTTTCTTTCGCTGGGGGCTATGTAGAGCATATTGTCAGCCAAAGAGTTAATTAGCATTAATATTGTCACTGCCACAGCCGCCTGCGAAAGGAAATTAAATTCGAGTGTTATTTCTCTCGGGCAAACGCGGCGCTCAGGCAATCATTTGTGGTTGAAGCACGCGGAAATTAGAGTATATATATTTATTGTTTTATTAATAAAAACTTGCGAGGCTGAAGACGGAATGAAGTGGGGTTTAAGAGTTTTTTTCCTATACCTTAGAAAAATTTGTGTTTTCCATTGGGGGTGTTTCCTCTATGTCCAGATATTTTGTATAGAAACTTTTATCGGAATCAAGGGCTTGTATGGTAAGCTTTTTCATTTAACGAGATATGAAATTTGGTGTAGATAATTGTCTAAACCAACGGTGTAATCTCTGAAGAAATTGTATTGATCGGACCACTATAGCATATAGCTGCCATACAAACTGAACGATGCAAATTAAGTTATTAGAAGGAAACGTGCATTTGTGAAGTGTGTTTTGGCTTCGATGCACCTTGTTTGTATCATTAAAGTCAAAATTATCGCTGCTTCATCAGTTTCCCTGCTATCTCAATAAATATTTAATATCTTTAGCGAATTTTTTTGCACATAACTTCCTCTAAACGCATCCTCAATGAAAGTATCAAAATGATTTAACATATTTGTCTACAACAACAATAACACAAGCAACTAAAATAATGATTACAGCAATGCCGGCTGTCGCCAGCGAGCAACGATATCGTAGCAACAGCAGCTGCCGCTGCGTTATAATACCGTTTGTTGGCGACAACAAAGCAGGAAAAACAGTAGATGAGTCAAGCAATAAAGCGCAACAATTTCCGCTTAGCAATAGAGCGCGCAGCGTAGAGAAGTTAAATAAAACTAAGCTTGCAATACATACATATCTACATACGGGTAAATGTAATGTGTGTGTGTGTTTGTTGTTGTGTAAGTGCCGCTATTGTCGACGCAGACAAAGCGCGAATCTGTTGCAAAGTACAGAATTGAATGAAAACACAGAAGCCCGCAAGGAACTATTAAAAGAGCGGAGGCAAAAATAGCTACAAAAACAAGACCAACAAAAAAGCACGGGAAACTGAGTTTCGAGACGACTAAAGTATTTAACAGTTTATGCCAACGTACGCTGTTGCAAAAGGGTATACTTGTGGGTACATTTGTGGGTATATTTGTGGGTATACTTTTTTTATTAGAAGTTTCCATAAATGCTGCGGGGGCGTATTTACAGCTAATATTGCCTAAGTATTCTAGTATTAGCTGTGCTTCTTATAGTACCGAGAACAGCCTGTGTGGGGGTTACGAGAGCTATTAATTTATGACCGACTGATAGTATATTAATAATTTAGACATATTTTTTCCGAAAGTAGCCGCAAGTTCTGCTATAACAATGAAGGAGTTAGGTATCTAGTACCCGAAGTATTATGGACATAGCGCCAGTCTGAACCAGCCAACTTTAAATAAATAAATTTATATCCTCCCAACTTGAGATTTTAATAGTCTTTTTCGGCTAAGATTGTTCTCTAGACGTGAATGGAGAAGGGGTTTAGTTGGGATGTGGGTATTACTATGTATACCAGAGGGTCCAAAATGGACTGCGGAGTAGAGGCGAGTGTATTACTTCAATGATCTTAATCAATCTTTCTCCTTATCCGCTTACCAAACTCAGCCAGCATCTTCCTAGCGGCAGTACTAGGTTTAAAGAAGATCTGTGGAGTTCTATTAAATAAATACGGGAAGATACAGAAAGCATTCTCGCTCTCTTTATCCGTCTACCAAACTCTACCTATCTTCCAAGCGGAAGTACTAGATGTAGTGTAGATCTATAGAGTTATATTGAATAACACTGCGAGGATACAGAGATTAATTCCAGTATAGTCAACAACTGCCTGAAGCTTTAAGCTTTCTGCCATGTTAACTCCATTTGTCTATAACTTGGATTCTCGGTCATTGTAACATTTTCGGCGACGAAAAACCATACGATTTGCCCACGTTACGAGTCTCTTTAGACTAATTTGAGGCGGAATTGATAGTATGACCGCTGGGAACGAATAAAAAGGAGCTTTATGTGAATTTTGATATACATACATACATATGTACATAGCTCAGAACAGTTGGTTGAGACTTGTGTGGCTGCAGTCCTACCTAGCAGCTGGTCTTTTAAATATACGGACTACCTATACAACCACTAGAGGACTATATCCATGTTTGCCATATAGTCAGGTCTAAGGAACCGAAACGGAGTCGAATTTCCAAGGGGTCAAGGACTGTCCACTGCTTGGAATTTCTGGAAATTACTTCTGGAATACAACACCCACTAGAGGACTATATCGACCTCGTTTCCCATTTGGAATTTCGTATGTAAGTTCCATTCGAAAAACAGTCAAGTCTTAGGTACCGGAATGGACTCGAATTTATACGAGGTCAAGGACTGTCCAACAACCACTAGAGAACAATATCGACCGTATTCTCTATTTAACATACTGTTTATAAGTTCCATTTGCACAACAGCCAAGTCTAAGGAAGCGGAACGTACTCGGATTTTTAAGGGACGGACAGAATTTCTCAAAATTATTTATGAAATACAACCCACAAGATAACTATATCTACTCCGTTTCTCATTTAACATTCCGTAATATAAGGCCCAGTCGCATGACAGCTAGGTCTAAGGAACCGGGACGAACTCTAATTCATGACAGCTAGGTCTAAGGAACCGGCACGGAATCGAAAGCTCTGCTACAACCTGCTGCACTTGGTATAAAAGAATGCGCCAAGCAAAAATATATATACAAAAGAACGTCTTTATCGTTATGCGTCAGCTAGACGGCCAGAGTCCAATGCGTTGGCTTTTGCAACGAAACGGATGGAGACTGGCTGCCCACTGCCACTGGCGCTGTCGTAGCTTGCTTTCAATACACGACACAACTACCAAGCTTCTAAGTATTTACGTACAGCGGCTGGCGGACTTGTGGACGTGCGCAACCTACTACCTTCCTGCCACAATTCCACTGCGCTTTTCCTGCTTCTATGCAAATTGCCAACTGCCGCATGCACGACGAGTGTGTGTGTGTGTGTAAGAATGCCAACTGCTGCATACTTAACTCAATATCACGAGCTTCGTCTAACACTGCACACGCCGCGCACAGTTGTGTTATCTTCCTGTGGGCTTCGGGCTGTTGTGCAAGCGTGCTATAACCATAATACTTCCGGTCTTTATGTATGCAAATACTTTATTGACAAATAGCGGAGAGTACGCTTTGCAAATACAATAAAATACAAAACGAGTTTTCAGCATTTTCAACAAATCGCCGTTTACTTGCAACATTAGCCACACACATATCGTTTGTCAATGTCATGTGTTGTGGTGCCATGTGTTGCAACATAGTTGCCGATCGCTTGCCCTTTACCACTTTTTCCACTACCTAAATTACCTCGAAGATACATATGCAACAACACACACATGCAACAAAACATACAACAACAACAGTAGCTGCCGCCACGCTGTGCGCAATTGAGCTTTCATGCTTTTTGTGCAATCACTTGCACTTTGGCATTCTTCGAGAGACTCACATTCGCATTGCAAGAACCACAAAAAAGCGCTGCTGCATTCAGCTGATGGACATTTTCATTACCTAAATGGGTTAAGTACTTGCATGGAGTATTTTCTTCTGCAATTTTCATTTTCTTCAGCAAAATGAAGTGCACAAAAACAGTCAGAGTTTGTCTTGCACTTTTACTCCGGCAATTCTTCGCAGTTTTTGCCATGTTGCAACATTAACGTGCAGCAGGAAATAATGTGGTTGGCAATGATTCATTGAACTTTTATATCGATTAGGCTTGATTTGCCAAATGCCATGAGAAATGAGTGGTGCTGGCTAACTTTCACAACCGCCTCTTGAGCGTCTTTGAAATGAGTAATGCGGCTGTGATTAATGATTGGTCATTTGGCATGTATTGACTTTCTTTTGCCGGACCTTGAAAGGGCTATACGTACAGAGTGACTGCTGCTGCTGAACCTAATTACCGTACATGTTGGACGCAATTTTCTTGAAAACAGCGGTTCCTTCTTTATTGGACACCGCTTCTTTTCTTTTTCTTTATTATAATCCGAGTCTGTTGTTTCCTTTTTAATTTAGCTCGCCTTCAAACGGATAATTCTGGGCTATCCAGAGGATATTTGGTCTAAGACCGAAGTTCGTGGATCCCCCAAGTGAATAGCGTTCAGACCACTTTCCTCACTCCTACATATGACTCCGTCCTACAAAACGATTCGCGATTCGAATAATTTAAATTATAAACTTGCGTGTGTGATAATGGTTCCTTTTATCGGTTCTCAAGACGAGGAAATTCACTAAAATCACTCTTCATCAAAGGTGGTACAAAATCTTAGTGCAGCCAAGAATATTCTACGGTATAATCGTCCGGTAGGGAGCGCTTGAACAGAGCGCACTTGGTAAGCAGCTTGAATCTGTCAAAAGAGCGTCTCTCTTAAGCACCTCTGGCGGACTATACCAGCAAAAGCCTTTAATGTTATTTTAAACTTAGTAACCGTGGACAGTGGCGGTAGTTGTATTGATGCGATAAGACTCTGGGAAGCTGGGTTTATGAAGGGGGCCTGTAAAGGACACTCCAAAACTCCCTTCCACTTTCAACTATATTCCTGAAAACTTTAATAATTGTGTTGCAGCGGTCTCTCGTGACTCCTTTTTCTCTGGGATGAATAGTCGTATGATATATTGTGAAGGAGTTTCAAGTAACACAAGGGACCAGCATTCAAGCCCAGTTAGGATTGACCTTTCAACCTAACCTAACTTAGGTTTAGTTTATATCTGTATGGTTTTTTATGGAAGCTGATTGCTTTTGCTTGCGTTGTTTCCATAAAGTTATTTTTGGGGTTGTTAAGGGTAGGTATAAGTTAGGTTAGATTTTCAGATTTCAAGTGAGATAACGATCGATGACAGCGCTTCGATTTTTGAACAAATTGTTCAGATTGGACTACTGTAGCGTATAGCTGCCATGCAAACTGAACCCTCCAAAGTAAGGGCTCGTATGAAAAACTTTTTTATTTGTCGAGATATCTTTACGAAATTCGGCATGGATTATTGACCAAGACAGCGCTATATTATTCCAAGAAATTGTTCAGATCGGACAACTATAACATATAGCTACCATACAAACTGATCAATCAAAATCATGTCCTTGTATGAAAAACTTTTTCATTTGATGAGATATTTTTACAAAAGTTAGCATAAATACTTTGCTGAACGAATTTTACAATCTACGTAGAAATTGTTCAGATCGGTCCACTATAGCATATAGCTGTCATACAAAGTAATCGATCAAAATCAAGGTTTTGATCCTTCTATACCCTTTTATGCCATAAGAAATGTACGTGTAAAGGGTATGATAGCTTCTTCTTGTCTTTAATAAGTTATTCCAAAAATGTATATAGATTAATTTCTTGAATGTTGCATATTTCTGTATGTATCACTCACTCTTCTGCATTGTCTCTGTTTGTCACTATTTCGCCGCAAAAGTTTGCTTATCTTGTTACAGAACTTCTTACATACATTTGAGTGAAAGCATGCACTTTGATAAAATATTCAAAACAATTTCCGCAGTTAATTAAGATTCATTACTGCTGCTGCAACTATTTGTTTCCACGAAATGAACAAAATGTGCGCCAACTGCAACAAGCGAGCTGAGCTGAGCAACTGGCTAGGGCAGTAAATAATGCGTTTAATACACGCCGGTGCCACATTTTGTGGCAAGCTCAATGACAAGTTGCCGTTGCTGTAGCAATCTATCTAATCTACGAGCTGGCGCGCAAAAAGGATACTTTCGAATGCTTTGTTGGGAATGCTGATAACTCAGTGTCGCCAGCGGCTGCTGCAGCTATGGTAGCATAAAGTTAAACGATACGCGTCGTCAAGCAAAACACTTAAGGACCATTAAGAACGTCGCATTGGCAATCCGTTAAGACAGTTATATGTTATGCATAAAAAGCGTTGTACTTATGCAAGCTAGAGCACGACTTAATACATTGTGACAAAAAAGAAACCGGAAATTGTAAATTAATTTCTCGGGAATGGTAATATAACTTGACAGGGTAAACGATATTTCAAAAGACTGTATTTTGCTAAGTTGGTGGGACTGTCTTTAATTACTATGCCAAATATGAGCGCGATCTGTCAACCAGTTTGTTTACAGCAGCTGTTTAAGTCGGTACACCTCAGTAATGCGTTGCAATTTTTACAATGGATAAAAATATCGAACAAAGAATTTTTCTGAAATTTTGTATTTCTAACCAAATTTTGTATGCGAAATCGGTGCGAATATTGAAAAAAGCTCGCAGTAATTCAGTTTTCTCGAAAATACAATCCTACAAGTCGTACAAAGCCTTCAAAGACGGTCGAGCGAACGTTGAATACATACTTCGTTCTAGACTATCACCGACCTCTTCAACTGATGAAAATTATAAAAAGAAATTGAAGGATGTGGTGATTGAAAATCGGCAGACAAAACTTGTTAGAGAAACGTCAGAGAGAGCTCGCCCTCTTACACGAATCCGTTCGAAAAATTTTGGTAGATATTTTGGGTATGAAACGCGTTCTTCCTCGACTCGTCCCGATAAAGCTGAATTTGACAGTTATTGGCCGTATAAAAGTCCGGGTCTGTTCCGGTTACGTAGACCCGCCTACCATGGGAAACCGTAAATAGGTTTCTCTTCATATGATTGATCGTGCGAATTCCCATCCCACATTTATGAAGAACAATGAAACTGCCGATGAAACATAGGATATTGATATTCAAACCAGTCAACAATCATTGGAATGGAGGGGAAAAAACGAGCCGAAGCTAAGAAAACTACAACAAGGCAGTTCAAAAATCAAGGGATTTTTCGATAATCGTGGTTTGGTCCATCATGAATTATACAGGAAGGACTTAAATAAAAAAGTTTATTTGGCCGTATTGAGACATTTGCGTGGGAACATCCGTCGAAAGCGGCCGGAATTGTGGAAGAATAATTCATGGATTTTACATGATGGTAATGCACGATGCATCGAACCCCGATTGTGACCGAAGTTAAAGCCAAAAACGCAATGAATACCAGTGGTCTACCACCGTATTCAGAAGATTTCCGTGTGAGTTGTCTTGTTCCTCAAACTGAAATTTCTGCTCCGAGTTCAGTCTATTGAAGAGATAAAAATAATTCGCTGAAGGATAGTCCAAAAGTGCTTATGAAAGTGTTTCGAAGACTGGAAAAATCGGACCTAAGGGTATTAGATCTGGTGGGGATAACTAAGAAGGCGACAAAATAAATATTCCTCAATAATTAAATATTTTACTTAAAATTTTTATTTAAATTTCTTCTTCTGTCTTCAACTGTAGCCAGATTCTTTTCCACCTGGTATTTCCAATGGAAGGGAAGTCTTATTCTTCCTTTGCTTCCCCCCAGCGGATACTGCATCGAATACTTTCAGAGCTGGTTACTTTTTTGTCACAAAGTGGGACATGAGTGAGGAAGTAGGCGTGTGTGGGTGGGCCATTAAAGCGCGTTATAAATTTCACACGCTTTGTAGTTAAGCATTTAACTGTTGCTTTGTGTGCATGAGTATGTTGCACGCAGCATTGCTGCGGCAAAACTGTGTGGAATGTGAACTTTTTGCAAGGAAATTGCTGTGTAAATACCCACTACGGCGGGCAGTCGGCGGAAAATGCTGTGCGGTCGAGCGTTGTAAAGCGGAATGTGTAATTTATGGCCTGCAATAAGCAGCCGCAGCCAGCAAGCCAAGCAAACAAGCGGCAAATACACGACGATTAAGCGAAAAATGTCGTGTGGTTTATTTGTGTAGCGTCGCAGCGCGTTATTTGCTTGCCCGCCGTGCGCTTGGCTCTCCGGTTTGTCCTTTAAGGAGCCAGACAACCAGGGTACGTATGGTTAGCTGTTGAGCAATGAGAGGTTAAAGCGTGATTGCTGGCTTGTTTGCGACGATTAGTGCGAATAAACATTTACTTGCGCGTTAGCAGTTATCCTTTGGCTACGCAAATACGCACACAAACACGCCCACAGCACGCGCTAAGTGTTTTTAAGTGTGCTTTAAGGGCGTTTCAGTGGCTCTGTATACTAAAAGTGCATGCACTTGACTATTTGACGTTCTCACTGTTGCTCGCGCTTAAACAAAAGCTTGTTAAGATTATGTAGTGTATGTGTGTGCTGTAATTTGACATGTAGATGTGTGTCTGTATGTGTTTTGTAGACACTGCAACGCTATTGTGTTATTTAGTATTGACTTTGTGTTGTTTGCTTTGCCAGCGAGGCGATTTGGTGCGCCTTATGGCATCGTTTAGTTATAGCCAATGACATTATTTACCTCAATTAAACACACTCGATTGAGTAGACAAGCCCCGAAGTCAAATAATTGAACTTTGGGGCGCGCTTTAAGTAGCCATAAATTTCAGACAGCTAATAGCGTATGTCAAATATTAAAGAAAATATATAAATTATGGTTTAATAACCGAAGATATTTTAAAGGTATACGAAAAAAATAAAAAAATTGAACTTGTTAGGGTAATAATGGCTGAAAATCTCTTTCAGCGGTTAATAAGTGTTATTCAGCACACATTCAGCAACTTCTTTACATTCTTGCTGTTTTCCAGAGTGTAAGAAAAGGTAATTCAGCGCAAATTCAGCGCTTTAATTTAACACTTAAGCTATCTGTAAGCCAGGGAGTTAACATCAGATGTCGCAAAACTTAATATTAAACAAAGAAAGGGTATAATCGAACATTTTATACTCACAAGGATATAATAACTGTTTTAGATTCAACATACCATTTGCGAAATTACTAAAAATCAAATTCAGCAATATTAAATTTTATTCAGCATAGGTTAAGCAGCTTCTTTACATTACTTACTGCTTCGAAGGTAATTCAGCGCATATTCAGCTCTCCCGTTTATCACTGAATCTATCTGTAAGCCAGGAAAATGCCTTCAGCTGTGGCAGAACTTAATATTAAACAAGTAAGAATGGGCTAAGTTCGTGTATAACCGAAAAATTCATAGTCGTGCAACTCACAAGGATCTAAAAAATGTGTAACTAAATGCGGAAAATTAATAAATGTTATTCAGCACATATTCAATAGCATCTTTACATGCTTATTGCTTCAAAAGTATTGAAAAATAATAATTCAGCGCAAATTCAGCGCTTCCGTTTATCACTGAATCTATCTGTAAGCCGGGAAAATTCCTTCAGATGTAAAAATCTTTAAGATTAGACATGTAAAAGAGGGCTAAGTGCTGGTATAACCGCACTTTTCATACTCTTGCAACTCACAAGCATGTAATAAATGTTTAAGATTCAATAAACCCGTTGCAAATATACTGAAAATCAAACTCAGCAGTTAATAAGTGGTAGTCAGCACACATTCAGCAGCTTATTTACATTCTTACCACTTTAAAAGGATTGAAAACAGTGATTCAGCGCTAATTCAGCTCTTCCATTCATTACTAAATCTATCTGTAAACCGGAGCGTGGTTTAGTTTTTAAGATTTTAAAAAGATTTAACTCGATTTTCTTCAAAAATACGAGTCCTATAGAAAAAAATGATATGGCAATGTAGTAGATCATTAAAAGATCTACAACATTTACATATGACATTTTTTCACATAACAAAATTCAAATAACCAAGTTTTGGCTTTTTTTTATCTTAGCTGGTACAAAAATGTGTTTTATTACACGAAATTTGGTTTGAACTTATCTTCTCATATCCCAAACACACTGTATTTTTTTGCTTATTACTTATATGCATGACTGCCATTATTTTTCGTGATATTAGTTGGATTACGCATTCGCCAAAGCAAAATAGCAACTCACACTTTATTGATACTGACCGTGCACACATACAAACAAAACTACGAAATTGCATAAAAGGCCTGTAGAAATACACGTGCAGCAGCATTTCGCCATTAAACTGTTCTCAAATAAATAGTGTTGCACAATTCATCGAAAATACAAAGAAAACGAAAAATTTCGCAGCATCACTCATACGCCATGGTGCACCACTAAAGTGCGCTACGTTATGCGGTGTCTGCCAATGCATGCGGATTAGCCAGCTCTGATGTGAATTTTTGTCGATACAATCATTTCGGCAATGCATGAATTTTAAGCGGTATTTCCATGAAATCCCTCGTTCACACACACACATTTAAAAATGCTGGCGAATAAAGTCAGCTACACAGCTTTACATACATGCGGCGATCAATGGAATTACCTTTGGAATAAAACGCGTATATAAGCGCTTGCAACCAACGGAGCACAAAACCACTAAGCTCTGCA
Source organism: Bactrocera dorsalis (assembly GCF_023373825.1). Taxonomy (NCBI): domain Eukaryota; kingdom Metazoa; phylum Arthropoda; class Insecta; order Diptera; family Tephritidae; genus Bactrocera; species Bactrocera dorsalis. The sequence goes on along the minus strand of NC_064307.1, from coordinate 66,180,957 downwards.
TACAGCAGGATATGGTAGGAGGAAGAGCGGCGTATCTGCGATTTCGACAGTTGTTAGGTAACGATAACGCAGCACGTGTTGGCAACTCTTTTTGCTAACTGCTATATCTGTCATTAGGCTAACATCACTGAAAATGCTATTAAAAGATAGTTATGTGAGTGTTGTTTTTAAATGAAAGTGTTGGAATTTGTAATCTTTCAGCTAAACTTTCGAAAAATATGTAATATATTTTACGGTAGTACCACTATAAAGTACTGCCAAAAGAAGCTAGGATGCAATATTTATATCATGCACAGGTTCCCTCGGGTTTAGAGGTATCGAACTGAAATTTTACACATGCCCTTTACTCTCCAAGAAGCTGCTTGTTTGTCGGAACTGTCGTTATCGGACCACTATAGCATATAGCTGTCATATAAACTGATCCATCAAAACCCAGTCTTGGTATGGAGAACTTTTTTACTTGGCGAGATATTTGTACGAAATTTGGTATGGATTATTTTCTAAAATAATGCTACAATTCTTGAAAAAATTGCTTAGATCAGACCACTATAGCATATAGCTGCCATACAAACTGAGCGGTCAAAATCCAGGGTTGGTAAGGAAAACTTTTTTAGTTTTCGAGATATTTTCACGAAATTTGGCTTATAATATTTTAAAAGCCAACGCTACAACTTCAGAAGAATTTTTTCTGATTGGATCATTATAGCATATAGCTACCATACAAACTGATCCATAAAAAACAAACCTTGTATGGTAAACTTTTTTATTTTATGAGATATTTTTATAAAATTGCGTATGGATTATTTCCAAAAATATTGCTAAAACTTCCGAAGAAATTATTTAAATCGGACCATTATAGCATATAGCTGCCATGCAAACTACTCAATCAAAATCCAATCTTGGTATGGAAAACTTTTTTAGTTGACGAGATATTTTCATAAAATTTTGCATGGAATATTTTAAAAGAAAACGTTACAATCTCCGTAGAAATTGTGCAGATCGGACAACTATAGCATATAGCTGCCATGCAAACTGACCAACCAAAATCAAGTACTTGAATGGAAAACTTTTTTATTTGTTAAAGTTATGTTGACTTGTTTTTAAATAAATTTTATATACCCATAAACGTCTCTTTCCTGTACACATTGTTTGTGTAAACTTATTTTTACAGTTTTCTGGCAACGCTGCTAAAATTTTGTTATTTAAGCCTGATAAAAGGCGACAGGCCGCGTGCGTATGACTAAGCACATATGCGCGCTGCACTAATCTGGCTTAAGAATGCTATTTAATATGTGCTGGTATAAATTTATAACGTTTTCCAGTATTTTCGTTGACATACCGCCTCCAAACGTTTGCTAACTGCTACACATTTAGCACATTTGCGCATAAAAAATTATATTTTTAGCACATTAATGCCATAAATAACTCGACTGTTGTATGTATTGTTATTGTAATGACATGCCGAAACTTATCAGACCAAATGGCTACAAAACGTTATGGTAAATACATTCCTTAGCTCATATACACATACATACGTACATACTTGTATGGGGGTATGGTACGTGGAACCGTTATATTTTGCCATTACTGGTGATTATTGTATTTTTATGTATGTATGCATATACTTATGTTCTTATGGACATACGTTCTTATGTGCAAACATATATTTTTTAATTGTTTTTATTTCGCTTTGAGCGCTTTAGCTGAAAAAAACTTCGCTTGTGTTATAACATGCTAACCACTTTCAGTTCTGCAATTCAACACACACATCTTTATGGAAATATGTACATCAGGTATATAAATACACATACTATAGTACATGCGTTATGTTTAAAACTGGCGAAACTATGCGAAAGCTCTTCCAACTCTTTTTGATATGAGCAAACAGACTTGGTATTAAATGAGATTAATATATGTACATATGTATGTATGTATGCATGAATGATCAAAAAGCTTTCCTTCTGCTGGAACGACCAATATTAATAATGTATTATATAATATTAAGTAACGTTCCTTCCGCTTCTTTTCAGCTTTTAAGAAAGCAAAAATTTTGATACTTAACATAACTGCTTTACAGCTATGAAACAACTCGAGGCTTGTAATATGCTCAAAGAAGCAAGCAGATAAGCCAAACATGAAAAGGCTTGGTGCACAAAAGTACTCAAATTAGCTTCAACAATTTCCTTTTTGACAGCTGTCAAAAAAAGCTGTATTTTGTTTGTGAAATCTCTGAGGCAAAAAAGTCGAAGCCGAAATATTGAACGCTTCGAGTTAAAACTATCGGGTTTTGACAGCACTTTTGACAGCGCTTTAGACAGCAATTGTGTTAAGAACGCTGTAAAAGGAAGCCTAATTTATTAACTATACAAAACAAAAAAAAAATGAAGTCAGCAGCTTTTACAGCTTCCAACACAACAAAAATCAAAGTTTCTTGCTGAAAGTGAGTAGAAAATATTTTTATTGTAAGCCAATGGTGAAGACTTGAAGAGATGAGAAGCGAAAAAAATGCATAGTAGGTTGAAACCCAGTGACGAAGAAAGAAGAAATAGCAAAAATTAAAGGAAACATATTTTAGGTGCGAATTGAGGGCAGTTAGCGGAAGCCTGGACTCTGATTGAATATTTTAGGGTTAAAAGCGTTTTAACTCGTTTGCTGGTAAAACTAAGAATCCTGTAGGAAAAACTTATATGGCAAAGTTGTTTTTGTTTTAAATTTTTATCTATAATATAAAAATTTTTTAAAATTTATTTTTAATTTTATTTTTGAATTTTTTCTGATATAATATGTATAAAAATTATTTCTGATTTCCTTCTATTTAAAAAAATATTTTTTGATTTTTTTTTTAATTTTTTCTAATATACATACAATTAAAAAAAATTATTTTTTATAAAAATTAATTCTGATTTTAAGGAATCCGCGTTGAAGGGATCACCATTTCTCTGTTTTTTCTTTTAATTTATCTTCATTATGTAAAAATTATTTTTAAAAAAGTTATTTCTGACTTTTTTTGCATTTTTGCTCTTTTATATAAATACTATTTAAAAAAATATTGTTTGATTTTTTTTTTGGAATTTTTCTCTAATTAAAAAAATTATTTTTTATAAAAATTAATTCTGATTCAAAGGAATCCGCGTTGAAGGGATCACCATTTTTCTGTTCTTTTGAATTTATCTTCATTATGTAAAAATTATTTTTATAAAAGTTATTTCTGAGACTTTTTTTTGCGTTTTTGCTCTATTATATAAATACTAATTAAAAAAATATTTTTTGATTTTTTTTTTTGAATTTTTTCTTTATTATATAAAAATTATTTTTTATACAAATTATTTCTGATTTCTATTGATTCGCTAATATCATCTCGTATTAACCTAAAACAGCGGTTTTAAACTGAGCCAATGCACAACGTTGCATAGAAAATTATACAACAATCTGTTGCTAATTACATACATACATATGTACATATAATATGTATTAATTGGGTAATTAGCTAATTGCTCCATTGTTGCCATTCAATTGAGAATGTCACAAGTCTATTTGGACTTCATAAAAATCTCTGCGAAAGTTGTGAGACTACAAAAATTTAATATCTCACACTATTGTTCAACATAAAATAATTTTGTTTGCCGACTTCGAAGTTTTATTATTCAATTCGTATTGACCTTTTTATTACTGGTGCTGTCGAAGATTTTAGTACTTTTCAGCATTATCACAGCTTAATATGATGCAACATTTATCAGTATTGGCTCAGGCATGAATTAATATATGGATGTATGTATGTACATATGTGTATATGCGTATATTTTTAAAAATGTAATAAAATTTTTAAAATTTTTTTCGGGATTTCAAAATATAAAAGAACGCTCTTTTTACTCCAATGTTTAGCATAAAAACTTTAATTTTAATTTTTAAAACGATGTTTTTTTTGGCTTAAATTTTGATAAATATTTCTATCTATTTTTAAATTTCATTTTCGGGGTTGCAAAATAAAAAAGAATTAATTTTTTTCATTTCAGCAGTGAGGATAAAAGTTTTAATTTTCTATTTTATTTTGACTACGATTTTCAAGATTAATTTGTTTTTTTTTTTTTAATTTTTCCAACCGTTGTGTTGTATTAATTTTTCCCACTATCTTGGATTCCAATTTCGAAAATTATTTTTAAATTCGATTTTCAGTATTGCAAAATTAATTATTTTTTACCCTAGTATTAAGGTTCAAAAATTTAATTTTTTAATTTAAAATCCGATTTTTTGGATTCCTTTTTTTAATTTTTTAACCGTTATTTTGATTTAATTTTTTAATAGTTATTTTGAATTAATTTGTTTTTTAATTTTTTAACCGTTATCTTGGATTAGAACTTCGAAAATTATTTTCTCATTAAATTTTCGGGATTTTAAAAATAAAAAAATATTTCATATTGTTCGCTCCTATTTTTGATTTTTAATATGCATTTTTGGATGACACTTTTTTGAAATTTTTATATTCGAAATTAAAAAGTGCAATTTTTACTCTATTATTAAAAATTGAAAACTAAAATTTTTATTTAATTTTAATTTTCAATTTTTAATAATATTTTCTAGATTAATTTTGTTTTTAATTTTGAGTTTCGAAATTTTTCGAAAAACTTTTTATTATTTTTTAATACTATTTTCTGATTAATTCGTTTCTTTAAATTATGCCAACTGCTATGTGGAATTAGAATTTAGAAAATCATTTTTAAATAAGATTTTTGGGATTTCAAAAATAAAAAAATAAGATGCAAATTTTTAATTTATAAAACGATTTTTTGAACAAAAATTTATTTTTATTTTTCAATCCGACATTTTGGATTAGAAATTCGAAAGTTAATTTTAATTAATATTTTTCAAAATAAAAAATAACACTTTTTCACTTCTTTCTAATTTTAAATTTTTAATACGATTTTCTGGATTATTGTTTTTTTTTTCAAAAATTATTTTTGATTTTCGATTTTTTTTATTTTTGTTTTTCTACAAAGTAAAAAATATTAAAAAACTTTTCTTATTATTTAGCTTTAAAATTTAAATTTTTAATAATTTTTTGGACATTTTTTTTTTAATTTTTTCAACATTTATATTCTATTATAAATTATTAAAACTAATAAAAAAAATTTTTCAAATTGGATTCATTGTTTATTTGTTATTTCAACTTATTTCCAAGCCAAAATTGTATATTTTCATTTATAAAGTCAATTAAATTATATTTCAACATTTGCACACCTTTAAATAATGCTCCTCTTTCTTCTCATTGCAGTTATGGATAACGGTCTAAAACAGCTCGTCAAAGTGTATACGTTGCATTTATATAACATTGTGGTCGGTTGTCGGTTGTGCGCAACGCAAGCGTAAAATAGCAGCACAATAATATACGAAAATTCCACAAGCGAAAGAAAATAAAATAACACGGTATAGCAATTGTTGCTTACAACAATAGTGTTAATCAAAAATTGCCAGAGCAAAGTTGTAGCAACAAACGGTGTGTTCTAAACAAAAAAGCATCGCCAAAACAAGCACGTGCACTGCAACAATAACAACAATATCGCGTAAGTAATTTCATAACCGTTATATTATATAAATGTGTATATGTGTGTGTGTGTGTGCGTATGTGCCTTTGATTTGGCGAGCAAAAATGTTTCTAGTGTCAATATTTTTTGTGAATATATAGTTATTTATTTTTATTGTTGTTTTTTGTTTTTGTTGCTGGAATTCCAATGCTTCACTGCCAATAAGCTGCGTGAAATTTTTCCGCTTGCTGTTTGTTTGTTCGGCGAGATTTTGCTATAACACTCAGCATACACACAAACAATAACGCTCGTCCGTGTGGGTTTTGGTCAAATAGAGGCATGGGCAGGTCAAATGCGGTACTGTTGGCCCTATGTTTGTATATTTGTATGCTTGTGATGTTGGCTGTAGCAGCGTGGAAAATCAAAAACAAAGTAAAAATAGTTCAATTTGTTTTCTGTTAACAATGATACCAAATACTTGGTGGAACGTTGCTATTTTTGTGGGATTTTTGTATTACTCGCCAAATTGAAAGATTACCAGTGAAATGCGTGAAGTTAAGACCACAGCTTTCTAGGTGTTATAACTTTAGCTCTCAAATTTTGCAGGGATTCACACCTAATTTGAAGCTCCTCCTAAATTTTTGTTACTTTTATTTTTAGTTCGAAGCTCATACCTTAATTTCTATAATTTTGTCACTTTGGAAGAAGTATAACCGAAATTTTACCACTTTACTAGATATATAACCCATATTTTACCCTTTTTAACCACCCAACAGTAGCTTTTTCCAATGTAAGTGAGCTTATTGACACAACTACCGCGAATTTCGTTTCAAATTAGTTCGATTTGTGCATTTTGATTAATCTCAAGCAGCAAACCATCGTTTTCATTAGAACTGTCTGATGATGTATTGCTTGTGTAATGTTCACGATTAGCAAATCATTTCACAGAAATCATAGCTTGGTATAAGCTTGTAGCTTATGTTTTGAAATTCTGTTTTTGTCGAACGTGCATTATGCACTGACATAGTATATGAACTACCAGTCTCTTGGCTTGTCATCAGTTTAGGGCAGAAACATGAGTGAATATCATACATATATGTATAATATTAACTATTTTCATGCCTGTTAGGGGTATATTGAATTTGACAAGAATGTTGTAACACCCAAAAGGAAGGACAGTTGGAGCCTCTCTAAAATATATACCACATATCGTCACCAAAAATGCAAAAGAGGGCATCGTCAACCAAAAAAATCAAAAATCGCTGTCAGATAACCAATCTATAACCAATATATAACCAATATATAACCAATATATAACCGATTCATAACTTGATTAACCAAAACTTAAATTCAATATGAGTGTATGATAACCAATACATAACCGTTTTATAACGAAAACTCAAATTTTGTTTCAATATGAGTGTATGATAACCAATATATAACCGATTTATAACCAAAACTGAAATTTTGTTTCAATGTGAGTGGTTTCTATTTATCGTTTTTTCTTCATCTGTAAACTTCGGAAAAGTGATGTTAAATTTTTTTACATTTTATGTGACATATGTACATATATAACCACTCTGAAGGCCTGAGTCGGATTAGTCGTGTTCAACTGCCTATTTGTACGCGAACTAGTCTCTTAGTCTTTAAGATATCGGCCTAAAATTTCGCAGACGTGCTTTTCTTCCTAAAAAGTTTCACATTTGTCGGAACCACTACTATCCGATCACTATAGGATATAGCTGCCAAACAAACTGAACCATCAAAATCAAGTTCTTGTATGAAAAACTTGCTTATTTGACAAAGTATCTTTACAAAATTCGGTGTATATAAAAAATGCATATATATGCATGCTATAATTTTTGAAGAAATTATCCAGATCGGACCCCTATAACATATAGCTGCCATATCGGACCACTATAACATATAGCTGCTATACAAACTGACCGATCAAACTCAAGTTCTTGTATGGAAAACTTGCTTATTTGACAAGGTATCTTCACGCAATTTGACGTATATTATTAGCCACTATATAGCTATAATTTTTGAGGAAACTGTTCAAATCGGACCACTATAACATATAGCTGCCATATAAACTGAACGATCAAAATCGAATCCTCGTATGAAAATTTTTTAATTTGACAATATATGTTCACAAAATTCGGCATATATAATTAGCCAAAATATTGCTATAATTTTTGAAGAAATTATCCAGATCGGACCACTATAACATATAGCTGCCATACAAACCGACCGATCAAAATCAATTATTTTTCTTGTTTATAAAGGTATAATTTAATATAATATTAGTCACAGATGCCATAATTTTTCAGGGTTAAGGAAATAACAAATTGGTGCCATATAATGAAAAAAAAATTTTCTTATGAAAATTTTTTAATTGACATTATATTTTCACAAAATTCCATATATAATTTTCCAAAATATTTTCATAATTTTTTCATTATTTTTCTTTTCATTAACACCAAAATTATTTGACCGCTCTATTCCCTGAAGCCACAGTATGCAGATTAATTTCATGTTCAACCTTTGAAGCCACGTTTAATATCTCCAACCACTTGTTTCTAATTTAACATATTGCCGTATATAATATACTGTGCACCTGTGTTATTTTGCTACTCCAGCGCAGCGTCTATCGGTATTTTATGTCGCGGATTAATTTCATAAGCTTTTTTTTGCTTAAAATGCTACATGACAAGCACAACGCTCAGCTAATTGAGCGCCTTCGCTGCGTTGCTGGGGGGAACCACCATGAACTCCCCTCACACTGCAGCCCAGCTCACCACCACCACCAGCAATGCCACCACACTGCCACTGCTTGCCCGTATGTCAATTAAACTGTCAAATACACGTGTTCACTTTATGCCATTGTATTCCGCGTAAGCTTAACAAAAAGCGCGAGAAGAAATTCTTTACGGTTATTTGTGTATTTTCAAATGCTATAACAGTCAAGCATTAATGGCGGTTAGTGCATATATACATATACATATGTATAATATATGTGTGTGTAAGTATGTGTGTATGTTTATGGTGACACGCCGCTGTTTACATTCTCTGTTATTAACTGATAAATTAGTTAAGCTTAAAAGCCTAATCAATGCACAACAATTAATAAAGCAATTTGTTGCATTACAACAACAATAATAACACATAATTATATTTTCTGTATTTACTTAAGTGCCTGTTACTATTTTTATGCTAGCTTTTGTAAATAAAATGGAAAGTTAGTGCAATCATATGGTTGTTGTAATATAATGTTTGCGCTCGCATGGGTCTGAGCTAATCTTATCAATGAGTAAATATTTAATAGGCCTAATTCGTAGACACAAACACATGATTTCGTGATATTTTAGTTATTAACTGATATTTTTTCTATACTTATTTTTCTCTTTCTTATTGGTAGCATAAATCGAGGTAGATAGTTTTTGAAAGCAAAAAAAAAATCCAAAAAAAATATAAAAAAGTTAGAAGAACAAAAATGAAAGAAATATATTTTACTGGCGAGCGGAGAAGAAGAGGGGATGTATTTGCATTTTTAAAGGTTAGCTTAGGTTAGGTTAGATGGCTGATCAAAGGTCTTTTGTGAAGAAAAGAAGAACTCTTGTGTTCGATGTTATAAATTAGCCAAAAGCTTAGTACACAATATAAATTTTGATAGGAAGTCTGAAGGTATGCGCTCCGAATTGTTCAAGGTTTGACCTCCCAAACGCGGGACAGTCAAGAAGGAAGTGTTGAGTTGTTTCTACCTCATATTCTTTCATACAGCTTCTGTAGATGATGTCTGATAGGATATCCAACCTTACAGCATGGACGCCAATAGGGCAATGGACACTAAAAAGTCCCACAACTAGGTAGAAGCTAGCCTTACTGAAGGCAAAGAGATCACTTGATATCTTGCGATCGATCTTGGGTCAAAAGGCTTTTGGAACATCGCATGTACTGATGGTGAACGCACTGTTATTGAGTTCAAGGTTAGTATCGCCATTCTGCTATCTGAGTGAATGGTCACTTCTCTGAAAAATGCTCCACTCCGGAGCAGTAAATCTACTCCTACCTTAACGGCTGCAACCTCGGCTTGGAAGACCATGTAATAGTCAGGAAGTCTTAAGATGGAGTTGATGAGAGCTCCTGACAGTGAACTCCTTCATCAACCTTCTCACTAAGCTTTGAGCCGTCCGCAAAGTATGACGTCGGCATACGGGCAAAGAAGAAGCTACCTGAGCAGCAATTAGGGTTCTCCAAAGCATCAATACTGAGTCTCACTGCGTTGCCTGTAAGCAGGCAATAAGCAGACTCTCAGTAGGTAACTCGGTTAGTATCACCTGGGTACCCGGTTATATAGAAATAGCAGGAAATAAAAAGGCAGTCGAGCTGGACTACTCGGGGAGCTGGAGAAAAAATTTCTTTATGCAGTTCCAGACTCAGTTCTTTCAGTAACACAGGCCATACCTCAAAAAGTTTCAAAAAGGCTCCTACTTCAATGCAGAAGGGAACTTAGTAATATGGTAGTTATCATCACAGGGCAGAGGCAAGCGCAATTTCGCTATGGTATCCATTCATAACATTGTAAAAGTGGATTCGGCGGAATGCAGAGCATGCGCTGAAGATGATGAGACGCTGGAATTTTATACAAGCGAACGCTCAGCCTTCAGCTGGGTGAGACGGTATATATTACACGGCTCCGAAAGCTCGAACTTAAGATACATTGGGCATTGAAAAAATAATATGTATTTTACCAAATCTACTGAGTTTTGTTACGACCTACGGCCCGTGAAAACAATGACCCTAATCTTGCTCTTGCGCCTTCCTTTTCAACCAACCTATCGTGATACATTTTCCAGCATGCTATCTAAGACTACTATGTTTTTGGCATTAACTGCTCTCAATTTACAACTATTGTCTAAAACAACAACAAGCACACACAGCCAGCAATAAATGTTTTATGTGGCGTATAATAACACAATGAATTACGTGGCAACACCCACGTTCTTGTCGGCTGCCGCATTGATTTCAAAAACCGCGACCATTTAGTATATACACATACAAACATATGTATACAAATATTGTTTGTTTGCCATGAGCTTTAAATAATTATTCACATTACAACAACAACTACAATAAGTCGTTGAATTGCCAATATTATTATTTTATTTTTTAATGTTCCTCTGTTTGTTGTGTGTGTGTTGTTGTTTGTTTATTTTGTAATGCGTTTCATAGTGGCTTTGTTTGTTGTTGTTATTCGAAATTAAATGTAAATAAATAAGTGCTCATTTTGTAATTAAGTCAATAGCAGCACGAGCTAAACAACATGGGCAACAACAATGCTTGAAAAAGTTCAAACAAAAATGCAAACCAAATAAAAAAAAACAAAAAAATGCCAGAAAAACAATGAGAAAAAAGTAAACAATAACAACAACAATTGAGCGTGAAGTAATTACGCATAAGTCCGAAATGAGTTGGCCGCATGAAGTGGCTTAAACGTGTGAAGCTTAAGCCATACAAGCGGATATACACACATACATATATTTAATTGTGCATATGCATAAACATGAGTGTGTATGTGGATAAAATTCAAGCGCATATGTGCCAATTGTACATGTATATAGCGTTTGAAGCACACAAAAAACAACAGCAAAAGAAACAGCGGCACCTGTCAACGAGCGTGTGAAAAAAGTTATTAATTATTTTTGTTGTTAATTTTTGTGTTCAAATTATTGCCATTTGTTTGTTGGGCTTTTTGCGGCAGCGTGTATGTTTTTGAATGTGTTTAAATAATTGATTAATTACTGCGATAATAATTTGTAGTTATTTAAGCATTAGCGCCTAATTTATTAATGACCATACTTAATGCTATTTCGGTAGCAAATATGGGGTTATTTTTAAGCTACTTTGTTTAATTTTGGTATTTGTTTTTTGGTATTTGCTTTTTGGACGTCTATCGGACCACTTTAGGTGTAGTTGCCCTACAAAAGGGGCGACTCAAATCATGTTTTTGTATGGAAAAGCTTTTTATTTCTCAAGATATCTGCGTGAAATTTCGCACGGATTATTATATAAAGTAAAGCTACAAACTCCGAATAAATCGTTCAGATCGGACCACTATAGCTTATAGCTGTCATATACACTGAACGATCAAAATCAAGTCCTTGTATGGAAAACTTTTTTATTTGCCGAGATATTTATATGTAATCTGACACATATTATTGTTTAAGCCAATGCTATAATCTACGAAGAAATTTTTGAGATCAGACCACTATAGCATATAGCTGCCATACAAGCTGATCAGTCAATTTCAAGATCTTGTATGGAAAACTTTTTTATTTGACACGCTGTTTGATTGCAATTTTTCACATATTATTGTAAAAGGAAATGCTATAATCTCCGCACAAATTTTTCAAATCGGACTACTATAACATATAGCTGTCATATAAGCAGTGCGATAAATATTAAGTCCTTGTATGGAAAACTTTTTTATTTGACGAGATATTGGCATGCAATTTTGCACATATTATTGTACAAGACATCGCTATAATCTCCGAACAAAATCCTTAGATCGGACTACTATAGCGTATAGCTGCCATACAAACTGATCGAAAAAAGTCAGGGTTTTGTATGAAAAACTTTTTTATTTGATAAAGTAACTCTACGAAATTTTGCAAGTACTATTGTCCAAAATAGTGCTTTAATATCTGAAGAAATGATTCTGATCGGAGCACTATAGCATATAGCTTCCATACAAACTGATTGCTAAAAATCAAGTTTAAGATCTTTTTATATACTTTTATGCTATAAAAAATACAACTGTTCAGGGTATTATAGCTGGCATGCAGCCGCGGTCAAAGTTTTTCTTATTGTTTTTTTTTTGTTGCTCTCTTAATATCGACTAGTACCGCACTAGTTCCTTTCGGCCTACACTTAATGCAACCATGTAGTCTCTAACCTATTACTTTACGTTAATGCCGAAAATACAAGCAGAGATAGGCGTATATGCAACACAAATAGTCAAACATTATCAATTAAATATTTGCATTACTTAAATTACTTTAATTCCACCAACGACAAAAGCCGAGCGCCAGCTGGCAGTAACACCTCATGCACTGCAACCAACCAAAAGCTGGCGCTGTAATCGCAGTTAGGCAGCTAAAAATAGCGCTTGTTTGTTAGTTTTTATCTTTGACGAAATAATAACAAAATTCGCGTAATAACTGCGGCGCCATAGATGCGCAACATCAACAAGCCGGGCGGCCGTAGGGTTAATTAACGCGTAGAACGCCGGAAGTGGCTGTCAAAAATACACACATGCAAACATACATATATGTATCTGTATATAAACACATCAGTAATTTGCCTTTTAATAAGCATCGCAATAAAATTAGTGCAATAAATAGAAGAGTACAATAAATAGAAGAATACAATACAAATAAATAAAGGCGCAGCAGCGACGATCAGCTGTCGTGCGTTGCGTATATGCCATGGTCAAGGTTGCTGTTGGCATGGTGGTTGTCAACGCTATTGCTACCGACAGCCAGAGCCGCCACCAGCAGACACGCACCCACATACATGTATATATGTATTTACCCATTTAAGTAAGCATGTATGTGTATGTGTGCGTCTGCGCCAAATACCAAGAGTCCGTGTCACTTGACGCGGCACGCCGCCGACGCGTCGATGCGGCCAAGATTTAATGAAGTGAACACAACGAAAGTGGCCCATAAATAAGCGAATTGTATGGCGAATTGCGCGCTGATGCAGCTTTACTTTCATGCATGTGTGTGTGTGTGTGTATGAACGCTGAGAGTCAAATGAAATTGATTAACATTAATTAAAGGTTTACAAGTAACTCTTGCTACGCGCTTCACATTGCTCAGCTTGTTGTTGTTGTTACATATGTCTACATGTATGCAAGTGTTGTTGTGTTGGATATGCGAAATGCGCGAGAAATTCTCTAAGAGGACTTGCGTATGTGTATTCGTGTGTGCGGCAGCTTACTGACAGCTAACAGGCGCCTAACGTACTACTGGTCACACATACACATATACATGAATGTATGTTTGTATGACGGTATAATACTTGACGCGCCTTAATAAAAATATATGTATTAAGGTGGGTTAAAAAAACTAATATATACTTTTTCGATTGTTATTCTTGAAAATTAGTTCTGAGGCAGCTCCAAGATGTGATCTGTTAAATATAATGGTAAGGTCCACCGTCTTTTAGTCTTCTAGTTTTTTTAATTATTATCAGTTTAAAAAATTCATGTCTCACTTTCAACTGTTGTTGGTAAACGAAAAAAAAATCGTTTTTTTTTACGCACCCTAATACATATGTAAATTAAATGCCATTACTTGCATAGATTTTCATAGAAGTGTCTAAGCATTTTTTTTCAGAATAGAAGCAAAAAAAATTTCCAATTTCCTTTGGACCACCCTAATATGTAAAATAAAATCTCATACTTGTCTAGATTTTCATAGAAGTGTCTTACTTTTCAGAATAGAAACGAAAAAAATATTATTTTTTTTTGTCCCACCCTAATATGCAAATTAAAAGATCATATTTGCATAGATTTTCATAAAAGTGTCTAAGAATGTATTTTTCAGAGTAGTAAACGAATAAAATTTTTTTTTTGAATTTGGTAAAAAAAAATTGATTTTTAGACTCACCCTAATATTTAAATTTAAAGCTCTTACTTGCATAGATTTTCGTATAAGTGTTTAAGCACTTATTTTTCCTAGTAATAAACGAAAAAAAGTAGTTAATTTTTTTCGACACACCCTAATATGTAAGTTAAAAGCTCTTACTTGCATATATTTTCATAGAAGTGTCTAAGCACTTATTTTTCAAAATATAAACTAAAAAAATATATTTTTTTTGACCCACCCTAATATGTACATATGTGCTATATATTAATTTAGACATATGTTTTTTGTGTGTACGCTACCGACTATTGGGTTATTTATAGGCCCCACAATTAGCCAAAGTCTCTGTGACAAGTCAATTAAAGAGAGATCGTGCCGCGTGTCGCTTTGTCGTCGTTGATTGAATAATGCGGCGAATATGAAATTAAATAATTGACAGCGGCTAAGTAATTGGCGACTGGGTTAACAATGTGCGATTCGCCGAAGCATTGATTGGTTCACCATTTACGCACTCACGCGAAGAGATTATTAACTCTATATATTTATACATACACATATATGTATGTGTATGTACATATTAGAGCAATACCCATCGGCTCGTAAAATTATGTGTGGCATATCCTACTAATCAGCGCCTGTGTAAATGTTGCTGTGTGGCATTGGCTAATTATCAATGGCAATATTACTAACTCGCCACTCGGCGGGGTATACTTCATTCGGTTGAGTAATTTTCTTACTAATTAAGTCAGCTTTTGCTATAGTTAACAACTAAATAGAGTAGCGATAGTAGGAAATTTGAAATGAGTTTGCAGCTAACTATTTCTGCATCTTGGCGGTTCAAGGTGGATCTCTCCTAGATCCTTTTCGACTTCTCGCTGCTCCAAGAGGTTTTTGGTCGATTTGTTTATTTGGAGGATGTAGTTATGACTGTCATTCCGCTTGCCGGAATTGGTAACCTTCAATACCCTGCAATCTTTCGTCGACACATCAATATTTTGCTTGTGAAAGAGCCGCTATGTATCCGCCGGATTTATTATGACTGGTATGAACAACGCCGCTATCAAAATCTCCGCATGCTTCTTGTCAGGGAACATAATGATCTCCCCTCGAAGCAGTTTCTTCTGTAAAATTTTCGTGGAAACCATTCTTGTGGTTGTCTGTTTGAAGCGGAACCGCCTCCTAGGAACATCAAGAGATCTTTTCTTTATTACGTTGACGACATCGAACAGTACGTCGATCAGACTTCGGGCGTAACTAAGTTCAGACACACACTGACTGCTATTCACATTGGAGCCATTAACACCTTCACTGACTCTCTTCCAGTGAATGGCGTACTTGAAATTATAACACCACCCATTCCAAACGAAAATCTTGAGTTGTTGTGAGCATCTAGAGTCACCCTTGCGCATATTCGCTCTAGATACCTTAGCTCTAAACTCTTACTTATCCAGAATCGGCCTCGACATTCTAAATACATATATGTCCAGCATGCAATGAGTTCCCGCACGACGCTAACCATCTCTTTGTAAGCTCAGCAAACCCCACTTATCTAACTGGCCTCATAGTTTCCCTATGGGCCTTACTACGTCGAACAGCACGTTTCCTGGACCTTTGAGCGCCACGTTAATGCTCAATGAGCGCCACGAATTAGTGCCTCTTGGCCATCTCGCTGGACGTTATTGCCACCCTGAAGGTTGAGGGTTTCTTTAGTCGAGCCTGACGTTAAGCTCTCGGCCCCGCTGATTCGCTTCCAGAAGACATCTATCTTTTGATCAAAAGCCCTCCCTCGTACCGTTTCATGAATTTCAAATACTTAGGTGGGAATTGCGGTCACAATGTGTAGTGCGCTCGGCCTTCCACCACTGTTTGCTTGGTTCAAACTCAACTTACCTCCTCTTTCTTCATGCAATTGCCCTATGTCTTACATGGACTTTGACTGCCGCTTTGTAAGTACCTTTCGTCTTCAACCACTTCTTGCTGGGTTTTTTCCAGTGCCTAGTCTTTATGACCATACTTTGACATAGCCCGCAGATTGTAGTAAAGCTTCCTCTACGATCATGTTTACGTTTCCAACAATTATGCGCTGGGAATCTGCAAAGCTCGTGGCATATCTGCGTTATAAAACACTGAAATAGTCAGCAAGTCTGACACTGAAGTTAATAGATATTTTCTGATAATATCCCCCTCCATCAGGATTACTTATTGTATATTGGCAGCGCTACAATTTCCGAAAAAATTGTTCGAATCGGACCACTATTGCATGTAGCTACCATACAAGTTGAACTAGCAACATCAAGATGAAGATCTTGTTATGTCCTTTTAAGCTAAAGTATCGACAT
The DNA here is from genome assembly GCF_023373825.1 of Bactrocera dorsalis. Lineage (NCBI taxonomy): Eukaryota > Metazoa > Arthropoda > Insecta > Diptera > Tephritidae > Bactrocera > Bactrocera dorsalis. The sequence continues at coordinate 66,164,445 of NC_064307.1, read as the reverse complement.
GGGAAGCGCTCACATACATACCTTCAAACGGCTACCAGCTGCCTAAGAACCAAAAGTATCGGATAGCATAACGGCGTATCTCCCATGCAGATAGAAAACCCTAGTCAACTATAAGCTACGTTGAAAGCGCTGATTTATAACCTAAAATATCATCAGTTCTTCCAGACCATGTTAGTATACAGATACCAATAAGTTCTCCAAAACATTAAATTTTTCCTGCTGACCCTTGAAACTGCTCTTATTAATGATAAATTAATATGAATTATTTAAATATTGTTAACATACTAAAATTAATTCAAGCACACGCTGGGTTTTCACGGTTTCATTAATCAACAGCCCGCTTTAATAAAATTAGAAGAAACCACAAATAAACAAGCATAATCAATTATATGCGTTAGACCGCCTAATGGGTTAATGATGAAGACAATATGCCGAGGCAATAGCCATCGATTCGGCAAAAACAAAGCTGAGATTCTGACAGCAGAAGCGCTGTTGTGAACCACAAGCTACAAATAAAAGCCACGCTTGTTTACATACTTAATGATCTAACCTTCTCTCAATTGTTTTAAGCGTGCTACCAAATGTTTTGATACGCCGCGCGTCAAACGCTTGTTTATTAACGTCAGATGATGACGTGCAAAATGCTCCAAATAATACGAAAAAAAAAATAATTTTTTTGTCTGTTTTTTTGAAGGGATTTTTTTTCTTTTAATTTTATGTATCCAAGAAGAAAACCCACAAATTCGTACTCCAAATGCACCCTGCTTGCCACCGTTCAGTCTAACACCATAAATGATCGTCTCTACGTTCGTCATATCACGCACTCAATTGCGCTTGAACAAATACACATTTCTTATCGTCATTGTTCGTACATAACAGTAGCATTGTGACACAAATCTTTAGACAAATAAATAAGCGCTTAATAATTTCAATTTGTTGCCAATTTGTAGCGACTTCTCGGCAGTTGATGGCTCGTAGTTAGCTTACGCGCCTGTCGACCACTTACTATGTTTCTCTTGTAGATTGTTGTTGCTGACTACTCTTTTTCTTTTGCATTGTTGCTTTTGGATGATTGCTGCCTTAATGAAGTGGTAGCCACTTAAGCCTGATAAACCCAGCAGGTAATCAAGCGATGATTCAACAGCAATTATAGTCTGAAACTTAGAGTGCGCACTTGAGTCTATTTAGCATGAACAACAGAAAGCTTAAACAGGTGTTACAAACCACTTTATAATGGAAAATTTTTATGCTAACAGTTAACAATTAGTTAGACAGCTATATCAACGGTGAGCCATTTCAAGATTGCCTATTTTTTTTAAGAAAAAAACACAGAAATTTGAAATTTAATGGGGAATGTTTACTATCATTCGAAAGAACATTTTTTGGCATTTATTTTTTGAAGATTATTTCTTCTAATATTGGCCGCGGTTACGTCTCTGTTGGTCCATCCGATGAGTCCAATTTTCGATCACTCGTTCGAGCTTTTCAGCTAATGACTAGCGTCATGTTTTGCTCCGAGACCTGCATCGAAACAGGATTGTCCGCATAGACTTTGCACTTTATATATCCAGGCAGGAAAAAGTCTCACAGTGTGATATCCCACGACCTCGATGGCCAATCGACCGGCTCAAAAGTTAAAATCAGTCCGTGTTCATGGTTCTTATGGAATATTTTTGTATTAAATGACTCAGTGTGAAGAAAAATGTCGAGGTCCTGACTATAAAAATACTGTTGGGAACTTTCTATCAGCTCTAGCTATGGGTGTATTGACCGTTGCAGCGTCTTCCGGAGGTGGCTGTCGTAAAGGAAGCAATATATCTACTGCCCCGAAGCACTGCCTTTCAAAGTGATGACTATCTGCTCCGATAGTACGACAGCGATATTAGCCTTGAGTTCGCGGACAAAACCAGTGAAAGGGTTCTAAACGCTAACATCGAGTTATTTTGTGGGTGTTTGGCCACAGTGGTATTACAGAAAACTGTAAGCTTGCTAACATAGGAAAATAACTACAGTCGCAATAAAGTCCGGAATGCCAACTGAGTAGTTTTTCGTTTGGCATCACAAAAGCACATAAGAGACTAAGTCTGACCCAGTGTGTTTGGCTGTTTTCAAGACACTTTCTTTCATACAAATTTGACATTTTGCATACGATGAATTATTAGCCTTATAACAGAAATGCCTATTAGACAATGTCCCATACGAACTGCTACGATTGCGGCATGATAAACTTTTCCAAGGGCTCACGTATCTTACTTATTAATCAACATTCCACTCTAGACCAGCAGGATCTCGCAGTCGTGCAGAGTGATCCATAGGTTTACTGCTATAACGCAAGAGATCCAACTCGTTCCGATGCTGATCTGAGCGCGGTAAGGATGCTCTATCTTGCTAGCTCAAGGCACGAGTCTGATAAGTAAGTAGCTTGATGCTTTTCGTGGTCAGTACAGCCATGTCTGCCTAGAAAATAGTACAGGTGAACGATAGTCAAGTTTGACGGCGAGATTTGTAGAGAAGACTCATGCTTCGCCCTTCCCTCCTAACCTCTACCCATTCGTGAAAAAGTTCATTGTACCCCTTCTCGGTTCACTTATCCCTCATAGTTGCCTATATAACTACGCCCGACTTATAGCGGCGCTGACCTATAAATAACTTAGTCACAGCGAGTTGCGGCAAACGAGTTCCACGAATCCAATTTATCTCACTGTCTTTTCAATTTTAACAGTAACAACAAAAGCGCGCACCTCGACAGTAATAGAAATGAAACTAACCGCAACTGCAACCGCACTCGTCGTCGCTAACGCACGCCGACTCAGCAACATTCATTCAGCGCGCACACTAGTCGCTCGCCACTCGTCACTCGCGCATACGTATCGCGGTACATATTGTAGGATTTTTACTAATTCTATTTTTAGTTTGCAATTCAAAACTTTACCGGGTGTGTCACCGTCGTCGCGTCTGTCTAGCCAATATCACTTATGATATACTCGCTGCTGTTGCGCCGGCGCTTTTGCGCTGTCACTGCAATGTCGGCGCGCCCGTACATTGGCTGCGCTGGCGGGTGTGCCAACGTAAAAAGTGAATAAAATTGAATTTTGAAAACTATAACTATTTTAAGCGCCAGACGATAACAAACCAGATTTTTTAAATGAAAATGGGCAGCGTTTGTGGCAAAGCGTTGCTTTTAGAAAAAATGTTATTAAATAAATAAATATTTTTGAAATTGTTTTGAGCCAAATTGCTAAGCGAAAAAGTTGTAATTAACAAAAGCCGCGAGCATAAAGCGGCTTATAACTGTAACTCCATAGAATGCACGGTTCACTTTGTCAGCCAGCACTAATCACTTCGCTTACAAATAGTATGTATGTATATAGTATAGCTCAAGTGGGCCATGTAAACATTTATGAGACATTTTATGTGCATTTACTGTTTGATAACTGCACTTAGCTGTTAAAGTGACAAAAATGTAAGCCAATGCGCTCATAAAAGTTACCTAAAAGCAATAAAATTTAGTAGGCGTTATGAAGAAGACTGTGAAAAGAACATGCATGCATACATATTTAGTCACTTTGTGGTGGAGTACTTTAAAGCGGGTTATTTATAATCTAAATAATAAACGCTTAAGTATATTTACCAAATAAAGCTCGCTGTATGAGTATACCTTATCAATTTGTAAAGTTAGTTTTTTTATAGGCTCTTAAGCTGTGGTATCGATTACTTTGGGCTGGCAGCATGGTGAAAGGGAAGAAAAAGACATGTGCAGAATGTCAGAGCGATATCTCAAAAGCAGTCGAATATAACTAAATCAACTCAGTTCTTCACATTGATTATATATATACAAGTATTAATGTTTATTATAGGCTCTCATACTTTTCCTTCTGGATGTTAGATAGATGGATAGAAAATGGAGGTTTTGCACGGCAACTTATGGTGTATTCTGTCCTCTCCTATATCACATATGGTCACAAAGGTCCAGCATTCTGAAAAATTCCAGGAGCGGCTGAGGTGATGTGCTCCCTGTGCACGTAGATGGAACCTAGGACCTTAAGCCTGCAAATTGCTGAGCTATCTAGAATCAGATTTTGGGGAGTTTCCTGTTCCATGTCGCAAAACCGGCAGTTTGCGGAAAAGACTATTTCTATGTTGAACATGTGCTTCCTGAGTCTTGTGTAGAGCGCGACAAGCAGACGGAATTTGTCTCGGGGGGAGGTTGGTCATATCTTTAAACCTTGCAAGGTTGTACCTTCCCAGTAGTAACTTGGCTCGGCGCAGTCCTGCTGCCAGTGCCATCATCTCACCACACTCTTTTCCGTTTCCAATGCCTTCCGGTGTTTTCGAGGCGTCAGTGTACTGCATAATGCTGCCCTTCAATAGTAGGTTGAGCGTGAAATCACTCCACTCCGCTTTAACTCTAAATTTCTTTATAAAGTTTACCCTCTTGGTAACGCCGTTTATTTGTTGAGACGACTTTATCTTCCCTTTGCCAAAACCCTCTGCTGCCATGAGCATTTTTCGCTATCTGTTTGATTACTAGATGCAGCGGTGGGAGCTCCAGTATGACTTCAAGTACTGCGGTTGGGCAAGTGCGCATTGCCCCTGAGCACAGTCACAGCTTCGCTGGTTGTAGGTCTAACGAAGACTGCGTTGCCTCCGATGCCCAAGCAAACGCTTCATAAATGGCAATAGGCCTTACGATCATGGTATATAGCCATCTGATGATAACTGGCTTGCAGCCCGAGCATCTTCCAGCTAGGCGTCTGCATGAGTGCCTTGGTAGCTTTGGGCAATGTCAGTTCCACGTGTTTAATTTGACCTCTTTAGACACTTTTAACTCCCTACCACCGAGTGTTAGTGGCCTCAAGCCCAGACGATATCTTCGCTTTGTAAAATGAACAACGGTTGTGATTGTCGGATTGATATTTAACCATACTGTATTGCACCATCATTTTGCTAGACTTAAGCCTCTTTGAACTATGTCACAAAGCGTGTTCTTAAATCGGCGTACCCCTGGCACCGCATCCCATTGTTAGTGAGCATCTCAAGGAGCTCATCTACTACTATGCTCCATAGCAAGGGGGATAGAACTCCACCCTGTGGGCAGCCCCTCTCAGTAACAAGACGAATCTTACTCTCCCCCACTGTGGTTCCTAGTACGCAGCACAGCCTCTTTGCAGCTGCATACTGAAGCCGAAACATTCCTCTTCTCCAGTGCCTTGTTTATGAATTATCAAAAGCACCTTCGATGTCAAGAAAAGCGTATATCGCCACTGTACGCGTACTGACTATATCAATTTTTTTTTTTCGTGTTTTTTTTTTTTGAAATATTGTTTTAAAAACTGAAGGCAACATTTATCCAAAAACGAGTGAAGCGATATCACTGAAAATTTTCACCGTTCTTTTAAATAGCATGACTTCATGATTGATCGAAGAATTTTTTTTCGATTACAACCAATTTGTTCAAGGCGATTTGTGTTAAAAATTAGACCGAAAATTATCAATTTTTCCAAATTCTTCAAATAACTATGACCTTTAGTCATCTACTAACCAATAAAAGTGGATTTTAGATGAATCCGCCGCCTGTTATACTGAGCACCGCGAGGCGACGTTTTTGGACAGTGCCTCAGGAACACAGCTGCCAATGGCTGAATTTCTAAAAAAAAATTATGAAAAAGTCACAAAACATGATTTAAATATTGCTCTTCGATATGCTCAAAATTTGTAATAAATTAATTTATTAACAAAAAAAAAAAAATGGTGAAAATAGGTGCTTTGTCGGCCGTCAAAACCTAAGTAACCTCTTCTCTGTTCTTATACCCTGCTTATAATATAATATAATTATGCTTATAATATATTATAATTATGCTTATAATAGCAGTTCAGTTAACAGGTTTTGGCGTGTTGTCAGCTGCATTAAGTTCATAATTTATTTTCTGCGAAAACCAACAAAAAAATAAAAAAAGCAAGATCTATAATGTTTCCTCTCACTGTCATGCCCTCTAAAAAATATTTATGTTTATCTTATCTTTGCGATATTTTTATGCGAATTTCTGGCAAATTTTGATGTTCTGTACACAGATGAGACAGACCTGATATATGTATGTTTGAATATATGTATATATATTTTTATATATATATGTACGTACATATATGTTTACTATGATAATTTGACATTTGATTTGTGTTATCTTTGGCAAACATTTCACATGTCTGTTAATTTATGCGCAATTTATAGATATTTACAGTTTTTTTCTAGTCGCGAATGAAAGTTTTCGAGTTGAATATTTAATTTTGTTGTTGCTCTAAGGCAGACGCTTTCGGCGGCTCGAAAAAACTAGCCGGCCATAAGCATATATTAAGCATAAATTTAGAAGTGCTAAATCTATAAGTACTATATATGGCACTTACATACATATAAATGAGTTCTATATATATATGTACATATGCACATATAAGAGCACAAATATCTGTTTTCCAAGAAAAAACTAATTTTGATTGTACAATAAACATGTTGTGTTAAGAACCTGTCATATTTATGTAAATGATCATATTTGTAATATCAAGCTATTTTTAGACTATGCTAAATGGCGTGAAAACGAGCAAAGCTAACGCGAGCTGCTAATTGGACGCGATATGTTTACAGACTTTAACAAAGTTTAGTTTGAGCCGCGGCGTTGTTTGTCAGCGGTATAGCAAATAATAGCTATAAGTATAGTAATCTGTTTGGGCTAAGCACATAGTGCCGTTGTAAGCAAGGCGCTGTAGAAATTAGGAACAGCGAGACTAACTTTGCACTTGACTTTTATTTCATAATTTTGACAATAAGTTCCTTTGTACCACCGAAATGGTTTCATTCTCTGGTTGATATAAGATTCCAGACAAGCCCCTCCTCTTTTTCGGAAGCCCACGTCTGCAATCTGTTGATAAGATGAAATTTCCAAGGCTTATCCTTGATAGAACGCTGTCATGGGGGCCAAGTATCGCGGAGAGAGTAAGGAAGACATGAGTTATCTTATTTTTTTGTAGAGCAGCTTTAGCGAAAATATGCGGACATTCACGAAAAATGGTGTTGTGGCTTCACAAAATTCAAGCGAAAAATAGTCTATGCTGTTTTCGTCTAAAGAAGGCCGATCGAAAAGGCTACACTTGTCAAAACGCTTGAAAATATCCACAAAGCGGTTGTCATCGGAGTGCGAAGTGCGCTTGAAGACTCAGTCAAGCTGGGTATACTCGTATAAGGAGGTCCGAACTAGAACACGCCGAAATTTAGGACTCAGTGAAGCTGGGCATGTAAGGGAATCCGAACAAGAATACCCCGATATCCCCTTCTCCTACCACTGTCTGCCTGAAAACTTGGATTACTTCATCGCAGAGGCGGCTTTTTCTCTGCTCACATACCGAAGACGAATATGTGGACGGACAGAAGTCACTGGAGAAAAAACGCACTTAACTGTTTCACGAATGGTTCGAAGAGAGGAGGGAAGGTTGAAAATGGAGTTTTCTACATGAGGCTCTAAGCCAAATTTCGCTTTAGGCTACCGGACTGCTGTAACGTTTTTCCAGGTATAAGTGGCTGTTATTAGAGTAGCATTGGATGTGCTGCGCTGAACTGCAGCTTCTTGCAGCAAAGTGAGCATTCACTCCGACAGCATGGCGGAAATATTTACGCTGAGCTCGCTTACAGAGTGCTAAGAGTTAGTTGAGGAGTGTCTATGCGAACTAGAAATACCATCAAGCTACTCCATTATCAGAATGGTTTGGGTGGCCAAACAAAGCGGAATTGCTGGAAACTGCTAAGTCAACGAGCTTTAAAGAGGATGCACTCTTACACCGTTTCCAACTGAGTGGGAACGAGTTGAATCCCCGTTGTCATTTTGCGTTCTAGCACTGAACCAATGGACGTCGCATATGCTTAGCAGGCGTTAATCGACTATCATGTTCAGAGATTTTCTGGGCTAGAGTAGAACGTAAAACATTTACTGAGCTACTTCCCTTAGCAAAGCCGCCATCCTGAGAGTTCCTATTGGGCATTGTCCAAAAGGCATTAGTAATACTAAAAATCCAGTCGGAAATTGCGTAGTGCAATAGGCATTCATAGCTTAAAGCTAAATAACATGTCGGACGTTAGTTGTCTTCACTTGAATGGAAGCGGATAAGGTGAAAGCAGCCATGCTTTTTTCCTCCTTTTGTTAGACTGCGGTCAAGACAACTCGGCAGTCTTACCTTCAGCAAACTAAGAGACAAAGTCGAAGGTACATAGACACGACCCGGCAGTCTTACCTTCAGCAAACCAGGAAACAAAGTTGAAGGTAGAACAACCCGGCAGTCCTACCTTCACCAAACCAAGAGACAAAGCCGAATCTCACATTAGCCGTCTCAACAATTTTGTGATCTGCTCTGAGCTCGCTATATCGATTTTTAAGGATCTTATGATCTATAATATAGGAGTTTAGGTACCACATAAGAACGGCGTTCTAGCTGTCCAAGTGATCTCCCTATTATGTTCGATCATTTCACCTAACTTAACCTAACCACCGTATGTTTACGCTTCTAATTGCCATTTGGACGTAATTTTCTAATTTTAAGTCTTCACATTCATAGATGGACTGTGTTTTGAATGGTTTTAATTATTATGTAGTACCTGAGCTATATTCTCATATAGACGGAGTCTTTCGTATTCACCATTGCGCAATTGGATCATCTGCTTGATCGCTAAACAAATTGTTCGAAAATTATACGCGCACTCGTCTACACACGCGCTTTTTTATGCGCATTTCCATTTTTGTTGTCGCTTTTGGTTTAAGTCTATACCAGACAATTTGGGTTTCCAAACACTTTTATAATTTTTTGGTTTTATTGCTTAAACTCGTGTTTACATGCCCATAAAAAGTATTAGCGCGGCGTGGCTGGCATTAAAATAATAACACCGCGACGCAGCATAAATGAAAACATTTGCGGTGTAAAACCAAATACAAAATAAAACGCGCGCAGCACATTGCCTTGCTAGCTATGGCGTACGCACAACTGTATGGTTTGCGCTTATGCTGCTGTCTAGTTTAGCGCGCCTCGCTTGTGGCCACACGCCTGCTTGAACGCGCAGCCAGAGCCCCGCCGCCGTCGACGCTTTGTTTGCATTTCGCTTGTCAGTCGGCACGCCAGCGCCGCGTTACGCGCCCTCCACCCCACGGAATTCCTCGGCATGCAAATTTTGCGGCATACACAAGCACGCACATACATACACACACTCAAAAGCATTTACATTCATAATGGTGTTTTCTCAGCGCTGCGACTATTCGCGCGCGCCGCTGCTGTGCGCTTTAGTAGCGCTGTGTTTATTTTTAGTAGCGCGTATTTTTAAATGGCCTTGAGGCTTGTACAAGCCAATAAGCGGGTAAGCGCGCCAGCCAGCCAGCGAGTGAGTGAGTAAGTAAGTAAGCGAGCGGCGCATTGCGCGCGAAGGCATTCACAAGCAGGCGCATACATGTATGCGCGCTCTTTGTGCAGGCGGCCATTGTGTGTTGCTCATGTTGTAGGAAGCCGCGCTGCGCTGTTCGCTGCTGATCATAATGCAGCACAAACACCTGTGCTTATATATTTACAATGATACTCATAGCTGGACGCTTACACTTACAGTGAGTAATTTTTCTTTCGGAAGCGTTTGTGCAGCGTTTTGGCATTACTAGAGCCGTATCTGAATCTTTGTATTTGTATTCCCTTAACAAAGTACATTAGCTTGACACTAAGTTTGGAGTATCCGGAAGGAAACGTCAGCGATCCTATAACCCCGTCTGTTTGTATATACGCGAACTAGTGCATCAGTTTGTGAGATATCGACCTGAAATTTTGCACACATCGTTCTCTCCCCATTTAGCTACTCATATGTCGGAACAGCCGATATTGGAATACTATAGCATATAGCGGCCATACAAACTGAATCATCGAATTTAAATTCTCGTATGGAAAACTCATTGAGTTGATCAGCTATCTGCACGAAATTTGGCAGGGACAATTATATCTAAAAAGGCAATTATATTTGAGGAAGTCTTTTAGATCGGACTACTATAGCATATAGCTGTTATACAAACTGAACAAAGAAAATGAGGTTTTTGTAGGAAAAACTTTTTTATTTAACAAGAAATCTTCTCGAAATTTGGCAAAAATTATTTTCTAAAGCAATGCTAAGTTATCTGAAGAAATTTCCCAGATCAGATCACTATATCATATAGCTGCCACATAAACTGAACGATGAAAATTAAGTTTTTGTATGAAAATCTTTTTTATTTTATAAGTTATCTTCGCGAAATTTCCCGTGTATTATTATTTAAATCAGTGCTGTCATATTCGAAGAAATTTTTCAGATCGGACTACGCTAGCATATAGCTGCCATACAAACTGAACGATCAAACTTAAGTCCTTATATGAAAAACTCTTTTATTTGTCAAGTTATCTTCACGAAATTAGGCACAGACTATTATCCAAAAGACTGCTTTAATCTCCGAAAAAATTGTTTAGATCGCATCACTATATGATATAGCTGCCATACAAACTGAACAATCACAAGCAGGATAAACATATTTTTATACCCTTCAATGCTATAAGAATACACCTATGAAAGGTATTAAAGCATAATATAGCCTCTGTGAAGCCGTAGTTAACCTTTTTTCTTGTTTTCTCTTAAAGATAATTATTCTTGCCTACTTTAAGGCGCATTCGCATGAAATAACGCTTTCAAATTGTTGGTACTTGTGCGCTTCAAGCCTAATTAACTCACTACATTTTTGTGGTTAATTAACTCCAATTGTGGTTGCCACTGAATGGTTGCATGCAACTGTGAGGCATAAAATCGCTGCTGAATGCAGTACAGGCATACGCGCTGTTCAGTTAGTCATTTAGTTGTATGCAATTAGGAAGTATGTGAGTGTGTTTCGCACTAATGCATAAAATAAATAAATGATGACCGAAACGTGTGACACAATATATTTGCGCTCAGCTGAAAACCAACAAAAAGAATATTATAATTCGCTCATTTTTAATGTTATCTGCTTAAAATTAACATATTTTGCACAGATTAAAATGTCCAATGGCGGCACGCAGAATTTTGATTGGATTACACACAGCTTGTTGCATTAGCTGTGTGGACTTATGCAAATCGGCGTGAAAATAACAAGCGGCTTCGGCGCATTACAAAATAACAAAATCGTAGCACAGCTTTAGGCGTTGCGGCACGTATTTGCGGTCAATTATGCAAATAGTGCAACAAAACATGTGCGCGATTAAAATATTTCGTTGGACCTTATTCATTTGTAGCAACAAAGTTATATATGTCTGAGTTACAAGCAGCGATTCGGTTTGCATGTGGCAGTTTTTAATTTTCGCATAACAATGTGAAAGTTTGAGAAATTGTTGATTTTTTTTTTGTATTATTTTTATACATTTTAATATGAAATCAAGGATATCCAATGTACGAAATTTTGAAAAATTTTGCATTACGTATATAACTGCATAAAGTGGAACTTAATCAAAAATGTTTTATAAGTTTTTTTTCGTTTAATACGATATAAGCGATAGCCGTTTTACAAAATCATGAGGAGTTTTGCATAATGTTAACAACTGTATAATGTGGAACTTAATCAAAATCGTGCTACGCATATTATTTTTGACTTCTATACGATATCAGTGATAGCCATTGTATGAAATTTTGAAGAATTTTGCATTATTTTAAAAACTGTGTTATGTGGAACTTAATTAAAAACGTTTCACATGTTGTTTCATGTCGTTAAAACGTTATCAATGATATGAATTGTACGAAGGCTTGAAATTTTTGACATTGTGTTAATAACTGTATGAAGTGGAACTTAATCAAAATCGTTCTACATTTTTTTCAATTTAATACGATATCGGCGATAGCCATTGTACGAAATCATTAAGAATTTTGCATAATGTTATTAATTATATAATGTGGAACTTAATCAGAATCGCTCTACAATTTTATTTTTTACTTTATGACTTTACTGTATGAAATTCTGAAGAATTTTGCTTTATGCTAATACGATATCAGTGATATATGTATTGTTTATCAAATTATTTTATAGTATTGTTAAAAACTGAGTAATGTGGAACTTACTCAAAACCGATCCACATATTATTTTTTCATTTTAATATGATATCAATTATATCCGTTTCATGAAATCATACAGAAATTTGCATTATGTTAAGAACTGTATAATGTGGAACTTAATAAGAAACGTTCCAAATGTGTTTTTTAATTTAAATTTTGATATCAGTTCCATCCATTATATGAAATCAAGAAGAATTTTACATTATTTTAATAACTGTATAATGTGGAAGTTAATCAAAACAGTTCCACATGTGTTTTTTTATTTTAATATGGTTTCAGTGATATCTATTGTATGAAATCAAGAAGAATTTTACATTATTTTAATAACTGTATAATGTGGAACTTAATCAAAACCGATGCAGATGTAATTTTTTCATTTTAATACAGTATAAGTGACATCCATTCTACCAAATCATAAAAAAATGTTACAATGTGTTAATAACTTTATAATGTGGAACTTAATCAAAACCGTTCCAAAAGTTTTTTTTTACTTTTAATACGCCATCAGAAATTTGCATTATGTTAATAACTGTATATTGTGGAACTTAATCAAAATAGTTCCACATGTTTTTTTTTATTTTAATACGGTAATAGAATTCGAAAAATTCTATTAAAATACAAAAATTTGAAATTTGGCGTATCAACAAAATTTTGTGGTTAAAAATCTGCTGATATTGCCAGCTGCCACAGCAATTTGCAACTTGCAGCAACCAGCTCAGCGCATAACTCGTTATGTTTTGTATCATACAAATACATAGTTGCATTTATAGGCAATTTGCAAGTTTGCATGCATGTGTGTGTGTGTTTCTTCATATCTGAGACTTTTCGCCGCTATCACAAGCAGCAATCTGGCGCTCAATCGATCCATCCCAGCAACGAACGTACGACGCGATGATCCATCTTCCAAAATGCCAGCAACTGCTCTATGTAACAATTTGCCTGTATGTACATATGTGTGTGCTTGCGTGTGTGTGTGTCACTTCCAGTTTGCCTATTAATTGCCTTTATCAGTGTGGCCAATATAGAGTGCCGAGCGCCTCGTTTACTCGTTGTTTGTGTAATATTTTCAGCTATCGCTTGCTATTCGTGCAGTTTTGACAGTTTCCTTTGCTTTTGTTGTTGTAATTCATTTTGTTGTTGTTTAATCGGCGCATCCATTGATGTGGATGTTGTTTAATTTGCACTCGGGTGACAGCATGGCTGACTAGTTAAATAGGCTGACGGTAGCAAAAAACAAAAAAAGCAAAAACATTAACAACAAAAACCAAAACAACAACAATAATAACAAAAAACAGCACTTGACCAGCAGGCAATGGCCGGCGGTTAACAGCTGCCTCACCAACTTGTTATGCTTGTCATTATTGTTGTTGCTGTTGTAATTGTTATTGTTGTTGTGATTTGACTGTTGGCTGCCTGACTTGCTTGGCGGGCTGGGTAGCTGCTTTGATTGCAACTACAGCTTGTTGTATGCCAATTTTCTATGCAATTTCTGCCTCTTGCTGTTGTTATGGTCAGTGTTGTTGTTGTTGCTGTTATTATTGCCGCTTTAATTTGCCCATTTAACAGGTTGCATTTAGCGCTAGTTAAAGTTGCTGCTGCTGCCGCATAGTCTGTTGCCGTCGTTTCATCATAAACCTGCACTCGCAACAACAACAACAATAACACACACAGCGCTGTATCACACAAGCATACACTCACATACACTTGTTGTTGTATACCGTAGTGTTGCGTTTTAAACTGGTTGCTGCCTTTTTTTACCGATTTTAGCTGGCTCTGGCGTTAAATGTAAGTTTATTTATAATCTGCGGCATGCTTCCAACACTTTTTGCCGCAAACGCCGCTTTTGTTTTTGTTTTTGGTACATATTTTATTGTTTTTTATTTGTGTATGTGTGTGTGTGCTCGCATGCCTTTTGCTTTAGCGCGAGCTTATTGTTTACAGTTGCTTTATTGATATTTTTTTATGTATTTGTGGTTATTGTTGTTATTGTTGCGGCGTTGACTGTCATGCCAGTTTATTTATTAGTTGACGCTGTTATCAATGCGCCTTGACTGCCGCGCGTTTGATTCGATTTCGCTGGATTTTTACACCCCGAACAGGGTAGATTAAGTTTGTCACGAAGTTTGTAATCGCCAGAAGCAAGCCTTTGAAATATATATATCAGATCAATATCGGACCACTATAGCATATAGCTGCCAAGCAAACAGCCGGATTAAAATGAAGTGCTTGTATGGAAAACTTTTTCATTTGATGAGATATCTTCAAGTTCTTGTATGGAAAACTTTTTCATTTGATGAGATATCTTTACAAAATTTGTCACAAATACTTGTCTAAAAGAATTCTACAACATTTGTAGAAATTGTTCAGATCGGCCCACTATAGCATATAGCTGTCATACAAACTGCACATTCAAAATCAAGTTCTTGTATGAAAAACTTTTTCATTTGATGAGATATCTTTACAAAATTTTACACAAATACTTGCCTAAAAGAAATCTATAACCTTTGTAGAAATTGTTCAGATCGGCCTACTATAGCATATAGCTGCCATACAAACTGCACGTTCAAAATCAAGTTCTTGTCTGAAATATGGTTTTTCTTTGTAAAGGGTGTTATAACTATCACGCTTTTTTGTTATTGTTGTAAATTAATTACTCGTGCCATAAAAAATTTGCAGCTTGAAGGTGCAGTTTACGCTTTTTTGATATTCATATGCAAACGAAATTAAATAAAATATTTGCTTCCTTTGGCGGTTAATTGCATTATTTACGAAAAAATTTTAATTGGTATGGAAAATGCAATTTAAAAGTAAATCAAGACAGCACCTTTGGCATAAATGATAGCCGTGAGCTAACGGTAAATTGGTTTACTATGAAATGTGAGAATATAAAAATTTTAAATTATAAAAAAGTGTGCCTTTGAAAGCGCTAATTTCTGACTTTATTTAAAGTGTTTCACCCGTAGCTGGCTTTTAATTTAGTTTTTGGCTTTGTGGAAAGACTTAAGATAAAGCTGCATATACAATATCTATTTCGTGATAAGAAAACATAAACAAACATTAATAAGCGAAAATCGATTTTTCTTTTCAAAATATTCTACATTTGAACCAATTATTGAAGCACTTTTGCAACACTGAGTAAGGTTTTTTATTTTGTTTTTAAGTGGGACGAAGTCTCCATAGCCGGATAGAATTCCTTATTGACTTAACCTAATCTAACGTATGAACACCTTGCCAAGAGAAATATGTGAATTTTACGCTTCCTTAAATCGATTTCGGACACTCAGTTTGTGTTATTCGAAATAAGTTTCCTTCTTATGGTTAATTAAAGAATAAACGCCTTTATATAGAGTTGAAATTTTTGTCAGATGATATACAGCTTTGTACGGACTGACTGACGCCTAATCAGTTGTAAATGTCTTAATCTTATCATAATTAAAGCTGCCGCTTCGCTGACAGCTTTTCATTTTACAGAGTATGCAAAGTCAATACTAGTATGGGGGGAATAACTCATCAAATTGATGTTTTTAGGTCTCAAAAATGCAGTTTTTTCAGTCAATTCAGTAAGAGCTCGCATTGTCGCGGTGAAGAGTGATCCGTCTTGGGCGATTGCTTTTCTTGATTACTTGAACGACAACTGGCAAACAAATGATTGTGTATCACTCAAAATTAGCTGTTTTGCGTCGTTCTAGTGTTATGGTTACGATATGTCCAATTTTTCCAAAAAACAAGAGGCAATCATTTGCTTGGCAGTTGACTTTCTAGTAAAAAGGAAAATCAAACACCGAAGACGTATCCTTCGTCACCACGACAATGCGAGGTCTTTTACATCGACTGAAACTCAGCTATGAAGAAACACTCGTGCGCGAACAGCTTTTGTTGGATTCGTCTCATCCTGAAACACCCATACTGTCGACTGCTGTTAACTTTCGGCCTTATGCTACGTATAAATTCAAGATCAATCATCTATCATGTTGCTATAGACGCCTTTCGAAGCAACGCTATATATTTTTTTGAATTTTTCGATCGATCAATCGACATAGGCCTCTTTTCGAGCGATCGACAAATTGTGTGGGATCCAAAGTGAACACAAATTTCAATTGAACATGTAATATTGAATGGGTGCTGATCCTACTAATACCTATAGTTGTCTCAATCTCACGATAGGTCACATGGCATCCTGTCAATAATGGTTTTCGCACAGCATCAATCGTTTCCGGAACAAGAAATGATTTTGTACGACCTTCATGACATCCATCTTGAAGTAATCTACGACCTCTATTGAATTCACCATACCATCCCAAAAGACTGGTTCTTGATGAAGCTTTATCGTCAAACATTGACTTAAGTTCATCAGTGCACTGTTGCTGTGTTAATTCAAGTTGTAAAAAATAATCGCTTTTCAATGTTAGCGATTTAATTTTATTTTTTGACCTAGAAGAATATTTTAAGTTACTGTAAACAACACAACTAGCGCTCGTATATCAAAACGTTCTATGCCAAATGTCACAACAAAATAATCTTTAGTATTTAGTATACATTTGTCTTTCTGAAGTACATAAAGTGCATTCGGTCAGGAAATCGAAATTCCAAGCGTAGCCAGGTCCTTCTCCACCTGGTCTTTCCAACTGACTAGAGGTCCTCTTTTTCCTTTGCTACCCCCGGCGCGTGCTGCGTCGAATACTTTCAGAGCTGAAGTGTTTTCAACAATTTGGACGAGGCGATTCTGCTGGCTCGGCTATAATCGCGTAAGCGGTGTCTACGCCAATTAAGAAGAAGAAGATTCTGCTGGCTGGGAAACTTACAACGACTATACTATTTGCAAAATAATACATGCTACTGCAACTGATATGATGAATAAAGAGCGAGTGACTATAAATAGAAAGAAGTGAAGGCGGCGTGAAGGAGTACAAATGCAGATAAGCAAGAAATAAGTAGCATAACAAAGATTTACAGACGTGGTAATATAAAAAAAGAAAGGAAGAGAGGAAAAAGAGAAAAATAGCGAAAAGAGAGGGATAAAAATTATATAAAGTTAGTGAGTGAGTGGGAGTGGAAGAAAAAAGGTGCACTAGAACTCTATTTTTAGTAAATATCAACTTTCTTTCTGGGCTGTAAGCGAGAGAGATCTGGAAACGATATCCTCATCCATAAATAACAACAAAAACATTGTTGATTACACTGCTTATGTGCTCATTGGCATGAGTCGAGTCACCTCACCATAGCTCTCTAGACATTGTTGCACCGCGTTTTCACGTTTGAAGACACTTTTACCTTTACCTTTGCTGCGCTCAATTTATATGCCTGCTGAGTCTCCAGCTTGAATCTCTTGGTGCCGCTTGATTGAAGAGCACTGTAGATCCCAGTAAGAGCGTGGTCCACCAAACATTGGCAACAATCACAAAAGCATTTTTGTGTGTGCCACAGCGTTTAGCCATTAGATGCCTTAGAGAGCGCCTGTGTTTGCGCTTGCGCTGTGTCAATTCGACTAGAATATGGACCAGATGCGCGAGCGAATGCACAAGTCCAATAGCGAGCAGTAATGCAGTCTTAATTAAGAGTCAGGTCGTTGTGGTTAACACATATACATTTGCGTGTGTGTGCGTGTAAACTTGAAGCTCGCAAGAGATACGAAGGCAGACGGATGGTCAAGAGAGCACATTGACAGATCGAATAAATGACAGATAAGCAGTTGGAGAGACGTAGAGGCAGCTGAGAAGAGTAGCAGGAATAACAAGAACAAGAATAATAACAACTACAATATTCGTAACAACAATAATGACAACAACAAAAACAAAGCATTAAATAACAACAACAACAATAATGACAACAACATCAATAATGACAACAACAGAAACAACAACAACATTAATAAAAATAACAACAACAACAAATCCCATATGACAACAACAACAAAAATCACAAAAACAACACCAAAAACAAAAAACAACAAATTCTGTCAGAAGCGTTCGCATGGCCAACGCTAAGCTGACAACTACGCCTTTTTATTTGCGCTCGCTTTGCTTTTATGCGCTTTTGCTTGGCGCTGTGTGTGTGTATGTCACTTTGTATATAAAACTACACATATACATATACAAACGCATAGCATGCAATATATTTACCACACGCGTGCTGAAGGATGTGTGCCTTGAACTGGCGAGCTGGTTGTCGCCTGCTCCGCTGTCGGTCGGTCGCTCGCCTCGCTGATAAGTTGCTGCTATAGCTGCTGCCTGCTGCTGGCTGGTAGGCTTTGCTGGTTGGTGGCACATGTGGCGCACAGTCAAGTATTTCCCCACGGTCTATTTTTAGAAAATCCAGTTTTGGCAGCAACAACTGCACACACACACCAACAACAAGGAAGAAAAAGAGAAAATATTGCAATTGGAAAAAAGCGAAAGAGCAAAACAAAAGCCGAACAAAAACAAATGCAAATACAAGCACACAGCAAGGCGGACAAAAACAAAAGCAACAACAATGGCAATAACAACAACTACAGCAATAACAATATTAACAACAACAACAACAAGTCGCTGGTATTCGCACACTGCAATGTGCTACAAATTTGTTGTTGTTGCTGCTCTGTGTGACGTTTTGTTGTTTTGTTTTATAACTTACTTTTGTTGTTGCTGTTTTGTTTTTGACTACTTGTTATTGCGTTCATATCTGGACGTTCAGCCGGTTGTTGTTACTATAGTATTTATGTTTATAGCTCGTTTGCGCCAACGTGTAAAAAAAGAAAATTAAACAAAACAATCGCAACAACAATAAACATGCGCCATGCCACCTTCGCGAACAGCTGCATTTGGCAACAACAACAACAAGCGTCGCATGCACGCGAATTGCAGTTACAAATTTGTGTACCATTTGGTTGCTGTTGCTATTGTTGTTGTTATCACCACGCTGGGTGGCGCTGGCAGGCTCAGCTTTGTTGGCTTTTAGAAGTCTGCAGCCATGCGCTTTCTTTCTCGCGCGCTGCAGTTTATTGTTTATCTCTTGTTTTATGCTTATTGCCATTTAATATTAATTTTTATTGATTTGCGCTCTTCACCGATGACTTTTGCAATATCTTCGGACATTTTTTATACTCTGAGCAATACAAACTGACCGATCAAACTCAAGTTCTTGTATGGAAAACCATTTTATTTGTGAAGGTATCATCACAAAATTTGGCATATATTATCAGCGGTGGCATGGCTACTATCTCCAAAAAAATTGTTCAGATCAGAGCCCTTTAGGTTATAGTTGTCATACAAACTGACTGATCAAACTCAAGTCCGTGTATGGGAAACTCTTTTATTTATGAAGGGATCGTCATGAAATTTTGCATAAATTGTTGTTCAGAATATCGCTTCAATCTTTGAAGAAATTATTCAGATCGGACCACTTTATCTCATAGTTGCCATACAAACTGACCGATCAAACTCAAGTCCTTGTATGAAGAATTCCTTTATTTGTCAAAGGATCTTTACAAAATTTTGGTTAGATTATTACCTCAAGCAAGCCTCTAATCTCTGAACAAATTGTTCAGATCGGACTACTTTTGCTTATAGCTACCATAGAAAAAGGAACCTTCAAACTCAAGTCCTTAATGAGAAACTCGTTTATTTTGCCAGGTATCTTCACAAAAATTAACATAAATAATTTTTTATGTCAACGCTATATCCTCCGAACAAATCGTTCAGATCGAACCACTATAGCTTATAGCTGTCATACAAACTGATCGTTCAAGCTCAAGTCCTTGTATGGAAATCTGTTTTGTTTGTCAAAGTATCTTTACAAAATAAGGCATAGATTATTATTTAAGACACCACCACAATATCCGAAAAAATTGTGCAGATCGGATCACTATAACATCTGGTTGTCATACCAATTGACGGTTCAAAATCAAGATACTGTTTTTTTATACCCTTTTTTGTAGTAAAAAACGCACCTGTCAGGGGTATTATAGCTTCGGTGAACGTGTGTGTTTTGTAAGCTTTTTTTTTTTTCATTTTTGTTTTCATTTTTTGTTGTTGCTATTAACTGCATATATTATAGCTAGCCAACTTTTTTGAAGTTGGCCTTCGAACCTACTGAAGCTACCGCACACATATGTAAGTATGTACATATGTGCATACAAACACATGTTTATGTATAAGTATGAATGCATTAATTGTCCACTGCTGCAGTTTTCATGCCTCATCACCCTTTATACTCACTTGAATCGTTATAAAAATGAAGGAGGTTTCTTTTAAAAATTCATTCAAATCAAAAATTTCAACGATATTCACTATTATTTTTGGAATGTACGATTAATTTTTCTTATACATATCTACACATGCAGTTTCAATCAGCTGTAGAGTGCGCTCATGCAGTGCCTTGCTTTGATTCAACATGCGCTTATCCTTATAAAACTGTGGTGTATACGAGCGCTGTATCGGGTTTCATCCGAAAATGTTTCGAAATTGTCTGGCAATCGAAGCTCGTAAAAGGATATTCATATAGATATAGCTGCCGAGCAGCCAGTTAAATAGTTAAACTCACCTTAGCGAATTGTCGAATTTTCGTAGAGCTAACGAGTCCATCCAACTTAATTGTTGACACCTGTACGTCAAATGCGTACTGTAACCTCCGTGCCACGCAATCGTTGTCAACAATTCCAAAACTGTTGTTATTAATTTAATTTACTGGCTTTTCACACACAACAATTTCATTTGCGGTTGTTGTTATTGTTGCTGTTGTTGTCGTCGCATTGTATTTCGGAATGTCGCTGGTTGCCCTTCACTTTCACGCATCACGTGATTACAGCAGCGCTACATAAACTACTTGTTTGCACTTGTTGTAGTTGTTGTTGGTTTTGTTGGTGTTGCCTTATAAAAGTTACCTGCAGCAGCTGTTGCAGCAAGACTTTTACTCCACTTTTGTGTCCATTCAACTGGCATTGTGTTGCAGGCGCGGCGCATGCACAGCTCTTGAGTGCCTGCTGCTCTTGTTATTGTTGTAGCTGGCGTTTACTAAAAATGGCAAAACTCCCCAGTGCAAGCTGTAAACGCCATTTTCGGAAAGGCTGTGACTGGCTGGCGTGGCGCTCTTGGCGCTTGCCTGCTGGCTGCTTGCCGCATTTATTTTTGCCACCGTGCACATTGTTGTTGCAACGCTCGCCAAATGTCTGGTTGAAAGTGAAATTGCATTGCAGGAGTTGGCCAGGTAGTCGTCTGCTGTGGCATAGTTTACTGTCAATGCTTTGCCGTAGGCCACGAATGTGTTTGTGTGTGTTTGTGTGCATGCTGTAACTCGTTGACAGGCAGCGCAACAGTTCGTCAGGCAGTCAAGTATATGGTATATGCGTGTGTGTTTTTCGATACGCTGATGCGTAAGAGCCGACTCAAAATGACAGCAAATTAAATCAAATGCCTTTTATTAAATTTAAATGCTTATTAATGTCATTTTAGTTAATAAGACGGCAACTTTACTAAAGTCCTTGTGTGGAAAACTTTTTTATTTGACAATATATCAGCAAGAAAATTAGCATGAGTTATTATTCAAGACATATCTACTATCTCCGAACATATTGTTCGGATCGGAACACTATAGCTTATAGCTGTCATACAAACTGACCAAACAAAAACAAACATTTTTCGCTTTTTAGAGTATGGGAACTTTATACTATAACCAAAACCATAATACCAAAACCAACTAAAATAAAAATTAAAAATAAAATTAAAATTAAGACCAAAATTATAATTAAAATAAATAAAAATTATGATTATACTTGTAATTAAAATTTAAAAAAATATTAAAACTGAAAGTGAATTTGAAACTACAATTGAAAATAAAATTAAAAAAAATTAAAATTAAAAACAAAATTATATTGATCTATTTTATATCTATTTTATTTAAAATTAAAAATAAAATTAAAACTAAATAAAAATTAAATTATAATAAAATTAAATTTTGTAATTAAAAATAAAATTAAAATTAAAACTAAATTAAAATTAATATTGAAATTGAAAATAAAAATAAAATTAATGGCTAAAATAATGATTTGTAACCAATTAAAAATTAAATTAAAAATGAAAAAAAAAAATTAAAATGAAATTAAAATAAATTGTATTTAAAATTTTTAGATATTTAGTAATAATTACAAAAACCCTTTTGTTATAAAAGTGTAATATTTCTTTAACAAAAAGTATTTTAATTAAAATTAAAAGCAAAATTAAAATTAAGGTTAGATCTAAGATTAAAATTGAAACTAAAGTCATAATTAATATTAAAATTAAAATTAACAAATTATTAAGTTAACATTAATTAAAATTAAGATTGCGAATAAAAATAAAATTAATTAAAAATTAAAATCTGATTGAAAATTAATTAAAAAATTAGCATTGAAATTAAAATTAAGATTATTTAAGAAATTTCTCAGATATGTAGCAATGCTTCAGAAAGCTTTGTGTTTTTTTTTACAAGAAGTAATTTAATTAAAATTTTAATTAAATTTAAAATTAAGAAAAATATAAAATTAAAATTAAGATTAAAATTAAACTAAATTGTATTGAATTAAATTTGATAACAAAATTAAAATTAATATTAAAATAAAATTAACATTAAAATTTGAACTATGGATAGAACTAAAAATAAAATAAAATTTATAACTAAAAATAAAATAAAATTTATAATAAAATTAAAATAAAAAATAAAATCAAATTTATATTTAAATTAAAATTTAAATCGAACTTAAAATTAAATTAAAAATTAAAATTTAAAAAAAAATCCTTTATGTTATAAAAATTTAAACTTTCTTTTGCAAAAAATATGTTAATTAAAATTAAAATTAAACTGAAATATAAGTACATATAAGAATTAAAATCAAATTCAAAAGTAAAACTAAAATTATAATAAATTTTATTTAAAAAACTAAATTTATAATTGAAATTGAAATTACAACTAAAGTTAAAATTTACTTGGAAATTAAAATAAAATTAAAATCGAATTAAAAATCAGTTTTAAAATCAATTTTGATTTAGAACTAAATTAATTTAAAAATTAAAATTAATTTTATTAAAAAATTTAAGATATACTCGTATAGCAATATAACAAAAAATCTCTCTGTGTTATAAAAAATTAAAATAAAATAAAATTAAAATCGAATTAAAAATTAGTTTAAAAATTAATTTTAATTTAGAAAATAAATTAATTTAAAAAATAAAATTAATTTTATTTCACAAATTTCAGATGTTTAACAATATTACAAATTAAAATCGAATCAAAAATTAGTTTAAAAATTTATTTTAATTTAGAAAATAAGTTAATTTAAAAAATAAAATGTATTTTATTTAACAAATTTCAGATGTTTAACAATATTACAAAAAATCTCTTTATGTTATTAAAATGTAAAGGTTCATTTATAAAAACTAATTTAATTAAAATCAAAATTAAAATTTAATTAAAAATAAAAAAAAAATTAAATTTAAATTGAAATTAAAATTACAATTAAAATAGTAATACAAATTAAAATTAAATTTTAAACCGATATTCAAATTAAAAGTTAGTTTTAAATATATAAAAAAAAATTAACTTAATTCAATTTTATTAATTTTTATGTAAAAAATCTCTAAACCATTCAAAATATGCTTAAATTTAATAGACTGTGTGTTATAAAAAGTACAGTTACTTTTCCAAAAAAATTATGTTGCGCCCTTGAACTTGTTCTAGGTTTCTAGCCTCAGCATCTATACTATAAATTAATCTTTTGTGCATATTTAATGCCAAAAGTAATTAAAATTACGGCAGTTACGTTTAAATACTAGCATAAACACCAAAGCAAGTGTGTGTGTGTGTGTGTAGAAGCTAAAGTGAATTACAAATGAAAGCATTTCAGTTCGTGTTAAAATCTGCCCATTGAATGGCGTAAAAGCTGTTGTCGAAGAAAATATTTTGACTTGCCTTTCAATGCACTTATGTAGGTACGTGCTTGCATACAAGTTTATGCTATACATCTCAACACATACATATAGTATACTATTCTACTTATATACTACATTTACTTATATACCCACAAGTATGCGCCTGCCAACCGGCTTCATATTGCTGAAGTTTTTGTTTACGCCTTGCAACTGCAAGCAAGCGCTCTTACCTGCAACAGCGTCGGCACACATGCATGTACACACACACAGGCATTTGCCATTTCGGTTAGGCACCCACTACAAACACACATATGCACATGCTGCGCACTGTCAAGCTTGTGCGAGCATGCGTTTTCCACAAAGAGAATATAAATTTTGCAAACTTTGAAATTTAAGTGAATTGCTGGCAAAACTTTGCATACTGTTAGGCGCACAAACTGAAATTTAAATTTGCATGCAAACATTTTGCTGCGCAGTCAGCAATTTGGCTTGCAAGCAACTAAACTCGTTTGGGTTAAACGCCTTAAAGTGTGCTTAGCAATATTTTCGATAGGGAAATTTTCACAAATTGTGCTTTGCTATTAAAATGATTTGCATACTTCAGTTGATTTGAATATTTCCATATTTTTCAAGCGTGATTATTATTTTATATTTCATAACCTATGCCTGAATATGTGTGAAATTTCTTTTGCACTTGCTTGTTATTGTATTTTTGGATAGTCTATTTCATATGCGTTAGCAACCGAATTTATCTCAGCTCTTTGCCACAGAGTCAAGTATTACAGAAGTATTACGCTTGAACTTTTGATTTCTATTCTATTTCTATACGAGTTTGTTAAGGGCTTCACTGCCAACATCGACGTGTATTCACATTGCGGTTTCATATGTAAAGTAGATTGCTTCCTTACACACACGACGGCACGCACCTTACAGCTTGACAGCAGTTTGTGAGCTGCAACATATTGTTATATTGCCACTTCTTCCACACAATTATTTCGTATGGCATTTGTGGTTTCATTGTGTTGGAAAACGCTTCCGTCTGCTTTATTTACATTCGCATTGTTGTTGCTACCTGTAAGCTATAAAGCAGCAGTTTCCATAGAAATGTTTACATGCGTTGCAAGTAAAGATGAGCTATTGCTTTTCTCATGCTTGAAATTACGTTTAAATAGCTTGTATGTCTTTTCGTGGTAAAAGGCAATATATGCGTGAAATATTTCAGAGAATCCCACAGGTGATCAAATAACAAGAAAAACATTAATTTCGTTTGCAACGAAGCTATAATCACAATGAACATACAGATTTTGTACAAGACCTTTTTTTCTGATTGTTCAGTTTGTATGGCAGCTATATGTTATAGTTATCCGATCTGAGCAATTTCTTCAGAGATTACACCATTGTCTTGAAGATTAGTCCTTGTCAAATTTCGGAAAGATATCTTGTCAAATAAAAAAGTTTTCCATACAAGGACTTGAGTTGGTTCAGTCAGTTTGTATGGCAGCTATATGCTATGGTTGTATGATACCATCGGTTCGAAAAAATAAGCAGTTTCTTGGTGGAAAAAGAACGTGCGCCAAAGTTTAGGCCGATATCTCATAAACCGAGCGACATGCATACCTAAATCAGCTCAGCTCAACACGCTGATCATTTATGTACTATACTATATAATATGCGTTTTTGAAGAAACTCTAACGTTTTCTATTAAGTATTCTATACTGTACATATGTATATATTGCTTTGAAGGGCCTCCAACGTTTTCTCTGGATGTTGCAAGCTTCTTGGCAGTTATAGAAATTACATTTGCATCGATGATTGTTAGAGAGCTTTTGAGCTTTTATTTGTTAAAAGGCCTTACAAACGGTGAAATGGAGCTTCAGTAATTAATTCAGTGAAATAATCGTCAGTTTGATGATTGATTGATTGATTGTATGTTCTGAGAGCTTTTAAGCTTTCGTTTGTAGTCCAAAAGCTCAAACAGATACCGAAGTGAAGCTTTAGTAGTTAATGCAGTAAAATTGTTATCATATATACATATGTCAAGTTTGATGATTGATTGCTTGTATGTGCTGAGAGCTTTTGAGCTTTCATTTGTATTTCAAAATCTCCTACAAATACTGAAGTAAAGTTTGAGTAAATATTCAAATGAAAGCATTGTTACCCTGGTGATTAATTGCTTGCATGTGCTGAGAGCTTTTGTGCTTTCATTTGCAGTTCGAAAGCTCCAACAGATATTGAAATGAAGCTTGAGTAGTTAATACAGTTTTCATACAGGTGTCGTCATTTAGTGATTGTTTTAGTTCAAAAGCTCCTATTGATGTTGTAATGAAGCCTGAGGAGATAATTAAGTAAAATCGGTGTCAGTTTGATGAATACTAGATTGTTTTATGTACAGATTATTTTCGTTTTGCGTGGCTAAAAAATTGCCTACAGACTTTTAAGGGTCCAGCAAAGCTTTTTTTAAGTATTTTAAGTACTTATCTCAACGACGCTTAACATAATGCATAGACGTGTATGAAATCAATGAACGTTTAACTCCGCTTAGTCATCTTCCGGAGGAGCAGCTATCTCTTGGAGTTCTTGTAGAAGTAGCTAGGTAGGCCTACAAATGACAAACATAGCTGCTATTTCGCGCATGCGTTCATTGCTACGGTTAGCACCAGCTTAAAAAGCTCTCACAACTAAATGATATCACGCTGTAAGTGAGTTCAGCCCTACAATCGGCATATGATAGACATGTGAACGTCAGCGGCTCCAGCAACGACTTAAGCAACGGAGGAGACGCAACCAAACAGTTATCACTTGCAGGGCGGCTCAACTAGACAACAGTTAGCGCACAAGCCAAAATGATCAGATTCATGCTATGCATACATATTTTTTCATATGTAGTTTATTTGCGTGTATTTGTGCACCAAATGACGAACACGCGCTACCCATTAGAATACGAGTAGTACGGCCGCTGGCGTTGTCAGACGTTGGTGCGTCACAAGCGCCAGCGCCCAGTTGTATGTGACACATGAATGCGTGCGCTTTCCATACACCCACACATAAAGTTATATAGTCATTACTCACAAAAAAATAATTACTCATACATAGGCACGCAGCTATACACAGGTACAAGAGTGCAAATAATGCGAGCGATAATCGTGTGATCCACACACCCGCTAAGTGAAGAGGTATCGCGGCGCTGCTAAAAATACTATGCAAATCAGCTTTAAGGTAGTGTTGTTACTGTTGTAGAACATGTTGAGCCTTTGGCGTAAGAACGAAAAATAACAAATATCAATGCGTAACAGTCGCATAAATCACACAGCCCAACGCGATTGTGAATGCAATTGAAACAAAGCGAGATATTGTAACTGTTGCGCGATCGCTGAACGGTTCTTGGACGCAGGGGCGCGGGTCAAAGACTTTGATTTGAAGTATGCCTTACGAGTATGATAATGATTGGTTTACTAATAAATCATGTCTTTGGCGACGAAAACTGCGCAAAGCTGCAAAAAATAGCAAAAATATGCATTAATAATAAAAAAAAGATTCGAAAACAAAATTCGAAAAAAATAACAAAAACCAACTCTATAAAAAATACTATAAAAAAATCAGCTCGCTAAGTGTCAAAGCACGATCAGCTATAATTTACAACTATATATACATACATATATATTGATCACACAGTCTGAGGCATATTTGCTGCCGTCTGGTCGCAACAAAACATTAACGGCATGCGCTGCTGTGGGACGCGCGGGTGGCGGAAATATGGCGATAACCATTACTATGACAGCGCAAATATTTGCTCAATACACCAGTAGCGTTTGTCGAGTAGTAAATAAATAATTAAGAAAATAAAAAGCAATAGTCATGAGAACAAATGAAATGCTTTGGAAATGTTTTACATACCCCTACATAGCTATTAATATTTGTATATAATCGCAAATACACGTGTGTCTGTGTTAATAGCAATAACAATGACAATAAAAAAAAATCAAAAAAACCTTAGCTTCGTTTGCAACTAAGCTATAATACCCTGCACTAAAGACAAGTCTCCATACAAGAACTTGCTTTTGATAGGGCAGTTTGTATGGCAGCTATATGCTATACTGATCCAATATGGAAAATTTCCTCAGATGTTATGGAATTGCTCTAAAAAATAATATATGCCGACTTTCGTGTAAATATCTCGTAAAATAAAAGAGTATTTCATACAAAGACTGGATTTTCATCGATCAGTTTGTATGGCAGCTATATGCTATAGTGATCCGATCTGAACGATTTTTTCGGAGATTATATCATTTCTTCGAGCAATATTGTGTGGCGAATTTCATAAAGATATCTTGTAAAATAAAAGAGTTTTTCATACAAGGACTGGATTTCGTTCGGACAATTTGTATGACAGCTATATGTTATAGTGATCTGATCTGAACGATTTCTTAGTAGATTGTAACACTGCCTAAAGCAACAATTTGTGTCGAATTTCGTGAAGATATCTCATGAAATAAAAAAGTTTTCTATACAACGACTAGATTTTGGTCGATCAATTTGTATGAGAGCTATGTGCTATAGTAATCTAATCTGAACAATTTATTCGGAGGTTGTGGCGTTACCTTAAATATTAATTCGTGTCAAATTTTATGAAGATACCTCGTCAACTAAAACAGTTTTTCATACAAGAATTTGATTCCGATCGTTCAGTTTGTATGACAGCTATATGCTATAGCAGTCCGATCTGAACAATTTCTTCGAGGATTGTATAGTTTCTTTGAGCGACAATACGTGTAAAATTTCGTCAAGATATCTCATAAAATATAAAAGTTTTCCATACAAGCAATTGCTTCCGATCGTTCAGTTTGTATGGCAGCTATACGCTATAGTGCTTCAATATCGGCGGCTCCGACAAATAAGCAGCCTCTGCGAGCGAAAAGCACGTGTGCAAAATTTCATGTCGATATCTCATAAAGTGTAATCCTTCCGTTCGCGTATATACCGATAGACAGATGGGGCTGGAAAATTGATATGTCTAAATCAACTCAGCTCAACACACCGATCATTTACATATACATACATTTTATAAGATCTCCAAGACTTCCTTTTGCAGGATACAAACTTCCTGACAAACTAAATATACGCTGTTCAGGGTATAACGAACGGCGAGTCGGTTAGTGGAAATATAATATGACATTAATAGTTGGTGGCGGGGTGGCCAGTTAGAGTGCTGGTAATAAAAGTAAGTATCGCGTTTAAGGTTTGGGACTAAAAATAGCACAACAATGCACTCAAGTCACTCAGTAAACGAGTGTAGACATACAGCTAGTTGTATATACAAACATACGTACATACACACATACATTTATAATATATATTTGTATGTGTGTATATAGGCTGGTGTATCCATTGCTGCTTTTCAATTTGCTTGCTCAGGCAATCGCTTTCAAGTGTAAACAGAGTCGTAAAGATATGACTTAGCATTTGTATATTCAACTAGCGATGTGCGATAATCATAATCGATAATCTGTTTGCACATTTATTACACTTATTCATGCACATATACATAAATACATTGTAAAGTAAGTGGTCGGAATTAAGAAAAAAGAGTTAACTGTCAACTTGCTCGTTAAAATAAGCAAAGAATAGCTCAACTTGATTTCTTAGCCAAACAGAGTTTCAAAATGTTG